>NC_141159.1:73636394-74836394 GCF_053477565.2 Lygodium microphyllum
TTCAGTGTCAAGAGCATTGACTTTGTGAATCCTAGATTGGGCTATCTGTACCTGGTTGACTGGAGATAGTGGAACATTTGTAGAATAATGGAGTTCTTGGAGTACAATTGTAGTACTTTGGGCTATTTCCTTTTGGCTTGTTAGTATCCTTCTGTATACTTTGCACGAAGAATGAAGTTCTTGTTGCATTAGTAGAAAAGCATTTGTCATATCATTTCCAGCTTGTTGAGTACCTGAGGTGACCGAAGAAAGTGATTGGAGCAATTGAGATGCTGTTCTCGGTTGATGAATATTTTCCAATTTATGAGGCACAAACATGTTCACTTGGCCCTTGGTCTTTGGTTCGAGTGTACTAGGTTTAGGCAAATCATGTGGATTGGAAAATAATTATTGTCTGATTTTGTTTTTATGTTTTTTGTTCTTTGAGGAAGAAGTTGTGGAATTATCAGAATCAGATGATTCTGATGAACTTTCCTTGATCTACTTTCCTTTTGATTTCCTCAAAAAATCATTCTTGAAATGAGAAGAGGATACAAAAGCACTTCACATGAACTTATCTCGTTTACCTAGAAAATGAGTTTCATGGGCATTGACAGGTTGAAAAATGGTAGGATTGAATATCTGAAACTGAAAATTCAGTAGGGGTTGAGTCTGCAGTATACCATGATGTGTTGCTAGTAGTATCCCAAAGATCCTTTTGTATCATTATCAGTATCAGTACCGTTGTCATTTGAGTAACTGTCATCTGAATAACTATTGTCATAGTCATAGTGATGCATATTCACTTTTGCAGAGTTAGCTTGTTGTTTGCCTTTTTTGGGACATTTGTTTGTCAAGTGTGACGAACTTTCACAAATGAAACACTTCAAATCCTTTCTTTTATAACCTTTTTCATGTTCTTTACTTTTGTCATTTTTATGATAATATTTACCATAAGACTTGCCATGTCGATGTCGATGGAATTGTCTGGTTGACTTGTGACCATAATTTTGTTGATTGTAGTTGGAGTAGTTGCGGTGTCGGCGAGAGAAATGCCGATGACGATGGCTATTTCTGTTGTAGTAGGAGTTATCACAACTATATTTCTCACATCCAAAATCCACATCATACTTAGAAGCATGTTTGCAGATAGAGTGAGGGAACTTTTGATTAAGTTGTGTTATCTTTTGATGATGACAAACTTCCTTTATAGTTTGTTCGATGGTTTGAATAATTTGACCAATGCTATTTGTAAAGTCCCTGTTTTCATTCTTTATTTTCTGCTTGTAGTAAAATAGAATGGGCTCACAGAAAGAACAAACCAAGTATTCCTTCATGGAGTTATCATGAGCTCCAAGCTCTTCATACAAAAGATCTCTCGTGTAAATCAAATATTGATTATACAATGTTGGGTCACATAGTTTGGATTTGAAGAAAGCTTCTCTTGCTTCCAAGACATCATCAAGTTTGTTTGCTACTAGCTCATCTAGTAGTAATTCAAAAAATATCTGTATCAGGGTCATTATGTTGAACTTTTGCTACGTTGACTTGTGGGTGAATAGATACCCACCATTGCTTTAGTCCACCGACAAAGCCATGAGTTATGGAATTGAGGATATCAATTCTACTAATTTATGGCTTGTCTACCACCTTTTGACCGACATATGCGTACATCATATAAATCAAAAGTTTGATTTCTTTTGGTGATTTTCCTTCAATGGACCAAATTGGGAAGGTGCCTACCTTCTCTGAAACTTCTATCTTCTTATAGAAGTTGTTGTAGGAGGATTTTGATGTTTTTGATGTAGAGACAGAAGTAGTAGTTGTTGCATTTACTGGAAGAGACATATTAAGAGGAGTCATATGAGAGGACTTTTTACTTACAGAATGGGACTGCTCATTCATTTGAGCACGAAGTACAGTCGTAGGGGAGTTCTTGACTCTGTGTGGATTGATGGGGACAAAAGCCTCTTCAATTACAGTGTCTCCATCCTCGTTTGACGAGGAAAGGGTGTATGCTGCATTTTGTTGGAAGAATGCCTGATCATGGTAGTACCATGCAGGTAACTCCATGGGCGGTTGATGAGGAGGGTGTTGTTTTTTGGATTTTCCTATAAATCTTGGATCCAATCTCCCTTCCACATATCTGGTAAATTCATCTTTATGTTTTTTCTCGGGGTCAATGCACAGAGGCATTTGATTCAGTACCTTATTTGCCTCCTTTTGTCTCTGTATTCGGGCAATATCTAGAACATCAATTTCATCAAAAGCAGTTTTGTAATCCTTTTCTGACCTGTCAGGAAATATAAATTCCAGATATTCGGCTAGTTCAGTAGGAGTGTGTCCTAGTTGGAGGGGCTTTTGATACAACCAGGAACCAGTGGGTTGTTTTTAAAAGTCTTCTAGCATTGGGCAATATATATACTGGATTTCTTGGAGATCATGTGAATACTCTTTCTCATTGTCTTCATAGGAGTAGAGATCCTGGTCTGGTAGTGGTGAGGTAATTGGAGGAGTACCAACCGATGGAATTATAGGAGTACTTGGGGAATTGACAGACCTTGAAGTTGCTTCTCGTGTAGGTATGATCTTTTTTTCTTTTCCTTTGGAGGAGAGAGAAATTTGATGCACATTTAATGCACCTGAAGAAGGGGAAGAAAAGCGCGATGTCCATCCCTTCTGGAGTCTTTTGTTAGAAAAAATAGGCCAATTTGGTGCACTATTAGATGTAGGAACAAGCGAAGAGGAAGTGTTGGTAGATAAAACAGGAAACGATCTTGTTGCAAACTTTTGGATCTGTTGATACAGTACAAGAAGTTGATCTGATAATTGCTACGGTGATTCTATCTTTTCAATTAACCGTGATAATGCAAGATGTGTCCAATTCATTGCGTGGATTTCAGCTCTCCAAGAAACATTGTCCTGAGGACGTAGATATGGGACTGCCTTGTATTGGTTGTTTTCGTATTAAAACTCTTGAACCACATTGATGATAGAAGATGATGAGAATTCTCTTTCAATGAGCTTCTTGCAGTGCTTGCGAACACGTTGAACTATTTGATCATGCGAACATGGTTGAGTATGAGACTTTAAAGTGTTGGCCTTCTGAGATGGAGAAATTCTTAACTGGGGCTATGCTGGAGGTCTGTGCTGTTGTGCTAAGAAATGCACTTAGCCACTTAAACAGCCCCAAAGCATGCTTATTTAGGCTTATTTTAGCCAAAACCCTAAAACGGAGAGCAGATCAAGAAAGTTAAGTTGGAGAGGATCTAGAACCCTAATTTTCTATAAATTGGCAGCCAGTCCTCCACTCTTTCACAATCTCGTTTTTGTAGGTTTCAGGTGTTACCAGCTTGTTGCCCACACCTCGGTCACGGAGAACATCTTAGCCCTTGCTGTCCATCACTGTTTCCTACAGTCTGGCGTCTGTTTCCAGCCCTCCATACGCTGATTGCTGCTATTTTTGCTTGGCGACTGACTGCTGTTCATGTGCACTGCTATCGTACAGCTTGCCACGCCAGCAAACTGCTGCGTTTGCAGGGTCCAGCTGCCGCCCTGACAGTTTTCTCTCTCTTGTCTGCAGCCGTTGTAGTCTGTCTCTCTCCTGTAGGCTGTCCTGCTTGCGTTTTCAGTCTTTCTCTCTCCTGCAGGCTCCGTTTTTAGTCTTTCTCTCCTGCAAGCTGTTTTGCATGCGTTTTTAGTCTTTCTCTCACCTGTAGGCTCAGTTTTTAGTATTTCTCTCTCCTCACTATTGTCTGTATCAAATTCAGCTTCTCACTGCTGCGTTTACTGGTGTTCGACATCTAGAGGTTGCCTTGCTACGATTCGGGATCCGTTCGGAGTACGATACACTCTCTAGCTCATTATCCCTGCCTTGATTCTAGAGATATAGGAGTTTGAGGTTCGGTATTCATTCACTGCATAGTGTGTTTGCTGCATGAGCATCGTATTATTAGTAGTCATATCATTTCATTTCATTTATTCAATGTGTTCATTGTCTCTGAGTTACTCTAATCATAGTGACAGGAAACGGCCGGAACGGCCCCCCGGCACGCAGAATCGCCATCCCCGGCATGTTTCCGGCTCGGACCGCGTTTCCCAAAAACGGAACGTTCCCTGTCACGTTTCAGACAGGGAACGCCACGTGGCAAGTGCCTGCGCCTAGTTTTTGCCCGCGCCCGCGTTGTTCCGTCTGCTCCCGCCTGCATTCCGTCTGCTCCCGCCTGCGTCCCGCCTGCTCCTGCCTGCACCCACCTGGCCCATTTCTCCTGCAGCCTGCTCCCGCCTCAGCCTGGCCCAGTTCTCCTGCCCTAGGCCCAGCCACCTTCTTCCTTCTCTTCCCTCTCTTCCTTCTTCTTCTTTCTCTTCTTTCTCCTCCCACCTCCAACCTCTTCCTTCTCTTCCTTCTTTTTCTTTCTCTTCTTATTCTTTCTTCTCTTCCTTCTCTTCTTCCTTCTACCTTCTCTTCTTCCTTCTAACTTCTCTTCACTTCTCCCTTCTCTTCTTCCTTCTTCCATGAACCTTCTTCTTCTTCTCCCTTCTCTCCCTTTCCCTTCTCTCTCGACTCTTGAGTGAGTCTTGACTCTTGAGCCTTCTCCCTTATCTCGAGCCTTCAATAATCCATTTTCAGCCTTCAAATTTTCCTTCTCTCGACTCTTTAACCTAAGGCCTTCAATTTTCAGCCTGAAATCATAAATGGCTTCATCTTCCCGCCCCGCTCGTCGGGTTGGTGGTCGAGGAAGAAGGTCTGATGATTGGTCATGGTGGGAAGAAGTAAATGCTGACCGCCCTTTGAGTGGTGGAGGATCTCGACCATGGACTTGCAAGCTTTGCCCATACAAGCGAACTAGTGGAGCAAACAAGGTAATCCATTGAGCCGAGCATTTGTATTTCAAATTTTTATTGATTTTAATTTTTCAAAGTTACTTAAATATTAGAATATGGACTACCAATTGCCACTTGTTCCATTTTAAATTTTAATATTTATGCATAATCAGGTCCGAGCTCATCTCCTACATGAGCCAAATTCAGAGGTGCAGTTTTGTCCAAATGTGACCTTGGAGAAGCAAAGGGAGCTTCGTGACCGTGTAGCAGGTCAACAAGCTTATCTTGCATCTAGACCACGACGTGTTGCAGTTGACCCTGCAACTTTTGTGACACCATCCCCATCAGATGCATCTAGAGCAGGGTCAGTATCAGGAAGTGCTACCTCCACACCTACTACAGGCATTGCATCGGCCATGGCATCAACAACGCCACATGTTGCACGTAGACAAAGCACACTTGATGCTAGTTTCCTTGATTGCTGATGGTTGGAGTAATACACGCAAGCGATCCATTCATGGTATGGTTGCTTATTCTCGTGGGGAAATGTATTTTATATCTTCACATGATGCATCGGGGACAGGAAAGTCAGCAGATGTACTTGCAGCAGAGTGGGTTACAGGTGTTGAGCTTATTGGCCCAGAGCATGTTGTGGGATTTGTTGCAGATGGAGAGCCTGCAAATAGGGCAGCAGGTGCTATTATTCAGGGATATTATCCACATATCACAGTTTCATATTGTATGGCTCATTGCTTGAACAACCTACTAAAGGATATTGGTAACCTGTCATGGATTGCGCCTGTCATAGAGCAAGGAGCTCAAATGGTTAGCTTTGTTTTGAACCACCAATTTCTTCGCCATCACTTTTCTTTGCGGTCGAAGAAGACACTTTTAAAATACTCTGATACCAGATTTGCCTTTAACTTCTTGATGCTAGGCAGGTTAAGAGAATGCAGTGGTGCCTTGAGGCAGTTATTTCTTAGTGATGAGTTTACCTCATCAACATTGGCAGATACTCCTACAGGTATCTTATGCTTGGAGAAAGCAAATAACTCCACTTTTTGGGATGATGTAAAGCTGATAGATGCTATGGTATCACCCATTGTACATTTATTGAGGGTTATGGATGCTATGCAACCTTGCATTGGCAAGGTATATGAGGCTATGGACAGGTTGAATGAAAAGTTGCAGGAGTTGGCACCAAATGATGAGGCGTATGAGGAAATACACCATTTAGTTGTGACGAGGTGGAACTCCTATAGCTCACCCATGCATGCAGCTGCATTTGTTGTGGATCCTGAGTTCCAAGGCAAGGGTCAAGAGAATGACAGTGAGGTTATGGATGCATGGAGACTTATATTGTCTCGTCTAGTGCCTGATCATGGCACTAGACGAAAGATCAGAGATCAGCTTTCATGTTATAGGACCTTTCGGGGTTCTTTTGGTTGTGGGGATGCACAGGAGGATTGCTGTAAGATTGGGGCAGCTTTGTGGTGGGAGGACTATGGTTCGGATGGTCCTGAGTTGCAGCAACTAGCCATCCGTATTTTGAGTCAGTCAGTTAGCTCCTCTTGTTTGGAGCAATTGTGGAGTACCTACGCTCACATTGCTTCAAAGAAGAGGAACCGTCTTGGTGTGGAGAGGGCAAACGATCTAGTATTCGTTAGTGCTAATTTGAGGATGTTATGTAATAGTATGACAACAAAGCCTGATCCATTCACAGAGTGGGAGATGCAGCAAGAAGAGGAGACACATGCTGATGTTGAGGGAGATGCAGCAATTCATGGTACACATGATGATGAGGCTGGCACTTCAGGAGTGGCTAGAGCAGCCTCAGAGCCCCATCATGATATTTGATTTAGCTTACTTATCACGAGTCTCATGATACATGACACATTTACATTATATATGATATTATGATCATTGATGACACTGTGACACTTGGGTTGTTGACAGTTGTGCCATGTCGATATTATACTTGTACTTGAGTCTTGCAGTCTTGCAGTTGCCCTTTGGGCTATTTTGGCATGCGGCATGCCGCATTTTGCTTTAGTCTAGAGATTAGACTTTATATTTGCAGTCTTTTTTGGGGCAATGAGCATGTTCTTTCAAAGATTAGACTTCAATTTCATATTTGTAATCTTTTAAGTTTTTTGGCAATGGTACCATAGGCATGTTCTTTTAGCTAAGACTTTTAAGTTTAGTTCATTGTTCATTGTTTTATCATTTATGATTTTTGGCATATGTATTATGGATTTTATTATTTATAATTGAATAGCTTACCTCTTGAGCCTTGTAAGTTGCAATTCAATTTCTAATGAGTAGTTTTAGAATAATGCATGATATCTTAAAGTTAAAACTTAAAACTTAAAATGATTTGTCCTTGTGGATTATATACCTTGGTTTTAAGTTTTAACTCTCCAGACTCCCAGAGTCCACATGGATTATCAGTGAAATATTAATTTTTTTTCATGAATTTTGATTTTTTAAATGCCGTTCCCGTTCCCACGTCCCCGTTCCCTAGGTTTGGCGTTCCCATCTCCGTCCCCGTTCCCGTTCCCCGTTCCCGTTTCCCGTTTCATGTTTCTATGACTCTAATCCTAATCCTAACTATGTTCTTTTTATCAGTCTGTACTTTGTCGTACGGTTTCTGTTTATGTTTGTGTTAGGGTATTTTTTCTTTACATGGTATCAGAGCTTGATACTCTCTGAGAAACCCAGGCCTTTGATCTGAAAGCTCTTCGCAAGAAGCAAGAATAACAGTAGGTTCAAATGACTTCGAACACATCAACACCGATTCAGTCTCCAGATCAGTCTATGCCGAGAACCAAGCGAGAGTGAGCCGATTAGCTTGCTCCACAAAGTTCCGACATGGTGGGAGAAACATCTGAGTACATGGAAGAAAAGATAGGCAAGTTGACCTCTGAGGAATATAAACTGATCATCGCCTATCAACAAAAGAAGATTGAGGAGCTCGATCGAAGGATTGCCCTTCAAGAAAAGCTTCTAAATGAAGGTATGCATGGATTTCACTCTTCAGATGTTGCGTGTAAGTCTGATGATGTTGCACGGCCGTCGAGATCTCCATCAGGCATGGGTCCGCTCTTGAAGAGCAAGATCTGGAGTATGTTTCATTTTTCAGACTCTTCCATCCTCTCCGGTGCAAGGTATTTTTGATTCGTCTTTTGTGCATTCTTCTTTTACCTCTTCTGTTTTGCAATATACTGGTAGAGATCATGTGGAAGAAAGAGTCCAGTCTGTTGACTACGGAAAAGGTCCTCTAGAGGACCAATTCTTGTATGTTAACACACGTCAAGGGGATCATAAGAAAAAGCCAGGTAACTCTTCTTCTGTCCTTTCTTTTTTTCCGTCTACTTCATATAATCAGAATGAATTTGGTGTTCTTGTCACTTCATTACATGGTGTATCATCATCTTCACAGTTTCATTTTCAGTCTTTAAATGATAAAAATGAACAAAAAGAATTTGCACCTTATACACCTCACTTTCAAAACCCACCCATCCCACCACATTCTTCCGTTGCTTTACCACTTCTATTTATACCATTTACATTTCCATTTCAGACACCTCATGTTGTATCGCACATCACTCCGGGGGGTTATGGAAACATAGACACATCCTTTAGGACCTCATCTTTTCCTCAACTGGGTGGTGTTCCACTTACCTCATACACACTTTCGGGATCATTGCAGCCTGGGTATCCCATTCAGTCTCTCCCAAGTGTGGATCAGTTGCCTCCACAGTTTACCTCCATGGCATTGTCTAGTGGACCTTTTGGTCATAATGCTGTGTCCCAGCCTTACTTTGGACAAGGCTACTGTGTCCCAGTGCCTCCACCTACACCGGCACCTTGTGGAAACATTCATGTTTCAGTGTCTCCGCATCAATCGGCATTCATTGGACACTCATAGCCTACTTCGCCCTACCCACCTTTTCCCTCTCCTTCTTACTCTTATTAGACACTCTCACCTCCACCATCTTTCCCACCATCATCTTACTCCACCCACCCGACACCTCATGGTTCTAGCTCATCTTCTGCTAAGAATGCATTGAATGACAAGACTCGTTTTAACGGGTCAAACTTTACTACTTGGTCGAATTTGATGAGACATGTCATTGATTCACAGAACCTATGGGATCTAGTGCAGGGGTTGGAACCCCAACCCGATCCCGCATTTGTTCAACATGTCCAAATCAGTATCCCTTTTAGGAAAGCATTTTCTGTGACCAAAACTCAATGATTCCTGTGTAAAATTGCAGTCTTGCAGATCTCTGAATTCACTGTTCTTACTGTCTACCATGCACAGAATTCATTGTTCTTATTGTTCAACATGTGACCAAAACTCAATGATTCGTGTACAGAATTATAGTCTGCAGATCTCTAAATTCACTTTTCTTACTGTCTAGCATGTCCTTCGATAGAGTCAGCCCATCATGCGAAGCATTTTCTCTGAGAATAGAGAGAGAATTGATTAGAGGGAGCAAGCTCTACCTTTGTATTTGAGTCAGAGACATAGAAGTACTCTCCACGACTGATTTTCTTGCAGCAATTTGCCCTCAGGTCCTCAAAACTTCATTCTCCCCTCTGTCCCTTATGCCTATTACGTTTTTTTTAGTTCTCTCTCTCTCTCTCTCTCTCTCTCTCTCTCTTTTGGGAATTTGTGCCACATGGCATACATGTACCAATTTTCATGTTTAAACCTTCTGGTCTAAAATTCTCCATGATTAGTGTAAAATTTGACTTTGGCACAGAACAGAGAATTAATCCTCGTGCAAAAACGAAGATAATGACGTGAACAGATTTTGGGGTCCAAAAATAGTAACTCTCTAAATTTAAGAGATGGTGACCCCTGCATTCGTCAAGTTGTACTGAGCAACTTTTATCATTGTGACCACATCAAAAAGTGTAATGTGGATTAGTTATGGTGACTTTTATTCCGTGAGCATTCTGTTAGCCTGCTCTTTATCATTCTCAGTCTGTCATCTCCTAGTTGTGAGCTCCTGTCAGAGTCTGACAGGAGACAGAGGAGCTCTGTCAGTTCATTTTGTGGCTGTCCTGGTTAGCCAGCAGCCTGTGGGTGTCATACAGCCCAAACTGGGCTGTTTTTTGTGCAGTCTGCCCATTTTCTGGGCAGTCGGCCAGATCTGGCCAAAGTCGGCCAGATCAGGCTGGTCGGCCATTTGGCAGGTCGGCCAGTTTTCTGGCCTGGGGGCTATATATAGCAGCCCCCCCAGTCATTCCAGTATTATGCTCTGCAGGTTCAGCACTGCCTCCGTTATCTCCGTCTCCGGCATTGGTGCTGCCACTGCTTCCAGTCTGTCCTGGTCCCCTCACTGACGCTCCGGGCTGCGTGCAGGGACTGCTCTGTCCATTTCAGTGTATTCAGCATTCATCTCAGTCAGTGCAGACTTTCTTCCTTCATTCTTTGCTTTCTCTCTCCTCTCCTCTCTGTTCGTGTTCTTCTTCCGTTGCGCACTCTCACACATTCTTACATGTGCATCTTCTGTCTTGGCCAGGCTCATTGTCTTGTACCATCTCCAGTGGCTAAGCACATAGTCTCAAACCATTGGCATTCTATTCTTCAGTGCCCATTCATTATGGAACCGGTCCTAAGGCTCAAACAAACCATTAGTCCAATTTGTCCCAATGGCTGACTCTTCTGGCCATGCACAGATCTCGGCTTATTCCAAGAGAACTCTGGGGTTAAGAAGCTACAGCAATAAAAGAAAAGAAAAATAAAATATTTATATAAGTAAATAAGAAAAGCAACTGTAAAAAGTATCACCACCTGGTGACAGTCGTACTAGTGTCAGACAATACTAATTAGACATTGTTAGACGTGACAACCTTGTGGTGCCCTCACTAACGCCTTGGGCTGCTTGCACATACTTATCTCCATTAATTGTGTTCGACTTTCTTCAGATTTAGTGCATATTTATTACTTCATTCTCTTCTTTCTTTGCAATTCTCTTCTTTTCTATCTCCTCGTTCTTGTTCCCCTTCCATTGTGCACTCGTACAATTGTGGCCTAAAGATTGATGTTACATCCAACTTCGATTGTCAACCCTTTGAGTTGCTAACAAGGCTATATAGTGTGGTACATTCTCTTGGGGATTGGAGTTGTTTGCAGCTGATAGTATCTTTAAATTGTGCTCTAGGAGTTGTTCATTTTACATGTCACAACTCAAGAGTCAACTCATCCATCTCATCATTTGCTGACAGAGTCATGTTTAGGAGTGGTAGGGATGTTTTTTTTCATCAACCACTTTTTTAACCAAGGTACCATGTTTATGAATCTATAATTTAGGTGTACCATACTTTTTTGAAAGTTGTAAAGGTTTCTCATGTGTCCTACATATGGGAAACATGCTGCTGGGCAATTGTAATCTTGATGTTACTATGACTCAAATCCAATTTAGTTCAGTAGTTCCTTTCCTTCAAATTCAATTGACTATCCACAACTTACAGATGCATAAGGGCGGTGTGATGATGGTTGTGAGTAGAGGGAAGTTGTGATTGGTTGCCACAGGTGGTCCTGTTCGAGTGGGGCTGAGTCCAGAGGGCCAACACGGAAATCAGCCTTCCCTCTTGGAAAGGGTGGTGGATGACCTGATTCACCACAAATTACAGCGAGCAATAAATACACAAATCTCAAAATGCAAACTTTACCACTTAATTTTGGACAATTGACCCGAGATTAACCCCAACATCTGGCGCCCCTTGTGGTATTTCTTTATCTTGTATCACTGGAACGTTGAAGTATATTGAGAAACGGGCTGATCTTCAATCTTCAATACAATTGCTGTCAAGAATGACCAGCAATTCACAAAATCAATTTGCCTCTTAATTGTTCCACAATCCGAGCACAATTGGGTCTTCGATCTCTTGCATGTGAGCCACAATAAATTGAGAATGGGCTACATCTCAGATCAGCTTCAAATATCTTGTGAGTATATCTTCCACAAATGTGCACTGATCTTGAGGTGGCTGTGGAAACCCTAATTTTTGCTGTAAATCAGGGTTTCAGCAGCACTCTTCAATTGCTCTTCACTGAGTGCTGGAAATGGCTGTGAACTGCTGATGGTTTATCTGTAGATGAGAGAGGAAGCTGAGGGGATAGAAATTTCTGTTTTCTATCTCAAGGAAATGTCTGAACCAGCAGTCACCTGCTGCTGGCCACCCACTAGGAGCTATTGTCTGCAGTTCGATGAGTTCCTGGCTGGCTGGAATCGCCTTGGAACTGTTTGACGCCTGCTGTAACAGCCTCTCCCCTGACTCTCTCAGCCTCCGCCGACCTCTAAATGGCTGGAATGATCCTTGAGCCAGCCTCAATAGCCCTCTCTCAGCCTTGCATGGGTAATTTTGACAAGTGGCAGCCTGTTTTGCCACTTGGCAGCCTTCTAGTTGCATTTTCTAGCATTAATTAACCAATTTTCAGAGTTTAATATTGGAAAATTAATTAGCTATTCCTTTGTCCCTGCCCAAGAATTTCCCATTTACAATTAGTGTGCTAAGCCCCATGGGACATTTAATTGTCCCAACATTAATTGGCCTTTGACTAGCATTAATTTGTTAATTAATGCCTAGTCCCCCAATGTCACTATTGGACGTTTTAATGGCCCAATTAATGGCTTAGACCCAAATTGACACCAGGCACCCACAAGGATGATTTGTTAATTAATGCCTAGTCCCCCAATGTCACTATTGGACGTTTTAATGGCCCAATTAATGGCTTAGACCCAAATTGACACCAGGCACCCACAAGGATGCATCTAGCATTACTTGATACAACTTTTTCCTATATCATCCATTGCTCACTTGGGGTACTTAGGCAGTCAACGTCACTTAAGTTCACTAGAAATATACGTCCCCGTGACAGACAACCACCTGTTTGTTTTGGTGGGGTTGAGCCAGATGTGCCTCCACTCTATTCATAGAGGGGCACCTCCCTACTCATTGGGTGCTCCAATCTTCATCTTGGCTGGCAGCCGTGGTGGCTTGTTTTGAACCATGATTTGCTATTCTTATAAATACTCACTCAGCCTCCCTCATTTAATTGGAGAGTGGCATTTCCCCCACATGTCTTTTAAGTTTGAACCTGTTTCCTTCGTACATGCATTACTATGAAGTAGTGGAGTTTCCAATACATTTTTCTGTCTTGCACATGTATTCTTGATTTTCTTACCTTAAGAAAACAAGTTACTCATGCTAATACGTAATAAATGTCATCATTTGTAAGCTATAATGAAGGAGAAACTATCTATCTAACATGCCTTTGTGCTTAGAATGAGTAATATTCAACTGTTTCATGTAAGGCCTCTAAATAGATGCTTGAGGTTGAGCTCGAAGAGATGTTTGAGAATTTACCCATATTCTAGACAGTAATAGGTCTAGAATGATAAATTGCAATAGATTCTCTTCAGTTTGCATGTTTCTCACAGACAACAAAGTTTTATTTGAGCAGAAGCAGAAACATAGTGGCATATTTGACAGTAAAGAGGTCTTATAATGTGTTCTTTAACTTTAACTTGTACAGCCGTATTGTGCCAGAGTACAGTTTTCTGGATGCTCGCGGAGTTGGGGCTTATGAGGGAAGAAGTCTGAGCTTTCTTAGTAAGGTATTAAGTTTCCCTAGCCTGGTGTCTGTACTACTATTCTCTAAACTCCAGATATTAGGATAAGAAATGCTCACTTTGTTGATTAAATCTGTTGATGAACCTCCATGGAAAGGATTTGTGAGTTATTAAAAAGACTTAGTTTCTAGATGCTCTTTGAACTGTTATTTTGGTCTAAAATACTTGAGTCTTTCTGTTTTGAGTTAGCATGGTGCATAAGTGCCTTAACTGGACAGGCTTTCAATTTGAGCTTCTTTTGTGGACAGGTCTATGAGATGGACTCTGAATCTCCAAACTTGCGGCCTCCTCCATTCACTGATGGCACACCGAATGAGAGTGTAGCTGATGTCTTTGTACGAGTAACACAGTTGATGTCCATTCTGGAGACACAATATTCTGGTGAAAGCATCATTATTGTTGCTCCTGACTCCGACAATTTGTCAATCCTCCAGGCAGGATTGACTGGGCTAGATCTGCGAAAGTAAGTTGCCCAAATAATACATGGTTAGATTGAGTTGTGTTAATATGGACATATAATGAGACATTTTTTGTAAATGCCATGTCAATCAGGCACAGCATACTATCGTTTGACCCAGGTGAAGTGAGATTCATAGATATGAATAGTATACCTGCACCACGAACTCCTCTTTCAGGACGCATCCAAATTTCGAAATCTGCAACGACATGACTAGGGCACTATGACAAATCATAGGCTCCATGACAAATCATAGTCCTCTAATGATAAGCTGACATTGTGTAAAACATGACATTCTACCTGCATGTAATCATCTGTATACTCAGTGGTGTATCCAACAATGTTGCGTTTTTCTTGTACAGCCACCACTTGATTGTATAGATCTATGCAGAGTGACTTTCTCTTTCATGATTTATTGAGATATCAAGTTTAGCAATACACTTCTAAACCGATACCAGCTTTTTGACTAGCATTTGTAGCAAGGTCAATTATTCTCCCCATGCTTCTGATAGCATGGCAGGGCATCAGCATAGGATTGTTGAGAACAAAGAAATTGGCAAGGGTGCTTCAAGTTGTTCCAGAAACTGGAGAAGGCAATTATGGAAGATCTCAGACACAAGCTGATGACTGCGAATAAGTGGTGCTTCCAAATAGTTCCAAGGAGAAGAATGTATAGTGTTTTGTAGGTTTGCAGAAGGTTTGAAGATTTCTCTTTCTGTCTGCTTTTTAGTGGGATTATTGAGACAAGAAGTGTTTTGGATGTCAACTGCCCCCCAGCCCAAAGGTGCTTGAGCAGTCATAGAATAGCAGGGGGCTACAATCACAGAACAACTGGGGGAGAGTCTCATGGTAGTAAGCTGTCAATGGCCACTGCATGACTGGTATGTAGAATATTTGTTCCCTCACTTTCACTCAATGAAACAATTGTCATCTATAGGTTAGTTTTATGCATAGTTGCATTCCAACACGTATGATTCAGATTTCCATATGTTTCCATATGTGGATTCCATGAGTGTGAATAGGGGCAATCATAGTTGACCATATCTGGGGCAAAAAGAAAGATAATAATAAGAAAAAAAAAGAGTTTTGCTTTCCAACACCCCCTCCCCCCCCCCCACAACTGCCAGGGTAGGCAGCTACTTGTACTTTATGGCTTGAACTTTGTTTAGTCTTTTTTTTTTACTAACTACTACCTCATCTCTTGAGCTAAAAAATGCATTATATGCTAATTAGCCTCTTAAACAGCCCCAAAACATGCTTATTTAATGGAAAATGCAAAAATGGTGTGCGGTTGGAGTGAGTCTTTATAAAACCCTAATTTGGGAGGGTTCATTCACATCTATAAATAGACACACATTCCTTGTTCAATCTTCATCCCTTCCGTGTAGGTTTCTCACCCTTACATGTAGATTTCTCACCCTTACACTCTGAATTGGTTATAGTACTTGGGATCTATCTCTGGTGGACGTCACTCTCCAACAATGCTGTTTTGGCCTTGGATACTCTTCATTCATTTATAATTTTCATTCACTTTAGAGTTCTTTTTCTTTCTCCTTTTGTTTGTGTATTTGAGTTTTGCTTTTAGGCTTTGAGTTTTGCATGTTTGTGTTTGCATCATTGTGTTTCTATCGTGGTCATACATTGGGTGTTTCCTCAGTGCAAACCCTAGCATCTACTCCACAGTTTTCTTCACATGGTATCAAAGCTAGTTCTCTTGTACATAGTATCCTACGGATATTGTGGAGTGCCAGGTTTGGTGTGAGGCACATGAACGACTCGTAATCGAATCACAATGTCTCAATCACCTTCTTCTTGGGATCCCATGATGTCTTATCATGCTTCTACATCACTAGAGGCCGTGAGGAGGCATTATGGACTTCGTAAGGAAGATGACATCCCGTCTTCACCTTCACCTTCACCTTCTTTGTTTTTTGTTTTAAAAAGATCATAGGAATGTTCGGGAAAGTTTTAAATCGCATCACACGGTACTTATAATTCCCGCACTCTCTATGTGAAAGGTTGTGTATTTAGAAATAGTTTGATGGCACGAGTATTGATGGTTGTAGGAGAGGGTTTGAAAATGATAAACCCCTTTCTATTTGGCTAAATCACATAGAGTACATCTATATTGGTTGCTCTCACTAAAAAAAAAATTAAAATTAAAATTGAAAGGGACTTTATACCTTCCCCTTCTATGTGGATAGATATGAAATCAATTCCCCCATATAAACTTGATTACTAGGCTTGAGATAAGCCTTTGATTTTAAGAATGTAAAGGATGCTTGTTTGTCTTGGGAATAGGAGTGCAATCTCGAGTTAAATATGAGAGAAGTTTGGAACCACAAAGTTATCAAGAATCGTGCCTTAGACTTGTGTTAGAGGAGGTGTTTAAGAGTACTTGTATATCACATATAGTCGAACTTACACCCCTCCTACTAGCTTTGCTACTTTATCCGAACTGATTGGTGAGGCTAGTCATCTCTTCGACCATGGCGGACATATGGCATTTGAGACGATTGTCAACCCATCTTCATTATCTCAACGCGACTTAGTGTCAAGTCCATATAACCCCTTTGATTCGCATGAACCAAAAACTTCTTTTGTTTCTCCTTTTGGCGTGCAAGATCTGGATGATTTTCTATATGTAAACTTCAATAGATGGGGCTCTCAAAGCAAACATCCTTCAATAGGTAGATCTACATTTTCTGTTTCATTTGAGCATGTAAACTACTCTTCTCAAATCCCTTCCATTCCACCCTCTTTTAGCCCATATATGGATTTTCTCTTTTCTTTATTTTAAGACCTTGGATTACACTCCACATATGTATCCTCCACACTAGGAGTTGGAACCTTCATTTTCAGTCCTAGCACATATTCATTCTTCTTTTTATACTCACATTGCCACCCTTCAACATTATACCATCCACTTGTAAAAAATAATAGGAATACTCTGATACCATGTTAAAATAAGTGATAGTGTTGAGAGATGGCAGGGTTTGCGGGGAGCAACATAGAGTGTGTATGGCAAACACTGAGAGAGAGGAGAAACTTAGAGACACAAAAAGAACATGATGATGATGCACTAACTCATGCTATGAGAAGAAAAGTTGATACAATGGAGCTGAAGCTCAAAAGATAGTTGCATTGTCTTGTTTGAATCATATGGCAATAACTGTGAAAAATTTGCACAGTGAAGGGAGTGAGAGACAGTTTTGCGGGCAATGAACTATTGAAGTAATCACTAGAAGGTGAAAGGTAGCTATCCAGGGAGCAGACCACAGTCCTTTAATGCTATCGGAGATGTGGAAGATAGTGACTAGCTATCGAGGGAGCGAACCGTAGTTCTCTGATACCGGGGAGTGACTTGGGTAGCAAAATGCAAATCCTAGTGTGTCGAAGTTGCCAAAACACGGAGAGTAGCCCAAATGTTGATGCCAAGTGGATGATAATGACAACAGACGGAGGATGAGTTGGGCTGCAAAAATGCAAGTCCCAGCAGACTTTGTGATAGACCAATGATGCCAAATGATGGAGGAGCCAGACTACAAAAATGTAGATCCTAACAACCGTTGTGATAGAAGAATGATGGCAAGTGATGGAGGAGGAGCGAGCTTGCAAAAACACAGGTCCTAGTAGGCGCTATGATAGAGGAGTGATGAAATCACTAATGCTTGGTGATGGATATTGTCGCCAAAGACTAGGATGCTGATGCCAAGCTAGAGATGATGATGCTCGTCAAGGAGATTTCCATACTGAAAAATGCACGTGAAGGTTGAGCCTGAAAGAGAAGGGTATTGATGCCAAGCAAAGATGGTGACACCCAGTGGAAGATACTCCAAACGCAAGACTTGATGTTGGAATAGGGCACTTGAACCAGTAAAGGAGGGGTAAAGGTAGCCATCACGAGCCACGAACCGCAAATGTCCTTTTTAAGAGGTGTAAGGGCAATGGAAGGGATTGGTGAGAGAAGGGAGGTAGTGGTGGAGATTGAAGAAGGTGGTAAAGATTGATTGAAGAGAGCATTCAGTGAAGAATGAATGAAGTGACTGTCTATTTATAGACATAAGTTGTCTAGGGTAGCATACCATTGTGTAGGTGCCCACTGAAAAAGCAACCAAAATATGGACACTAGTCTCTTTTGGGACTGTCAGTGGGTAACCCTAAATGAAGTGTGTGAATTAAAGAAGTAGTTTTCCAACACCCCCTCTCAGGCCCAAAAAGGGATGAAGGAAGAGGAGCGAAGAGAGACATGAAGAAGACGTAGAGGATCTCGAAGATCCAAGATTTCCACATGAAAGATAACTTGTAGTAAGGAGCAATAGATGTGATGATTTGTAGAACTTGACTCCACCTTGAGAGAGAAGCCACTAGCTTTGTAACTCCATGCTAGAAGGAATTTGAAGATCTCTTCACCAAGTCATGATTGAACCTCATAGAAGTAACCTTTGTAGTGCATTGTAGCGGTTGCAAGGAGGTTGTGGTACCAATTGGTTCTCCTATGGATCGGAAGGGCTTAGTGCACATCGTATGCATCTTATTTCCTTGAGCATAAAAAATTGAAAGCCAGTGTAGAATAAACTCTATGGCCCACAAGGGAGAGGTGGCACAACGAGTGCTAGGGGGTCGATGCATATACTCCACTGGGGTAGGGAGCAAAGGTCCATGGTGGCAAGCATCGGTGGGGGTTCTAGTGATGCTAGAAGAGCACCCAGTAGTTTTTTTATCTGCGTGTGGAGAAGTCATAGCACTAGGGTGTCAACCTCTAAAAGGGTGGGTGGGTGGTAGAGGAAGAGAAATATATCTATATCTCCTGGTGATGTGACAGAATGAAGAGAAAAATGAGTAGATGATGTCGAACCTACAACAACTGGTCTTTGCATTCTTTGATGAACAAGGTCTTTAGCTGTTTGAGCTCCTGCACTCTAATACCATGCAAAAAATAATAGATATGCTTTGATACCATGTCAAAATAGTGATAATGCAAAGAGATAGTAGGGTTTGCAGGGAGTAACATAGAGTGTGTACGACAAACACTAAGAGAGAGGAGAAACTTGAAAACACAAGAACAAGATGATGATGCACTGAATCATGCTATGAGAAGAAAAGCTGATACAGCAGAGCCGAAGCTCAAAATATAATTGCATTGTCTTATCTGAATCAGGTGGCATCACCTGTGGGAAAATCTGCACAGTAAAGGGAGCGAAAGGCGATCCTCTAGGCAGTGGGCTATTGAAGTAATCACTAGAAGGAGAAAGATAGATGTAGAGGGAGTGGACCGCAACCCTCTAATGCCGTCAGAGATATGGGAGATAATCAACAACTGTTGAAGAAGCGAACCACAATCCTCCGTTGCCTCGAAGTCACCTGGGTAGCAAAATGCAAATCCCAGAGTGTCGCAGTTGTCAAACATAGGGAGAGCTACCTAGATGTTGATGCCAGGTGGATAATGATGATGCCAAATGATGGAGGATGAGCCGGGTTGCAAAAACACAGGTCCCAATAGCCTTTATGGCAGAGTGATGTGAAGTGATGGAGGAGCTAGGCTACAAAAATGCACGTTCCAACACCCCTTGTGATAGATGAATGACGCCAGGATACAAAAACGAAGGTCTCAATAACCCTTGTGATAGACAAGTGATGAAATCATTGACGCTTGGTGATGGAGACTGTCGCCAGAGACTAGGATGTTGATGCCAAGCTAGAGATGATGATGCAAGGCAAGGAGAAGAACTCTAGACTGAAAAATGCAGGTGAAGGTGGAGCTAAAAGGAGAAGGGTGTTGATGCCAAGTAGAGGATGGTGATGCCAAGTGGAAGATACTCCAAAGGCAAGGCCTGATGCTGAGCCGAAGGGTGTGAAGTAGAAGAGCAAGGGTGAAGGCAATCATAAGCCATGAACCGCAATGTCCTCTTGAAGGGGTGTGAGGATAGTGGAAGGGATTGGTGAGAGAAGAGAGGTGGTGGTGGTGACCGAAGAAGGTGGTGAAGAATGATTGAAGAGAGAGTTCAGTGAAGAATGAATGAAGTGACTACCTAATTATAGGCATAAGCTGTCTAAGGTGGCATAGCATTATGTCGGCACCCACTAAAAAAGTGACCAAAATATGGACATTAGACCTTTTTGGGGCTGTTAGTGCGAAATCCTAAATGAAGTGTGTGAACTGAAGAAGTGGTTTCTCAACATTACCCTCAACTCACTTTTCACCATGTGGCTTCGTTACATGGCATGTCACCCTTTAACTCAATTTTCTCTACCTTTCCATAAGTGAGCACATCATTTCCCACTAGGATGGTTGTGATGGGCATCCATCTCACTACCCCCAATTAGACACGTCCTTTGATCTCTCAAACGTAAGGATTTCTATTCTCTGCTTATGATGTGCCATCACACTTTCCATGGGTCACTCCTAGTATGCCACCTTAGTTAGTTGAGTTTGGTTTGAGACCCATATATAGGGTTATTCTATTTCTTTGTACTTGACTTCTTTTTGGCTTAGACAACTAAGAAGAGGAAAACTGTTTTCAGCCTCCACCCTTGTGTATATTCCCCAATTGTGCAAGCAAGAAAGCTACAAGTGAGACTCCTTCCTTCTCTCCCACAATCTTGACAAAAAGTTCATTTTGGAAAGGGATTCCATCAAAGGTTGAACTCATAACAATGCATCTTCAAGTTCAAAAGGTTTTATAGCCTTCAATTTCCCATTCAAGGGTGGATTTAAGCCTTGACAAAAGTGAGATACTATAATGTGTCCGCCTGTCTACTTGTAGGACATGTCTTAGCAGCCCATCAGGTAGAGAGTCCAGAAGGCACCGCCCGACACTCCCACAGAATGTCACAGGGTTTGCGATCTAGGTCTTTTTGAGTCTGCCACGAAGCAGAAGCATTCTGGCCGTTCCCACTTAGGATCGACCTGAATCGGGGTTTTCCTAATGGTCAAGTTCCTTGGAGGTAACTAGCATCGAGCCCAGACGAACTACTTTACGCAGAAATGTAAGGGTCAAAGCGGATTCATACTGCACTTGGTTCAAGGAGAATGGAAAATGAGAGGGATGCGAAGCTCGACCTCTCTGCCCATAAGGCATAGTCCCATTCCATTCCCCTAAAATAGTATAAATCAAGACTCTATCTTTCTAGATTCTAGGTCATTGTTACCTTGCTGTCAATTCCGTTGAGAAAAGTTCTCGGCCAACCGGGACCACCCTTCCGTAGGACGGACCCATGGCCACATCCACCGCACTTTCCTCGGGTTGCTTTAGTTATCTAATTACCTACAACATTTAATTTGACAAGTAAAAACATCTTCCTTAATTAGCCAATTAATCACCAGTTCCTTCACGTAACTTAAGCATTGACATAGAAAAACAATGTCAAGCAAGTTCCTTTTTAACAATTTATCTTATTTATCAGTCTTTGGAATACATCATATAATCCAACTCGAAGGCAATTCCATAATCCACCCGAAGGCAATTCCATAATCTTTCCGAAGGCAATTCCATAATCCACTCGAAGGCAATTCCAACAATCCTCAGGGATCGCTATTCCAAGTTTTCGCCCGTAGACTAGAATGCGGGCCTCGAGATTCAATCACGAGTCACATCGGCCTCTTGTGCAGGAATCGGAGGCAAGGGATTTATGGCCAGAGCCCCCTTGGCACCCAAGCGTCCTCCTGCTCCAAGTAGCACCCAGGGAGAGACCTCTTGTGGCGGGTTCAGTCCACGTACCCAACGTGGCTAACAACCCCCTTAGATAGGGTTAGGCAGACAGTCGGGGGTAACTGATGTTGCCTCTCCCTCCAGGCCTTCAACCTGAAGCATTAATTATTTTTCCATATTTAGTTGTTTGAGCAAAGAAGTATAAACAGTGCTCCTAACTGTACAAACACAATCAATCTAGTGGTCGTTTGTTTGGCCAACTGCTAAGGTGTGAATCCTTCTCTCTGAATGCATCTAGCATTCGATCCGGGATCCATTGTGACTTGGCAAGATCCCAAGGGTTTTGTAAGCTATGTTGCTAGTTTACCCTCTTTCCTTGGGTTAGGGTTTATACCCTGTTAACTCAAATTAACAAACACCTTAGGTTCCTTAAACTAAGACAATAAATCCTGGGCAACCTTGTCGCCCTAACTTGATTGGTCAATTGCTTGCTAGGTAATTCATAATTACCCTAACTTGGCAACTCAATCTCACAGAAGGGTGCTGTAGCAGGATGTCTACTCATCCTCTAGAAAATTAGACTTGTACTTAGGACTTGCCAACCTTGTTCTAAGGAGTGGCAATACTATTTTGTGATTTAACACAAAATCATGCGACGTTGCAACTTGTTGCACGAGATAAGTGTCGCACCTATCTTGTGGGATCATTTCTTCCATCAAACGGTGTTCCTTGGTTAAGAAATACGTTTGGTCAAGATGTAGGGTTTGGGATGTCCTCTTGACCCAACCCAACCCTAACCCTGCTAGGCCGATGGCGCTTTGGTCCTAGGGTTCCTAAATCCATACAGACATCTAGTATTTGGCTAATTGAACCTTAGGGTAAGGACCCTAGATCGTTCTTGCATGGGCATCTAACTAACCCTAACATTCCGTGAATGTGGGTAGGACCTTTGAGGTCAGAAATATTAAGTCGATTTCTCGAGTGCGGTACTAGGCAGAATTTTATCGCGGCTTAGCTTTTCCTAGCGCATTGAGGTGATCATTGTTTGAGTTACACCATTACAAGCGATATACCTATTCGATCTAATTGTCTTGCGACAAGAGGTGATCTCTTCTTAGAGATGCAAATAATTTTTCCTAAATAATTTCAAAATACAACATTCCATGTAAATATGCGATTCACAGACTTTTTCCTTCTATGCAACTATAAGATTTACAATGACCATTTCTTTTCCTTGCCTAAATCATAATGATTGACAATTTAGGGCTAACTCGTATAAAACCTATGTTGATGAAATGAAATCAAGGCTTTAATA
Organism: Lygodium microphyllum; assembly: GCF_053477565.2. NCBI lineage: Eukaryota > Viridiplantae > Streptophyta > Polypodiopsida > Schizaeales > Lygodiaceae > Lygodium > Lygodium microphyllum. The sequence continues at coordinate 73,659,276 of NC_141159.1, forward strand.
TCTTTGATGAAGATGCATTCAAACTTTGGCAAAAGACTCCATGCATGAGTGAATACTATGAGTTCGACATTTAATTAATCCCTCCTTTAGCCTTAGCCCACCGACTTAAAAATGCAACCATCTTCGCATGCAATTTTCCATGCACTACGACCATTTGGACATCATTCAATGGGCATCTATGATGATTATCTCATACGAATCACAACTAGGAAATTATTACCTAAATGCATTATGCGCTGTTCTTTATCGCGAGGCAATCAAGGATGCATTTAGACAATCCACCTTTTAGCTTATGCAATATGCGTTTTAGGATTGCAACGTGCAAGCAATTTCAAATGCACACATGCACTAAGTGAATAAATGCATTTAAACTTTCCTAAAACCCGTCATGCTCAATGCATCCCTTTCATGTGAGAATACAATTGGAACCTGGGGATGAGGACTCGCAGCATTGTCCCCGCATGAACTCGGGTTGGCAGTTCCGACGTGTGCGCCTCGCGTCTTTAGCTTTGGAGCCATCAATGACGTAGATCCTTGACTCCGCAAACTTGTCCTTGCCTTTATCCGATCTGCGAACTCCCTTGAGGCATTGGCAAATCAGCCCCAAAACTGCCTACTCCCCCTTGCGCAGATATTGCCTTCACAAGATAGGGTTTTAAAAAAAAAAACCAGGGAAAGGCCGTGTGTACAAGGCTTATGGAAGCCTTGTTTAGAAGCTTCTAAAGAAGCTTCCAAGCTTCTATTCCACAGAATGACGTGGAGAGAGAACGAAATGATTGGTGGAGAGGATGATGGGCAAGGTGATGACGATGAGGAGGATTACGATGATGATGGTGGCCGTTGAGTGGCGCAGTGCGGCAGCAGGCGGCATTGATGGCGATGGCGGCCAACACGGCATGGGCAGCTCACAATCCTCTCCCTTCCCCCAAGATTCAAGGGGGGATTCATATAGTTAGAGGGGGGGAGGGGATAGCCATACATGTGGCTATTACATGCTCCCCTCCCTCATGCTTCCCCACGCCTACTCAAGCCCTCTCACACTCCCTCTCCTCGCCATGCATTGGCTGGGGGAGGAGGGGTTTATTAAATTTTTTTTCCAAAATTTAACCATTATCCTTTTCCCCCCCCCCCCCCCCCCCCCCCCCCTTGAAGAGGTGTTCCCGTGCGGCTTATGGGTTTTTGGCCTCGGCCTCTTTCACACAACGCGGGCTAGATTTTGATGATGCACACAGAGTAAGTACTTAGCTAAGGTCTTTTTGTCGCGGGGAGGTCACTTGAATTTTCTCACTGCGCGGTGTGTGCGGGGTCTAAAATTATTAATATTTTGTGTAGAAATATTACATCCTCTCCCCGTTAGAGGAATTGAGATATCCTCATCTCGAGAAGAACTGGGGGTATTGTTGGTTGAGAGTACTTTCTTCCATCCAAGTGGCATCCTCTTTAGGGTAATCTTTCCACTGGATGAGGTATTCTATCAAGGTTCTGGATCTCAAATGCCTCTCCCTAACATCTAAGATCCTGTCAGGCCGTAGCTCAAGGACTCCTTGGCTAGGCATTACAACTTGTTGATCATCAAGCACATGACTAGGGCTAGGCACATACTTTTTCAATAGACTGATATGGAATACATTATGGACTTTTAGGTTCTCAGGGAGTTGCAGTCTATAGGCATTAGGCCCTAGGCACTTGAGAATCTTGTAAGGTCCGCAATACCTTGGATTTAGCTTTTTGCATTCCCCCAAGGATAGGAACTCTTCTTGGGACGTACGCGAACGAAGACCATGCCACCTTCAATGAAGGATCTGTCTTGACGTTTCAAGTCCGCGTAAGCCTTCTACCTGTTCTTGGAAGCTTGGATGTCCTGTCTTATTGACTTGATTTGGTCATCCATATCTTCTAGCATCTGCTTTGAAGCTTCAACCCTCAAGGTTGGATCCGAAAAGTTTAAAGGACTATGACAATCGTGCCCATACAATGCTTGAAAAGGGGTCATCTGAATGCTTTGTTGCTAAGAAGCATTGTAGGCAAACTCAACCAATGGCAAATATTGAATCCACTTTTTGGGTTCACGACAACAGTGTGCCCTTAGCATATCCTCAATGGTTTGGTTGACTCGCTCCGTTTGACCATCGGTTTGGGGATGGTAAGCTGTACTGAAATAGAGTTGAGTCCCAATGGCCTCGAAGATAGCCTTCCAGAAGTGTGATGTGAAGAGAGAGTCACGATCACTAATGATTCTTCTAGGTAACCCATATAGTTTGAATATTTCCTTGATGAACAACCTTGCAATGTCTGAGGCTTTATAGTTTGTCTTAACAGGGATAAGATGTGTAACCTTGATAAGCATATAAACCACGACCATAATGGAGTTGTATCCTCCCTGAACTTGGGACAGGCCAACAACAAAATCCATGCTAATGAATTTCCATTTCATTTGAGGAATGTCAAGTGGTTGCAGTTTCCTTGGCATTTTGACATGTTCGGTCTTAATGCGTTGACAAGACAAACATTCAGTGACATATTTGAGAACGTCACCTTTGAGCCTCTCCCAATAATAGCTCTTCCTGATTGCATTAAGGGTCTTGGCATAGCCAGGATGTCTTGAAAAAGGGGAGTCATGGGCTTCCCAAAGTATCTTCTGCTTGAGTGACCGAATTTTCGGTATACATAATCTTGTTCTATAGTAGACAAGTCCACTATTGATAGAGAATTCTAGATACTTTGCATGTAGCTTCGGGTCTTGATCATTGATGGGGATCTCCCTTAGCACTTTCTAATAGGTTGGATCATGGCATGCCTCTTCTCTAGCTAGGTCAAGAATTGGGCTGTTTGGCATGGATACCTTTGTGGCTAGAGATCTTGTTGTTGGTGGATCTTGCAAAATTAGAGAATTTAGAAATGCCTTGCGACTGAGTGCATTGGCAACTACATTCTCCTTTCTAGGCCAGTATTTGATTTCAAAGTCATATTCCTCCAGCACTTCGATCCATCGACGTTGCCTCATGTTGAGCTCATTCTGGGTAAAAATCCATTTAAGACTTTTATGATCCATCACTAGGGTAAACTTGTTGGCCAGCAAATAGTGTCTCCAAAGCTTGAGAGCATGGATGATGGCCAATAGTTCCAGATCGTGGGTAGCATAGTTCCTTTCATGACTCTTCAGTTTCCTTGAAGAGTATGCTATAGGATGACCTTCTTGCATAAGCACACATCCTAAGGCAAGTGTGCTAGCATCAGTTATCACTTCAAAATCCTTACTAAGGTCTGGAAGTTTCAAGATGGGTGTTGATACCAAGCTTTACTTTAGTTTGTCAAAGGTGGATTGTTCAGCAGTTGACCATACAATTGATGTTTGCTTCTTCAGTAGATCCGTCAGAGGCGCTGCAATCAGGGCATAGTTTTTGATAAAGATCTTGTACCATCCTGTCAATCCAAGAAAATTGCGTATTTCTTTGACAGTTGTTGGTGCTGGCCACTCTAGAACGTCTCTGACCTTGGCTGGATCCACTGAAATTCCTTCTGCTAATACAATGAATACCAGATATTTAATCTGTCGCTTGAAAAATGCACACTTCTTCTTCTTGGCATAAAGCTTGTGTGCCCTCATTGTTTCAAACAAGAAAAATGCGAAGCTGAGGTTCATGATCTTCTTTCTGTTTGGAGTAGACTAGGGTATCGTCAAAGAAGACGAGCACAAAGTCATCAAGATAGGGTCTAAAGATATCCTGCATTAACCTGTTGAAGGTAGCAGGAGCATTAGTCAGCCCGAATGACATGAGTAGGAATTCAAAGTGTCCATATTTTGTGCTGAATGTCGTCTTTGGGATATCTTCTTCCTTGATCCTTATCTGATAATATCCAGACCTGAGATCTATCTTGGAGAAGATCTTCACGCCTTGCAGATGGTCAAGAAGTTCATCTATTCTTGGAATGGGATATTTGTTCTTAATGGTTGATTGATTCAACCCTCTGTAATCAATGCATAACCGAAGCGTTCCATCTTTCTTCTTCTGGAACAACACTGGAGCTCCCCATGGTGAACTGCTAGGATGGATGTAGCCCTGGTCTAATAGCTGCTTGAGTTACTCCTTCAACTCAATCACTTCCGGAATGGACATTCTATATGGTCTCTTTGCAATTGGTGCAGCTCTTGGCACTAGCTTGATTTCGTGATCGACTTCCCTTTGAGGAGAAAGTTCCATCAACTCTTCAGAAAATACGTCTGTGTATTCCTTTAGCCATGAAGGTTCTTCGCTAGACTTTTGATTCTGGTCTAGCTTATTTAGCTTAATCAAATAGATAGGTAGCCCCTTTCTAACTCCTTTTATTATTTGAGATGCTTTGGCCAATTGAATTTTCAGCTTCCCAGCCTCTCCTTGAGTTGTGACCAGTTCTCCTTCAGAATTTCAGAAGGAGACTTGGCCCTTTCCACAGTGAATGTGGGCATCATTAGGTTTAAGCCAATCCATTCCGAGCAAACACTTGTGGATACCTAGGTTCATAACCCTGAATCTGACCAAAGTTGACTTTCCACCTAGCAGGAATCTCACCTTAGCAGTTTGCCTGGTACAAGTGACCTCACGACCATTTGCTAATTCCATAAGTAAAGTAGGTGCATCTTTTGTGGCTATTCCTAATCTCCATGCACAGACTGGTGAAATAAAGGAATGTGTACTGCCACAATCAATCAAGGTTTTGAAGCTTTTACCTTGATAATCCGATGGTTTTTGAATCACCGAGAACTGGAGATTCGGGCCTTTCTTGTGAAGAGCAGCATGGATTGTTGCCCTCTCAATGTCTGCTTCCATGGATGGGTCTTCTTCATCACACAGCTCCTTGTTGGTAACACTGAAGGTTCTCCCTCTAGCCATGATGGCGGCTCCTTGGCCATGGACGGTTCCTTGGAATGGTCCTTGACGTTGTCCTCTGTTAAGCTTGGGACACTGCCTTTTAAAATAACCGAGCTCGTTGCAATGGAAGCAACGGAGATTGCGACTATTACCTTGGGTAGGGACGAAATTATTGACATTGTTGGTCCTAGCTTTCTTCCTTTGTCCTTGATTTTGGCCTTGCGCTCTCTTCGCCTAGGACCTATACACTCCTTTGTTCTGATCCTTGTAAGACCAAGTCATGTTATTTCTTGGCCTGGTCTTCACCTCCTGTATTATGGGTGCAACTTGAATGAGCGCATCCTGTAGATCTGTTAGGCGCATTGATTCAAGGCGGGTGTTTATAGGTGGGTTTAATCCAACACAAAACTTCGACACTTGTGTCATATCCATTTGTGGCGCATACTTCAAAAGAGAGACGAACTTTGAATAATACACATCAAGGGATAGACCAAGTTGCTTCAGTTCATAGAACTCGTTCATCTTCTACGTGCGGTAGGCAGGTGGTAAATATCTCCCTCGCATAGCTTTCTTAAGCTTCTCCCAAGTTACTGCCCCTTCCGAGATCCCTTGGTCTCTGCACCATTGTTTCCACCAAAGCCTTGCTTCGCCGGTCAGTTTCAGCTTGGTGAGCATAGCCTGGTTAGCGGGTGCAGTACCTACTCCTTCGAAGTAATCCTCCATGGATTCGATTCAGATCTCGGCATCAGTTTGGATGGTCCTTCCCTTACCATCGAATTCAGGTGGCTTGATTTGCTTGAGAAGAAACTTCTTCTTCTGAATCACGGCCGTACTTGGTGTAGGGGTTGGACTAGGAATTTGCACTTGAGGTTGTGCCTAGGCATTGAAATTCTTTACGACATTAAAAACTTGCTAAACATTTCTCACATTACATTACATACCCAGTTCAGCTTTCAGCCAAGTGACCTAATCACTTAACTTCTTTATCAATACTCGCAGTCAAGACAGTCTTTGATAAAAAAAGTCTATTTCATTCATATGGGCATAGTCCTTTCGAGTACAATTATTTTTGGGAAGACGGAACAAGCTGATACATTAATTTGGGGAGAATAAGATTGTGTTACATTCAGCTACGAGAACTGAGTAATAATATGGATTGGAGTCATGGATTTTCAGGAATCGATAGGTCATAGGAAGATTAGGGTATCCTTTCCTTTGATACCTGTTCTTTTCATAACGTCCCAACACCTTGATTCTATCGACAGAGATTATTCGAGTCACTTCCTCGTACACATACATGTTCTGCTTGACCTTTCAATCGCTGACATGAAGGGTTGCGTTTGCGTGAGCCTCAACAAAGATGAACAACTTCACGATCTTTAAGTCCTCCATCCACTTGATTCTCTTCAAGTTGGTTCGAAGGTATGCAAGTCGGTGGGCAGCTATGTAATAAATTCCTGAATCATCCGTCCATCTCCATTCCATGTACAGGGGTGAAGGATTGTAGATGCGGTCTAGGATATTCATCATACCTAGCCTCCGTTGATAATCCGCGGCATGCATTGTAGTTATAAACATAACCTGGAATACCAAGAATTTGTTCCATGCTTCATGACTCTGCAGGCCAGCAACCGTAAGTAAGTAAGGAAATGTTCTTAACAGAAACATTTGCTCTACTTCACCTCATTAAGTTTCCTTAAAAATATTAGATCCTTCGTTGGTTCACTCTAATACCAACTATAACGTGTCCGCCTGTCTACTTGTAGGACACGTCTTAGCAGCCCATTGGGTAGAGAGTCCAAAAGGTGCCACCTGGCACTCCCACAGAATATCATAGGGTTTGCGATCTGGGTCTTTTCGAGTTTGCCACGAAGTGGAAGCATTCCGGCCGTTCCCACTTAGGATCGACGTGAATCGAGGTTTCCCTAATGGTCAAGTTTCTCGGAGGTAACTAGCGTCGAGCCTACTTTACGCAGAAATGTCAGGGTCGAAGCAGATTCATACTGCATTCGGTTCATGGAGAATGGGAAACGAAAGGGATGCAAAGCTCGACCTCTCTGCCCATAAGGCATAGTCCCATTTCGTTTCCCTAAAACAATATAAATTGAGACTCTAGCTTTCTAGATTCTAGGTCATCGTTACCTTGGTGTCAATTCCGTTGAGAAAAGTTCCCAGACAACCAGGACCACCCTTCCGTAGGACGGACCCATGGCCACATCCACCGCACTTTCCTCGGGTTGCTTTAGTTATCTAATTACCTACAACATTTAGTTTGACAAGTAAAAACAGCTTCCTTAATTAGCCAATTAATCACTGATTCCTTCACGTAACTTAAGCACTAACATAGAAAAACAATGTCAAGCAAGTTTCTTTTTAAAAATTTATCTTATTTATCAATCTTTGGAATACATCATATAATCCAGCCCGAAGGCTATTCCATAATCTATCTGAAGGCAATTCCATAATCCACCCGAAGGCAATTCCATAATCCACCCGAAGGCAATTCCAGCAATCCTCAGGGGTCGCTATTCCAAATTTCCGCCCGTAGACTAGTATGCGGGCCTCGAGATCCAATCTCGAGTCATGTCGGCCTCTTGTGTAGGACCCATAGGCAAGGGATTTACGGCCAGAGCCCCCCTGGCACCCAAGCGTCCTCCTACTCCAAGTAGCACCCACGGAGAGACCTCTCACGGCGGGTTCGGTCCACGTACCCGACATGCCTAACAACCCCCTTGGATAGGGTCAGGTAGACAGTCGAGGGTAACTGATGTTGCCTCTCCCTCTAGGCCTTCAACCTGAAGCATTAATTATTTTTCCATATTTAGTTCTTTGAACAAAGAAGTACAAACAATGCTCCTAACTGTACAAACACAATCAATCCAGTGGTCGTTTGTTTGGCCAACTGCTAAGGTGTGAATCCTTCTCTCTGAATGCATCTAGCATTCGATCCGGGATCCATTGCGACTTGGCAAGATCCCAAGGGTTTCGTAAGCTGTGTTGCTAGTTTACCCTCTTTCCTTGGGTTAGGGTTTATACGCTATTAATCCAAATTAACAAACACCTTAGGTTCCTTAAACTAAGATAGTAAATCCTGGGCAACCTCATCGCCCTAACTTGATTGGTCAATTGCTTGCTAGGTAATTCATAATTACCCTAACTTGGCAACTCAGCCTCACCCAAGGGTGCTATAGTAGGATGTCTACTCATCCTCTAGAAAATTAGACTTGTACTTAGGACTTGCCAATCTTGTTCTATGGAGTGGCAATACTATTTTGTGATTTAACACAAAATCATGTGACATTGCAACTTGTTGCACGAGATAAGTGTCGCACCTATCTTGTCGGATCATTTCTTCCATCAAACGGTGTTCCTTGGTCAAGAAATACGTTTGGTCAAGATGTAGGGTTTGGGATGTCCTCTTGACCCAACCCAACCCTAACCCTGCTAGGCCGATGACGCTTTGGCCCTAGGGTTCCTAAATCCATACGGACGTCTATTATTTGGCTAATTGACCCTTAGGGTAAGGACCCTAGATCGTTCTTGCATGGGCGTCAAACTAACCCTAACATTCCGTGAATGTGGGTAGGAACTTTGATGGGACCTGAAATGGGCCAGCACTGGCTATAGCACTAGCCGGACCTCATGCTCATGACACGCAAACACCCTCATGGCCTCGCGGACCAGGAGCGTCAATCTAATGCTAAAGGACAACCTGCCCTAAAGCTTAATTCATGTGTTTATAGTTTATAGTCCAACATTTCCCTAAAACTCCTCAAAGGGAGAACCCTTACACATTGGCAATGCCACGCTCACACACACATAGGAGGCACTCCACCGACTAATAGTCGGAGCCCCACTGCAACTCTCCTATATCGCAGGGATTGGTCCTTTGATGCGCTGCTAAACATATAACACAAACGAGCACAAACTCCTCTCAAGGTACCAATATTTTACGTTCCAGGATGTACCATTCCTCACTATACTTTCCCCTTAGCACCCAACGACTAACCTACAGCTTAGGACATCCTCTCACGCTCATCGTTGGTCACAACCTAAGGAAAATAGGTGCCATGCATCCTGGAGGTTTTTCTGATACCTTTTAATTGTTATGCTTAATGCAAATCGTATATGGCTATGTGCTCAGACAAAAGAAAGATCAGCATCGTGCATGGTGCATAAAGCATTCTTTCCATGAATTTTACTAGTGCGTGCTGCGTTGAAAGGAGGCACCGAGCCATATGCTCATACTACCATCCTCTTTATTCAAACCGGTTCCTATATGCCAAGTGCAATGAATAAATCAAATATTTTCTTTATCTTTCAACGTTTCAGCCCCTCTTCATCCAACTCTTAGCATTTTGTATCATTGATCGGTTAGTTAGGGTTTCTATGCATTATTCCCTCTTAAAAGAATGATAAATACACATAAAACATAGAAACGGGGGATAAACAAGGCCAATCTCGTGTTTTGCCATCATTATACATTGCAAAAACATAGATATAAATTTTCCTAATTTTCCTCAGCCTATTTTCTATTTTTTCCTATTTTTAAACCCATTTTTTTCATTTTTGGGCATTTTTCCCTATTTTTTTAAATAAATAATGACTGAAAATAAAATTTGATTGTGGGCTGTGGCCCTTAGGTTCATTGATAGCAAAAACTCAGATTTAGTTGGTGTGACATGTCATATTTCTCATTTATATAGCAAAACCCCCATTTTTACCCTTAAAACGCGTGTTTTTCATGCATTTTGATACTAATTCCGGCCATGTAGCCTTATATTTTCTGATTTTCAAGTTGCAAACACTTGAAACTCATGGCAAACAATATCATAATGAACTTTGATCCCATATGAACAAGGTTGCATAAAGCAAATAACATAAAAAGATCATTTTTCTTTGTAAAAATAGCATTACTGCTTATTTTCAGGTCTTGGTTTCTTGTTCTTGATTACAGGACTGATTTCCAACATGCATTTAATACTCAACATCTTCAAGATCAGCACTCTTCATGTCTTCATCCATTCGGAAGCAATCCGGTCTCATCCGGACAAGCTTTCCTCACCATTCTTCATTGTCTTCTTCCACACAAGAACAACCCCTTAAGGGAGAGAGAGGGAGGAGAGAGAAAGAATAAAATCATAGATCTTTATCCACGCTATCATTGCGTGAGCGAGAGGCGGCAATATGATCAGCAACAGCAGAGGGTAGGCAAGCCCCAATGTCCATTGGGTAGGTTGCTCACAGGTAGGAGATTGATCACCATCATTTGGAGCGCAAAAATCGGGCGTAGATGGCGCCTCCTCTCCTCACGTTTTTTCCTCATCTCTTACATGAAACTTTCATGCCACATTAAAAGTTGGGCTCCCAAAGGTCACTAGGCCATTTGGCCCAAGTTTTGTCCACCTCTTTACATCTTGACCGATTTCTTGGCCATTTCCCCGACCGTCCGGACTCCAAATCAAGCTCTGAAAAATCCTGGGCGTCCGGCTTGACATCCCGCATTGGCTGGCAACTCATGAAAACCCGCATGATAGTCTAAAAAATTATCAAAAATCAACAAGTGTCACTCGGGCGCCTTTTAAGAGTCGTATTTCACTTGGTGCTTAAAATCGTCCTAGTAGCTGGAGCTGCTTTCTTCGATGTTGAATATTTTTCCCCTAAATTCTAGATTTTTAGGCAAATTTTAGGCGCATCCCGAGCTCAAAACTCCACTTTCAAACTTTGAGGTCGGAAATATTAAGTTGGTTTCTCGAGTGCGATACTAGGCAGAATTTTATCGCAGCTTAGCTTTTCCTAGCACATTGAGGTGATCATTGTTTGAGTTACACCATTACAAGCGATATACCTATTCGATCTAATTGTCTTGCAATAAGAGGCGATCTCTTCTTAGAGATGCAAATACTTTTTCCTAGATAATTTCAAAATACAACATTCCATGTAAATATGCGATTCATAGACTTTTTCCTTCTATGCAACTATAAGATTTACAATGACAATTTCTTTTCCTTGCCTAAATCATAATGATTGGCAATGTAGGGCTAACTCGTATAAAACCTATGTTGATGCAATGAAATCAAGGCTTTAATATCTTTGATGAAGATGCATTCAAACTTTGGCAAAAGACTCCATGCATGAGTGAATACCATACCATGAGTCCGACATTTAATTAATCCCTCCTTTAGCTTTAGCCCAACTTAAAAATGCAACCATCTTCGCATGCAATTTTCCATGCACTACGACCATTTGGACATCATTCAATGGGATTCTATGATGATTATCTCATACAAATCACAACTAGGAAATTATTACCTAAATGCATTATGCGCTGTTCTTTATCGCGAGGCAATCAAGGATGCATTTAGACAATCCACCTTTTAGCTTATGCAATATGCGTTTTAAGATTGCAATGTGCAAGCAATTTCAAATGCACACATGCACTAAATGAATAAATGCATTTAAACTTTCCTAAAACCCGTCATGCTCAACGCACCCCTTTCATGCGAGAATACAATTGGAACCTGGGGATGAGGACTCGCAGCGTTGTCCCCGCATGAACTCGGGTTGGCAGTTCCCATGTGTGCGCCTCACGTCTTTAGCTTTGGAGCCATCGATGACATAGATCCTTGACTCTGCAAACTTGTCCTTGCCTTTATCCGATTTGTGAACTCTCTTGAGGCATTGGCAAATCAGCCCCAAAACTGCCTACTCCCCCTTGCACAGAAATTGCCTTTACAAGACGTGGTTTTAAAAAAAAACCAGGGAAAGGCCGTGTGTACAAGGCTTATGGAAGCCTTGTTTAGAAGCTTCTAAAGAAGCTTCCAAGCTTCTGTTCCACAGAATGACGTGGAGAGAGAATGAAATGATTGGTGGAGAGGATGATGGGCAGGGCGATGACGATGAGGAGGATTACGATGATGATGGTGGCCATTGAGTGGCGCAATGTGGCGCAGCACGGCAGCAGGCAGCATTGATGGCAATGGCGGCCAGCACGACACCGGTAGCTCACAATCCTCTCCCTCCCCCCAAGCTTCAAAGGGGGGGTTCATATAGTTAGAGGGGGGAAGGGGATAGCCATACACGTGGCTATTGCATGCTCCCCTCCCTCATGCTTCCCCATGCCTACTCAAGCCCTGTCACACTCCCTCTCCTCGCCATGCATCGGCTGGGGGGGAGGGGTTTATTAAAAAAATTTGCCAAAATTTAACCATTATCCTTTTTTTCCCCTCCTTGAAGAGGTGTTCCCGTGCGGCTTACGGGTTTTTAGCCTCGCCCTCTTTCGCACAACGCGGGCTAGATTTTGATGATGCACATGGAGTAAGTACTTAGCCAAGGTCTTTTTGTCCCAGGGAGGTCACTTGAAATTGCTCACTACACGGTGTGTGCGGGGTCTAAAATTATTAATATTTCGTGCGAAAATATTATAAATACTTATTGTGTCATTATCATTTTGAGGGGACATACTTTAGAAGGGAAACAAAACAAGAGTAGTACCCCTCCATGATTAGGCCCAATTGCCTTGGGCTAAAGAACTCGTCCATTCTATGTATTTGATAAGCTGGGGCAAGTATCTTCCTTGGACAACTACCTTGATCTATTTTCAAGTTTGGGATATCTCAATAACAGCCTTATACACCATATTAGAGAATTTGGAAATCTCCCAAGTTCCACTTTTAGATGAGGGGTAAAAATTTGGCCATGTGGCTAAATCTTAACCCATGTTTCAAATTGGGACTTGGAAAGATAGCCTGTGTAGTAATTAGGGTAGAATACACCTTCAAGTAAGGGGACAAGATTTGATCATGTGGCCAAACATTAACTATATTGGGAATCCTCAAACTATATGAGAATTCCTGAATCCTCAAATATAGTGTTCTTATATCATAACAACATTATTTTCATCATAAATGGGCTTCTCTAATGAGACGTAACCAAGAAATCATAGCCTCATTGGTTATGCTTATTCCAGTTGCAAAGAAGTATTCTATTTTCTCAATCCATGTCTCAACATTTGTTTCTATCTTTACGCCTTCACTGTTAAACTCAAACAATTTTTTGAAGGGAATGAGCCCTAAAGTGGAAGCATGGAGAGGAAGCAAGGGCTATGGTGTGGAAGGAGCAAGAGCAAGAGAGAGACACATACACAAGATGTGGGAAATCCAATAGTCACAATGTGTGACCGGCCTTTCCTTTATTCAAATGTCACTAAAATAATAAAGAATGAAGTGATAGTGATGGGCACCCACCACATGTAGTATACAGGTGTGTGGGTACTATCAATGTAACTAATACCCGGGAAGTTAGGCATATGTGTGTTTATCCCCAACAACCTTCCACTTTAAGGCAGGTGTGTCCCTAGTGAGAAGACAATTAAAAAAAAGTGACAAAGTACAAAAGTACAACAAGATGAAGAAAGACGTCATCTCATTCAATGCCCATCAACTTCCTAAGGAAGGAAAAATGCTCCACTAAGAGGCTTTTAGTAAGCATATCGGTAGGATTTTGGTCAATTGAGATCTTAACAAGCTCAATGGACTTGTCCTCAATGACCTCTTGAATCAAGTGGTAACACATCTCAATATTCTTTGTCTTCACATGGAATACAAGATTCTTGGCCAACTGAATAACACTCATAGAATCTGAATGTAGTGTAGGGACCACATCAGTAATGCCAGGTTTGCCACCAGATGACCTAACTAAACATCCTCCTTGCAAGACTTAGTGTGGCTGCAACATACTTTGCCTCTATAGTAGAGAGGGCCGTGCATTTTTGCACCATGGATATCCAAGAAATAGCACCTCCAACAAAGGTGAAGACATAGCTAGAGGTGCACTTCCTACTATGTGCATGTCATCTTGCATAATCAGAGTCAATGCACCCCACGACTCTTATATCTTGGCCACCATAATAGATGCACATAGTTATTGTGCCCTTCAAGTGCCTCATAATACCCTTGATGGCATACCAATGCCATCTACTAAGTGTAGCTATAAAGCATGCCACAATTCCCATTGAAAATGCTATGTTAGGAAAAGTGGCTATCATGACATACATCAAGCTGCCCACTATCATAGATGCATAAGGGATCTTGGCCATCTCAGCCTTCTGCTCATCAAACTACGAACAATTAGTCAGACTAACCTTCATGTGAGATCTTGGCCATCTCAGCCTTCTGCTCATCAAACTACGAACAATCAGTCAGACTAACCTTCATGTGAGAAGGTAAATGACAACCAATAGGCTTAACATCTTGTAGATGAGACCACTGAAGGACCTTTTGGATGTACTCTTATGACAAGTAGAGGAGCCCCTTAGAGCGATTCATAATGCACATCCCAAGAATATGTGAGGCTTGTCCTATATCCTTCATCTCAAATCTCTTCTTGAGTTGATCTTTCAAGGAATCCAACTCATCATGAGCACTCCTAGCAATCAACATATCACCCACATAGAGGATCAAAATCATAAGGATGCCATCACAAGCATTCTTCTTGTTAGAATATAGGCATGGAAATCCACCCTAAGAAAGGGTCTACGAGGGCAAATGTATGTGAATGGCCTTAAGGGGTAGGGGAAACCCTAACCCTAGCTTGGTAGAGGCTATATAAAATGCTTCAAAAAGCATCTATACTATCTCTTACTTTTTCATATCTTAGGGTAAACTAGACCAGATACATCTTATGTGGCATGCATTCTAATAGCTTTGAGAAAAAAATTCACTTTATCTTCTATCATTGTAATATCTCTCTCGTTCTCCCTACCAACTACCACATGTTGAATGTAAAGAATTATATATATATATATATATATATATCTCAACAAGCACAACTCACCATGGCCATCATGATTTGAAATATGAGTTACAGTATGTACAAGATTCTCTCCCCCTCTGTGCTTCCATCCATTCTCTTACATAAGCAGTCTCTGGCTCTTATTGATCAAATAAAATGCAAGGAAGTTACCATACTCACCTTCTTTCTTGATACTTAAAGTCTCTACTTGCTTTTGTCTCACCCCTCTCTGAGTCCTTCTCTCATCGATATGGATGAGCCTATGAAAAATGTGTGTTACAGTACAATAGAGAAGGTACAATGTATTTTTCCTCATTTGTACTTCCATCTTCTTGGTGCCATTATTAGAATTATCAAGTTTCTCTCTTACATGAGTAGTTTGTGAAATGTATTGATCAAGTACAACTTCTAGAAGAAAAATATGATGAATTTGTTTGGATGGATGTCATCCATGTAGTGTTCTATATAACTAGGGAATCAAAGGTGGCAGAGGAAAATTGTAATGTCAATGCAAGGATGCTATAGCCCCGCTATAGGGCTCATTAGATGTCATGGTGGACTAGGTCCCAAGCCTATAGCACATGTTCTTGTAGATGAGATACTTGCGAGGGGCCAAAATTCTATGTGTAGGAGAACATACTAATAGAGCTTCTAAAGGGCATGAGTTAACGTGGTCTTTGCATTGGATGGAACTCATCATAGGCAGTGGACATGGCGAGATACACAACCATTTGCAATGCATGTCCAACATGTGAAATTGCTACTTCAAGCTTCTTATACAAAATTGGTTAAGAGACCTAGGAGGTATGAGTGGCCATCGACTCGCCTACCACCATCCAAGCCTTCAATTTTGGCACTAGTGGTGGTAGCCCCTGCACTTAATAGTTAATCAAAAGTAATAGACTATCTAAGAAGTAAATGAAGAAAAAATTTCAGGTGAGCATATCTCAATCCAAAAGCAACCTTGATTTTTTGCTTGCACGTTCAATTGAATACTTTGGTTGAAACATTGTAGACACAGAAATTTTTAAAATGTAATGCCATTAAAAAGTAGATAGATACATTATCATTAGAGGGTATTTGGCATTATAGAGCTAACAACCATGGCAAAATGGGGTGAGTTTGATAGATTATATATGCATATATTTATATTAGTGTGATTAGCTACACATATTGCAATAAAAGGCTAGTGCAATACCTGCTCTAAAAAAAAAGGAGAGGATCAAAAGCTAGGCCTCCATGAGACATAGCTTGGTAGGAGAAATGGTTGCAAGGAGGAGAGAAGTGTTGCTGAAAGGACCTTGGGGAGATAGACACCTATCATGTGGTGCATGCATCCATGGCATGGAGCTTCTCTTGTTGCATTTTTTGTAGACGATTTGGTTTATCAACTCTTTGCTAGGATTTTGGCATGTCAAATAGAGGCAGCTTATGCATATGATTTGCATCCTCTTCCCACAACACTAACCATATATGCTTGTCTATTTCTTTTTGTTGGGTTTCCCATATTCTACCTAGTTGATGAGTAAGCTTACCTCCTCACAAGCTTGTTTCTTTGTAACTATAAAGGTCAATGCTTCTTGCCTCTTTTGTTCCTTCATTTTGCACTTCTCCTCTTTCTCATGCTCCATCTTTGCCCTCTTTGCATTCTTGATCTATCTAAACTCTCCATGACCCCAAATGTGAGATCTAGGTGCCTACAAAGACATTCACCAACTATTTCCTAGATTCCCATTTTGGAAAGCAATCTTCCTTACTTAACATGCACTCATATTGAATTGCCTTCCACTCTTACATATGGGTACACCTTCTTCATGGGCTACAATTTCTTTTTCCATGTCCTCCTCAATCCATTGAAGCATGACTCTTTATTTACATTTGGGAGGCAGGGAACCATGGAAATTTGAGTTGGAGGCTATGGAGAATTAGGAAAATTTCTAGAATTTGTTTGGGAGTAGAAACCTATGGTTTCCCAAGAGATGAACTATTAGAAGCAATGTCAATAATTTATTTATAATTTTGGAAACACCAGTAAGACATGCATGTTCTTCAAGAAAATTCCAAAAAAGAGTCCATGTTCTTAAAGATTACTTTGGAAAAGTTGTACACATATAAGATTCGAAAGAAACTATCTCAATAGTAGATGGGGATGCATTTTTAGAGCAACCACAATGCTTTGGAGATACTATGTTGCACTAGTTCAGTGAGCTTATAGAGCCTAAAAAATTAGATGCTATTACCTAATTATGGAACTTGGGGAGGTCACTCATGAATATATGTGTGCATCACATGGGTTCAAAATAAGGTATTTTTAAAATACTTTTTAAAACATACAAAAGGGTGTTATATAAAAGGATTATTTACATATTGAATAGAAAAGGGTTATGTTTTATTCAAGGAAAATTCATAGATAAGGATATTTATAAATAGGCATTGAACACACATGATGTAAAGGGATATACATATAGTGAATCCCCCAAGTTATGGAACAAGTTGAGCATAAGCTAAGTTCTCCAAGATCGTATGCTTAAATAGTTTAGCTTGTTGACTTGGCTCAAACAATGATTTTAGGATCAATGGAGGATGAAAGAATGTTTAGCATCATGGGGTTTTTAAAGAGGAAGCTTTGTAACAAGCTAAGTACAAACTTAGATATCTGCATGATATTATATTTTTTTCGAATACTCAATATAGAAATTTCCATATGATCGAGTTTTAGCATGTTGGATATCAACTAATGCTTGGTAAAATCGTGGATATCTGTAAAGAATGGGATTAGAGGGTCTTACACGGGGTTAACACGGGGTTAGCACATGCAAATACCCGGTTACATGGATGGGGTAATTAAGGTGTACAAGGACCTGATTAGGGCACCATTTTGATAAATACAAATCTGTCTCTTCACCTTCACCTTCAGCTCCCATGGCTTCCCCTCCCTCTCTCACCTCTTTCTCTCTCTTTCTCTCTCTTATCCTAGTCTTTCTCTCTCCTCTACTCTCTTCCTCTCTCTCTTTTGCAGGCTTCTTCCTTCTCTCTCTCTCTCTCTTAGGTCTCCTTCATGATAGTTGGTATCAGAGCTTCGGTCTTTGATCTAGTCTTCTCTCTCCTTCCTCACATCTGGTTGTAGTTTTCAAAAGAGAGAGAGAGAGAAAACCCTAGTCAAACAAGTACAGGAGCTATAAGGAAAATTAATGGAGTACCACAAGGTGTTGGAAGCTTTCTTGGACTCCACACAAGCTATGGCAGGAGGCTCAGTTAAAGCTGGAGGCAAGGAGACCAAAAATGACAGCTCGTTTTCAACTTTGAGGTAAAATTTTAGGGGTTTTGGGTGAAGGAGGTCACTACAGGACTTGACAGAGGTCTAAATGGGGTTACTTCTCCAAAAGTGAGTCTTCTTCTTCTTCAACTTTGAAGCTTCTCTTCAAGCTTTCATGGTGCAACCAAGATCCCTACTCCACTTCTTTCCAGGATCTTCATCTCTCTGCTATAATGGATAGCATGGGACATTTCCTTGCTTGCTAAGCTTCAGATCAAGCACCACCTACAACAGTATTCCGCTCCATTTCTTCTCCTACAAGCATTACATTCTCAAGGTGTAGTTGTCGATAGTCTTTACATCTACATGGGCTTCAATCAAAGACTGCCACTTGCAGACCAGTGACCTCAACTTATCAATGGTGAAGTCCATCCCTAGAAGTTTGTGAGGACATTTTTCCCCTCGACATCCTCTGCACAAAGCTTTATCTTCCTTGCTGACTGATCTTCATCTTGTTGAAGATAAGCAAGTGAGCACTCAAACACTCGTCCTTTCAATCCAGCAGCTGCTTCCTACATTTTGGGTTTTTGCTTTCAATTATTGGGCCATTCCCTGGTTTTTCTACATGCCCATTGGCTTCACCAGTTCCATCCACTTCACTCTATAGACCATTGTTGGCATCACTTTCATCCTTTTGACTCAATCCAAGTTCTGCTAAAGCTGCTTCAAGCTCAGCCAAACCCTTTTTCCTGAGCTCTTTTTTTGACAACTCCCTCTCTGGCTCACGAGTAACAGTAGGGACTGGCTTTGCATCAACAGCTGGGGCTTTTGTGGGCATCGCCATTGCAGATGCCATCAATGTTCTCCGTCATATTGTTGATCTGGAAGCGGGGGCACTGCTGGCATTGCGAACTCCTCCTCGTCATGACCCTCGCAATCAGCCCAGGAGCTGACAGAGACAGGCGCAGGAGCCTAGGCAGTGACAGCAGGCTGCACCTCTTTCCCAGCAGATTCGGCATTATCCTTGTCTGATCTCTTCTTGCTGGACTTGCGACGGTGGCTCTCGAGGGCAGAGAAGATGTTGGTGTTGTTTATGGCAGGTAATCCATATCCATTGTCTCTTCGGCTCCCTAGGAGCATGATAACAAAGATGTAGTATAGAGAGGCCACTGAAGAGGCCATTGTTTTTAAGGTGGGGATCCAGACTCTCCTTGGTCATGTTTTATGCTTGAATTGCTCACCCTTCTAGCCGCAGTCTCTGGGACTTTTGAAGCAGCAGATACAGTGGAGTTGCATCTCCCATTTTCTGTGGTTTCTGAGAATGCATCTGCTTGCACCATGTCACTTGCATTGTCCATTAGCTCGTGCTCCTCATAAACAACAGAATCCTGGTTAACCTTGGCTTCATTCAGCACATTCTCTTCATTCAAATTGGATGGATTCGCCTATGGTGTAAGATAGCCAATTGACATGTCGTCTTCTACAGCATCAGGGACATGTATGGGAGGTGGTGGAGCAACACTCTGCTGCTGAGAGTGCTGCTGTGAAGAGCTCTTTGATTATCAAGTAGTCCCCTATGGCATCTGTCTTTCATGCTGCAATAGCTATCTACACTAGTTATCTTAATGGAGGCTACCAAGGGCAGTGATATAGACCGACATTTCCCCATCATGCCATAGCCATTATCTTTCTTCAGACCAACATGATGCTCGGATGATATCATAACTTTTGATTGAGTGTTGGATTTTGACAGTGAACTGATCGTAGGATCTTGAATCCCTTCCCAGCTTGTGGATGGCCTCTTGATGCTTGCAATCCACACGAAAGAAGGCTGCTTATTGCTACATAACAGAGCAAACTACAAAGCCTTTCTGACTATTGTAGTATCACTGCAAGTGTTCTTCACTTTAGGATCCAAGGTCTCCATAATCCTACCAGAATCATTCTTCAGCAACACCCACCGGTAAAGGTTTTATCTCATCATCCACAGCTTTCTTGCCAGGATAAGGAACTCCATGCTTCACTGCTCCTCAAAACCCATAGGTACTGCCTGACAGCATCTGCAGTACTCTGAAACCAGTTGGGGTTCTCTGGGCCTACTTCTTTTCATGGCATTCGTTTCGCAGAACACTCTTTGCTTGGAGAATTCATGACATAATTTGGATCTGCTCTCCCATAATCAGGACTAGTTCCAGAACAATGCTTTAGATACACAAGCTTGGAATTGTATGGTTTTCTGTGCTAGCTATGGCACTTTTGTAGGCTGCTCTTCTTATTTGAGCAAGTGACCAAATATCGCATGTGCTTCAGATGTTGCTTGTGAGATAGATGAAAATACAGGAGCAAAAATTCTGTCAAAGGTAGGTTGAGTAACTGGCTGAACCAAACTGGTTGCAGGGAAGAGCAGATGGCATTGGCACATGCAATGGAGTGGATTTGACTGTAGATGATGAATTTATTGTATTGGCATATGCAATGGAGTTTGGGATGTCATGACAAGAAATTGTAATGCCTGTTGCATTTCAGAATTGAGGTTGCTTATTGATGTGTGTAAAAGCAGCTGGTAGACACTGCTACTGAGATCTTTGAGAGCTCGATAAAGAAGCAGCTGCTGTGTGTCAGACAGTGACCATCTTGACTTCCTTGTTGATCAACTGGTGGTGCAACTCTTGCAGTCATCTGCAACAGAATTAATGCAGTAGAATTAATGCCACAGGGAGGTCCATTCTGGAGTCTGTAACCCCATTGGCAAGTTTACTTAATTGAACACTTTGATGGAACTGCAGTTACTTAGAGATGCGTTGTGAGGTCAGTTGTTGTTGGTGCTAAGCTAAATCACATATGGGCAATTTTGATAACCAAAGTATTGTACAATACGACTTTGAGCAACACCTCGGCTACGTACCTTTTGTCATGAGGGTGGATCATACTCCAATGGATTTGATCAGCAGTATGGCTATCATGGATAGCATGATTATGCTTACAAGCATTCCTTTATGCAGCAACATAGTTCTTATGCAAGTCATGATCATGGACATGTAAATAGTAGCTCATACAGCATTGGTCAACAACATGTATATGGAGATTCTTATG
Organism: Lygodium microphyllum; assembly: GCF_053477565.2. Classification (NCBI taxonomy): domain Eukaryota; kingdom Viridiplantae; phylum Streptophyta; class Polypodiopsida; order Schizaeales; family Lygodiaceae; genus Lygodium; species Lygodium microphyllum. The sequence goes on from NC_141159.1 coordinate 73,680,267, forward strand.
CAATGTAGGAGCAGTAAGCCAGTGATTATGACCAGCATCATGCCATTACCTATGCTCATGGACTTGCCAATTATCATACTTATGGTCAGCCTAGGATGCAAGGACACCATTGTAGTCATGTTGGACAGTCATCATGCGATCTTGGGCAGCATGTTTATGGGCAACAATATGGCCAAAGTTTTGGTAATAGTTAGCAGCAAATAGATGTATATGAGTAGCAGGGCTATTATCACCATATGTAGTATGGACAGCATGAATATCATTATGAGCAACAGCCACATTGGTATGACCATCCATATGGACATCATGAGCATTATGGTCATGAGCATGGACAACCATTCTGTTGTACATGAGCAGCAAGATGACTATGAACAGCATGTCAGAACTATTACTGAGCTGATCGCCGATGGTGATGAGCATGTGTGTAAATTGCTATCTAAGGCAAAACGCATTAGACACCTTACTAGTGATACAATACAGGAATTGCATGTTGCGAGCTTATGCTATCGATGTGCTAAGCCATTATCTTGTAATCATCAAGCCACATATAGGGCAAAGACTGCCAAAATACTCTTGGTATTAGAGTATTATGATGCAAAGGATGGAGAAGATCTTGTTGAAGACCATTTTGGTATGGGTCCACAACAAGAACTTCAGTTCAAGAAAGAAGATCATGGGCAGCATGTGGATTTGGATGATCATGACCCCATGCGGGAGCCCCTTCAGTCCACAGACCTACAGTTTGAATGCTTGGACATTACTAAGAATGCAGGGTCCATGAATATGCAGCACTTAGGGGCTGATGTAGTAAACTTTTTAGATTATGCAACCCCGTGTGTTATTGACAACATCCAAGCGCAGACCGAGCTTAATTATATGATGCTTATGGCAGACTCGATGCAACAGCTAGTGGTTCTGACTATTCTAGCTTTACCTGTGGATGGTAACCCAATGCATGGAAAGGATAACCACTTTCCATTTGACCCTGGTGGTAGTGCAGAGACCCACGCTTGCATGGATGACCTGTATGCTAGTGATGCTTACCATGCATTGACCCCGGGGGTTGAAAAAAAAATCTCTATCTACATCAGCACTCCCCCGGTGCAGTCCTCTCACCTTGAGGTGGCAACCTTGGCTGAAGGACAACTCGATTTGGGCCTGTTTTGTAGTAGATAGCCATCTATTTTCGAACAGTTTTGGGCTTGCATTATTTGCACCCGTGCATGACCTATTTGGGCTAAAAGTACGCTTAACGAGCTTCGTTTTGACATGCGAAACGTCTCGTTTGGAGTTTTCCATGGCAAGTTATGATTAGTTTTCCACTACAGGCCTGTTCGGGACAGCATGCTGTCTGGTGTTGTCCAGCCCTTCTTGTTTGGAATTGGTGCCTATCTTTGTACCGAGTTACCTTCTTCCCTCATGCTCACACTACATACATGCTCATAGGCCACCATTCCACAAGATTCCCCCACCCCCTTCCCCCCCACCCAGCCATACCAATACGTTCTCTTTTTGTTTTTGAGGGCAAAAACCTTCCGGGTCAAGATAGAATGTAAAGAATGGGATTAGAGGGTCTTACACGGGGTTAACACGGGGTTAGCACATGCGAATACCCGGTTACATGGATGGGGTATTTAAGATGTACAAGGACCTGATTAGGGCACCATTTTGATAAATACAAATCTGTCTCTTCACCTTCACCTTCAGCTCCCATGGCTTCCCCTCCCTCTCTCACCTCTTTCTCTCTCTTTCTCTCTCTTCTCCTAGTATTTCTCTCTCCTCCGCTCTCTCTCTCTCTCTCTCTCTCTCTCTCTCTCTCTCTCTCTCTCTCTCTCTCTCTCTCTCTCTCCCTCTTAGGTCTCCTTCATGACAATATCAATACAATGTCGATAGTACCAACATCTTCAACAAACTTCAGTAAAAATAACAAAGTAACTAGTGTCATTGGATGGCAAGATTGAGACATTCAAGCATTTTTTCTTTGTATATAATAAACCTAGATATAAATGCTCTTAGAAAATGTAGGTCAATGTTGCATTGTATTTGATGAATATATTATCTATGGATATTTGTTTGCAACAAGGTTGAGCTTTGATAATTTCTCGGGGAGTCCACCTTGTAGAATATGTAAGATACCACATGAGTTCAAAAGAAAATGTATTATATTAAGTAAAATTTACAGGATTATATATACAAAATGGTTTTTTAATTACAATTTTTAAAAAATCCGTAAGTTTAGTAAAGTAAAAAGAGTCATTTTAAGGCCTTATAACATGTAAAGAAAGGGTATTTCTTAATATCCTTTGAATGCACGTTATATAGATGATTTATTATAGGCGGACTCCGTGGGGAGAATTTTGCATTTCATGACTTATCTTGCTTTAGTCATATATTTTTCTTTCCATTAACATGGTTGAACTATCTTTCATTCTATGGTTTCACTATCTTATTATTGAGAAAATTTCACCATTATTATTTGGAAAACAATACGTTTAAAGATTTATATCTTTAGGAGTCTCATGGAAGTGTCCACCACATCAATAATAGGATTATTTTATTTAGATAAAAAATCACCTCACTTTCTAAAGTCTAAGCTAGAACTTTAGCCACATTTTCTATAACAAAAAATTTATGGATATGTCCTTAACGAGATCCCTAACTTCTAGTCTATCTCTCTCCTATTCAAACTTTCTCTCTCCTCCCAAAATCCTTCCTAACATAAAGAGAATAAGAGAGTAAAAGAGAATAAAGAGTAGAGGGAGAGAAAATAAAGAAGAAAGAGAGAGAGAGAGAAGAAAAGAGAGGGCAAAAGACATAGAAATAAGAAAAAGTGAAAAGAGAGAGAAGGCAAAGATGAAGTTGAGATCACATGTTGACTCACAATTAGCTCCATTTCTAGGTAATTAGAATTTGTAAAGAGGCCATGCTATGAGAACATAGTTCAACACAAAGTTGTGATAATACTCAATATGTCTAAGGAAACATTGGATGCCTTTGTGGCTAGTGGCTCAGGGGGACTCACTCATAAATATATAAGCATATTCACATGGGTTCAAAATAATGGATTTTAAAAATGCCGTTTTCACATGTTTTTATGTGCATAAGGGTACCATATAAAGGGGTCACCTGGGTTCAAAATAATTTATTTTTAAATTACCATTTTCACATGTTTTTACAGGGGTTCAAAATAATGGATTTTCAAAATACCATTTTCACATGTTTTTACATACATAAGGGTATCATACAAAGGGGTCATTCACATATTTAATAGAAAAGGGGTGTGATTTATTTTGGAGAAATGCATAGACAAGGGTATTCTTAATTAGGCCTTGAATGCATATATGATATAGAGGGTTTACAAATTTCTAATTGCTAGAAAATAGCTCAAAACCAATGGTGAATGATCATTGACGCCCACTAATCACCTCGACTCCATTAAGAACCCCAATACATTGCCCAAGAAAGATCTAGACCTTCAAGGTTCCCTACTCATTCTAAATAAACATGCAATGAGTGCTTTCTAAACCATTGTAGACCTTGAATAATACCCCACTAGGTTCCCAAGGCTCTTCTATGCACCAAGGATATTATCAAGGCTACACATACATCGAGCTTCCCAAACAAACCATGCCAATGCGATGCATAATCCAAAGTCACACTTACCCATGGGAACCACAATGGCAACATGCCATGCCAATGATACAATTCAAGAGTCGCAGGGCTAATAAACCTAGCCCATTACACCACACCAAACCTAGATCAACCACCACTACTCATGCCCAAAAGAATGTTAAGCCCACATGGTTATTGACCTAAGAATACTATTGAAGCACCCTTAGTCTCCCTAGAAACATTTGTGGCACGAGAAGCTATGAACTTGGTTGGCTAGACTCTATCATTAATAATTTCACCAAACTTTTTTCTATGATAGATTTTGGTCTAGTTGGTGTTGATATAGCCATGCTCATAGCCTGATGGCATCCCATATGGGAAGAGCACGAGTACCTATTTTGTAAAAGAATTCCCATCCAAGAGAAACTCTCTTGTGGACTACCCAAACCAAAAATGCCACATGCTTACCACCTACATCGTAGCTACAGAGCTTTAGGACCTTGCCAAGGTGGAAGACCTTAAATAGTAGTGTCTCTTACCCAATTACTTCACACGGAATTGGTACCAAAAACACCTTGAAATGTCATTAAAGGTAGTCACCTTTTCACCTTGGTTGAGTCATGGAGTGTAGTTAGTTTGTTGGGTAACAACCCAACCTACTACAATTCAATATCCTTATGATAGATCCTTGAGGCCCACAAACTCAATGTACCTAAAGAGTTGCTCCATTACTTACTGGTGGACAAGATCTTGATAAAAAATGAGCTTCACATTTCCAGTCGCTTTAATGGACCCTCATTGCTTACATCTTACGTGTGTGTCCTTATGGCTTAACCAACCAACTTGGATGCACTCACTAAGCTTGCTTATAACTCTAATTTTTATGCCTAATGGATCCTCAAAGCTCTTGTTTTGTAAATAAATAAAACCATTCTTGATGTAATAGTAATAAAATTGTGATCATTGATTGAGAAATAATTTTTTTTAAAAGTATTGCACGCATTAAGGTATTCTCCTAGGACCAACTCCTCTTTACAAGGAGCTAAACATCAAGCAATCAACCTACATCAAATTTTTATGGTAAAAGAGTTAATCTGGTAAAATACTGGTAAGTGAATTCTAGTTTAATTTCATGAAATTATAAAGAGAGAGAGCATACACAAAAGAGACAACAATTTTCATGGCTAATAAATAATGAGAGAGAGAGAGAGAGAGAGAGAGAGAGAGAGAGAGAGAGAGAGAGAGAGAGAGAGAGAGAGAGAGAGAGAGAGAGAGAGAGAGAGAGAGAGAGAGAGAGAGAGAGAGAGAGAGAGAGAGAGAGTGTGTGTGTGTGTGTGAGGGAGGACATGAAATTGTAAAGAGAGAGAGAGAATAGGTAAAAGAGGCAATGATTTGCATGGATAACAAATAATGCAAGCAAATGGAAAGTTTGTTCCTTGCTAAGAAAGCTCGAGAAAGTGAAATGATGTGTGGGGAAGAAGTGAGGAAAGTGAAGTTGCCATTTGTGATGCAAGTACCATTGTGGATGTACCAAAGGGTAAACTCAACTAAGACCTCCTATCCTTATATAAATCAAAATTAGGATTAGGGTTAGACCTCTTCTCTAAGACGACACCATGCTTTCATTTTAGGATTTGTGATCGACTTTGCATTAGACATTCCATAGCTGAGGATTAAGGTCTGTGTTCTCTTTTGGGTATCATATCCACTTTGTGGGCTCTAGGTTGGTCCTTCCTTGATGCATGTTTGTACCGTAACCTAATTAGACCACATCATCAAATTTGAACAAGATCGGGGACCCCTGTAGGAGCCCTATCTATAGGCTTGTGTTTAAGGGCCTGAATCTGCTAGGCTATCTAGATTGAAAATCCATGTGTGCAATGTATATAACAATTATGGTGGCAATAAATACAACAATGGGAATGATACTAGATAGCACTCTCTTGAGAAAAACTCTTAAAAAAAGTACATGATAGCCAAGTAGGCCCACATCGATATGGATCTCCATACCTAATCAAAACCATTTTGACATGATAGTGTTGGAACTCTATATCTTTGATTTCTTTGTGAAAGGCTTTCTTAGGGTCTTTCCTTTTGACATCATTCGCTTATACCATGTTAGACATATCTTACTTTTCTCATGGCAACGAGTTCACAGAGTCCAAAGCATAATTAGAGAAGTAGAACAAGTAGCCAAGTCAGGATATGATGTGCACCCTACAAAAGGAAATGAAATGGCTAAAGATATGTATTGAGGTCAAGACCATTGCAAAAATGTCTAAATAAACTAAGGTAAAAGTTGTGGCTTGCAAAGGGAAACTAGAGAAGTAAAGCAAGGGGCCAAGTAATGATTCATCCCTATCTTACTAAATGAAAATGAAGCAACTTAAGGCACATACAAGGATCAAGACCTTCAAAGAATTAGCTAAATAAACCAAGGCAAAGGTTGATGAGAACCGAAAGTGGATTGAAGTGGTGAAATGACACAAAGGCATACCAAGCAACAAGAAGGAGGTAATGAACACCACTCTAGAGGAGGAAGTGAGGAGGCATGCTCACGTACTCCATGACTATGGCACTAGTGCATTGGAGAGAAATTCTCACAAGAAGGTGCAAAGATGCGGTGAGATGGGGTATAGACTTTGGGATCTCAAGAAAAGAAAGATAGTATGCAGCAATGACATCATCTTTCGTGAAGATCACATGCATAAACAGCCCAAGAAGATTGAGGAAGTGATGAGGGTTGTTTTCAGGGAGGATGTACCTTTTGGACAGCCGTTTGTACCCAATGTGGACAGCAGTGTATACCTACTATAAATGTAGGGAATAGTGTTGGAAATGACCAACAAGGTATTGCCCATGATGATCCACAGTTTCAACAAGAAATTATGCAGTTAGGATAGCCAACAAGGGCTGGGACAACAAGCTAAAAATGCAGGATTGCAAGTTCCATAGCCTGCAAATGTTGAGCCTTTTCTTCGTAGGTCAACTTGACCATCAAGGCCACCTGATAGGTTTGTTCTTGGTACATTTTATGTTGCATATTATGTCATGGTTACTGACTGTGGTGAGCCGTTATGCTTCAAGAAGCAATGACTAGACCAAATAGCAAGAAGTGGTTTAAGGCCATGATGTCCGAAATGGAATCACTTGATAAGAATGCTTTGGATTCATTGAAGAAGAATCTACATGGCAACTTTGACATGAACTTGGTGATGCAAATCACATTCTTGGGATGCAGGTACTCAGAGATAGGTTGAAGGGGCTACTCTATCTGTCTCAGTAGGAGTATGTCTCCAAGATTTTGTAGGATTTCAATATGGAGGGGGAAAAGCAATCAGAGTTCCATTGCCTCCATATGTGAAACTCAGTGCAGAGGATAGCCCTACATCTGACGATGAGAAGGTTGAAATGGCCAAGATTCTATATGCTTTAGTTGTTGGTAGTTTGATGTATGCCATGGTTGCTACATGTCTTGACATTTCCTTTGTAGTGGGATTGGTTAGCAAGTACATGGCAAACCTTGGCAAGAAGAATTGGGAAGTAGTGAAAGGTATTATGAGATACCTCAAGGGCACAAGGGATTTGTGTATCTGCTTTGGTAAGCAGAAGGCATTTGTCTTTGGCTTTACAGATGCAAACTATGTTGGACATGCAAACTATAGGAATTTCACTTTAGGATATGTGTTTACCTTCATAGGGGGATCTATTTCCTAAATATCTAGACCGCAGAAGTGTGTTGAATTGTCTACTACAGAAGCAGAGTATGTAGCTACCATTGACACATGCAAAGAGGCCTTATGGTTGTCACATTTGGTTTCTCATCATGGTATCATTGAGGCTCCTCTCCTCCATTGTGATAGTTAGAGTGCTATCATGTTAGCATAGAACCCGGTCTTTCATGCAAAGACAAAACACATATAGGTGAAGTATCATTTCATTAGGGAGGTACTTGACAGCAAGAGCATTGAGCTCGGGGGGTTCACTATATATATATTCTCTATATAACGTGCGTTCATGGCCTATTTATAAATATCCTAATCTGTGAATTTTTCATGAATAAAACACAACCCTTTTCTATTCAATTTGTAAGTAACCCCTTTATATGACAGCCTTTTGTATGTAAAAAATGTATAATAATGGTGTTTTAAAAACCCCTTATTTTGAACTCACGTTATATATACATATATTCATGAGTGACCCCCCGAGGCATTGAGCTAGTCAAGGTAGATGCTGATGATAACCCTGCAGACCTTCTCACGAACGGTCTTCCAACAGAGCGGTTTGCCCATTGCACGCAGATGATGGGTATTGGATAGGTATAACCTCTTTCAGCTTTGTACATACTTAGACTTAGTTGATTCTTTTCCTATACCTTTGGGCACATTGCCTTTCGGGGGGAGGTTGTTGGGGTAAAGGGCATTGCCCAATGCAATGCCCGTGCTCGCCCTTAAGGGCTGACTTGTACATGACTTATATACCTATCTATACCATTATTGAGGTACTCTTTAGTACCACCAAAATACCGTGTCTTTGTCTCTCATCTCTCTCAACCTACATAAAAAACTTCACTCCATTGATCCATGCATATAACACACCCAAGCCATAAGTTTAGAAAATTAAGAAATTACATTAGATAGCATAAGAGGAAGCACCATAAAACTTAAAAAAACTCAAATGGAGTTTGAAATGTTGCTTTTACAATATCTTCTAGAGAAATACAAACCATGTGATAAGTAAAATTTGAATCTAGCTTGGTGAAAATACCAAGCCTACTAGCTAATCCAATAACTTGTCTATCTATAGTGGCAAGGAAAACTTATTTTTAATAATATTTTAAATGGCCTTGTAATATGCATACAAGTGCAAGCTCCCATCCTTCTTTATCCCAACAAGACCAAAGCACCAATTAGGATAGAGCCTTCCCAAATTTGTTTCCAATCCAAAAGGTCCTTAATCTATGGTTGAAGACCCTAGAGCTCCTTCTTGCTCATCCAATAAGGTGCCTTCAAGGGAGGTTCCACTTTTAGAACTAACTCAATCCTAAAATACTCCAATCATGATGGGGAAAAATCTCAAGGTAGTTTATCTAAGAAAAGAGAGTCAAACTTCTGTAATAATGCCAAGCCCATCTCATCCACCTCTCCCTATTGTGAAGAAGAAGAAGACTCTTCTTCAAGCTCTCGCACACACACAATCATAGTATGGTTTCCCTTATGAACTAATCACTTTTCTTGGAGGTGATAAATAGAAATGATTCACTAAGCGCAACACAATAAGGGTGCAAGAGTGCCATGCAAGGTCTTCAACATTTATCAAGTCCCATCATAAAAGAGGATAAAATGTGACTAATAATCCACCAAGCTCGTGTGGTCATAGAGTTGTGGGTACTCTAGAATCATGTCAATGTTGAGGAGAGAAGCCACCTTTAGAGTATTTTGAACCTTGAAATCTTTCTATCTAGGTAGCTACATCCTCCACTTGCTTTGTTTAGTATTTCTCAACTTTGGATCTTTCTCTTAGGCCAACAACCTTGCTCCACAAGTTGTGCACTAGTAAATACAATGTATAGATGATATTTCTTGAGTCACTATCTTGAATTAAATTCTTTGTGCTCCATCATCCACCAAGCAAATTATCTAATGGCACCATCTTTTGCACTAGCATAAGTCCATGCCACACTAAGGAAGAAGAGTCCCCATCTCCTAAGGGTTCTATATTCAAAGTAGAAGTCATGACAAATGAATGTGTGTTTGGCTCCAAGGTCTTGACTCCCATCTTGGAAGTTTTATTCTTTGATTCAAGCTTCAACAATGGTGTGTTGTGGCAAAAGAACTTAGGAGTAGTCTCAAAGTAATGATGCCGAGAAACTCAATGCAAAACCGGTTGTCTTGAAGAGGAAAGGAGTGGTGATGACTGATTCCTAAGAGATCATGATGGTTACAGGTCATTGATATTGATGGGTCTTGAAGAACTCCATTCTACTTGTTAAGTCACTCACCTTGTTCCTATAGCGAATGTCTACTTTACTTGTGCAATGGTTTGTGAATATGTAACTGCAATTAGGAGTTGGCTCAAGCTCCAAGCAAGCTTGGAATGTTGTCCCACACTTAAGGACCTAGTTGATGAGATATTGTGGTGTTGTGCTATTATAAAGGTTGTTAAGAATCGTGTGGTGGAGGGACTTTCTTGAGCTACTACACCACATACACACCGTGCACATAAGAGGAAGCTCACTCAAGAACATAAGAAGAGAGATAGAGGCCAAAACGTTTTCTTGCTTGTTTCTTCTTCTTCTTCTTTTTACCCACAATACAATGTACACAAAGTATAGATAAGTTACAAGATAAAGGAAAGTTGCCTATTAAGTCAAACAATGCATTACAGACTACATTAATTGATTGGCACTATATCTATGCCAATTGTAGATAGGTATAACAAACTAAATATAATAAGTGATAAGTTAGTGTCCGTGTGAGGATCATAATAACCACCGACATGCTAAGTGTAGACATGCGGACCCATCTAGCTAGGTGGTCCATCATCAATGTCTGCATGTGTTGAGCTTGCTATCTCAACACTCCCCCTCAAGCTCAACTCTATCTCTACAACTCCAAGTAAGCTTTGGAACTTTCGAAGCTTCTGTCCACCCAATGCCTTTGTGAAAATATCAACTATCTAATCCTGTGTGTTGACATATACCAAGTCAATCTCTTCTACAAGTACCTTCTCTCTCACAAAGTGGTAGTGCACCTCAATGCCTTTTGACCTAGCATGGAACACTAGGTTCCTAGCTAGATGTATGGTGCTCATGTTGTCACAATAAATGATAACTAGACCATCTCCTTACACATCCAAATCACCTAATAACTTTTGCAACCATACCACCTCACATGCTGTCATAGCAGCATCTCTATACTTGATAAAGCCTCTGTACTCGATAAAGCAACTGTAGGTTACTTTTTCTTGTTTCATGTAACTGCTGCACTACCAAGGGAAAACATGAAACCACTGGTAGATCTTCTGTCTAAGCCCAATCTGCATCTGTCTAAGCCCAATCTACCAAGGGAAAACATGAAACCACTTGTAGATCTGTGTACCCAATCTTTCTAAGCCCAATCTGCATCTGTGTACCCAATATGCGTCTGTCTAAGCCCAATCTACATCTGTCTAAGCCCAATCTGCATCTATGTACCCAAACACCTGTATATCCTTACTTGCCTCATAAAAGAGTCCATAATGTAAAGTGGACTTCACATACCTCAATATGCATCTAACTGTATCCAAATGAGGCTTTCTAGGCATCTGCATAAATTGACTGACAAGGCTAATAGCATAGCTCAAGTCTGGCCTTGTGATAGTCATGTAAATCAAACTCCTTACTATCCTCCTAAACATAGTAGGGTCTTCTATCTCATTCCCAATGTCAGTGCTCAACTTCACATTTTGCTCCAATGGTACTAAAAGAGGCTTACATGCTGTCATACCATACTTGGATAACATATCCAAGCTATAGTGCCTTTGGGATAGTCATATACCATCATATCTGATCACCTTAATACCAAGAAAGCCATAGTGCCTTTGGGATAGTGATATACCATCATATCTGATCACCTTAATAACAAGAAAGTATCTCAGGTCACCCAAATCCTTCATCTCAAAATTCTTCTTCAAGAAGTCCTTAACTTCAACAATCCCATTGTCATTTCACTTGTAATAATCAAGTCATCCACATAGATGACTATGATGACTAAACCTGCATCTCCTCTTTTCACATAAAGTGAGTGATCAGCATTAGAAATATAAAAGCCAATATTGATAAGATACTCTTCGATCTTATCAGAACATGCTCTAGGTGCTTTCTTCAACCCATAGAGCTCATTCATCATGCAAGAAGGCAAGAATGCATTCTTAACATCCATTTTCTACAAACTCTAACCTTTGACTACTGCCCTAAGGCAATCACACATCTAACAATTTCCATCCTAGCAAGTAGAATGAATGTATCTTCATCTATACCATATGTTCGAGCATAGCCTTTTGCAACTAGCCTAGCCTTATACTTGCTAACTAAACCATCTGCATTACGCTTGGCAGTGTAAACCCACTTACAACCAATAGCTTTCTTGCCCTTAGGTAGGGGTACCAAATCCCAAGTCTTATTAGCTTCTAATGCAATCATCTCCTCATCCATTGTTTCTTCCCAATGAGCATGATCAATATCATCCTCAAAACAAGTGGGTTCAATATCCTCAACTACCTTCACCATATAAGCTTAATGGTGAGCTGCATAACCTTCAAAACCAAATCTTTTAACATGGTATCTGACCCTACTAGACCTACATACCACTGGATCACTCAATGGAACCTTTACATTACTATGTGCTGTCTGTACACCATGTCTCTTGACTGAAGGAATACCAAGCTCATCATCCAAACTCTCTGAACCACTAGAATCTCCATCAAATCCCAAATGACTAGCATATGCATCATTACCATCCAACACTTTCGTCTTTCCTTTGTCTTTACCTGCAACACTTATAGATCCACCTGAAGATTGGGGCTACTTCTTAGTCTCCTAGATCAAGGGCTAACTATAGGTGTAGTACCAGATGATGTGTCTGGCCCATTAAGACTTCGTGATTCTTGCTTTTGTTTCTACACATAGCTATTATGATCGTTATCATCATCTAATACATCACCAGCAGGTGCATACCAACTGCTCATCTCATAAAAAATAACATCCCTGCTCACTCTATAGGGTTATAACAATGATACCCTTTTTTCTCTAAAGAGTATCCAATAAAAATACATTTTTTGGCCTTTGGATCAAACTTCTTTCACAATTCATCTAGCACATGAACATATACTATACATCCAAATACTTTCAAGTGTGATAAATCAAGCTTCTTGCCTATAAATCTTTCTTCGTGGGTCATCCCATGAACTTCAACTATGGGAGTTCTATTCATAATATAGATAGTAGTATAAACTACTTAAGACCAAAAATGTTTTGGCATATTTTTCTCAGCCCCATCAATGCACGTGCAACTTTTACAATATACCTATTTTTTCTTTTTGCAACCCCATTTTGTTGTGGGGTATACCTATAAGTAAATTGCCTTTTATCCCATGAGACCTCAATAAGCCACTAAACTCATTAGAGAGGTACTCTCCCCCTCCATCTGATCTCAAGTACTTAACTTTCAAGCCTATTTCTATTTCAACAATTTCCTTTTGAAAGATTTGAAGTGCTCAAATAAATCACTCTTTTCCTTCATGAAATATACCTATAGCTTCCTTAAACAATCATTAATAAATGTGACAAAGTATTTGCTACCACCAAGAGATACATTCTGTGTGGGTCCCCAAATATTTGTATGCACTACATCAAGTATATTTCTACTCACTTCTCTGTCATGCAAAAAGGGTTGTCTTGCCTACTTACCAAGCTGACATGCTTCACACACTTTATGAAATTTTGCAACTCTAAAAGAAGGCAACCGTGTAACCAATCCTTTTGACTGCATTAATTTCAGCCTTTGCACATTTGCATGTCCAATATGTTTATGCCATATTTCAATGTCTACAACCACTTCTTTTCCTTTAGCATACATAACAACATCCATTGCAGGAATTCCACCATCTAAAATGAACATGTGGCCAACTCTACTTCCTTTTGCGACCAACTTGCACTTATCATTAAAGTCTTCTATAAAACAACATTTTGCATTGAATCAAACCTGTAACCCTTGCTCTACCATTTGGCCAATAGATACTAGATTCTTTGTGATTGATGAGACATCTAATACATCTATCAAACTCTTTGTCTAGCCATCATGCAAGGACAAGATGCAAGGACAAGGGAACCTTTCCAATGTGTAAAATTAGATGGCATGAATCATCACCCATCTGCACATAACCTAGATTTTGTAAGTCCTGTGCCATTCAACATGATTGGTCCTATGATTATATGCACCTAAATCGACATACCATGCATCATCATGTGTCCCCTTTCTTGTAATTACATTTATCATATGCTGTATAACAAATAGACACCCATTTTTATCTTCATCCTGTCATGAAGATGATGCATAATTTCCTTGCTACAATTTACCACTGCAAATATCATCCTTCTTAGTATAAAAATGGGCTGCAATATGATCTATTTTTTTACAATAATAGCAAACAATAACAGAATATTGAGAACCTCTGTTGTTTTGCTATCTACCTCTTCCTCTAGAGCTCCCCATGCCTCTAAAGTTTCTTAGCCTCCTGAAACTTGCATTTCATCAAATTTCTGATTTAACATATTTTGCTGGTTATCGCCAGCACGTCCTATACCACAGCCTCTCAAAGAGGATCTACCACATTCCCTTCTTGAACCTGAGTAAAATGCTTGGGCGTGTTCACCATTTCTTTTAGATAATCACCCTGCATATTGATCTCTTTGGTAATAATGAGAGAGAGACTAGCTCATCAAAATTTGAAAATGGCTTTTGTACATATACAAAAGTGACAAATGATTTCCAAGCCTTCTCATTATTAAGGTCACACTCAAAGTGGATAAAACCAAATCATCATCATTAGGCATTGCATCAATTGTTGCTAAAGCATCTACAATGCTCCTTACCTTCAAAACATACTCATTGATAGACATTTTCCCTTTCTTCAAGGTATTCAACTATTGCTTGAATTGAATCATTCATGCTTTTGTATTTACTAAAAACATGTTCTTAGAAATTGTCCAAGCTGCATGTGAAGTTTCTATATTCCTCATATATCCTAGCATAGTATTATCAATGATTGCAGATAGGCAATATATCACCTTTTTGTCTTTTGAATTCCATTCTTTCCATGCCTTTAATTCATCTATAGTTGGAGGGATACTCAGCTTTGACTTCTTTTCTTCACTTGAAATAAACTCACAAAGGCCCTTTCCAATCAGGAAGTTTATCACATAGAACTTCCATGAAGGGTAGTTTTTCTTATTGAGCTTCTCAATAATGGGATTTCTACTATTCTCTACCATTATCACAAAAATGATATATAATAGCAAGCAAGTCTTCTATAATCTTTTAACAAGTATACATCAATACACCAAGAAACCTTTTTCACTAATTTCTCAACAATACATGTAATCTGCAACTTGTTTGTAGATAAAACTTATGTTTTCTTTGTGAAAAATACCTCAAAAATTACAAATTTGAAATATGCAACATGCGTACCCACTTTCGGTCGACACAACCGAAATCATAGTAGTATACCCTAAAACTGTTGTCCCCAACCTTGTAGCTCTAAAACAGGATCTGAAATAGCCTCAGATGCCCAAAAAAACTCCAAGAAAACCCTGAAGGGATTATTAGTAGAATATACAGTGCTCTGCTTGCACACTAAATCTCACAACAATTTGAGATTTTCACTCTACCCTATTTACTGTCGGTGCCTCCACAGGTACTATCCAAGAGAAAGAGTGGAAGAATGTGAGTGTTTCTTACTCATTGCTTGCTTGCTCGAACCTTCCTTCTTCTCCTTTACTTCAGCCTTCAAAAGTAGCCTCTCTCAGTGGCACCACTCTGATACCATGTTAAGAATCACGTGGTGGGGGGACTTGCTTGATCTATGCACCAAACACACACCGTACACATATGAGAAAGCTCACTCAAGAATATAAGAAGAGATATGAAGGCCAAAACGTTTTCTTGTTGGTTTCTTCTTCTTCCTTTTACCCACAATACAATGTAAATAAATTATAGATAATATAAAAAATAAAAGAAAGTAGTCTACTAAGTCAAACATTGCATAACATACTACACTAATTGATTGGCATTATATCTATGCCAACTGTAGGTAGGTGTAACAAACTAAATATAATAAGTGATAAGTTAGTGGCCATGTGAGGATCATAATGACAACCAATGTGCTAAGTGTAGACGTGTGGACCCACCTAGCCAAGTGAACCATCATCAATGTCCTCATGTGTCTAGCTTGCCAGCTTAATGATAAGTCATCCTAGGAAGCCTACAGTGGCCTACACTTGATATGCCTTGAGATCATGACATGGGGGTGCATCCCTTCTACCTACTCACTACAGCTGCATGAGTTTGCCAAAGAATATCCTTGGTTAGATCTTCCTTCATTAGGGAAATCTCTTTGATTTTGTCCATGCTTTCCAAGGTGATTGAGATCAACAACCCTATTGAAACTTTGAGCTCCTCTGGTTCATTAGTGTGTGGAATACATGCCATTAATATTTCCTTCTTAAAGAGCTCTTGCTACTTAACCATGAAAAATGTGTAAGCCTCCAATTTCACGTTGAGCTAGTTTTTATTGTATAACACTACACCTAGGTTATTGGAAAGCTTCATCAAAGATATTTCATATAGCCTTTTTGTTTCGCTCTCTACTTGGCCCACAACTCTTGTCAAGCTATCATAGATTGATTTGTGTAACCTTGCGTAAGCAGCCTTCCATTGGCCTTGCATCTATTAATGCTCTAATGTATGCATTTCATGAAATCTCATCTTTGTTTTCTCCTTCTTCAATACAAGAGAAGTCTCCCTCCATTTTTAATTCAAGTTTATGATTTTCTTACATAGATTTTCTATTTATTCCTTAACTTTGAATACATCATCTTTTGATCAAATCTCAAAATCCTTCTCTTGTAACTCTGAGTCTTTTTTCTTGAGTTGAGATCAGAGGTCTATTACTTGCTATTGTAGACCCTATCTTGCCACTATGGCTTCAAACGTATCTCTTCTCAACTCCTCACATAATCATCCCAAAGTTTGCACCTTTCTTGTTGCATTGTGTCCTCCTATAGATGGTTCATGGGTACTTTTGGACAATTGTTCTAGGTATGGTCTATTATTGTAACTTGTCATTATGGTTTCCTTTGCCTTTGTGACTCATTGATCTATGCTTTCACACTCTCCAACTAAGTCATTTACTCATGAGAATAGTTGATGGCATAGATGGTGGTGACTCTTCTGAGACATTATCTTTCCCTTTGTGTGACTTTCCTCTCTTGACCAATATTTGTGCTCCCTATTGAGAGATGGATTGATATGTTTTTGCACAATATCTTCTCAAGGGAAGCCTTAATTATGTTCCTTTTGCCTCTATTTAAGTTTAACTTCTACCTTTTTCCACTTCTTCCTTAATCTCCTCTTTGTAGATCTTATGGTCATTTGTTATTCTTATGTTTCTCCTTCGTTGATTCTTCTAATGAAGATGATGAGCTAAGCTCAATATTCTCTCTTTATTTATTCTTTCTTTTCTCTGGATCATGGATATGATTTGGGTTTTCTACTTCATCCCTTTATCTCTTCTCCTTTTCTTGGGTGCCATGCTTGCTTGTGGTTTTGTGTGATAGTTATTGTTGTTGGGCTACAAATGTGGTTGGTGTAATATCCTACAATGGCATATCCATACTAACTACAATGATTTGCATCAATGCACTATCATAGTTGATAATGATGTTGCATGCCTCTATACAATTGAGTTTCTAATTGGGGTCTTTCATGAGGACCTTATATGCCTTGGTTAAAGACTTAGTTACACATTCAAGAAAAAGGGAATGTAAATCTTGATTGACAATATTCCCCATTATGATGTTTTTCAATAACCACTTGGGGACTCTAGATAGGCTAGTGATAGCTTTATTATAGGTAAAGAGGTGATGAAACACTTGTGCCATGATTCAAAGGTCATAATTTATAATGGCTTTTAACAACACCCCTTCATTGTTCTTGCTGGTGTTGTCTCACCTTTGTGTAACTTGTGGTGTTTTCTGTATCATGGTGTATTTGCAATATTTAGCTTTTATGTTGAGGGTTTCTTCTATTAACTATGGATTGATCTTGAAATTTACCATTTTCTCCACATAATTTCCATCCTAAAACAACATAGGATAACCTAATAGTTTTAATATCAAGTTTATAGTTTCTAATGTGAGCTAAGCATTCCATAAAAATGAACATTGGTATATCCACGAGTTGAACTAGTTGACCAGTGTGGCTACCAATTCCTTCATTGTTTGATATATGTTGATCAACCTTATCAAATTCATTGAGAGCTAGAACATCATTAATCCCACTCCCCACATGATTTTTTAACATTCAAAATCCACCCTTTGTTGCATGGTCAAACACTAGTTTATCTTTATTGAGGGGATCTTTGATTAATATTGGGTGCAAAATAGGCAACATAGAAGGAGCAAGGGCATGTTGAACTGCCATCTACAAAAAGAAGAAATGGAAAACCCTCTTATTACAAAAAAATTGACCATGAACCAATTACACATAGAAGAACAAGATATACATTGTTGAGATATTTGCAATCACACCTAATGTAGCCTCTTTGTATGAGGCAGTCTGGGCTTAGGACATGCAGGCTGCAGTAATCCTATATGCACAGAGAGGGAAGATTGCTACCCATCCAACAACTATAAAGCATTGTACTTGACTACCACTTTTCATATAGAATGAATACAATGTCATGATGCTTTGTACTTTCAGTTAAGTGTCTTGTCATTGTCAGTCATACACAAGATTGTGTTTATGATTCCAAGCTTCCATCTTGGAACCTAATTCACTTGTGTAACAAATAGTGTATTTGTCTCTATCATCATGAGTTCATTCTTCTTCTTCCATCCACCATAGCTCACTGCCATGTCCTAGATCTCGCTCATTCCAACATGGTATCAGATCCCAGTCTACTACCACCTCCAGATTTTGAAGCAGCTTCATACCCTCATGGGTGGGTTTCTGGAAAGAAAATAAAACTTGTGAATGTAGATGTTGTTGAGAGTATGAGGCATATTGCAGTTCATGAGATGCATCGCAAGGATCGGGAGATTGATGGGTTGGACATGGACATGAAGACCAATGCATATGCAAGCAAAGTCAATGAAGAAGTAGATCAGGAGAACCTAGAAGAAGAGGACCAAAAGATCAAAGAGAAGAAGAAGAAGAAAAATCATGAAGAATCTGAAGCGGCAAGCAAAGTGAAGAGCAAGTACATGATCAAAAAGAGTAAGAAAACCTACAATGAATTGAAGATCTATGCTGAGAACTACAAGGGCCTGCCGGTCCTTGATCCAATGTTTTACTAACTTCTTTAGCCTTGTAATGTCTAGCCCAAATGTCTTTATCATAAGCTTGTAAAACTCCTCATGTAACATTGTACTACAACCTCTGTAAGGCCCCTGTTACAGCCTTTGGATGACCATCATGTTTGTGGTACCCACACTTCACCTTTTCTGCGACAGCCTCTGGTGTTTTGCCATGTTCATGGTGTGCCCACACTTTGCAAGTGTTACTTTCACTAAATCCTCTACACACTTTGTACTTTCTGGTTGTGATTGAGGAGGGGTGTCGAGATATTTGCAATCACACCTAATGTAGCCTCTTTGTATGAGGTAGTCTGGGCTTAGGACATGCAAGTTGTAGTAATACCATATGCACAGAGAGGGAAGATTGCTACCCATCCAACAACTATAAAGCATTGTACTTGACTACCACTTTTCATATAGAATGAATACAATGTCATGATGCTTTGTACTTTCACTTAAGTGTTTTGTCATTGTCAGTCATACACAAGATTGTGTTTATGAGTCCAAGCTTCCATCTTGGAACCTAATTCACTTGTGTAACAAATAGTGTCTTTGTCTCTATCATCATGAGTTCATTCTTCTTCTTCCATCCACCATAGCTCACTGCCATGTCCTAGAGCCCGCTCATTCCGACATACATTACATCTTCACTCTCTTCCACTCAATATTGAACATAAAGTACAAGAGAAGAAGGCAAGAGTTGTGCAAAAGTAAGAGAGAGAAAGAATTGTGCAAGGAAGAATACTTGTAGGCATCCAATTGCAACAACCTCCCTCATGTGACTCTTTGAGCCTTTTTCTTTTATTCTTCGTATTGAAGGAAAACCACCTCAACCTCCCACCTCCCCAAATCACCTGACAAGCCTCCTCCTTTTCCTTTCTTGATATTAGAAAATTGGGTTGCATACATCTTAGCTAAGGTCTAAAGACCCTTTATTTTTGAAATGAGACAAAATGTGTTTGACCTTTCCTTTCCTTCTACATTTTTAAATTGTGAGCCTTTTGGACTACACATTTTACATTACTTCGTAGACAAATTTTGACAAGATGGTACATTTACAATGAGTCATTTTACAAAATATTGTTTCCATGTGAGCACATCTTTGTGCCTATTTTTGCACTGATTTTGGGCTCATCATTCCTCCCACACTTAAATGTGAAGCGTCCTCACGAACAAACTTGAAGAAGAACCGCGATCAGCATTTGAAAAACCTTCATCTTCATCTTTGTGTTCAATCTTCATTTCTTTTCTTCATCATCTTTGAATTGCCATTGGATAGGGAAGGAAAATAACACACAAAATAGAATCACAACTAGGATGTTGAAGCCTAGGTTGAAAATCACGCCAAATAAAACCACAAGTAAAACCCAAAAGATAGGGCTCTTCAATAATTTTTCATGAAAATCAACATCACACTTAATATAGGCTAAAAGACGACCACACAAGGAAGCACAAATAGAAACCCGCAAAAGAGATGGAATCAAAGTACACCCTTACTAAGGATTTTACAATAGAGTTCTCCCACCCGAAAAAATGTATTTTGGAAAAGAGAAGGTGGGTTTTATCAAAGGTAAAATTGAAAAGAAAACACACGAAATTATTGTGCATATTGGAGGGTAATCTTGGTGGAAAAGAAGTGAATTGAGGATAGAATAAGATCTACATAAGAATGACCATTAAGAAGATTAAACATGCAAACCATAGAATAGGTTTTTGTTCTGTTAAGAGTAAAGGGCTAGTTTTTTGAACTATTTCTCATGACAAGAAATTGATGTTCCTCCATGTGGATGGATAAGATGAAGGTGATATAACCATTTTGTGGAGGGTGAGGAGTCAAAAATGGTCGCTTGTCGATCTTGCTGAAGGGGAATGGGCTCTACTAGAGGTTGAAGGCTCACTCGCAAGCTCCTGGATGCATTGTTTCGTGGTGGTGAGGCAAATTTGGAGCTCCATGGTCTACTTGTCTATCTTCCTCTCTTTGAATGCCGGGTGTGCAGGTTGGAAGGTTCCACTTGGTGGGGCTAGGTGAAGGAGGATGTGATCAAGAAGATTGTTATGCGGCTACGTGGAGGATAAAGAGTAAGGGAAGGATGGAGGATGCTTGGTTGCTACACGTGATGGAATTCGTCATGCTGTAGGGGGCAAATATTGGATGTCTACCACTCAAGCGATGGAGAGTCTTGAGATGACGTAGGGAGCAAGGGAGAACAAGTCGACCCACTAAAGAAGGGTTGGGTAGAGTAGGTGGAAGTAGTGAAAGAGGAGTAGGCAGGGGTGGATGGTGAGGTTGATCGAGCGGACTGACCTGCAAGCGGTGATTGGACGGTGAGGTTGCAGGGAAGACTAGTAGGTTGAATGGGGGTTTAGAAGTGGCCGGTGGAAGTGGACGAGGGAAGGCAGAAGGTGAGAGTTGGAGTGGAAGGAAGATAGGGGAAAGGAGATACAGGACATGTTCGATGGCAACGTAAGGGGAAATAGAGGAATCAAAGGGGTAGGCGGGGTGTGTTGCAACCGGAGGGGGGAGGGGAAGAATGGCTGAGGCCAGCAGCACGCACGATAGTAGAATGAAGCCCGTTGAATAGCCTCCTTGATCTCCTCTCTTTCATTCTCCTCTAGCGTCTCAACAAGACAATCTTCATTCCTTGCTCTTTCCCTCAAAATGCAGCAAAGCAAACTCTTATTCCATGGCGAAAATACACCCACAAATCTTTCTTCTTGCAAGTTCCATGACCACCTCTTTCCCGGCTAGTGCACCAAATGAACAGCAACCTGCCACTGCACAAATCCAACCAGGAATCGCGGCCAAGAGAGGTTGCAAGTATGCTTGCTAGCCACAAAAACCTATAAGAAACCTTCTTCTTCACCAAGAAATCATATCC
Organism: Lygodium microphyllum; assembly: GCF_053477565.2. Lineage (NCBI taxonomy): Eukaryota > Viridiplantae > Streptophyta > Polypodiopsida > Schizaeales > Lygodiaceae > Lygodium > Lygodium microphyllum. The sequence continues at coordinate 73,701,873 of NC_141159.1, forward strand.
TCAAAACACACAATAAAGAGGCACACAAGAAATTGAACAATGCATCCATCCTCACCCTCTTCCTCTTTCACTCTCCATAAAAATGAGCATCAAGCATAAGAGAAAGAGACAAGAACAAGAAGGCAAATGTTGTGCCAAAATGGGAGAGAGGGAAATGAAGCGTGAGAGGAGAAGATAAAGGAAGAGAGAGGATGTAACCACCTCAACCTCCCACCTCCCCAAATCACCCGACAAGCCTCCTCCTTTTCCTTTCTTGATATTATAAAATTGGGTTGCATACATCTTGGCTAAGGACTAAAGAACCTTTGTTTTTGAAATGAGACAAAAGGTGTTTGACCTTTCCTTTCCTTGTACATTTTTAAATTGTGAGCCTTTTGGACTACACATTTTACATTGCTTCGTAGAAAATTTTTGATGACAAGATGGTACATTTGCAATGAGTCATTTTACAAAAGATTGTTTCCATGTGAGCACATTTTTGTGCTTATTTTTGCACTGATTTTGGGGTCATCACTTTTAGTGGTAGGCCAAGTTTCTATTGATAATATATGTCTATCAATTTACAATTTGCACTACATTTGAAAATGCATAGCATCTTACAATGACAAATTGCACCAATTTAAGGGCTCTTCACAGATGGGAAGCATTCAAGACACTTATGGTTGAATTTTTTATATTCTCGATTGAGAAAGAGAAGCTTGCTAGAAGTTGATATGGACTAGAGCAAAGAGGTCCTATTGTTTGTGAATACACCAATCAATCGCTATGTATGTGGGAGGCATAAGCAATGATGTGAAGCTCCATAAGTATATGCATAGCTAAGATCCCACTTTTTCAGCTAATGTTATGGCCCAAAACCCCACAACCCTTTTCAAAGCTATTGAGTTGGCGGAAAGATGTGGAAGAAAATATAGAAGACAGCCTACATTTTAGCCCACTTAGGACAACCAAGGGCTCCTTTAAAGTAGGACCAAGTTGGTAGCACTTGTGGCAGTAATAATGCACCTATTGAAAACTCAAGGATATCCATCTATCCACCATTCAATGCTTCTAGGCCTCAAAATAATTTCAAACTAGCAAATAGTTACAAGATAAAGAATAAACAAGTGGATAACAAACCAAAAGAATCAAGTTATCAAGGAAATTTCCATGGATGTATTAAAGGAAAGAAAGGAAAATAACTTGTGATTTAAGTGTAGGGAGAAGTATATAGCAGACCATGCCTCTAAATGTGCATACAAAAAGGCCAAACTCAATAGCATGTCTATTATTGAGGATTTTGAAGATGGAGATGAGGATCCAAATATCATGAGCCATGCTAAAATTGAAGATTATGAAGAGGAAGGTGGTCAAGAACAATTTTATGATCCATTTAATGGATTTTCCTTTTGACTTGGGTGGGCATGTGCCATCTGATCTTGGTGGAAATGAGCTTTCTCACATTGCCACTTCAATCTGCTCTATCTCAATGGATGCATGGACTAGTTTGAGGAGTCCAAGTACACTTCAAATACAAGGGAGCATCCATGGGAAGAATGCCTTCATTCTAGTGACAATGGTAACACTCATAGTCTCATCAATAAATACCCCATGTATTGATTGAAGTGTCTACCCATAGACTTGCAGCATTGAATTAAAGTTCAAGTAGCAAATGGAGATAAAGAAATTAGCACCCAAATCTGCTCATAGGCTCATCTATGCCTTAGTAAAAATTATGAAGTGCTAATGGAATTGATAGTGCTAGAAATGGACCCTATTGACATTGTTTTAGGATGTGATTGACTAAAGCAATCAGGCAAGATCACATTGAAATTTTCTTGGTTGTACATGGAATTTGAGTGATGGAGAGCTAGTACACTTAGAGGGATTTCAATCTAAATTAAATTTTCAGCTTATCACTACTGAGCAACTCAAGAAAGAGTTCAAAAATTGGTGTCAAATCTTTGTACTGCATCTCAATAAGAATACCATAGATTAGCCTAATAAATCGGGAAGGGATGCAACTCTAAAAGCTTTATTGGAGGAATACAAAGACTTATTTCAAAATCCCACAACTCTTCCTTCAAAAAGAGTAGTTGATCATCCTATCAATCTAGAGCCCAAGTCAAAGTTTATTTTTAAAAAAACCCTTACAGGCTTTCAAAGTGTGAAAGAGAAGAAGTGGCCAAGTAGATCAAAGACTTGTTGGAGATGGAGTTCATAGAATCTAGTTCTTCCCCATATGCTTCTTCAATGTTATTGGTTAAGAAGAAGGATGGTACTTTTTGCATGACTATAGATTACAGGGACTTGAATAAGATTACCATCATGAACATGTATCATATCCCATGAGTTGATTAACTATTGGATGAGCTTAAGGGGGCTAAGTTCTTCTGCAAAGATAGAGTTGAGCTTGGGTTATAATCAAATCAAAATGAGAGAGGGTGATGAGATGAAGATAGCTTTTAGAACTTATAGAGGGATTTTATTTTTTTGATCAATTTCTCAAGAGGAATCTAGCATCTTAAGAGCATAGAAAGACAATAAAAAAACCACAAGATGTAATCAATAATATAAGTCAAAGTATTGTCATAGAACTTTATGGCACACGCTAATCAATTAAAGATACTTGAGATCTAATTTAGTTGCAAGCAAACAAGGCAATCTCTATGGATGTATGGTGGAGAAATCCGCCTTGGATTCAAAGGGAGTTGAGAAGAAAAAGAAGCCCAATTATGGTATGAAATGGGAGAGTTTTACACATGTACACCATGCATTTTCTAGTCTTTTGGGGGTGATAAACATTCATGGTAACAAAAGGACCTACACAACAATAGTGAGATGCATGCTTGGAAAATTTACCTTGGGAAACTTACAAAATCATGTAAGTGCAAGGAAGGGGGTTTCTCCAGGAAAATACATAAGTGTATATATTTGGAATAGACCTCCATTAAATTTTCTCCTTAAGCTTAAAGATAAGAGAGGGGGTGGAGTATATGGTCCCATAGGCAGGTGTGATTTAGTATAAGTGTAAGGGGCAAGGGGTGACCTTTATGCATATATTATATGTCAAATATCTTGAATGTTAATTTACTGTAAAACACATACATTACTGTGGCTTTATGATCATTTATTTATTCTCAATAAGAAGTGGTTTGAAAAAAATATTTGCCAAAGCGACCGGTTTTTCCTTAAATAGGGGTTTCAAAACTACTAGAAAGTCATAATCCACAAACCCCTACTTGATTATCACACATATAGGCCAAATATGTGCATATCCCATACATAATCCATATGATGTGAATATCATACATTTCAAAAGGCTCAATGGATAACTTGAAAACTAAACATCGCTAGCTAAATTGGCTATGTGACAACTCTTTCCATAAAAAATACCAAAAAAATATTGTGCCTTTCATGCTTGATCAATTTTCATGGATAATGATGACAATAGCATGAAACATATTGATACTTCTCATTCTTAACAAAACTCTATTATATGAGCAAATTAGGTCACATGCAAATATTGTGTGTATCAATCTATGTACAAGGTTGTGTACTAGTAAAGTTATATTGTTTAGATTTTATAAGTAAAGTTTTCATGATTTTGAGTGGGATTTTGAGCTAGATAAAAAAGCTGAAAGTGTGCTAAAATTTGTCATTTTGAAGTGGAAATGCAATCCCACTCAAAGAAATGTAGATGTAGATTCGAGCGTTTTAAGTAGCTATAAAAGACGAGTTTCAAAAGCACTTTTGAAGATGAGCCTCATAGCGGTTGTAGATTTTTAGAAAATTTTTAGAGTGGCACAATCAAGGACAACAAAGTGCCAAGCAGTGCAAGAGTCCCAGATGGATGGGAAAAAATTTAGGATCCCAAAACTGACATCGGACATGCAAAAGGCGGGTGCCCAAGTAGAAGAGGAGAAAACCAAGTTTAAAGTCACCTTTAATGGGGGGGCATGCCTCTTGGCCTCTCCCTGCCCCCCTCCCCCAAAAAAAACTAATGTGATGAGGGAGGAGGGGGGCCATTTCTTCTCTTGTGAAGAAAAATGGAGGGGGTGTGTAGCATTCAATTATAATGATCGAAACACGAGAAATCTCAATAAGCAAATTTAGTTATTTTTCTTGTTTAATGATGGTTTCAATGTTCATGTGGTACAAAAATTAATATGAGGGTAGACCATGATGTGGCTAAGGGCTATGATAAAGAAAATGCAAAACTTGCCTCCATAATCATGGGGTATAAATTAATTTAAAAACCTAGAAAGTACACAAAATAAGTCATTTTTATAATAAATGAGAGAAACGATAACAAGAAATGCTATAAATGGATGAAATATTATATGCTTATTGCCATGATTGGTCTTTGATACTTTATGATAAAAAAATAAAAAATAATAAGTATTTTTAGCATAAATAATTAAGAAAATTCAGAGAAAAGTAGCAAAAAGTCATGAAAAAATAGTTTTTAGCTCCCAAAAAAGAAAAGATAGTAGAGTATATATGTATGTATGGTGGGCTTTAGGGCATGAGGTCAGCCTCAATCTACACCCATTTATGTATTAAACTAGCCATTTAGGGGGTGTTTCTATAAAGGAGCTATGAAGGGATTGTGTATAACATAAGAATACTCCACATAATGAATAAGTGTCAAATGAGGTTTGACATGCCAAGTTTTTGCATAAAGAAGAATGAATGATTGTGCATTGAAGTGCAACATTTAGTCTTCATTGAATATATATATATATATATGTATATGTATATATATATGTATATATATATATATATATATATATATATGTATATATATATGGAAGCACAGGATAGCTCGATTGAGTCTCCTCATTGCAGCATTGCATTAAGAAAAAGCATGAAAAGAATGTCTTCGTACAATACATGGCTGGTTGTTATTTAAAAATGGTTTGATCACAATAGAACATTCCACACTACATGTGCATTAAATAAGGTATCAATGATCAACTCGTAGATGCAGAGCACGTGTCTTCCACATTATTGACCTGCAATTGAGCAAAAGAGGTCTCCCTTATTGTAGGCTAGATCAATTATCTTGGGGGGATAGTTGTGTGAGGAAATAAATATATCTCTTGGATCGTGCAATATCAAAAGAATGTCTCCTGGATCGTGCAATATCAAAAGAGTGGATAGTTGTGTGAGGAAATAAATATATTTCCTGGATCATGCAATATCAAAAGAGTGGCCAATCCCTAGGGTGTTGGAGAGTCGTAGGGGACAAAACATTCTATTGGGGGTGCCCTCTATGTGTGTGCAATGAGGTGATTTTTTCACCTATGTATGGGAAGTTCCCAACGCCTGGAGTCAAGATGATGGGCAAGCCATTGGTTGACACTCACGTCTAAAATCACATTATTTAGATAGATCAGTTTATAGCATCTTGACGCTCCCCGCGAGGCCGTGAGTGTTTTTTGGAGGGTATAGGAGCTCAACTAACAGCCTTAGAGCTAGCATAATGCCCATTTTTTATCCCGATAGATACTTAAGATAGTGCAATGCATATTGAAAAGCCAGATAAAATTTTAGTTGAAACAACTATGATATCAAGAACATTTAGATGTACATGTTGGAGAATTGAAGATTTATGTAACTTTTCACAAGTGATACATCTTGTGTCATTTTCAAGGTCAGTAGTGTGAATCTTATGAAGATTATAAGACGCATAAACTACTAATTTTGGATTAATTTGAGGATTATAAATTATTCTTTTGAGAAAGGTGTAGAAATCTAAAAGATGTAGATCAATAAGCTTCTTCTCATTACATCCCCATTTAGAAAAGTTGCATCTCAAGAGAAGAAACAAGAAGGAAAGAAAGGGGCAAGTAGCCCAGTTTTACAGGTTACAATCAAATTTTGAGACTGCCACAAACCTTAAAAAGGTATTGGAAAATTGCATACTTGGCACTAGAGTGGAAATCACACTTGGCAAAGTTCTTGGAATTGCAAAGCGTGAATTTCATGATGTAATCATTGATATGTTGAACCGAAAAATATAGTTTGATGGTGAAGTTTTACAAGCATTGATGTAGGTTGACAAAGACATAGAGAAACAACTTCAGAGGGAATATGGTGATGCATGTAATGTTGATTTGTAGTAGGTTGATGTTGAAAATGGGTTCAATGGGAGTTTAGACATCAAGCTTGTGGCTAAATTTGGTCTTATGGGCAGCAATAACCATAGAGAGAAGGCTATGTATAATGGGGATGTCCATCAACAAGTACATAAAGAAGAAGATGCTCATTTTATTCCAAGCATTCATTATTCATGAACGCACTGGGCTCCTGCTACAATAGAGAAAATTGTTAATGTGGGAGAAAGAGAGATGCCTTGCATAGCTATCTTGGATCATCATTTTGAAATCAATGTTATGGCACATAGCTTGTATGAGAATGGAGGTTGCCCAATTGATGTAGATTTGGGATGGCGCATGCAAGCAAAAAAAATTCATCAAGGGATATTTATGTAGCTTGTCTAAGTGTACCCGTGATTATTGGAGATGTTAGGGATGAATATCATTTTTTTGTGCAAGATTCATGTAGTTATCTGGTGATTTTGGGACAGCCCTATACTTTAGAATCAAGGTTGGAAATAAAAGCCTTGGATGATGGTTCTTCATATGCTCGGGTTTGGAGTAAACACAATACAAAGATCATCTCTAACAGTGAGATAGAAGCATGGATGTACTATTCTCCGTGTTACATGGCAATCGCAGAGACAGAGATAGACCCAGAGACATAAGCAGAAGCAAAAGTAGAGGAACAAAGAGCTTGTTCTTCTCTTACAGAGCCCCCACTAAGGAAAAAATAGAATCTGAAGCGGATGAAGGTGATAATGCAGACGAAGATTATAGAAGTGAGCTAGAAGAGTCAATCCTACGTGTAGAAGGCAGAGATGAGGAAGAACTTCCAGACGTTCCTGAAGGCTCAGAAGCAGAAGATCCCTTTCTGTTTAACAGAATGATTATGTTACCCTTTGGGCTGACTAATGAGTCACGTCATATGCAAAGCCTCTATAAGAAATGGATTAAGAAGACTAGGCTTTCCTTCAATAGTGGCTCTTGTCGCCCAAAGTTAGCTCTCCTATGAGAGGATGACAAGGATGCACCTTGCCAACAACCCCTAGCCCTGCAATTTAAATGGAATGCAAAAAGATCCTCTTATGTGACGTTCTTCGATGCATCTTCAAAGGACGTCCTCGAGCCAAGAAGTAACTTATCCCCAACCCAAACCCAAAACTGCAATGATACCCTTTCATCCACCCAGAGAGCAAGCTAAGCCTCCATTAAAAGAGGATATAAGTTCCAGTGAATTATAAATAGAGAAGACCACTCCCTTGAAGGAGTCTGATCTTTACTCAGAAGCAATCCATGGGACATTTATCCGTGAAGTGGAAGGAGAAAAGCAATTGACGTTCGTGGATGTTGATGGTACTAAACATCACCTAAAGGTGGGTCTAAATATTCCAGAAGAAAAACTACTAGTCATATGAGAACTACTAAAGGAGAACTTAGACGTGTTTGCATGGTTGTACAAAGATTTAAAGGGGATTGATCCCATAGTATGCCAACACCACATCGACTGATGCCAAACCTGTGAGGCAAAGATAGAGGTGCATGAATCCAAATTATTCTTCCCTGGTGAAGGCCGAATTATTGAAGCTCCTTGAAACTGAGTTCATTTATCCAATGGCTAATAGTGAATGTATTTCGCCCATTGTGGTAGTACCCAAGAAGAACAAGAAATTGCAAATATATGTGGACTTCCGAAAGTTGAATTCCAAGATTAAGAAAGATCATTTCCCTATCCCTTTCACAAACCAATTGTTGGACACAGTGGCAGGCCATGAGCTCTATTCCCTCTTGGATGGATTCACCGGATACAACCAAGTCCAAATTGCAGAAGACGACCAATCCAAAAACAACATTTACAACAGAATGGGGAACCTATGCTTACAAAGTGATGCCATTTGGACTTTGTAACACTCCTGCTACTTTCCAATGAGTGATGGTGGCTACCTTCTAGAACCATCTACATGATTTCATTGAGGTGTACCTCGATGACTTCTGTGTGTATAGCCTAATCTGTGAGCATTGGGGACACTTAGAGCAGTGATTTGACAGATGTCAAGAGTATGGTATCTCTCTCAACCTCAACAAATGCTTCTTTGGTGTCTCATCAGGAGTTCTTCTAGGTCACATTGTCTCTACACAAGGGATAACAACAGATCATACTAAGATTGAGAAGATTGCTGCCTTAATATCCCCAACCAATCTAAAACAATTGAGGAGATTTCTTGGCCAGGTGGGCTATTACAAAAGATTCATTGTGCACTTTGCAACAAAGGCAACCCCTTTGCATAAAATCCTAAGAAAAGATATCAAGTTTACATGGACTAATAATTGTGATGAGGCATTCAACACCCTGAAGTAGTGTTTGATTGAAGCACCCAACTTGCAACCGCCTGATTGGACAAAGGAGTTCCATGTGTATAATGATGCATTAGTTGAAGGCCTAGGTGCAGTCTTATGCCAAAAGGGCCCCTCTAAGTTAGATTGACCTATCTATTATGCAAGTCAAAACGTAATCGATAAAGAGCAAAACTACATAGAACACCATATTGGAAAATATGGGAATTTCCCATAAGTTTGGGGCACGTGGTTAAATCTTTGGATTTATCATAACTTGAACACTATAACTCCAAATCGAGCGCTCTATAGCTCAATAGATTCCATTTTTCAAGTTCTTTCCAATGATAGGTTGATGGGACTTAAAATGGGCTGGCATTGGCTATAGCACTAGCCGGACCTCATGCTCATGACAGACAAACACCCTCACGGCCTCGCGGACAAGGAGCATCAATCTAATGCTGAAGGACAAACTGCCCTAAAGCTTAATTCCTGCATTTATAGTTTATAGTCCAACGTTTCTCTTAAACTCCTCAGAGGGAGAACCCTTATACATTGGCAATGCCACAATCACACACATATAGGAGGCACTCCACCGACTAATAGTCGGAGCCCCACTGCAGCTCTCCTACATCTCAGGGATTGGCCCTTTGATGCACTACTAAACATATAACACATACGAACGCAAACTCCTCTCTTTTATATTTCTCGTATTTCCAGGAGATATCCCATGCTTCCTCACTTCACAATCCCTTAGGAAACCGACCCTCTACCCTACGACAAGGGGTAGCCTCACACTCTCAATCGTGGGTCAAAGTCCTAAGAAAACAATTGCTATGCAGTCCAGGAAATTTTCCTTCAATACCATGAACCATGCATAGTGCATAATGTGAGTGGTTTAGTGCACAATCAATAGAAAATCAGCATTGTGCCTCGTGCGAAACCAATCTTTTCATGATTTCCATGCTAGTGTTTATGTATTGAAACGAGGAGAGACACCGAGCCTTATGCTCATGCTGCCTTTTCCTTTGTTTTGAAACAACGTCATATAGCCATGATGCAACATATAAATCAAGTTTAAATTGTACTTTGACGCTCAAACTCCCCTCTCACCCTACCGTTTAATGCTTTGCAATCATTGATAGGTGTAATAGTCGTTTTATGTGTATTTCTTTGTAGAGAAAGCAATAAATACGGACAAAAACATAGAAATGAGGGTAAACCGAGGCTAACATTGTGCTCTATCTTCATTATACATTGCACAAACACTTATATAATTTTATGGAATTTTCCTTTTATCGTTTCCTAATTTTCTCCCATTTAAAACCCATTTTCCACCTTTTTTGGTATTTTTTCTCTATTATTTTCAATGAAAATGACTAGAAATTAAGATTGATTATGGGTTGTGGCCCTTAGGTTCTTTGACAGTAAAATTTTAGGTTTTATTGATGTTATATCTCATGTTTCCCCTTTATTTTGCAAAAAACCCCCATTTTGCCTCTTAAATGCGTGTTTTACGGGTTTTATACCATTAATTTCAGTCAATCATAACACTTATGATTTTCTGATTTTCTGAGCATAAACTGATCAAACTCATAGCAAACAACATTATGATGCATAACCAACCCATGGGAACAATATTTCATAAACTAAATAGTATAAAAACTCATTTTTTCTTCATAAAATTTGAATTACCGCTTAGGCTTTGTGGCTCGGGATCTCAATTTTGCTATGGGACTGCGTGTCAGCCCTCATTCAATGTCCAGCATCTTCAAAATTAGCACTCTTCATGTCTTCATCTACCCGGAAGCAATCTGGTCTCATCCGGACAAGCTTTCCTCCATCATTCTTCATTGTCTTCTTCCACACAAGAACAACCCCTTAAGGGAGAGAGAGGGAGGAGAGAGAAAGACTAGAATCAGAGATTTCCATCTAGGCTACCATTTGACGGGTGAGAGATGGTGATAAGATCAGCAGAGAAGGATTAGTTCGGGGGTAATGTCGATTCCATAGGTTGTGTGTAGGCAAGCATCATGATCCCCTCCATCCATGGCGCATTTTTCGGCGCCTGTCAGGCCACGCTCCCCCCATATTTTTCCTTCATCACGATTTGTTGCCAAAGTTACATGCTACATTAAAATTTTGGGGGCTCACAAAGGTCACTTGCCACTTGACCACTCTAATGTCCACCTCTTCGCATCTTGACTGGTTTCTTGGCCATTTCCCCGTCCGGACTCCGAATTGAGCTTTGAAAAATCCTGGGCATCCGGTTTGACATCCCACATTGGCCGGAAACTCTTGACAATCCGCACGGCAGTCTAAAAAATTATAAAAAATCAACAAGTGTCGCTCGGGCGCCTTTAAAGCACTTTGACGCTTAAAATCGTCCTAGGTCGAGCCATCGCCTTCGACGTTGAATATTTTTCCCTTGATATTCGTAATTTTTAGCTATTTTTAAGCACTTCTCGGCATCAAAATTCGGCTCTCATTGGCGACCACGGGATAGGGCAACTCAGCCCGTCGAATCCCACAATAGATTTGCACAAAACAACCAAAGGAAGCATCAAGCTGATACAAAATAGATACATACTAAACACAGCATAATGCTCACCCCACCCCTTGACAGAACCAAGGCATAACATCCACAAGGAGTAGGCCTAGCATAATCTGATTAAAGATTCGAAGCTAGTCACTAACCTACTGCTCCAACAAGGCCAAACTAAAATAAACTATCAAAGAGGTTGCCCTAAGTGGTGGTCTGAACTACCTACCTAACTAAAGACAACACAACTAGGAGCTCCTATTAGGCGAGGACTCCTATAGCCTGATCAAGAAGTATTTTCTTATAACACATGTCTTCTTTTAGGGTTTTTATTTTTCCATACTCGGGCATGTAAAAAGGAGGGAGCTGAGCGTAGTGACCCAAGGAGAACAGGGCATCGGCCTCAGGACCTGTCTCGGTACCCAAGAACCTACCAAGCCCTCGCAAGGTGACACTTAATCCTTTTTTGACGCTAACTTTTATTTTCATTCCAACCTTCCTTACTTTCTTCTTTTCTAGCAAGATGCCAACCCCAGGAAGACAAGGCATCAGCCCCGGGTATGACTCGTCCCCAGAAACCTACCAGGCCTTCACTAGGCAATGATCAACTGCTTATAGATTTTTCTTTCTTTCCTTTTCGATTTTTATAGGGTTTAGAACCCCTTTTTACACACCTTCGTATTTATCGATTTTCTTGAAGATAGTCAGGGTTTTATTTTCCCTATCATCATTATTTTTCTTTTGCAGGCTTCCCTAACGGCCTCACAACTAACAAGAACTCCTAGAACGGCTGCCTAGTAGGCTAGTAGAACATGGTCACTAGGACTGCCTTCTAAAACATGATTTCTCTTGGGTAGAGACCACACCAAGGCGAACCTCGACCCATGCCATCGTATTAGGGGATGGGGTAACCACGAATGGGCTACTCTTTTCATCACATAAATTATCTTCTGCAGAGGACTCATGCTCTACATAACTCACTAAGTCCATTAGTAAGTTTTGTATGGGGAACGCCAAGTTTTTCCATCCTTGAACAAACCCCATTTTATGGATAATTTAGGGTCCCTTGAAACCCTAGATTTGAAAACCGCCACTTATCAGTGTTAGCCGTGAGTGTGTTTATAGGCACTTATAGGCACTTGTGGGCTCCTGGTCCGCGAGGCCGTGAGGGTGTTTGTGTGTCATGAACATGAGGTCTGGGTAACACTGATGGGACCTCATGCTCATGACACACAAACACCCTCACGACCTCGCGGACCAGGAGCGTCAATCTAATGCTGAAGGACAAACTGCCCTAAAGCTGAATCTCTGCGTTTATAGTTCATAGTCCAACGTTTCCCTAAAACTCCTCAAAGGGAGAACCCTTATACATTGGCAATGCCATGATCACACACATATAGGAGACACTCCACCGACTAATAGTCGGTGCCCCACTGCAGCTCTCCTATATCTCAGGGATTGGCCCTTTGATGCGCTGCTAAACAAATAACACATACAAGCACAAACTCCTCTTAAGGTACCAATATTTTACATTCCAGGATGTACCATTCCTCACAACAATTTCTCCTTAGGACCCAATGACTAGCCTACAGCTTGGGACGTCCTCTCACACTCATCGTTGGTCACAACCTAAGGAAGACAGGTGCCATGCATCCAGGAGGTTTTTCAGATATCTTTTAATTATTATGCTTAATGCAAATCGTGTATAGCTATGTGCTCAGACAAAAGAAAAATCAGCATCATGCATAGTGCATAAAACATTCTTTCCATGAATTTCACTAGCGCGTGCTGCGTTGAAAGGAGGCACCGAGCCATATGCTCATGCTACCATCCTCTTTATTTAAACCGTTTCTTATTTGCCAAGTGCAATGCATAAATTAGATCTTTTCTTATCTTTCAAATTTTCAGCCCCTTTTCATCCAACGTTTAGCATTTTGCATCATTAATCGATTAGATAGGGTTTCTATGCATTTTTCCCTTAAAAAAAACTGATAAATACGCACAAAACATAGAAACGGGGACAAACCGAGGCCAACCTCATGCTTTGCCATCGTTATACATTGCACAAATATAGATATAATTTTCCCTAATTTTCCTCAGCCCATTTCTTATTTTTCCCTAATTTTAAACCCATTTTTTCCATTTTTTAGGCATTTTCCCTATTTTTTCTTAATAAATAATGATTGAAAATGAAGGTTGATTGTGGGCTGTGGCCCTTAGGTTCATGGACAGCAAAACTCAGATTTAGTTGGTGTGACATATCATATTTCTCATTTATATAGCAAAAAACCCAATTTTACCCTTAAAACGCGTGTTTTCATGTATTTTCACACTAACTCCGGCCATGTAGCCTTATATTTTCTGATTTTCAAAGCATAAACTGATCAAACTCATGGAAAACAATGTTTTAAATAACTTTCATCCCATATGAACAAGATTTCATAAAGCAAGTAGCATAGAAAGATCATTTTTCTTCATAAAAGTAGCATTACCGCTTATTTTCAGATCTCAGTTTCTTGATCTTGATTACAGGACTAATTTCCAGCATGCATTTAATGCTCAACATCTTCAGGAACACCACTCTTCATGTCTTCATCCATCCCGGAGCAATCCGATCTCATCCGGACAAGCTTTCCTCCACCATTCTTCATTGTCTTCTTCCACACAAGAACAACCCCTTAAGGGAGAGAGAGAAAGACTGAAATCAGAGATCTCCATTGAGGCCACCATTTGAGGAGCGAGAGGCCGCGATAGAGTCAGCATACGGGAGGAAATCAAGGGCCAATGTCTGTTGTATGGGTTGTATGCAGGCTGCCATCCATCATCCATCAAGAAGGGGCGCAATTTTCGGGCGCATCCTGGCATCTTCTTCCTCACGTTTTTTTGTCATCTCTCCTCTCTCCACGTTTTGTTGTTGCATAAAATGCTCCTAGTCCCAAAGGTCACTAACCACTCTTGGCCAAAACAAGTCCACCTCTTCAAATCTTGTCTACTTGTTGGCCATTTCCCCGTCCGGATGCCCAATCGAGCTCTGAAAAATCCTGGGCATTCGGCTTGACATCCCACATTGGCCGGCAACTCCTGACAACCCGCACATCAGTCTGCAAAATTATCAAAAATCAACAAGTGTCACTTGGGCGCCTTTAAAGCACTTGACGCTTAAAATCGTCCTAGGTGGAGCCGCTGCCTTCGATGTTGAATATTTTTCCCTTGATATTCGTAATTTTTAGCTATTTTTAAGCAGTTCTCGGCATCAAAACTCCGCTCTCATTGGCGACCACAGGATAGGGCGACTCATCCCGTCGAATCCCACAGTAGATATACACAAAACAACCAAAGGAAGCATCAAGCTGATACAAAATAGATACATATTAAACACTCAGCACAATGCTCACCCTACCCCTTGACAGAACCAAGGCATGACATCCACAAGGAGTAGGCCTAGCATAATCTGATAAAAGGTCCGAAGCTAGTCACTAACCTACTGCTCCAACACGGCCAAACTAAAAAGAACTGTCAAAGAGGTTGCCCTAAGTGGTGGTTTGAACTACCTTCCTAACTAAGGACAACACAACCAGGAGCTCCTACTAGGCGAGGACTCGTATAACCTGATCAAGAAGTATTTTCTTTTAACACATTTCTTCTTTTAGGGTTTTATTTTATTGACATACTCGGGCATGTAAAAAGGAGGGAGCTGAGCGTAGTGACCCAAGGAGAACAGGGCATCGGCCTCAGGTCCTGTCTCGGTACCCAAGAACCTACCAAGCCCTCGCAAGGCGACACTTAATCCTTTTTTGATACTCACTTTTATTTTTGCTCCAACCTTCCTGACTTTCTTCTTTTCCAGCAAGAAGCCACCCCTAGGAAGACAAGGCCTCGGCCTCGGGTCTGACTCGTCCCCAGGAATCTACCAGGCCCTCCGCTAGGCGATGATCAACTGCTTATAAATTTTTCTTTCTTTTCTTTTCTATTTTTATAGGGGGTTAGAACCCCTTTTTACACACCTTTGTATATATTGATTGTCTTTAAGATATTCAGGGTTTCTTTTCCTTCATCATCTTTATTTTCTTCTTCGGCAGGCTTCTCTAACTGCCTCACAGCTAACAAGAACTCCTAGAACGGCTGCCTAGCAGGCTAGCAGAATAGGGTCACTAGGACTCCCGTCTAAAACAGAGCTTTTGATGATTAACAATGTCTTTACAGGAGGCAATGACTACTTAGACGTCCCTCAAACATACTGAACCTAAACCTCGGGACTTCATGCCTTGGACGCCAGTCACCAATAAGAAACAAAAATCCCCTACAAGTACACAGACACATATAGCATAAAATCACAGTACTTGTAAAGGAGAGATATCACTTGGATAGGGCCACAAGAAGCTTCCACGCAACGAAAGGCTCCTTCCAAGCTCTTCTTTGAACCTGTCTAGCACAGAACTAAAACAAGAAACCATTAACCGCACCTGTACTAAACAAACAACTAGCCCTCTTGGCCGAACAAAATCTGGATGTAATATCCAAAGCAGCTAGCCTTCCTAGCTTAAAAATAGATAGGTCGTTTTAGTCCACGTAATACTGATGTCCTTGGCATATACATCACACCCTATCAGCCTACCCAGGGTGCCAAGGATAGCACATCATAGGTCGACTAGCCCCATGCTACTCATGCAAGTTAGCTAAAAGCTTGATCTTGTGTTTTTTTATCTTATTATTATTATTATTTTTTGTAGAGATACAAGTCCAAGCCTTTCCACAAATAACTCATCAATAAGGCCGATCCCTTCTTGGGCACTATGAGCTGAATGAACGGCCTCAGTGGGCTCGCATTTCCTACATTTATTTTAATCCAAATAAACTGATTGTTCAAGCGGCTGAGTGGCTCCTTTGGTAGAAAGAATCATAGCTTTGTACTCATTTGAACCCTCCCTATTCGGGTTTTCACATAAATCAGTGCTGCGACCCAAACTAGGTAGAGCTTCAAGCCTAGGCACATCACATGGGTGTATCCCAAGGCAGTGTATATTGTTAGATGTATATCCAGTCTTATCCTCTTGGGGGTTCGAAAAAATATATCCAGATGGGATCCTTGGCCTTGCATCCGACACTCCTACCATACTTTTGAAGATTTTGGGTCTCCAAACCCATCTCACATTTCCCTTAATATTCTTGCATTCCCTCAATTTGCTGCACTGGTCTAACGAACTCAATGCAAACTTATCCCTATGGCCAAATGGCCTCACATCCTTATGACCTTTGTGAAGCACAGGTGGACTTTCAGCATTTTTCATCCTCTTTACAAAAGATGCCTTTACTTGTTTACGTCCATACTGCAATTTTTTATCCCTAAGAACCATGCTTTCACTGAAGGGAATAACATCCACCCGGAAGCATGATTCTGACACCAAAGGTCTCTCAAGAGCCTTACTAGCAACAAAATTAGAACCACACACAGAATGCTTATCAACACTTGTAGACCCATTGGTTCTATCCATGTTGCCATCACAACTACCTCTCGTGGAAGTGTTGCAAGCCCTAATGGGACTTACATGGCTTGGAACCTTTTCACTGATAGGCATGTCATTACTACTCATAGGATGGCCATTTTCTGCTTTGAGATTTTGGCCACCAAGGTTCCCCTCATAGGCTGCCTTGGTATCAACAAGTGAGCTGTCTCCTTGCAGAAATGATTGGAAGCTAGGATGCACTTGTACTGAGCGGGAAAAACTCCAAAAGTTTTCCCAACATCTCTGAATATGCCCCTCATAATCAATGGCATGCAGTTTTGCTTCCCTTAACGACTTAGGATTCTGTAGTTCCACTTGGATTTGCATATTAATCTCTAAACCATTTAGAAAGAGCTCACATAGCACATCATCTAGTAGTGCACTGGTTCTTCTTGGCCAAAGCCTAAGAGTACTATCAAAGGCTCTAGCATACTCTTTAACAGAAAGATAAGACTCCTGTCTAAACTGCATAAGCCGCCCTAAGACCTGAATCATAGGGAGCTTCTTTTCATACTCATCTAGAAATCTATCACAAGACTCCTCAAATGATTTGATCGACCCTCTTGGGAGGCTCCAGTACCATTTCCTTGCCTCTCCCTTTAGGGTACTTGGGAATACAAGCATCTGATGTATATCGTCAAACCCACTTGCAATACAAGTTAGGTCATATTCTCTTAAATGAATCATCGAATCCTCATTTGGCAACCCATAAAACACTGGGAGATCCCTATAAAGAGGAGGACATTTAGTCCTCTACTTTGGGATCAACATCGGGTCATTAAAATCTTCATATTCATCATGATCTGGGTCCAGCCTCTTAGGATCTTTAATCTCTTCCATCCCCACCCTTTTCGATGTAGGGAGGTTAATATTCTCATTGACATCCCTTTCTGCCAACTCACTGAGTGGTCTAGGGAGTCCTATAAGTTTCAACATGTCATTTTGATCCCCTCTTAGAGGGTCTTCCATACCTTTCCCTTTAAAAGGAAAGTCCATAACGGGTTTATATAAGAGCTTTTGGTCCTTATCTAAAGCAGATTTATCAGTACCACTTCTTAAAACTTGGGAACCGGGCCTTTTAAGCAACGGTTTTCCCTTCACAGCTAGGGCTTCTAACATCCTTGTGATGCCTACTATATCGTCATGGTGGTCCATTACACGGGATGTTTCAACCACAAGCATATTCCATCGTATATCAGCACTTTCCCATGGTATCATGGCTTTAGCATGATAACTTGTTGATGCCATAACTACCCTAGTTTCCAACATGCTTGTTTCATGCCCTCTAGGTTGATGGATGGTTAAACATGATTTCTCTTGGGTAGAGACCACACCAAGGTGAACCTCGACCCATGCCATCGTATTAGGGGATGGAGTAACCACTAATGGGATACTCTTTTCATCACATAAATTATATTCTGCAGAGGACTTATGCTCTACATAACTGACTAAGTCCATTAGTAAGTTTTGTATGGGGAACGCCAAGTTTTTCCATCCTTGAACAAACCCCATTTTATGGATAATTTAGGGTCCCTTGAAACCCTAGATTCGAAAACCACCACTTATAGGCGGCTCCCGGCAAACGCACCACTGATGGGACCTAAAAGGGGCCGGCACTGGCTATAGCACTAGTCGGACCTCATGCTCATGACACACAAACACCCTCACGGCCTCGCGGACCAGGAGCGTCAATCTAATGCTGAAGGACAAACTGCCCTAAAGCTGAATCTCTGCGTTTATAGTTCATAGTCCAACATTTCCATAAAACTCCTCAAAGGAAGAACCCTTATACATTGGCAATGCCACGATCACACACATATAGGAGGCACTCCACCGACTAATAGTCGGAGCCCCACTGCAGCTCTCCTACATCTCAGGGATTGGCCGTTTGATGCGCTTCTAAACAAATAACACATATAAGCACAAACTCCTCTCAAGGTACCAATATTTTACGTTCCAGGATGTACCATTCCTTACAACAATTTTCCCTTAGGACCCAAGGACTAACCTACAGCTTGGGACGTCCTCTCACACTCATCGTTGGTCACAACTTAAGGAAGACAGGTGCCATGCATCCAGGAGGTTTTTCAGATATCTTTTAATTATTATGCTTAATGAAAATCGTGTATGGCTATGTGCTCAGACAAAAGAAAAATCAGCATCATGCATAGTGCATAAAACATTTTTTCCATGAATTTCACTAGCGCGTGCTACGTTGAAAGGAGGCACCGAGCCATATGCTCATGCTACCATCCTCTTTATCTAAACCGTTTCTTATTTGCCAAGTGCAATGCATAAATCATATCTTTTCTTATCTTTCAATTTTTCAGCCCCTTTTCATCCAACTTTTAGCATTTTGCATCATTAATCGGTTAGATAGGGTTTCTATGCATTTTTCCCTTAAAAAAAACTGATAAATACGCACAAAACACAGAAACGGGGACAAATCGAGGCCAACCTTGTACTTTTCCATCGTTATACATTGCAAAAATATAGATATAATTTTCCCTAATTTTTCTCAGCCCATTTCTTATTTTTCCCTAATTTTAAACCAAATTTTTCTATTTTTAAGGCATTTTTTCCTATTTTTCCTCAATAAATAATGATTGAAAATGAAGGTTGATTGTGGGCTGTGGCGCTTAGGTTCATTGACAGCAAAACTCAGATTTAGTTGGTGTGATATATCATATTTCTCATTTATATAGCAAAAAACCCAATTTTACCCTTAAAACGCGTGTTTTCATGTATTTTCACACTAACTCCGGCCATGTAGCCTTATATTTTCTAATTTTCAAAGCATAAACTGATCAAACTCATGGAAAAACAATGTTTTAAATAACTTTCATCCCATATGAACAAGATTTCATAAAGCAAATAGCATAGAAAGATCATTTTTCTTCATAAAAGTAGCATTACCGCTTATTTTCAGATCTCAGTTTCTTGGTCTTGATTATGGGACTAATTTTCAGCATGCATTTAATGCTCAGCATCTTCAAGAACAGCACTTTTCATGTCTTCATCCATCCCGAAGCAATCCGATCTCATCCGGACAAGCTTTCCTCCACCATTCTTCATTGTCTTCTTCCACACAAGAACAGCCCCTTAAGGGAGAGAGAGGGAGGAGAGAGAAAGACTGAAATTAGATATCTCCATTGAGGCCACCATTTGAGGAGCGAGAGGCCGCGATAGAGTCAGCATACGGGAGGAAATCAAGGGCCAATGTCTGTTGTATGGGTTGTATGCAGGCTGCCATCCATCATCCATCAAGAAGGGGCGCAATTTTCGGGTGCATCCTGGCATCTTCTTCCTCACGTTTTTTTGTCATCTCTCCTCTCTCCATGTTTTGTTGTTGCATAAAATGCTCCTAGGCCCCAAAGGTCACTAACCACTCTTGGCCAAAACAAGTCCACCTCTTCAAATCTTGTCCACTTGTTGGCCATTTCCCCGTCCGGACTCCCAATCGAGCTCTGAAAAATCCTGGGCGTCTGGCTTGACATCCCACATTGGTCGGAAACTCCTGACAACCCACACGTCAGTCTGCAAAATTATCGAAAATCAACAAGTGTCACTCGAGTGCCTTTAAAGCACTTGGCGCTTAAAATCATCCTAGCTGGAGCTGCCGCCTTCGATGTTGAATATTTTTCCGTTGATATTCGTAATTTTTAGCTATTTTTAAGCACTTCTCGGCATCAAAACTCCGCTCTCATAGGTCATATCATATGGTTTTGAGAAGCTTATGGGCATGTTATCTGGGTACAATCTTTTTAGTATTCAAAAAATGGGAATTGGGAGATTCCCAAAGTTGCTAATATTGTGTTATAGTGAGGACGGAGCTTGAGTGTCTAGCAATGGTATTTGCCTTGGAGAAATTTTGACACTATCTATTGTCGACGCACTTTAAATTCTATGTGGACCATGAAGCCTTGTCCTTCCTAATGAACAAGGCTGATGTGAAGGGAAGAATGATGAGATGTCCCCTTCTGTTTCAAGAGTTTGACTTTGAAGTGGTTACCAAACCCGGTCGCTCTCATGTCATGGCTGATCATCTATTGCAAATCCCTCAAAACAATGATGTTGAAGAGCAAGGTGCTCTAGACCTTCCCGATGCTTCCTTGTTTCTAATCGAAACAGTTTACCCATGGTATACGAACATAGCCAACATTCTCACAATCCAATAGTACCCCCCGGGTATCTCAAGTTGTGAGAAGAAGAAGCTTCTGTTGGAATCAGTCCCCTACACCCTATTAGGAGGTGCTCTGTACAAGAAAGGCAAGGATGAAGTCTTGCAAAGATGTGTTGCAGATGAAGAGATTGGCATAGTATTGAAAGCATGCTATGACGAGCCCTATGGTGGACACTTCACGGGAGAAGGGATAGCCAGAAAGGCCTTACTTGCAGGATATTGGTGGCCAATCCTCCACAAGGATGCCTATGATTACTGCAAATGGTGTGATGCCTATCAACGAATGCAAAACCCATTGTTGCCCTAAAGCTATTCGAGAAGTGGGGAATTGATTTCGTGATCCCCATTGATCCACCAACTAGAAGGAAGCAGAATAGATACAACTTGGACTGTACAGACTACGTGACTAAGTGGTGTGAAGCCAAAGCTCTGAAGCAGAAGGATGGTAATAGCGTCGCCTTGTTTTGGCAGTCCCCTAGAGCTCATCAATGACCTAGGTACCCACTTCCTTAATAAGATCATGGAAGAGTTGACAGAACTATATAAGATCCATCACTGTAAATGTAATGAAAGAAGCTGAGAGGAGAGAGAAGGAGAGCAGAGGAGAGAGAAAGAGAACAAAAAGAAGAGGAAAGAAGACTAGAAGAACAGAGAGAAAGAGAGAAAAGAGGAGAGAAGGAAGGAGGAAGCCATGGAAGCTGGAGATGAAGGTGAAGAGTATGATCTTGATAATAACTGATTGCCCTAATCTAGGGCTCTTACACCTTAAATACCCCGGTCAGTGTGACAGGGTGTCTAAACCCTAGTCGGTGTGTATCCTGCTTGTTACAATCCATCCCCAGTCGAATGGTTTTTGCCCTCAAAAACAAGGAGAAATAGAGGGGAGTGATGGGTGGGCAAATTTGCAAAACTGACGAAAGTGGTATTTGACCACACAGTCACTTCCTAATGGCGATTTTGCATCAACAAGCAACAAGGATGATTCTGTAACTCCCAATGTCTCTGCGCACAGGCATACGATGCAATTTCTACAGTAACTTTTCACCGACCTATAGAACAGTGGTCGCACGGCATAAAATTGGGCCTTTTCCTTAGCGCGTGCAGAAAACTTCCGCCTCCAAAACAGGCCCCGAAATGGCCTCAAATAAAAAAAAACAGAGCAACCAAGGGCTAAAGCCCTCGCTCGCAACATATACTGCCCTCTTGCTTCAACGCGAAGGGCGTCTCAACCTGAGACAATGCACTCTTGCAATTTTCGGCTGTGCTACCTGCAGAGATCTGCTCCCAAAACAGAAAATGAAAGCAACACTGCTCCTCTTACCAGACCACCGCGAGCTTGGCTTGCTTTCTTGAGCTCCTTACCACGAACAAGGCTCTGATACCATGTCAAGATTGTGGGAGAGAAGGAAGGAGTCTCACTTGTAGCTTTCTTGCTCGCACAATGGGGGAAGACACACAAGGGTGGAGGCTGAAAACAGTTTTCCTCTTCTTAGTTGTGTAAGCCAAAAGAACTCACTTACAAAGAAATAGAAGAACCCTATATATGGGTCTCAAACCAAACTCAACTAACTAAGGTGGCATACTAACTGAGCCACGAACTAGAGTAGATAAGGATAGCTATCATGTAGCTATTATTCATGGGCGGTGTACCAACCGCATCTGCAACTAACACGTCGGTGACATAAATGCACAACGGTCACCCTGGCATATCACAAGTGGAGCTCGATATCTCAACAGTAGGCAGTACTCGTGAGAGGTAGGTGGTTGCTTAAGAAAAACGCTAAGTAGCCTAAGGTAGTTACAAGTTGTGATGATAAAGGTAGGATCGGGGGGCAAGAGGAGAACTCACTAAGGAAGTGGGAGACGGAGGGTCCTAGGTTGTTTTCGGAGAATATAAGAACTTCCTCTAGCTTAATAGCATTTACATTGTAGATTTTAGGGAAGTCATAGCAACCATGGATATCAAGGTTAAAGTCCATCCCTACCCTTCTTGGATATGGCATGTACACTAGGTCATTTCTTTCGTAGGGTAGGGTGCTGCAAAATGACATCCATGTGTCTACATTCTCATCCCAAATTCTCTGCCTCCATCTTGGATGTGATTCAAACCCTTTAACAATCGCGAGTACCTCCATGACATTGTCTTCCGAGTAGTCATGTGCCATTGTCCCCCACAATGTTGGATGGGTCTCTTTTTCTATGTTCCACCACTCCCTAAGCCTTCTACCCATGCCGATCACTTCCTCCACCACTTTAGGGAATAATACCCAGCTTAGTGTGGGTGGGTATCGAAAAGTGAATTCAAAGGGCTTTCACTTGTTCTCCCATTACTTCCTTATTATGAATTCCATGTTCCAGTTGACTAGAAAGCATTATTCTCTTTGCGGGATGGGGCTTCTCAGGTTGCTAGGGGTCATGCCCTTAGCCTTCTACATGCTTTCTCCAACATCTTCTTCCTTCTTTTTTGAATCTCCTCTTTTCTTTCTATAGTTGTGTCCTCGGGTTGCACTTCCTACTGGGCTTTTAGACTTTGAGAGGGTGGTTGGGGGACTTGTTCCTTATTTCGTTTCCTTACTTCAAAATCTATTGAGTCTTGCAATCACACCTATTATAGACTCTTTGTATGAGGCAGTCCTTGGCTAAGGACATGCATGCAACTAGATCCCATAGGCATAGAGTAGAAAGGCTGCACCTCCCCAGTTCTATATATCATTGTACTTGCTTGTCATTTTCATATGAGATGAATGCAATCTTGACACTTATCCAATGACTCTTGTCCCTTTTGTCAGCTTTGGCTTACATTAGATCTGAGATTTTTTGGGCTACTCCAACATCAAATCAAGGAGGGGAATACAACATTAAAGATCCTTGAAGTTCTTGAAGACCTAATGAAGATTTTCCAAGCATCTAGCTCCACAAGTATCCCTTGATACTAGTCACTTGGTGCTTTTTGGGCACTTGTGCTTATTAGCACACTCAATATCATTTCTTCTTCTGCTGAAATCTAAGAATTTTGGAGTTGATTTGCTATTATTCCTTCAACTCCAACATGGCAAGGACTCTCCGACAGTTCGCTTTAAGGGGGTCAGGTTTCACACCTGGCAGACCCTCATCAAGTCTTGGCTCAAATAGCTAGGGGTGTAGCTAGTTTGCAAGATGTTAGTCCAAAGCAGTACAATGGCAGAGGAAAGTATTGACAATTAGTTGGCACATAAAGATTGCTCTTTGTCATCATGCTCAGCATGAAGTAAATGTTAATTGTCTATTGGAAGCAATTTTATCTTATAGTCATGTTGAGGTCATTGCTCGTAATCTTATTAACAAAGTTACCAATGCTCAACAACAAGAAAGACATGGAGTTTGGGAATACTTGGGAGGATTTTATGCATGTGTTGGAATGCTTGTCATCGCACGTACCATCATCAGATTACTATATGCTTCCTCATAACTCTAGGCTTAATCATAGGAAGAGATTATCCTTAAATGGTTTAAAGGAAATAAAATGAAATGGATTTTGAAAAAAAATGAAAAAATGGAAAAAAAAATTGTTGCAACCATGATAGAGAAGGTGCACCTTCTTGATAAGGGATTTTGTAGGGGAGAGAGGTAGAGACAATGTCAATGATTAGATAACAAAAACAACCTGCTCAATGCCTAAAATCAATCAATGCCATCATCATGTTCATCAATCTAGTGATTGTTGCCTTTATGATTATCACCATGATCTTGGTTTGGACCTTGTTTAGAGAGAAAATATCAAACATAATAATCAACGCATGAAGAGAAAAGGGCACCTTTTGGAAGTGTTTATCTGAGAGTAAGGGAGAAAGGGCATCATCAAGGGAATCAACAATTTGAATAGGGAAGGCAAAATAGAGTTTCAAAGAGAATGGATGATACATAGAGACACTACCAGAGCCAAATCCAATGCTAATTTCTCTTTTTATTCTCCATTGCTCTTTCTTTCCTATAATGGTCAACTTGGAGCTTGAATGTACTTGGGTAAACTAAAGCTGCATGCCTGTAGAAGAATTTTCTAGCTTCCAATCACATGGATTCTCACATGATTCTGTACACAAATGGCTCAGATCTTGAATAAGTATCCTCTTCCTTCATTCGTCATCGCCTATCTTCTAAGAGAAGCCATGGTTTATTTCTTCCATTAAGCTTTTACTTAAAGCTTAAGTTTTAGCTCATAAGGGATATTTGCTATTCGAGATGACTGAATGGACAAAATCTTTTGGCTGGAGGACTACAAGACATGTGCTTCCAAGGACGTGATTACGACCTGTGTGTTACCAAGTAAGTGCTTCATTTCGTTTAACACAAATAAGTAGTATAATGTTCCAATTTTCTCATATTGGAATTTTTACACAATGTGTCAAAGGTTGGTTTCTCAATTTGAATGGTTGCTAATTTTTTTAAATGCTTTATTCAATTTTTAAAAATAAAAAAATTCTTAAAATTGGTAAAAATTACTCTTAAATTGCATATGAAAATTTTTATAAAGCTTATAAGTGAATATTTATTAAAATTTATATTTTTATAAAACTTTTATACAATTCAAAGTCTAGTAATTTTTTTTGAGAATTTTTAGAGATGGTTTAGTATGCTTTAAATTTTAAAAAGTAATTACTTTAGGATAAATAAGAGTTTTTATTTATGAAAATTTATGTTTCTATATCAAAAAATTATGATATTTTATTTAAATTTTTAAAAATCTATTTTTCTATTTTCTATTAATTTTTGAAAATTTTAAAGAAAAAACCAATTTAATAATATTTTCCAAGGAAATACTCACATGAAACATTATGTTTACGAGTTTATATAAAAGAAGAATATATGCATTATGTTGATCTATGTCACATGGGGACAAGAGAAGTGTATGGGTATTCTTGGTTAACATTACTATTGGAAATTTTGCTAGGATTTATAAAAAATAATGTTAGAGTAATTTATTAATTAAGGGGAGATATTGGGTTTAAAATGAATTGTGTATGTGTATACATAAGCATGTGGAAAGAACTTGTTTTTATCTTGATTGATGTTTAGTTTAAAGTGAGGAGAGAATGATGTTTTTATCGAAAAATGAGAGTGAAGTAATCATTTAAACATTAAAGAGCAACAACAGATTGCATAATACGAAGAGGATTTTGGTGCTTTAAAAAGGGGAATTAAAGTTTATGGTTTATGAAACGTTAGTTGATTTTATTTGAATGTTTGTTGATTAAATAAATAAAAGAAATTAATTGTATAAAAGGTGGAGAAGAAAACAATTAAAAGGAACTTAAACAGAGATGTATTGATAGATCCATTAGATCTATATTTTGAAACCAATCTTCCTAAAGTTAAACAAATTTCCTAGATAAACCGCCACGAGTATGGCAGGAGCAAATTATGAGGAGCTGCCCCTAAAAGATGGGGGGGAACCATATCTATCCTAGGCTTAGCATTCTAGTTCCCAATTTAGAGACCTACCCGTGAGTGATTATTGAAAAGGGAAACAAAAGAATTGAGCAGACTTGCTTAGTTCTTAGGCATTGAGTGATATTAGTTGGACTACTATGACAAAGCAACGTCATAAATATCTCAAAGGCTAGATAAAGTTGTTGAAATTAGTAACAAATATCACCAATCTAGTGCAACAACTCTTAGAAGTTGGCTTGGCAACCTAGTTAAAAGTGGCTTGGTCTTGCTGGTCAAGAGGACATAGAGGGAGAAAGAAACACCCCATAATCTTTGAAACTAATGTACATGATTGCTTATAGATTTATAATATGTTGTAAATCGAGAGATTGATGCAGCACATTCATTGGTTTAGATAGAGCTAGAAACACTAAATGGAACATCCCTTGGTTTAGTTAGACCCATGAGCAAAAAATGACATGGAGGATAGGCTGAATGCATTGTGTGACATGACCTTTCAAGAGGAGGAAAAAGGGGTTGAAGAAGAGCCAACACAAATATGTGGTGTTGATTGGAGTACACTTCTCCAGACTTGGAGCTAGGTCGTGTTGGCTTTCTCACCAACCTCATTGTGGAGTATGTGCTTTTATTTTTGAGTGCTTTCCTTTTGTCTAAAGGTGAAAAAAATAAAATTTCTCCTCATTGTCAATGAATATGGGGATTTATCTTGCGACTTGATAGGTGAACATGTCGCATGGACACCACTTTTTCCCAATGAGATTGATGGCCTAGGTTAGATGCTCTAGGGGAAGGTTTAAATTACTTTTGGCAAGAAAGGTAATCATTTATTAAGTCATGTCTACATTTCCTTCAAGAAAAGACAAGTGTGAGAGATAATCTTTATTGATTTTATTTCCTAAATTAGTGTTTATTGGATTGTCAAAAGGGCAAGTTTGTTATAGGAAAGAAAAAAGAGAGAGATTTTGGAGTGAGATTTTTCTTACAACCAACCATTATTTGTTTCAACTATTCCAGTTTTTCCACCCTCACTCCCATTGCTATCACCATAACCAAAACTACCACCACACACACACCATGTGTGTGTGTGTGTGTGTGTGTGTGTGTGTGTGTGTGTGTGTGTGTGTGTGTGTGTGTGTGTGTGTGTGTGTGTGTGTGTGTGTGTGTGTGTGTGTGTGTGTGTGTGTGTGTGTGTGTGTGTGTGTGTGTGTGTGTGTGTGTGTGTGTGTGTGTGTGTGTGTGTGTGTGTGTGTGTGTGTGTGTGTGTGTGTGTGTGTGTGTGTGTGTGTGTGTGTGTGTGTGTGTGTGTGTGTGTGTGTGTGTGTGTGTGTGCGTCCGTGCATGCGTGCGTGCTACAAATCCCTTCAAATAGAAATTGAACCATACAAATTGAAAGACTAGTATATCATAATGAGAAGATACTTCTTGTAGAAAAAAGGAAGGTTTTTGAAATTTTAA
Source organism: Lygodium microphyllum (assembly GCF_053477565.2). Taxonomy (NCBI): domain Eukaryota; kingdom Viridiplantae; phylum Streptophyta; class Polypodiopsida; order Schizaeales; family Lygodiaceae; genus Lygodium; species Lygodium microphyllum. Next base: position 73,729,401 of record NC_141159.1, read on the forward strand.
AATTTATGAGATTAACTTGTCAAAGTATTCTCTAATAATACATAATGGTAAAAAAGATGAGCATGTCCTAGGAAGCTCTAGTCTTTTAACTCTTGGACATCGAAGGTCTGAAAACTATACTTGTATCCATCCACAAAAAAATCGTTAGGTGAAGACCTAGGCCACATCTATGGGACTGCAGCTGTCACAATTTTTAGGCACATGTTATCGGTGTCACTGGTAACATGAGCTAACCTACTAAAACCCTTAATGAAAATAAATCTATCTTTTTAAGTTAGATCCTTGATGTCAACAACCATTGAAAATTATAAGTAGTTGCCAAAGCAATATGCAAGCAATGCCATTTCTTACTAGCAACATCAATTATTGTAAATTTAAATTTTTTAATTGATGCAAGAGTTGACAAGAATTGACATTAATTGCTAGTAATAGTAAACCAAGTAAATTTAACATCAATTAGACAATAATACCTTAGTTACTAGTTGTTGGTCAGGATTCAATTAAAATTCCTATGTTTGACTACAAGCTATTAATAGGAATATTTATCACTCTAGTTCATGTTACCTTTCTAAGCATACCTATATAGTGTAAATAGTAGTCAATCAATTAGTGTCTAGAGAAACTTGCATCATGAATGGAAGAGTTTCTCATTTCCATTATGAGTAAGAAACAAAGTATTATCCAGTAATTTATACTTCATTCTTGTAATATTCTGAGGCCATAGGATCCCCCCCCCCCCCCCCCCCAATTTTATTTTTTTCTGCATTTTCAACACCATCGGTGGTGGAAGGAGGGGGAGTCGAACTAGAAGTCAAAGAAGGGAGTTGAACGCATAAATGAGATAGGTGAAGAAGACGACGATTGTGATGGGGGGAGGGGCACACATGTGCCACCTCCAAACCCCCACTATCTCTCCTTCTACTCTAGAAACTACCGACTGCATGCTGGGAAGGCCGTTCTCACCACTTCAATGGAGGGAAAGGAAGGGGGCCCCATGTCACACCCTCTCCCCATAATATCCTTCTCCCCCCTATAAAAATCTCCCCTCCCCCTAAGGAAGATAATTAACATGCCATTCTTCTTTCCTCCCTGCTGCTAAGCTTGAGAGAGAGAGAGAGAAAGACAGAGAGAGAGAGAGAGAGAGAGAGAGAGAGAGAGAGAGAGGGAGAGGGAGAGTGAGAGTGAGAGCGAGAGTGAAGAGGCCCAAGGACAATTCCTTACCTAGATGAAGCATCGAGCACCCTCTCATCGACACTTCCCGATATCTCTCCATCGATTACCTTTAAGTGGACAAGGAGATCGTGAAAGTCAAGACAAGGCTTAGGGAACTCCAACACCAAGGAGTCCTCCGAGAGGAGTGAAGGACGCATTCCAAGTTCAAATATGTCCCCAAAGCGTAAACTCTCCTAAGTAATTGGAAAAGCCGCGACTACGGAAGGAGGATCAAGCAAAGATGCCACCATCAATACGAATGGGTTATCAGGCATAAATGCTAATTTGACACTCCAAAACCAAGTACTGCTACCGTATCTAGTACTTTGAACCAAACATTTAAGCATGAACATCATTAGGAAGAAGTCACACATTGCATTGCGTAACTTGCATAACTCGAAAGGTAGTTGAAAAGGCTTAACAACCATGAATTTCCATCAATAGATTAAGCATCTATGGGTTGTTGTAGTAATTAAGCCAAGTATTCGGTTCGAACTTTCGCAAATGCATCATAGATTTCCGGTGTACATAAGTACTCGGTATAGGTCAATTGCATCCTGTAGACCATTGGAGTGAATTAACTCACATTTACAATGAACTCATGTACACTCGTATTTAAATATTTAGGTCATGCCTTATGAATTGCATAAATGCACTAGAAGGAATTTTCATGAATGGGGATCCTGCATCGGATCGTCAACTCAGGAAAGACTTGCATCTAGACTTGCATGGCATCATGGACAGCTTTAGTTGCACCACATAATAGGGATGCATCTAAAAACGTAGATTTAAGATGCACATGTGAAATGCTAAGCTTAATTGCAAGGACCAGATTGGTAAATGAAATACTACATGATAAGTGAGGCTAGAATTTAATTTGACTTAGCTAGGATTTAATTGTAAATAGGTCAAATTGTCGTTGCAACCATATTTTGACTTAGAGTCAACATGTTCTTTGGTCTCTATCTCAATAACCGGCCGCGATGAGTCCAAAAACACTCTTGGCTATATCATTTTCAAAACATGATACATCTCAAAGCTAACATAAGAAAATTTGAATGTCATATCCTCAAGAAGAACGACCATTCGCCATGTTACATTCAATGCCCACAACTATTTAAGGATTGTGAATGGGCTTAGTTTACCCTTGCCTTGTGAGAGGAAGGAACAAAAGTTCCTGCTATCTTGAGGGAAGAAAATACTAGGGTAAACTTAGGGCCCCAAAAAATTCTAAGGTGGAAAAATGGTTAACAAAACTGACCAATTGGAATCCTAGACCGGGACCTAGGATAAGAACCAAAAGTTAGTAACTTAGGAAAGCTACCATCCGAAACTATGGCGTCATTGCTCACTCCTATTACATAGCAGTGAGATCAGAAGGAGGGTATTCTCTATCCCTCAGAAGATAATGGAGATTTGATGCCAAGGTAGGAAAGACCCAAGAATGGCAACACCAAGTGTTCAAAGATGGGAACTCCACCTTAGCCAATGTCCAAGCACTCGCCTTCATTGTTGTTTGTGCTTGTAAATCTAGAATGATTGTCTATGAAAGGAATGTATGATCCAAGCTCACAAAAGAAATTTGAATAATGAATGAGGTTGAATTCATGGAGAGCATGCCAAGCCACCCCTAGCCGGCCACCAACCCTATCCAAGGGGGTTCTAAATAACCGTGATGGGAACGTGGACCGAACCCGCCATGAGAGGTCTCTCTGTGGTTTAGTTTGAATGTAGGAGGATGCTTGGATGTCAGGGGGGGCTCTAGCTATAAATTCCCTACCTCCGGGTCCTACTCAAACAATCTACATGACTTGGGATAGATTCTCAAGGCCCTATTACTAGTAGAAGGGCAAAAACTTGGAGGAAATAAGATGCATCCTCAGGGATTGCAGGATTCGTCCTTTTTAGACAAGATTGTATCTCAGTTAAGATGTTAATATAGAGTTTGCTTTCAAGGAACCTTTTTGAGTTGTTTTCATGTCAGTTCCGTAAGTTACGTGAACAAACCCTATTCCCTAAAAGGCTTAATTAAGGAAGCTAATTTGAAATGTCACACATAAATGTGATAGGACCTAATTAGATAACTAAAGAATGCCTATTGAGGGAAGTGGGTGGTGAAACCCTGACGAGTCCGCGTCCTACGGAAGGGTGGTCCTAGAGAATTGGGAGGCTTCTCACAAGGTTCTACAATCTTAGGAGCTTATTTTAATATTAGGTTAGAACCCGAATCATGCCATTTTAGGGGAACATATGGGATTATACCCCATGGGCAGAGAGGTTGAGCAGCGCATCCCTCTCATTTCCCATTCTCTTTGAACCAAGTGCGGCATGGGTCTGCTCTAGCTTAGGTATCTCTACATAAAGTAGGATGTCCATGATCCGATGCTAGAATGCTGCTAGGAGACCTCAGCAACTAGGAACCTAGATTTTAGGTTGATCCCAATCATGGGTTCAACCAGGAACTTTCCGTTGCGAGGCAGACTCAGGAAACCCTAGGCAACAAACCCTAGAATATTCCATGGGAGTATAGGGCAACGATGCTTAGATTCGTTTCTCGATGGACCACTAAAAATGTGCCTAGACAGGGCATGTTACAGTTGGTGTCAAGCCAACCAATGAATAAAACAATCAAGATACAAATAAATCAGGAAGAGTGAAGTGATGTTTTCACTAGAAAAATATTTTTTCATGTTACTCATTTGTGGATTGTTGCCGTTTCCAGACTTACGAGGCATGGAGTAGGCTCCTCGTATTTCATATCATGTTCAAGATGGCTATGAACTCTTAAAGTTATTGCCAAACGATCCAACATGATGGGGATCCTGGATCGACTCTACAACCCTTTACCACTGTATGTGGAAAGGCGTTGGACTTGGAATGCGGGATATTGCTACATTGATGCCAATCGACTCGCCTATCTTCAAAACAATCTGAAGAGGCTAAAATGGTTGGAAGACTTGAAGATTATCAAGTTATTCATCTTCCATGAGGCTTGTGTAAATTTGATCCTACACATCGGGTGCCGACAAGTAGAACTGAATCACTATATCTATGACGAGGTGGTCAAAGTCTTGCCAGCATGCAAAATCAAAGTAATGGGGCAAAATGAACGTCATGGCTATAAAAAACGAGGACTTCTTGAACTTCCCATGACTTCTATAAAAAACGAGGACTTCTTGAACTTCCCATGACTTACTGTTTCCTGAGAATCCATTCTCCCAATCCATATTACTATTCTATTCCTATAGCTGAATCCAATAGGGAATTATTAACCTAGCATTGATGTATCTATCGAAACGAAAATCATCCCAGCCAATCTCTATCTATTCCTAAATAATTGTACTTGAGGCTTATGCTTCTCCATGAATAAATAAGAATTTTATGTTCATTTGATTTGTTGCATAGTATTGATAAAAACAAATTGTGCATTAAGACAAGTTGTGAAGAGATGTGTAATGTAATCTCAATGCAAAAGTTTTAACTGAAAACCAGATACAACCCCAAGCACAGCACTAGAATCTTGTTTCCACACTAAGCTTGGCGGAGGCACAAGAGAAGAAGTTTCTTCTAAAACAAATTAAACCACCAAAATTTGACAGAAAAGGGAAAATTATTGAAGCTAATGCCGAAGTATGGATTGAATCCATGGAAGATTACTTCAGTGCAGCAAGAATAGCACCTGTAAACCAGGCTATGATTGCCAAGCTCAAGCTTACCAGTGAAGCTAGGCTTTGGTGGAAGTAATGGTCTAAAGACCAAGCAGTCAAACTGAAAGCACAACAAACTGAAAGCACAATAACTTGAGATAGACTAAAGTAAGTAGGCAGGGAGGGTACATGCCACCTGCATAGAGAACTCAGAAGATGAATGAGTTCTTCAAGTTGAGACAGTTGGGCTTCTCTCAAGAGGCATACTACTCGATATTTTTCTCATTGTTGAAATATGCTCAGGCAATGAGTATTCCCCAAGTCTCAAAGTTTTGTGATGGGTTGAACCCACCAATGAACACTTGGTTGGAATGTGCATCCTTCAGATTTGCAAGATGCACTGATAAGAGCAGGACTTATTGCCCAAGAAGTCCAACCAAAGTCCAAAAATAATAGACCTTGGTCTCACAAAGACCAGAATCTAGGAATGTTGAAATCTCAATTCAAAAAGGCACAAGGATAGAGTCAAGGCCAACGGAAGAAGCCGAGGACAAATGCAATCAGTGACTTTGTCCCCACTCAAAGAAGTGATCAAAGCCTGCAATGTTTTCACTGTAATGAATCTAGACACTTCAAAAGGCAGTGCCAAACTTGACGGAGATCGTCGCCAAGGAAAATTTAGTGGCCAAGCCAGAGCTACCCACAGCCACGCATGCAGCAATGGGAAGGGCAAAAACTTCCAATGTCTCCACTAAGGGAATCAACAAAGAAGAAGACCTGTCCATGGAAGCTGAGATTGAGAGGGCATCCATTCATGCCGCTCTCCATAAAAAGGGCCCAAACCGCCAATTCTCACCGGTGATCCAAACACCATCAGATTACTAAGGTAAGAAATTCAAAATCCTGATTGACTGTGGTAGCACTCATTCTTTCATTTCACCAGCTTGTGCAAGAAGGTTAGGGATAGCCATTGTAGATGCACCTAGTTTGCCTGTCGAACTAGCAAATGGGCGAGAAATCACTTGCACTAGACAAACTGCTAAGGTAGAATTCCTACTCGGAAAAGAGCCCACATCTATTGAGTTTAGGGTAATGAATTTAGGAGTCCATGAGTGCCTACTCGGGATGGATTGGCTAATCCCCAATGATGCTCACATTCATTGTGGGAAAGGACAAGTCTCCTTTTGAAATCCTAAAGGTGAGCAAGTTACAACACAAGGAGAAGCACGTAAACCAAAGATCCAACTAGCTAAGGCCACGTGAATAGCTCAAGGGATTAGAAAGGATTACCCATCTATTTGATCAAGCTGAAGAAGCCGGAATAGGTAGAGGACTCCATTGAAGAACCATCATGGCTAAAAGAGTATGGGGATGTGTTCCCAGAAGAATTGACTGAATTACCACCACCTAGGGAAGTGGATCATGAGATTAAGCTAATACTAGGAGCTACACCAGTTGCAAAAAGGCCCTACAAGATGTCCATTCCTAAAGCTATTGAGTTAAAGGAATGACTCAAACAGCTACTAGACCAAGGGTACATACACCCCCACAATTCTCATTGGGGGGATCCAGTCTTGTTCCAAAAAAAGAATGATGGTACACTTCACCTTTGCATTGATTATAGAAGCTTGAACCAAGTAACCATCAAGAATAAATATCCTATCCCAAGGATAGACAAGTTACTTGACCGATTGCAGGGAGCGAAAATCTTCTCCAACATTGATTTGAGGTTAGGATACTACTAGATCTGCGTCAAGGAAGAGAATATTCCTAAGACAGCATTCAACACTAGATATGGTCATTTTGAATCCACAATAATGTCCTTTGGATTGACTAATGCCCCTACCACCTTTAACAAGTTAATGCAGGACATTTTTAGACCATATCTTGATGATTTTGTACTTGTCTTCTTTGATGATACCTTGGTTTATTCCAAGGAAGAGGAGGATCATGAATCCCAAGTTCACATCATCCTTGAGACCATGATAACTCATAAGCTCTTTGCTAAGAAGAAAAAGTGTGCCTTCCTCAAGAGGTAGATTGAATATCTTGAATTTATTGTGTCAAATGAAGGAATATTTGTAGATCCTACAAAGGTTAAGGATGTCCAAGAGTGGCCTCCACCAACTACTGTTAAAGAAGTGCGTAGCTTTCTTGGGTTAACAGGTTGGTACATGATCTTCATTAAGGACTATGCCTTAATCGTAGCACCCCTCACAAATGTGCTGAAAAAATAGGTTGCATAGTATGGGTGCCCACCACTGAACAATCAAGTTTTGATCAACTCAAGCATAGCTTAGTAACAGCATAGCTTAGTAACAGCACCAATTTTGAAACTCCTTGACTTGAGCAAGGAATTTGAAGTTGTCACGGATGCTAGTTCACTTGCATTAGGCTGTGTACTAATGCAAGAAGGTCATCCTATAGTGTATTCTTTGAGGAAGCTAAAAACCCATGAAAGGAATTATGCTACCCATGAGTGTAGCTATTAGCAGTTATTCATGCTCTCAAACTTTGGCGACACTATTTTCTTGGTAACAAGTTCTCTTTGGTCACGGACCATAAGAGCCTTAAATGGATCTTCACCTAGACAGACCTCAATATGATGCAACGTCATTGGATTGAGGTTCTACAGGAATATGACTTTGAGATTAGGTATTGGCCTAGCAAAGAGAATGTAGTTGCTGATGCCTTAAGTCGCAAAGTGTTCCTCTACTCTCTTATTATGGAGGAACCCTCGATGGCAGAATCATTGGAAACTATGGTGTCAATGCCTAGCAACCCTATCCTTGAATTAGCAAAGGAGGAAACTAGCCATGACCTAGAATATTTGAAGATGATGAAGGGGATTTTGGAAAAGACCAAGACCCTAAACTTAAGGTCAAGTATCAAGAATTTTCTATCAATGAGGGACTTTTCTATTTTAGGATAAGATTGTGCATATCCTCAAGCAAGAAACTCAAACAGAGAATACTCTAGGAAGCACATGACTCCCCCTTTTCAAGCCATCCCAGATACAACAAAACCCTCAACACAGTCAGGAAGAGCTACCATTGGGAAAGGCTTAAGGGAGACATACTCAAATATGTCACAAAGTTTTTGTCTTGCCAGCGCATTAAGGCAGAGCATGTCAAGATGCATGAGAAGCTGCAACCTCTTGACATTCCCCAAATGAAGTGGAAATTTATCAGCATGGACTTTGTTGTTGGGTTACCTTCAGTTCAAGGAGGGTACAATTCAATTTTGGTTATAGTAGACATGCTCACTAAGGTTGCACACCTCATTCCAATCAAGACAAACTATAAAGCTTCAGATATTGCTAGATTTTTCATCAAGGAGATATTCAGACTCCATGGGTTTCCTGGAAGGATTGTTAGTGACAGCGATTCCCTCTTCACATCTCATTTTTGGAGAGGGATATTTGAGGCTATTGGGACTCAACTCTATTTCAATGCAGTCTATCACCCACAAACTGATGGGTGACCAAATGGAGAGGGTCAACCAAGTCATTGAAGATATTCTTAAGGCATATTACTATCGCAAACCCACGAAATGGATCCAATATCTACCATTGGTAGAGCTTGCCTATACTGCTTCCTACCAACAAAGCATTCAAATGACACCTTTTTAAGCATTTTATGAGCATGATTTCCGTACTCCATTGAGCTTTTCAGGTCCTACCTTAAGGGTAAAAGCTTCCAAGAAAATTCTTGAGGAAATGGATGAGCAGGTCAAGGCCATTAGACAAGACATTAAAGCCACCAAGGATAGGAAGAAAGCCTATGCAGATCTAAATAGACAAGAGTGACTCTTCAAAGAAGGGGATATGGTTTTTATTCGCGTACAACCCAAGAAGAGTTCCTTATCACTTGGAGAATTTAAGAAATTGAGTCCAAGCTATTGTGGACCCTACAGGATTCTCAAGTGCCTAGGGCCCAATGCCTACAGGATTGAGTCAAAGCTATTGTGGACCCTACAGGATTCTCAAGTGCCTAGGGCCCAATGCCTACAAAATCCAACTCTCTGAGAGCATAACGGTTCACAATGTATTTCATGTTAGCCTACTAGAGAAATATGTATCCAATCCTAGCCATGTACTCAATGATCAACAAGTTGTAATGCCAAGCCAAGGAGTCCTTGATAGAATCCTAGACATTCAGGAAAAGAGATTGAGAAGTAGAACTCTCAAAGAGTACCTTATCCAGTTAAAGGACTATCTAGAAGAAGATGCCACATGGATTGACAAGAATACTCTCAACCAACAATACCCCCAATTCCTTTTGAGATGAGGGCATCTTGATTCCTTAAGGGGGGAAGGATGTAATATTCCAAGGTCATAATATTTCCCCCCTTTTTTTAAATGAATTTTTTTTCTACATTTTCAACGATGTCAGTTGGCAGAAGGAGGGGGAGTCGAACTAGAAGTCAATGGAGGGAGATGAATGGGTAAATGAGACAGGTGAAGAAGATGATGATTGTGATGGGGAGAGGGGCACACATGTGCCACCTGCAAACCCCCACTATCTCTCCTTCTCCTCCAGAAACTACCAATTGCATGGCAGGAAGGCCGTTCTCGCCACCTGAATTGAGGAAAAGGAAGGGGGCCATGTGTCTACCCCCTCCTCGTAATACCCTTCTCACCCCTATAAAAATCCCCCCCCCTTAAGGAAGATAATTAACACGCCATTCTTCTTTCCCCCCTACTCCTAAGCTTGAGAGAGAGAGAGAAAGAGACAGAGAGAGAGGGAGGGAGGAAGAGGGAGAGAGAGAGGGGGGGAGAGGGAAGGGGAACCTAGAGTAAGAGAGGAAGAGAGAGAGAGAGAAGAGGCCCAAGGACAATTCCTTACCTAGACAAAGCCTCGCAAACCATCTCTCCCCATCGACACTTCTTGAGATCTCTCCATTGATTACCTTTAAGTGGACAAGGAGATCACGAAAGTCAAGACAAGGTGTAGGGAACTCCAGCACCAAAGGAGTGAAGGACGCATTTCAAGCTCTCAAATGGCCCCAAAGTGTAAACTCTCCCAAGTAACTGGAAAAGCTGTGACTACAAAAGGAGGATCACAAAAATATGCCACCATCAACATGAATGGGTTATCGAGCGTAAATGCTAATTTGACACTCTAAAACCACATACTGCTACCGTGACTAGTACTTGAACCGAACATTCAATCATGGACATCATTAGGATGAAGTCACACTTCGCATTGCGTAACTTGCATAACTCGAAAGATAGTTGAAAAGGCTTAACAATCATGAATTGCTGTGAATAGTTTAAGCATCTATGGGTTGTTACAGTAATTAAGCCAAGTATTAGGTTTGAACTTTTGCAAATGCATCATAGATTGCCGGTGTACATAAGTACTCGGTATAGGTCAATTTCATCCTGCAGACCATTGGAGTGAATTAACTTGCATTTACAATGAACTCATGTACACTTGTATTTAAATACTAAGGTCACGTCTTATGAATCACATAAATGCACTAGAATGAATTTTCATGAATGGGGATCCCACATCAGATCATCAACTAAGGAAAGACTTACATCTAGACTTGCATGGCATCATGGACAGCTTCAGTTGCACCACATAATAGGGATGCACCTAGAAATGTAGATTTAAGATGCGCATGTGAAATGCTAAGCTTAATTGCAAGGACCAGATTGGTAAATGAAATCCTACATGATAAGTGAGGCTAGAATCTAATTCGACTCAACTAGGATTTAATCATAAATAGGTCAAATTGTCATTGCGACCATATTTTGACTTAGAGTCAACATGTTCTTTGGTCTCTATCTCAATAACAGGCTGCGATGAGTCCAAAAACACTCTTGGCTATATCATTTTCAAAACATGATACATCTCGAAGCTAACACAAGAAAATTCAAATGTCATATCCACAAGAAGAATGACCATTCCCCACATTACATTCAATGCCCACAACTATTTATGGATTGTAAATGGGCTTAGTTTACCCTTGTCTTGTGAGAGGAAGGAACAAAAGTTCCTACTATCTTGAGGGAAGGAAATCCTATGGTAAACTTAGGGCCTTGAAAAATTCCAAGGTGGAAAAATGGTTACCAACTAACCAATTGGAATCCTAGACCGGAACCTTAGGATAAGAACCAAAAGTTAGTAACTTAGGAAAGCTACCATCCAAAACTATGGCATAATTTCTCACTCCTGTTACATAGGAGTGAGGTCGAAAGGAGGGTATTCTCTATCCCCATTCATTCTTTGGTGTGTGGCTAACAAGATCCCTCTCTTCTTCTCTTCACCTTGCTTGTGTGTGTGCTCTTGAGAGAGGGAGTGTGAGAGTGTGAGGGAGTGAGTGAGTGTGTGGGAGTGAGGGATCAAGAGGGTGAAGCTCTTCACCATCTCCTCTTCTCTCTTCTTCTCTCTTCTCTTCTCTTCCCTTTTCTCGTGCAGGCAGCTATGGCGGATGGAGCTTGGAGATGGAGGAGGCTTGAGGATGCTTGAGCTAGCATCTAGGATCATGGAGCTACCGGCGTGTGCGAGAGAGGAGGCAACTCATTTCAGCATCAAGGTAAGCTCACTACACCCCGAGAGGATTGATGGTGCGTCAACTAGGTGAGAGATAGCCATGAGAGCTTGCTTGAAATGCTTGAAAAACTAAGTGGTCCGTGGGTCTTGGCAGTTGAGTGTGAGCTCCCACCACATTTTGGTTTTGTTGCCGAGACCAACTGATTCAAGCTTGAGCACTTGCACGCCTCATATCGAGCATTAAAGTAAGGGATTCATCCCCGAAAAATGGAGCTTGAGGTAGATAGGAAGTTTGGGTTTTTCAATCTTCAAAACAAGTAAGTATTTTGGGTTATTTTGTTGGTTTGATGATTGGAAAAGATGGAAAAATCATTTCAGCTTTTTGCCTTCGATCTTTGTTGCATTTAACATAGGTTAGGATTAGGAAATCGGATCGGAAAAGTGTAGGGTTTGCTAGTGTAAAATAGGGCAAAACAAGGCACAAATCATGTAAAAATGGGAGAAAAGAGTGCTTGGGATGTTTAATGTCAGCAAGTGAGTGATTGGGGACATCAAAACCTTACCTGGGAAGGGGTTTAAGAGCCAAGGAAGAGCTCATTTCATACCCTGACATTGAGAGAGAGAGAAAGAGCTCTTGGAGATTCGATTCGATTTTGCCGCCAAGGAATCTACCGCGTGTTCCAGGTATATCAAGCCCTTCCCCTTATGCCTTGGTACTGAACTAGAAGCTCTTGTGTGATATGATTGCATGTGTCACAATATTTGAGAAAATTAGTGCTTTCGCTACTGTCGTCGTGCACCATTTGGCCCGTTCGAGTGGCCGGTTCTTGGGCCGAGTCCCAGAATCAGCCCTCGGCCCACTTACTCTCGGCTGACTCAGCCCACTAGTCAATTCGGCCCGTCTGAGCATATCACTCTGCCCACTCGCAACTCGGCCCTTGGGCAATCTATCCCATTAGGCCCTTGGTCCCCCATCCGAACAAACCAACTCGGCCAAAAGTTCACTCGATCGTATCGAAACTCGGCCCTCGATTCACGTGCCTCAGCCCTTCCGAATAGACCCCCTCGAACCATCCGAGTGAATCTCCTTGGCCCGTCCGCGGACCCCGTCTGAGTCACCCTATCCTTTCCCATTCGGTCCTCAACCATGACAACTCGGCCTTTCCAAGCGACACACTCGGTCCATAATTTCCATTCGACCCTTGGCCTGTCCGAATTCATCACTCGGCCCCTCCAATTCGGACGAGTTGGGCTGAGTCAGGATTTTTTCAACTTTTCAGGAAACTAGACCAGACCCCGTGGCTAGAGTTTGGCCGCTAAACCTTCGTGAGTCCTCCCGACGCGCAGAAGTCAATTCTGGCGCAAGGAATATGCAAATTTGTAGGACGCAGCCACTTAGCAGCTCAAGTAGACTATTGCAAGACCCAGAGTCCTAGCAATAGCCAGTTGAGCCAAAGACCCTAAATAAACCTAAAACGGGTAAGACAATGCAGCGAGAAACCCTAAAACCTGACAAGACGGCCAAAAGTGGATCAACAAGCCTATGCAGCATAAAACGAAGTGAGAGTGTGTAAGCCGCTTAGATACTTGTTTTTCGCACTCACCCTGAATTTCCGTACTTGAAGTATACTTAAGGACAGCTGAAAGCCTGATTGAGCACAAGTGCACAGGAAAGAATACACACACACTGAGTAGATCTAAATTGAGGATTGGATGCAATAAGTCAAGGAACTCACTTAGATAAACACCTCAAGGAACCCATCAATAGGAGAAGATCCCAAGACATAGATAGACGAGCAAAGCACAAAGTAGGACCAAGTAAGCGGCACTAGAGAAGTGGATTTGACCAACTTGCTCAACCTGATCGGCAACTTGGTGGAGCACAAGAATGTGATCATGACAAAGGAAAGCTCAGACCATAGGCCAAACGAGGAACTCGACTTAGGAGTTTTTCTAGAGGCAATTTAGCAAGTAGTAAGCAGCTACGATACGCATGCTCGGTATGAGCACCGCGGCAGAATGGCAGAGGCCATCATAACAGACTTGGAAGAGGAACGGAAGCTAGCCCACAAGGCATTGCAAGGCATAGTGAAATACAACCAAGACCAGAGTGCTAGGAGCTTAAGGCAGAATGCAGAATTGCGCGAGGTCCTAGCACATGGAAATCAAACCAATCATGTGAGAGCCCTAAAAGGAGACTTGACATTGAGTGAGCTTCTCATGAAGCGACTACTCGACAACACAGTAGCGGAGTAGATTGCTGCAGCACTAGCAACATCATTACTAGCAGGATTAGGAGCAAACCAAGGCTCTAAGGGCCAGTCTAAAATCCCAATTGTTGCAAAGCAACTCGACAAGTACCAACCCCACGACGATCCATACATCTTTGTAGAGCAATTCAAGCAAAGTCTGTGAGGCCAACGGCCTCACCGACTTAACTCAACGCTCTCAAGTATTTGAGCTTTGCTTAGGCGACAAGGATAGGACTTGGTACACGAGTCTAGATGCCAGAGAACGAGTGGACTTTAACGGCCTCAAAAACCTCTTCATCAAGAGATTCTCCGAGCCCGAATACTCTAACAATCTACTAGTAAGACTGATGAATGTCAAGCAGAAAGAGAAAGAGGACATCCACGACTATGTCGCCCACGTGAGGAGCCTCTTCAAGAGAATCCCCATGGGCAAACGACCTACCGAAAGAGTGGTTTCCACTATGTTTATTAGTGGAATACAGAGTGAGGAGCTGTATAAGGCCTTGGCAAGCAACTCAAGCTTGTAGCGAGACTCACTAGCTAGGGTGTATGAAGAGGCCATTCGAGTAGACGACCAGCTGAAAGAGCGGAGCTCCAGGAGCTCAAATTCAGAAGAGACCAATGCACAAAACATTTCATCATTAATAAAGAATGGGGATTTGGCATACCTGGTAAAGTATCTAAAGTAATAACAATATCATCATCATCTTCTGTGAAATCTGGCATTTCTTCATGGTCTTCATCTTCAGTCGCTCCCAAGTAGTTGATGTGAACAGTTGACTTTTTGGATTGACAATTCACCGCTAGATGTCCAAGTTGATGGCACTTATAGCAGACTATGGATTTGGCTTTGGAAACATTATTGGTAATAGCAAGAAGTTTAGGAATGTTGGGATCTGGCTGGAAAGATGGCTTAGGATTTGGATTTGTGTTTGTTGGTAAAGCAGGGGGTCGTGTCCAAGATTTACGAAATGAAGATGGAACAAAGCGGTTTTGGTTAAATCTTCAAAAGTTAGAATTGAATTGCTTTGTACCAAAGTTATCGTTATTTGGGAATTGTTGTGGTCGCTTCTCTCATCCTCGAATTTTTTCTTCAGCATCATGGGCCAAGGAAGTCGCATCCTCGAGAGTTGTTTGCTTGAACATGTTCACTTTCGCATAGAAGTGACCAAGCAAACCAAACATAAACTTGTGCTCATGGTTTGCCTCATGTACATCTTCGAGCATTCGAAGTTGCAATAAGGCATTCCATAAATGCTCAGTATATTGTGAAATAGGCTCACAATCTCTTTGTTGCAGAAGATCCTACTGTTTGATTGCTTTTTCGTGGAATTGAGGTGGAAGAAAATTCTGCAAAAATTTCTTTTGAAAAGTTTCCCAAGTAATAGGACAATCAATTCTTTTGCGGACAACAGTCCACCATAGCGATTCTCTATCCACTAAATGATTAGTGACACACTTGAGTTTTTCTTTTTCGGCATATTGTTCTTCATGGAAATGATCATCAAACTGACTGATAAAAGCAAGAATAGTCTTTCCATCGCGTAACCCATTAAAAGTACGAAATTTGAAATTTCTTTTACTTATCTTCGCTTCTTTTTGGATAGATTTTTGCTTTGAGTGTCACATCGATCATGCGTCGTATAATATCTTCAGGTTGTGGTCCATCTTGATCGGCAATAGATCGTTGAAGAGTGGCCAATTGAGCTTGGAAAGTTTAACGTGCTATTTGTTCCTCTTGAAGCTGCATCATAATTAAGTCCAATTTTTGCTCCATCATTGGTTCTGGTAAATCACCTTTGGCCATAAAATCTTCCATATTTTGATTGCTCATCCTCCAATATTTCAAACAACCTCACACACCCGAAATCTTGTTAGTGGGATGAGCATAAATCAAAGTCGGGTTTACAAGGCTTGTTTTTTTTTAAAAAATGGATTTTTGCGATCTTCCTTCTTTGCGGATGTGAAAGTTGTTGGAATCCTTCTTCAACGAATACTTTGCCTGTGTAGATTACGTATAGCAGTCTACTTGCTGAAAATTATATTTGTCACAGCACGGGTGTGAATAGAGGCTTGTAGAGAGGCAGGAAACAAGTTCGAGATTAATTTGGGGAAGAGATCAGTGCGAATGCCCACTAGAAAAGAATTTAAAGATTGAATTTTTCAAGCTTTTGGAAAGCTTTAAAGCCTTAAGCTTTAGAAAAGCTTAAGCTTAATGAAATTATTTGTGACGATTCAAGACAGTGGCAGCTTTTCGGCAACGTCGTCATCCTCGTACATCCTCCCACCACGGAAGATTGATTTTTGGAAACTTTAAGCTTTTAATCTTAAACAATAAGCTAAGCATAATGATTGATATTTAACTTTTCTGTTTGAGAGAAGAAAAAAAAAAACATGTTTACAAAAGAGCTTCTTGGGTGGTCCTCCATCAGTAGAGACTAGTCCTTCACGGTCCAATAGCGCAACAGGGGATTCTTCACCTCCATGAACATGATGGTATTGATGGATTGTTGCCAGATTGACTATAAAGCCCGTTCATTCCAGGAGCTTTGCCTTCGCATGAGATGGTTAGCAATTGGAAGCCCTTGATCTCAGCTTTGCTCTGATACCACTGGTATGCAAATCAAATGTTGTATGCGTACGTAGTAAGCATTGGAAGGTCCCCAAGAATAAATAACTCTACTTTAAGCTCAAAAATCAAGAGAACAGACTTGCACGACATGAGGCAAAAAGACCAATTGGGTACAATCTCCCCCCATGCCTTGTGTGAGTGCTCCACAAAGCATGTATTTATTAATTTATTCATCTCAAAGCTCAAAAATAGCCCAATTTTACAATTAGCATGCTTTAGCTTTTGTGTTTGCTTTTGTCTAAATAAAGAATAAAGCGGTTGGGCGGCCCAAAAGTCAAGCAGTGTCCAAATACAATATCCAATAATGAATATGTAAACCGTGTGCCCATGCGCATACAAAATAATAGATATATGTCAAGCGCTTCAATAAATAAGCGCACCTAAATAAATATTAGCGTCATGCCTTTAATGATAAGATGCATGCCCATTAAAAATGATAATTTCTTCTAAATAACTTGAATATACACTATCGCCCAGTGCTTCCCAATGCCACCACCGCCACCTCTACACATCAACTCAAGCATTCACAATTGTTGGAAAATAATAAAATTAAACTGACAAAAGTGAATACCTAGTAGTCTTCTGCTACAAAAAAATAAATAGGTTGGAACTATGTCCTAATCTTAATTTAATACGAGTGCACACTCTAAACTCATAAACATCCATTAATTTAAATATGTATTTTGTGGAATCACTCGTTATGGAATCACACACTTGCACACTAAATTAATGTGACACCCGAAAAGAACAGGTGTCCCCATCAACTTTTCACACAAAGAATCCACTTTGTATACGAGCCCCAGGATATAAATATAGTTTTACAGAATCCATCGTAAAACCTCATGGAATCCACCATGGAATATGCCTCCTGGCATCACCTGGTGGTTACTACATAAATAATCTTTGGACATGATCATTCTTCTCCAAGTTTATGTTCTATCTCTTGTAATGCATGGACTTCTCTAAGGGAGACAATACACTTAGAGTCAAGGGGTTTATCACAGGGAGAGTTGTTTATATCCTCATCGATATAGGAAGCACTCATAATTTTGTGAATTTTCCCTTAAAGGGCTAAAATTATTTCCTCTTGAGATGGAGTCTTCCTTACGTGTTTAGATAGCTAATGGATCTCATGAGATCAACCATAAAATCTACCCACACATTCCTATTTTTTTGTCTTCAACATGTACCCTTCATATCAATCTCATTGCTTTGGAAATTGGTCCAATTGATATAGTACTTGGTTGTGACTAGCCTAAACATCTTGGAAAGTTTTCTATGGAGCTAGAGAAAAAATAGATGGAGTTTATGTGGAAAGGACAACAAGTGGTATTGTGTGGAATTAAAAAGAAAAGCATGGAGCTAATACACCTAAAGAAGATTCAAAAGAAAATCAATGTGCAAAGTCATGTAGCTTTGCACTTTTATTGTCAAAATTGGATGAAGAATAGTCTTGTAGGACTTCCAAAGAAATGAATCCTTGCCTTTATAAGCTATTGGAAGAGTATAAAAATATTTTTCAGTCTCCTTCTTCTTTGCCACCAAATCAATCCAATTGACCTAGCTCCTAAGACTATGGCTATCAATAAGCCACCTTACAAGTTATCCAAGTGTGAAAAGGAAGGGGTGGAAAGGCAAGTGAAAGAGCTTTTGTATATGGGTTTCATTCAGTCTAGTTAGTATTCATTTTCTTCAACAGTGCTATTAGTTAAGAAGAAGGACGAGTCCTTTTGTATGTGCATAGATTATAGGGATCTCAGCAAGTGCACCATAAAGAATAGATGCCCTATCCCTCACATTGATGTTCTCTTGGATGAACTCAAAGATGCTAAGGTATTCACCAAGTTTGATCTATGTTCAAGTTATCACCAAATCAGGATGAAGGAGGGGGATGCGTATAGATAGCTTTTCACAGTGAGAAGGGTCTTTACCATTTTTTAGTGATGCCTTTTGTATTATCCAATGCTCATGCTACCTTTTACACTTTGACAAATATGATACTACAACCTTTCCTTTACAAAACAATCCTTGTATTTTTCGATGATATCTCGATTTATAGTAAGAATAAAGAGGATCACTTGTAGCATGTTACAAAAGTCTTTGAGCTCTTAAGGTAGCATAGATTATTTACAAAAGAGTCCAAGTTCACTTTTATGGCAAAGGAGGTGGAGTCTTTAGGCCATATTGTTAGTGGGAAAGGTATTATAGTAGACCCCAAGAAGGTGCATTGCATAAAGGATTGGCCTACTCCTACCAATACTTCTTCATTATGTGGATTTCTTGGACTCTTTTCTTTCTAGTGTTAGTTTATTAAGGATTATGCCCATGTTGTAGCACCTCTTACTGACATATTAAAGAAAAAGCCTTCTTTTGGGATATTATAGCAAATAGGAGTTTCAATGAGCTAAAATCTCTACTTATTTCAGCACCTATTTGGATTTGCCTATACTTTCTAAAAAATTTACCATATGTGTTGATGCAAGTGGTGGAGGCATTGGGGCTGTTTTAGTTTAGGACCATGGAGTTATTGCCTATGAAAGCTAAAAGTTGGATGAAAAGGAGAGGAGCCCACATGTTTATGTGAGCAGGAGATGTTACCAATATTCCATGCCATTAAGAAGTGGCACCATTAATTCAATGGTAATCATTTCAAAGTGAAAAATAATTATCAGGAATTGAAATATTTCCTATCATAGTCTACACTCTTCCCAAAGCAAAAAAGATGGCTAGCCACCCTTCAAAGTTATGATTTTGAGATCTCTTACATGATTGGAAAGGGTAATGTTGTTGTTGATGCTCTTTCACATATGTGGGCATACTCATTATCAACCATCTCCACTATTTACAAAGGTTGGATTGATGATATTTAGGAAGAATATCTATTGGACTAGCATGTATCAAGGAGATGATGGAGAATTCCCCAATTATAAGTGGCATAATGGTCTTTTATGGTTCAAAGGACATGTACACTTGACTCCTATTTCTAACTTCAAGCAAAAGATTCTTCAGGAGATGCATTCTTCTCCTATGGCAAGGCATTTGGGCCTTTTCAAGACATTTGATAAGGTTCATAAGATTTTTTACTAAGAAAGGGATTTGGACTCATGTGAAGGATTTTATTTCTCAATGCTTGGAGTGTCAACAAAACAAGCATTCTTCTCTCTTGCCTAGTGGATTATTATAGCCATTACATATTCCTACTAGAAAATGGAATTATATATTCATGGATTTCATTATACGATGTCCAACTACTAAATATGGTTGGAATAGTATCTTTGTTTTTGTTGACCGACTTACAAAATCAACTCACTTTCTTCCAACTAAGACCCAATATTCAACCAAGCAAGTGGTAGAGTAATTTATGGAGGGGGGTTTTAACTGCATGGTATGCCCATGAAGATTTAAATTGATAGATATTCCAAGCTTATGGTATCTTTTGAAAGAGTTTAGCTCTATAGGCATTATACCCACACCTAGTACCGCCTACCACCCTCAAACCAATGGACAAAGAAAGAGAGTGAATTAATGGCTTGAAGTTTATTTGAGACACTATTGCATGATGTGTTGTCTAGTTGGGACCATTGGCTTCACCTTTCTAAATTTTGCTATAATAATACTCATCAATTGAGTATTGGAATGTCACCCTTTGAGGCTCTATATGGTTACAAGGTCCAAGTACCTTCAACACTCTTCCATGATGATGTTAATCCTCAAACTAAAGATGAAATTGTGCACATGGAGTCTCTTATGAAGCAATGTCAAGAGAATACTAGAAAATCCCAAGGCATAATGAAGTCTCATGTAGATGATAAGAGAATGCATGTGGAGTTTCAAGTTGGATATTGGGATTTTTAAAAGTGCCTAAGTATTGTTATGCATCACTCAAAGGAGGTAATAATAAATTATCCCATCACATCTATGGTTCATACCAAGTGCTTCAAAAGGTTGGAGATCTTGCCTATAGACTTCAACAACCTTCTATTATATGCATACATGATGTTTTTCACATTTCTCAATTGAAGCCTTACGTTGAGCCTGAAATTCTAGTGCTTGAGGAATTAGCACCCATTGATAAGGATGTGTTAATCATTTATGAACCCCTAAAAGATTATTGGCAAGCATGAGAATGTTCTTTGCAACTATTCTCTCATTGGATATCTCATCAAATGGAAGGGGTTACCTTTGGAGGAGTCTACTTGGCAACCATCCATTTGTTTGGATAATTTTCCATGGCTTCTTCAAGTAGATTCTTAACTATAGAATAGGAAATAACTTGCTATTTTAAATTTTTATAGTGAAATTAATTAGCCTATCTTCATTAAATTTGGGTTTTTATGGTCCAAATGAATAATGTGGAGTGTCTTCTATATATAGACACCTCATTTTTCTTATTCAAAGTTTAATATCCATGATTATGGCCAATTTTCTCTTGCATCCCTATTTTGGATAGCACTTGGAACTCTTTATAGATTGTCATATTTGTGACTCTTCAATCCTTCAAGGATACTTCTCCCTTTAGTTAAACATCAACCTTGTAAGCCCAAATTAGCACATTTTGCAACTTGTCTAGTTCTTTTAGTTGTGTAGTAAAGGTTAGTCCATACTTCTTAGCAAGGTCAATGAATTGCACCACTGAATATTTCTTTGGTTGTAGGAGAAAAGTCATGCTTAGAAAAGGAAAAGTTCACCTTGATTGTCAATTGTTTATCTTTGGTGCAATCGGTCTCCTCATTACACACCATAGAATTCTTGGTGGTTGAGAATCGATATTGATGGCTTTTTCATGTTCTTAGTTGTTTAATGGTACTTGTTCCTTTGGATTCTTACACTTTTGGTGGTTGCTTCTATTTATGTAGAAGGGATTAATTTCTTATTTTGTTTTACCTTTTTGTTCTTAAGGTTGGGGTTGATTGGGTGTCACTTTCATTGAGTATCTCTGTATTAGATTTCAATTCAGGTGGTAGTTCCTGGCCTTGGGTTCCATAAACCGTGTTGTGACGTAAGTAGTCATTCCCCTTGAATTGGCTACTTGGGTTATTCATTGTGCTACTTTAGGTACCTAGAGGTTGTGCTTGATTTTGTAATAGCCCTATGTACATAAAAATATCTTGAACATCCATCCAAATTTAGTAAACCTCTTTTGCATATCTCTATCATCTAATATGTCATCTTCATGCTTGTATCTTAGTCCTCTAGGTTTGGATTATTGTTAAGGTCTCGTGGTCTCAACCTTTTTGAGTTCCTTTACTTGATTAATTTTCTTCTTCACTTTATTCAAATAAGTGACTTGACTTGAAGCCTTCTCATTCTTCCACACATAGGTTTATGTATTTCCTTCATCAAGTCCTTACTCCTTGCACTAGTAGAAGTACTAAATTGAGAAGTAAGTGTGATATTCGTAATGCATGGTTTCTATGGTTGGGCTTGGTGTCCTAAGGCTTTACTTGGGTGAAGGATGCAAGAACATTAGCTCCTAGCAACTTCATGTGAATCCCCTTTGCTCTATTGTAGCTTGTTAGGAAACAAGCAACACCTCTTCCCCAACATCCTCATGGTTAGGTAAGTCATAAATAGTATAGATAAACTTCCCATTTTGATAATAATCAAGATGCTAAATTCTCATAAGAATATGGTTTCTCCATATGGGATGATCTTAATAGTTGTAGCCACAAATTTGGGTTTCCTATTTTTTCTCAAGCCTCATCTATTAAGGTGTTATGATTAGCTTTTTTGTCACAATGAGAGCATTCAATGTGAATTCCCTCTTTCCAATTTTTTGGTTGTAAGGTATACCCATGGCGCTTCCAGCCAATGTTGTTGAAACTTAAGAAAATCCCTTAATTGATAAGGATCTTATTGATCCAAATGAGGAAAATTCCATTCAACCCTTGATTGGAAATTTATTGAAAAACGTTTCTACTAAGATTATTTCATCTGCTTTTGGTGCAATCATTCCTTTATTACCTCCAAGACAACTTGAGCTTGGCGCTATTAGATTGGAGTATATGCTATGGGACTTTGAAGTAATTAATCATTGTAGCCCTTTTTCCATCCCCTCTCTTGCAATGATTTGTCAACTTTCATTTGAAGCCATTGATCAATGACGTTCCTCTACATTACAAGCTAAGCAACTTTTATCTACTGATTTTGTTTTTTAGATTCATCGTATTAAACCTTTAGATCTCAATCACACAAAATGCTCAAATCAATCTTTAGTTTCTAGAGCTAAAGGGCCCATCAATTTTTGTAGAGGCAAGCGCAAGCTCAACCACCAAGACCCACGGACTGCTTCTTGTTTCAAGCATTCCAAGCCGAGCACTAATGGCTACCTCTCACATAGCCAATGTGCTATCCATCTCTAAGAGTGTAGTGAGCTTACCTCCATGCCCGATCGAGTTGCCTCCTCTCTCGAGCACTCCGGTAACCCCATGATCCAAGTGCAAGCTTCAAGAAAGCTCCATCCTCAAGCTCCACGCTCCAAGCTCCATTGCTGCGAGCAAGAGAAGAGAAGAGAAGAGAAGAGAAGAGAAGAGAAGAGAAGAGAAGAGAAGAGAAGAGAAGAGAAGAGAAGAGAAGAAGAGAGGAGGAGATGGAGAGCTTTGTTGAGATATCGAGCTCCACTCGTGATATGCCAAGGTGACCGTTGTGCATTTATGTCACCGACTTGTCAGTTGCAGATGCAGTTGGTACACCGCCCATGAATAATAGCTAGATGACAACTATCCTTATCTATTCTAGTTTGTGGCTCAGTTAGTATGCCACCTTAGTTAGTTGAGTTTGGTTTGAGACCCATATATAGGGTTTTTCTATTTCTATGTACTTGAGTTCTTTTGGCTTGCACAACTAAGAAGAGAAAAACAGTTTTTTAGCCTCCACCTTTGTGTGTATTCCCCCATTGTGCAAGCAAGAAAGCTACAAGTGAGACTCCTTCCTTCTCTCCCACAATCTTGACATGGTATCAGAGCCTTGTTCATGGTAAGGAGCTCAATAAAGCAAACCAAGTTCGCGGTGTTTTGGTAAGAGGACTAGTGTTACTTTCATTTTTCTATTTTGGGAGCAAGTCTCTGCACAGGTAGCACAGCCGAAAAGTGCAAGAGTGCATTGTCTCAGATTGAGACGCCCTTCGCGGTGTAGCAAGAGGGCAGTATATGCTGCGAGCGAGGGCTTTAGCCCTTGGTTGCTTTGTTTTTTTTTTATTTGAGGCCATTTCGGGGCCTGTTTTGGAGGCGGAAGTTTTCTGCACGCGCTAAGGAAAAGGCCCAATTTTATGCCGTGCGACCACTGTTCTATAGGTCGGTGAAAAGTTACTGTAGAAATTGCATCGTATGCCTGTGCGCAGAGACATTGGGAGTTACAGAATCATCCTTGTTGCCTGTTGATGCAAAATCGCCATTAGGAAGTGACTGTGTGGTCAAATACCACTTTCGTCAATTTTGCAAATTTGCCCTTGTGAGACTGAAGCTGTGTTCTTTGCAGTGACAAAATTTTTTGCAGTGTGCTATAATGGCGCCTGATTCTCTTTCACAGATTGTCACTGAAAAGCTTGACAAGAACAACTTCCAAGCATGGAAGTTCAGAATGACCAATTTCCTTATGGGAAAAGGATATTGGGAATTCGTTGCAGGAAATGAAGAAGAACCAGTTCTTCCTGATGTTTCCCAATCAACAGCAAATGCAGGCATTTAAAGCATGGCATGAGAGAGCTAGGAAATTTATGTACTGGCTGTCTATCAGCATTTCAGACTCTATGATTGTGCATATTCAAGATGCAAGTATGCCAAAGGAGGCATGGGATACTTTGTCAAAAATATATAGCACAAATACGCAAGCCAGGAAAATGCAGCTCAAGCAAGAGTTGCACAATGTGCAAAGAGAAAATATGAGCATCAATGACTACCACATGAAGGTGAAGAAGATTGCAGATGCACTTGCTTCCATTGGGTCACCAGTGGAAGATGATGATTTAGTTTCTGTGACCTTGAATGGTCTAGGAAAGGATTATGCACAGTTCCGAACATCCATTTCCGTCCGTGAAAGATTTCCTGATTTTGAGGAGTTGATTGCTCTTCTAATTTCTGAGGAGCAGAGAAATGGTGGTGCATCTTCTTCAGGAGGAACTTCAAAAGAAGCTGTCTTCTACTCAAATGCTGGAAGAGGTAGAGACAGAGGTAGAGGAGGCCGATCTGGAGGCCCTGGTAGAAATCAGAATATGCAGCAAACTCAAGAAAACCAGTCCTATGGAGGAGGACGCGGTAACTCTAGCGGCAGGGGGAGCCAAAGAGGTCGTGGTGGATGGCAAAGAGGCCAAAATGCAAACAGTAATGTTAAATGCTGCTACTATGGTAAAATGGGTCATATGGCTAAAGACTACTATAAAAAGCAGAATGACATTATGAATGGAAATTTGCAACAAGGGAATTATGCATCTTCTAGTAGACAGGGTGATGACAGAAATGAGCATTTGTTTATGGTGCAGCACATGAACAATTCTCTGACAAGTGCAGAAGAAAGCAACGATGTATGGTATGTTGACTCAGGTGCATCAAACCACATGACAGGTCATGCAGAATGGATAGAGGATGCAAGGAAAATGGAAAAACCAGGATTTGTGGAGACTGGTGATGATACTGCACATCTTATTGTGCAGATTGGAAAAATTCCTTTGTCTATGCAGGATGGGAAAAAGAAATACCTGTCGGATGTATTTCATGTCCCGAATATCACCAAAAACCTGGTTTCTGTTGGTCAAATGGTTGAGCAGGGCTTGCAGGTCAGATTTAATCCTCATGGATGCTTTGTTGAGGATATGAAAAATAAAGATCGCTTGATAGCAAAAAGAAAGAAGAAGGGCAGAATGTTTACGTTGGATGCAAACATGTCTGAATTGAGTGTAGCAATGTTTGCACATGGGACCGATGTAGTTGCAGATATTGATATCTGGCATAAACGCATTGGTCATGTTAATGTACATCGACTTAAATCAATGCAGGCCCAAAATATTGTTGCAGGATTGCCTAAATTCAAGGTTGCAGAAATGCATAAGGTATGTGAAGCCTGTCAATTTGGAAAACAGGCAAGGAAACCATTTCCTAGACATGTTCAAGAGAGTAAGAAGCCATTGGAATTAATCCACTCTGATGTGTGGACTACTAAAGCTACATCTCTTGGAGGCTGTCATTATTTTGTCACTTTTATTGATGACTATAGCAGAAAATTTTGGGTGTATTTTATGAAAAAGAAAAGTGAAGTTTTTGGGCATTTCAAAACTCTTAAAGCTATGGTTGAAAAAGAAACAGGCCTGCAGATAAAATGCCTAAGTTCAGATGGAGGGGGATAGTACCTCTCAAATGAGTTTGCAAGGTTCCTACAGGAGCATGGCATAAAGCAGCAATATTCATGCAGTCATACCCCACAACAAAATGGAATTGCAGAAATGAAAAATAGGCATATTGGAGAGGTATCTCGTGCCATGCTCAACGAAAAAGACTTGCCAGATTTTTACTGGGCTAAAGCAGTTGCTACAACAGGCTACATAATGAACAGGACTCCCACTACAGCAATACATGGGATGACTCCAGAGGAGAGGTATACTGGTAGGAAACCAGATATTTCTCATTTGAAGATTTTTGGTTGCATTGCCTATGTTCATGTGCCAGATGAGTTGAGATCCAAGTTGGATCCAAAAGCTGAGAAGTGCATCTTTATTGGTTACTCTCTTCAGAGCAGAAAGGGTATAGATGCTATAACCGTTCTACTCGTAAGTTTACAGTGAGCAGGGATGTTGTTTTTGATGAGATGAGTAGCTGGTATAAACCAGTAAATGTGATTGATGATATAGATGCACAAAATGGTAAATGCTGCACAGAATTCACAGCAGCAATAACAAAATATTAGTGGACCTGGAGTGTCCTCTAGCAGTGATTCACATTCTTTGCCATGGACAGGCAGATTGAGATCAGGAGAATCTCCTCAAAACAATGCAGATAGTGGTATGCAGGTTTCACGAAAAGGAAAAGAGAAGGTAGATCAGCCCATGTTTGATGTGAATGCAGGTCACTCGTATATGGATGGTGAATCCAGTGGCTCAGAACAGAGCATTGATGATGAGTTGGGTATTCCTTCTCTTGTTACACCAGGAGTAAGGAAGACCAGGGATGTTTTGAGAGAACATGGGAGTGAACCTACTTTGTGCAGGTCTACCAGAGCTAGGTATCCTGTGGATAGACTGAAATATAATGGATTTACAGCCATTCACTATGCCTATATGGTCAAAGTGATACAGGAACCAGAACCCACTTCTTTTGAGCAAGCCATGGGAAAAGAAAAATGGGAGAAAGCCATGGATGAAGAAATGGATGCCTTGGAAGAAAATGCTACATGGGAATTGGTACCTTTGCCTAAAGGTAAGAATGCAATTGGCTGTAAGTGGGTTTATAAGGTGAAACACAATGCAGATGGTTCTGTGAGCAGATACAAGGCAAGATTAGTAGTCAAGGGGTATGCACAAACATATGGCATTGATTATGAAGAAACATTCAGTCCGGTTGCAAGGATGGCAACTGTAAGAGCAGTCATTGCTATGGTTGCATCAAAGGGATGGTCTTTACATCAGATGGATGTAAAGAATGCCTTCTTGCATGGTGATTTGCAAGAAGAGGTCTATATGGAGCAGCCACCAGGTTATGTGCATGCTGTTCATCCTGAGTTTGTTTGCAGGTTGAAGAAAGCCTTGTATGGCTTGAAGCAAGCACCTAGAGCATGGTCTGACAAGATAGGATAGTATCTTGTCACTATTGGCTTTCAGATTTCCAAGGCAGATTTCTCACTTTATGTGAAAAAAACAGAGAAAGGTATTATGCTACTTGTCATTTATGTTGATGATTTGATTATGACAGGTAATAGTGATGAAGATATCCTTCATGTGAAAATGCTATTGAAGCACAAGTTTGAGATGAAGGATTTGGGAGAGCTGCGTTATTTCTTGGGCATTGAGGTGACTAGATCACCAAGTGGGATACGGCTCTTGCAGAGGCAGTATGGATTGGACATGCTGTCCAAATATGGGATGACAGGCTGTAAGCCTATTTCAGTTCCTTTGGAGCAGAATGTGAAGCTGAGCACAGATGCAGGTGAGCTTCTGGAAGACCCTACTATGTACAAACGCATAGTAGGAAGTTTGATTTATATCACTATTACCAGGCCAGATTTGAGCTATGCTGTTGGATTGGTAAGTTAGTTTATGCAGGCTCCAAGGAAACCACATTTGGATGCGGCTAGACGCATATTCAGGTATGTGAAGTCCACATTGTAGTATGGACTATTTTATGAGACTTGGGTTCAGATACAGTTGCATGGATACAGTGATGCTGATTGGGCTGGTAGTATTTCTGATAGATGATCTACCAGTGGATATGTGTTCTCTTTTGGGAGTGCTGCAGTCACTTGGAGCAGCAAGAAACAGCCTACAGTTGCCTTGTCGAGCATAGAGGCTGAGTACAGGGGTGCAACAATGGCTACATGTGAGGTAGCTTGGTTGCATAAGCTACTTTATGATATGCATCAACCTACAGATGGGCCAGTTGTCATTTATTGTGACAACATGAGCAGTATACACTTGGCAAATAACCCAGTCTATCATGCTAGAACAAAGCACATTGAGGTGCATTATCACTATGTGTGGGAGAGGGTTTTACTAGGTCTTATTGATCTAGTTTATGTCAGCACAGAGGATCAGGTATCTGACATATTCACGAAGGCATTGGGCGCAGAGAAGGTGCGCAAGTTTAGAGACTTGCTTGGTGTGCAAGAATTGGGATTGAGCTCGAGGGGGAGTGTTGAGATATCGAGCTCCACTCGTGATATGCCAGGGTGACCGTTGTGCATTTATGTCACCGACTTGTTACCTGTAGATGCGGTTGGTACACCGCCCATGAATAATAGCTAGATGATAGCTATCCTTATCTACTCTAGTTCGTGGCTCAGTTAGTATGCCACCTTGGTTAGTTGAGTTTGGTTTGAGACCCATATATAGGGTTCTTCTATTTCTTTGTACTAGAGTTCTTTTTGGCTTACACAACTAAGAAGAGGAAAACTCTTTTCAGCCTCCACCTTTGTGTGTATTCCCCCATTGTGCAAGTGAGAAAGCTACAAGTGAGACTCCTTCCTTCTCTCCCACAATCTTGACAAGTAGTGCATCACCTAAGCCCCAAGACTAACCTATTGCACAAGTGGCCGCTAAACACCCTACTGACCAATCCACAAAGCATGCAATAGTTTCTAAGTTAACTACTCTAGCCAATTCCCAATCTTTCGAAAGCCTCGAACCCTCCTATAAGCATAGATCTATCCTTGCCTTGTCCTTAGACCTATCCATGAATACGGGGGATGACTTAGTCACCTACATTAGATGACTGAATGCCACCTTCATATTGCTAGCTAGGAGTTATGAATGACTCCCGGGGGTCCACTAGGGTTTACCATATGGTACCACATGAGTGTAATGGAGGGGGTTATTTAAGGGAAGGAAGGTACATTTTATAAGGTAAGGTCCCATAAATAGGGGGTAGATAAGGGGTATTTTCATATATTTCTTGCACGTAGGTGACATCTCCTTATTACTACTAGTGAATTCCCTGTGGAATGGCTAGGACTTAGGTCTCTTAGAGGAGCCATTAGTAGTAGATGTACGCTTCTTGCCATTCATCTAGGAAATATCTGAATTCATGTTTGTCAAGATTTCCATGGTACCCAAGGAATTGATCGCCAACAAGATCTCTCAAGAGGCAAGCTTGCAAACAATGGCTAATTACATCCTATATCAGGAGCAAAGTCTCTACAACAAGCTAGGAGCTACAAGAGTTGAAAAAGCTAGCTGGATTTGACTCTTCCTTTCTACCTAAATGGTATAGTCTTTGTCTCCAATGGGAACAAGAGGGCTACCAAATTATGACCAATGTCGAGAAAAGATGGGAAATCAAAACATCCAAGTACAATCCAACCTATGTGGCTCCTACCTTGTTCAGAGTGTTGGCCGTTAGTCGCAATCAACCGTTAAAGGACCATGTCATGGCCCACCCCTATTTCGGTCAAATTCAAACACCAAGAAAGAACTGTACATCACTAGCAAGATGAACTCCGATGACTTCCTCACTGATATCTTGACCTACATTACACACATAGGCATTAGATCTCATGACATGGACTGTCATGCCCACTTGGAGTATAACCCAAACTTCTACAATTGGCTCATGACAAAGTAAAACACAGCAAGCATGCACTTAATGCCCTTGACCCTTCATCCTCCAATCCTAGGAAGGATTTTCATAACTTTCCGGGTGCGAGGGGGTAAGGTTGAAAAGAAGACATGACTTGAAGCTTAAACTAATTTTTAAAAAGTGAAAAGGATGAATAAAAGTCAATTTGTACTTAGGAAAATTTTCATGAAATTATTGGTCGGACTATGTGGACTCCTTGAAGCAAAAATGTTCATTCTGTACTTGAGCACTTCACCTTTCCATAGCATATATTAATGATCCCCTTATCTTTTTGCAAAAAATCATTTCAAGTAAACTAATAGTGAGTTGTTGCATCATGACAGGAACTCGAGATGGCAGGGCAAGACAAAGGCAACAAGCTTCCATTCATGGAATAAGAGTAAGCCAAATACAACCTAATGACAGAAACAAGGGTCTTTAATCAACTTAAATTCATAAACACCCAGAACTTAGAAAACATGGCAATGAGAGAGCAAGTGGTGAAACATATTGTCGACCAATGTAATCTTGGTAAATATATGGAGAAGATCAGTCAAGCCATTGACTAAAACAAGGGCACGGAGTTCCTATGGACTTTTGATACTAATAGGAAGGGTGGCACCATGAAGAGTGAGGCAAGGAGGAGAGACTCATAGAGTAGAAGTGGAGTTGGGCCCCAAAATGGTGGCTCGAGTAAGTTACTCATGAATATGTATGCATCATGTGGGTTCAAAATAAGGTATTTTTAAAATACCATTTAATACATTTTTTACATATAAAAGGATGTAATATAAAGGGGTTATTTACAGATTGAATAGAAAAGGGTTATGTTTTATTTAGAAAAAATTCACAGATAAGGATATTTAGAAATAGGCCTTGAGCGCATGTGATGTAGAGGATATGCATATAGCAACTTCCCTAAGAATGGTGGAAAGAGCTCTAGGGCTAGTCAACAATCTTGAGAGGTGGCTTGAAAGAGATGCTTATGGTATGCTAGGGATGGACAAGGCGCAAGTATACATGAATGATGGAGTCAACTCCCCAACCCCAACATCAAACTTCAAGCAAAGACAGTCCATGCTGTATTCTCCAATCAAACGTACAATGCCTTGATGAGTAGGATTGGAGTGCCACTGCTCGAGAGCCTCGCATCTAAGTCTATATGAAATCAATTGGAATAGATGTGTGCATAATACTATTGAATCTTCAATGAAAGTGCTAGCCATAGGAGCCAGAGCAGTAGGTGTGGCTTCCTCAACGGAGACAGCAATGAAAAAGCCAGTAGCCAAGGCCTCTACCATAGGGTTTGGAGGTGTGCTCATTGTCATCATCTAGGAGGCCGTTGGAGACTTAGAAAGAGAAGAAGTGCTGGAAAAAACCCCTGAGTGCTCACTGGCCCATAGATTGCCTATGTAGTCATCCATAAAGATGAGCATCCCAACCTCCTCCTTTAGAAACTTGTGGGATGACAATGTCGTGAGAGTGTAGAAGGAAGAAGCAGAGCAAGCTGCAAAAAAGAAGGACGCTCTACTCCAAGTCTAGCAGCAATAGTAAGAGCCTTTAAGTGGGAGAACTATTAGTAGGGAAGGGAAGGAGGGCTCAATCCCATCAAGCCAAGGCAAAAAAAGAAAAATCAAGTTGAACATCCTAGGGAAGAAGAAGAAAACCATAGCAGAAGAGACAAGGAATTAGAAGCCGCACAAAAGGAGTCAAAATAGCTAAAAGATGAACGGAAAAAGAAGCATGAAGAAGAAGAGGAATGAATAAGAAAGGTGGAAGAGGAGTCTAGAAGTGCAAAAGAGGAACGAAAAAGGAAGAAAATAACAGATAAGGACAGGCTGAAAAGAGAAGATGATGAGCAAATAGCCCTAGCCTTGCGGTTGTTAGTAGAGCAAACCTCCTGCCCTAAAGTGTTCACAAGGAGAGGCCCAAGTGATAAACCAAGATCAAGCACTACAACAAAGAAAAGAGCTCAAGGGCCCATCACCACCAGCCCTAATTGCCATGCCAACCACCACCCATGAGATCTCAAAAGTGGGAGTGGACCAAAGAGACATGGTGGTGTGGGTGTAGTACCTGCTACTAAACTCGGTGAAGCAACTTGGCCCAGTGCCAACAAGTGGAGAAGCCCCAGTGTGATAGGGACAAAGAGACCTGCTGATATGGACATAGAATCTAGAAAAGATCCAAAGAAGTCCAAGGTTGAAGTATCGAAAACATCCATGCCATTAGCCATACCAACAGCAACAACCAACTATGACGAATATGTGCAAGAGCTCCTAGGACAACTTGAAAAGATGAAGGAAGATAAGAAGGCCACTATGATGGAGCTAGAGATTGAGAAATATGCATTCATTACCTACTAGCTAGAGAAAACAAAGCAGATAATCATCTATCAAAAGCATGTGAATGATCTAAAGAAGGAACTAGAAGCAAGGAAGAAAATGAAGGTGGAGAAGGAAGGAGGGAGTGCAAATGAACTCCAAGTGGAGAAGGTAGAGGGGGAAATGGGGCTGGAAATGGACTTCTCAAGCCTCATATAAGGGCAAAAGGACATGGAAGATCAATTTGGATAACTAAAGAACCCGTCGTCTAGTCAATCTACTCTCGGCCTCCACAACCTCACATCCATTTTGTGATGCTTCTTCTCCATTTCTACTCTCCACAAAGCCCCATCATCAACCCACATGGCAACCCCTCAACCACTTGAGCCCTCATCAACAAGTGCCAGCAAGTGCCATGGGACTGGCACTTAGCTAGGAGGGGGGTAATGTTAACCCTAGTGCAAAGAAATTTAAAAATACATAGCACAAAGAAGAAAAATGTGACCTGACTAAAGGAATAGGAGGAAAAAGGCTAAAAGCACAAGGACAACTAGGGCAAACGCAAAAGAGAGAAGGCACATTTTAAATGCAAATGCGTACCCTAAATTGTTAAAAGAGAGCATCATGCTCCCTCCTGTGCAATTTTTAATTGTAGATGGGCATGGGTGAAGGCATAATGTAAATAGGAAGGGAATAGAAAAAGAGGACCTAAGCTAAAAGGACTGGTCATGTAAAAAAGAGGATGGTTGCCTAAAGGGTATTAGGGCGTGTATAAAAGGCAAAAAGTGAATGAAGAAGCTCATTCTTGTGTGTGGCCAAAACTAGCTCTCTTCTTCTTCTTCTTCTTCTTCTTCTTCTTCTTCTTCTTCTTCTTGCTTGCTTGCTTGTGCTTGTGCATGAGAGAGGGAGTCTTGGGTAAGTTACTCATGAATATATGTGTGCATCATATGGGTTCAAAATAAGGTATTTTTAAAATACCATTTTTATATATTTTTTACATACAGAAGGGTGTAATGTAAAGGGGTTATTTACAGACTGAATAGAAAAGGGTTATGTTTTATTCAAGAAAAAATCATAGATAAGGATATTTATAAATATGCCTTGAATGCAAGTGATGTAGAGGATATACATATAGTAACTTCCCCGAGGAGGGAGTGTGAGAGAGTGAGGGAGTGAGTGTGTGAGGGTGAGGGACCGTGGTGGAGAAGCTCTCCATGTTCTCCTCTCTTCTTCTCTCTTCTCTTCTCTTCTCTTCTCTCGCACGCACAACAATGGAGCATGCAACTTTCAGCTTGAGGATCGAGCTTGCCTAAGCTTGCACCTTGGATCGTGGAGCTATTGGAGAGCTTGAAGGAGGAGGAGACTCGATCAAGCATGAAGGTAAGCTCACTACACTCGTAGGTGTGAGAGAGTGTGCCAAAGGTGGCCATTGCACTTGGCTTGAAATGCTTGAAATGATAAGCGGTCCGTTGGGTCTTGGCAGTCAAGCGAGAGCTCCCACAACTTTGTAAGACCAAGATAAGCCTAATAATTCTATATCAAGTAGTTCGATCATGCACATTGATTGCAACTTATCACATGTAACTGAGGACTATGATATTAATTGATCAAGTAATTTGTTTTTAATTATTCTTAAGTAGAATACGCAGCCTACCATGGCATATGGCCAAACATAGAAAAGGTCTAAGTATCCTAAGGAGGTATATATCTAGTTATCCATAGGTTTGCTCTGCTTATGTTTACACCCAATCTATCAAATGCTAGATTGATAAGAAGTGGAAAGCTTGAGGGAAACAATTATGATTCTCATGTAGCCTATGATTTTAATGACAATTAGTAGATTCATAAATGTATATATTAGAAAAAAATCATTATTTCAAAGGAATAGAAAGCATGTATACAATATTTTCAGTAACACATGGATAAATTCTCAAATCATGTTTATTAATAGTAATTCATCATAATAAAATATTAGAGATATGTTACTTGGTATGCTCTAGCTAGAATAAGTGCCATGAGGAGAATTTTGGAGAAGAACACAACAATTTGGAGATGATCATTTTGCTAAAAAGGGGGTCACACAACTCAAACAACCAGAAACTAGAGGACAACAACATGGAAGAAGAAAAAAAGAGAAGGAAAATGGAGAAGGTAT
The DNA here is from genome assembly GCF_053477565.2 of Lygodium microphyllum. Classification (NCBI taxonomy): domain Eukaryota; kingdom Viridiplantae; phylum Streptophyta; class Polypodiopsida; order Schizaeales; family Lygodiaceae; genus Lygodium; species Lygodium microphyllum. Next base: position 73,763,379 of record NC_141159.1, read on the forward strand.
TGTCTTCACTAATATACAAGTCATTGAATTTGTTTGTTAGTGTGCCAAGGATCAACCAACCCAATATTGGTTAGGGTTAGGTTGTCAAATTGGGAAAAAAAATAGGTAAGCCATGTGTCTTATTAAATGGATAAAAATTTGAATCTTTTACATGGATTCATCTCATTTATTGTGTAATTCTTTACAAATGTGTGTGTGTGTGTGTGTGTGCATGCATGCATGCGTGTGTGCGCACATGCACACGTGCGCTTCCCTCCCTGTTTCTAGGAGTAGGGCTACAAGGTGGGGAGTAAGGCCCACCTCAAGGCCCTACTCCCCACCAAGAAGTGTTATGAGTTCTTCCATATGAACTTTGATTCCATGAAATATTCATTTGTTTAAAAAAACTATCACATGTCTAGCAATCTTTTTTAGTCAAAATCATTTGTTTGAAAGAGTCTAATACAATAAGAAAAGTCTTCAAGAGCAATGGATGTATATGAAGCATTATACACGATCGAAAGAACTTGTGAAATACATACCTTTTGGAGCATCTCTTTAGGCCTATTTCCAAAAGCACTAATGTAAGAAACACTACTACAAGGCACTTTAACTTTTTTCCAAGTTGTATAGGTGATGTAATCACCAATGAATGGTTTGTAGAGTTTAATACTTGTGTTTGAGCATGTGGTTCTAGATGTGTCATGTGTGTGTGTGTAAGTGAAATTATATTCAAGTTGTATATGTTGAATGGGTTATCATCATGTACTAGTTTACCATCCACAAGACACCATTTGATTATTTATGAAGCACATATCATCCATAAATAAAAAAGAATGTTTAAATGCATCCATCATATCAAACCTTTTAAGCCAAGATAATTTCTACACCACAAAGGAGAACAAGCATATCCCATGGGAATACCTCGTATTTGTATTTTAATTATGGTTCCTAGCTTCATGGCATCCAGTAATATCAAAGGTATGAATATATACAATGCTACTTGGAAGGTTGATAATGAAGTCATAGTGATTTTGTATGGCCTAATGGAGGTTAGTATCCACCTTGGAAAACACACAGGTCTTTATGCATAATTTTAGCATATTCTTGGACAACAAAGTCAAGGACTACTATATTTTAGCTAAAAGAGATGTAATGGATGAAAAGAGGCAATTATGGGCATTGGTAATCCAACTAAATGTTTTTTTATGAATTTTTTAAAATACCCATTAGATAGGGGATATTAGAGGACATGGGAGGAGGAATGTTGAATTATTTTAAAAAGGGTAGCCAAGCCACAATTATGTATTCTTCATTTAAATTAGTATTTTCAAATTCAAGATTATCCAATCTTTGACAAGTTGCTAATCGTATTAGTTTCCTACATAGAAAGAAGGGGGTTTGGGCTACTTTGTCAAGCCCAAAAATAAAAATATGTTTTGTAACAAATTCTAATTCATCCATAAAGCTATTATCTAAAAACCAAGGTTTTTAATTTCGATTATGTGTAAGAAATTTTTGGCTAAATTTTAAAAGAACTATATTTTTATGGCTTGCGTATGCTCCATGCAACTCTCATATTTAGAGATTGAGCACAATTCTTGCCATTCCATAATTCTTCGATAGCCATAAGTGGATTCAAAAGGACTAGCAAGATGTGATTCAAGCTTTTTTTAAAATTTCTATGTAAGAAGGGATGATGAAATAAATTAGTATCCAAAGTTAAGACATGGGAACCAAAGTTTTATGCATCCTTTTTGAAGGGTAAAAATCTTTTGGCAACATTACAAATGCATTCTTTATCTAAATTGAAATCATTATAAAACACATTCCTAAGTTTGTATACATTTTCTCCAAGACTTTTAGAATACTTCCACCCAAAGGAAATTCTCTGATTACGTAAAATACGATATAAATTAGACATTTTTGCTTGCACCAAACCTTTTCTAGGTTTAATAAAGTCAAAATACTTATTTTCAAAAAGAATACTTATAAACATTGTAGTTTTCTTTTTTCCAATCTAAAATTTAAGTAACTTATTATTTTTTATAACCAGTTGTCTTACTTGTTTAGAGTTATTTGCAAATTCCAAAGTTTTGATAACGTCATGGATGTTTGTTGCACCTCTTACTACCTTAGTTTTTTTTCCAAAGAAGAACCTCTGCTAGAAGATGGAGAAGGAAGAAATATTTTGCTCGTATTATCATCCTTTTCCAATTTTGAGATAATTTCTACGGTATTGGCACTTGGGGTACCAAGTAATTTGGGGATCAAATGCAAGCCAAAAGGAAGATAATGAAGAGTTTTGGCTACTTCTAGCATATATTTGTGAAAGAAATACCATGTAATCAATGCAGTCTTGATTTTAATAGGAATAGATGAACCCATTTTATATAAGCAAAATCTCAGGTTGGTCCTAATGAAGAAAGGTAAAATTTTAGGGAGGTTTTGGAATACAAACCATAGTGAATTATCAACCCAAATGATAGAGGCGGAATAGGAACTATTAGAATATCTACGTTGGCATTTAAAGAAGGGTCAAAATGTATTCCAAAAATTCTTCAAATATTTTCTTGATTTAGTTATCATATCAAAAATTTTAACCCTCAGACTAACAAAGTGGAAAATACGGAAAATCTAAAGCAAAAGACAAGGCCAAGGAAAAAGTGAAACGGAAGACGAAAGCGTGCCAAGAAAAATATGGAAACACAAGAAGTGTAGAAAAGTCCTAAATCAAGGAGAAAGGAACACAAAAAAAAGCACAAGTCAATACTTTTGTAAAAGAGCACAAGGCGCATCATGATTTATTTTAAGAGCGCCACACGGGCTCTCACTCGTGCAAATTGTAAAGGTAGATGGGCAGTGGAAAGGAAGCTAGGAAGATAGGAGGACTATGGGAAAAAGGGCCTAGCAACCATGTAAAAAGGGATGACCACCCAATGGAAAAGTATATAAAGTTGAAAAGTGAATGAGAAGCTCATTCTTGTGTGTGGCCAAAAGTAGCTCTTCTTCTTCTTCTTCTTCTTCTTCTTGCTTGCTTGCTTGCTTGAGCTTGTTCTTGAGAGAGGGAGTGTGAGAGTGTGAGGGAGTGAGTGTGTGAGGCAATGGAGCTTGGAACGTGGAGCTTGAGGATGGAGCTTTCTTGAAGCTTGCACTTGGATCATGGTGCTACTGGAGTGCTCGGGAGAGGAGGCAACTCTATCGGGCATGGAGGTAAGCTCACTACACTTGTAGAGATGGATAGCACATCAACTATGTGAGAGGTAGCCATTAGTGCTCGGCTTGGAACGCTTGAAACAATAAGCAGTCCATGGGTCTTGGTGGTTGAGCTTGAGCTCGCCTCTAAATTTTGGTTCCATTTCCAGGACCAACGAATTCAAGCCTTGAGTGCTTGTCTGCTTCGAATCAAGCATTGAAGTAGGGTTTTTCCCGAACCAGTGCTTGAGGTAGATAGGTAGGAAGTGAGGGAGTTTGAAGAGGTATTTGATCTCCTTAGAAAGTAGGTTTTTGGTTTTTTGGATTTGGAAAAGCAAGTTGGAGTAGTGTAGGTGTTTTCTTTATGATTTTTGTTTACACTTAGGTAGGATAGGAGCAAAACAGTGTGAGCACACAGTAGGGTTCCTATTACTATATAACAAGATGGAATGGGAAAAAGAAGGGGAAAAAAAAGAAATTTCTTACTCTCTTGAATATGTCTAGGAATTGGTTTCCTTGCCTATTTTCCAAATTGATAGGCTTCACATATCTTATGCATTTCTACAACCTTGAATTTAGGCAATCCTGCAACAATATTTTGGACATGCATTGATTTAAGTCATTGTACATTAGCATGACCAATGCGTTTATGCCAGATATCAATATCTGCAACTACACCAGTCCCATGTGCAAACATTGCTGCACTCAATTCAGGCATGTCTGCATCCAACGTAAACATTCTGCCCTTCTTCTTTCCTTTTGCTATCAAGCGACCTTTATTTTTCATATCCTCAACAAAGCATCCATGAGGATTAAATTTGACCTGCAAGCCCTGCTCAACCATTTGACCAACAGAAACTAGATTATTGGTGATATTCGGGACATGAAATACATCGGACAGGTATTTCTTTTTCCCATCCTACATAGACAAAGGAATTTTTCCAATCTGCACAATAGGATGTGCAGTATCATCACCAGTCTTCACAAATCCTGGTTTTTCCATTTTCCTTGCATCCTCCATCCATTCTGCATGACCTGTCATGTGGTTTGATGCACCTGAGTCAACATACCATATATCGTTGCTTTCTTCTGCACTTGTCACAGAATTGTTCATGTGCTGCACCATAAACAAATGCTCATTTCTGTCATCACCCTATCTACTAGAAGATGCATAATTCCCTTGTTGCAATTTTCCATTCATGATGTCATTCTGCTTTTTATAGCAGTCTTTAGCCATATGACCCATTTTACCACAGTAGTAGCATTCAACATTACTATTTGCATTTTGGCCTCTTTGCCATCCACCATGATCTCTTTGGCTCCCCCTGCCTCCAGAGTTACCGCGTCCTCCTCCATAGGACTAATTTTCTTGAGTTTGCTGCATATTCTGATTTCTACCAGGGCCTCCAGATCGGCCTCCTCTACCTCTGCCTCTACCTCTTCCAACATTTAAGTAGAAGACAGCTTCTCTTGAAGTTCCTCCTGAAGAAGATGCACCACCATTTCTCTGCTCCTCAGAAATTAGAAGACCAATCAACTCCTCAAAATCAGGAAATCTTTCACGGACGGAAATGGATGTTCAGAACTGTGCATAATCCTTTCCTAGACCATTCAAGGTCACAGAAACTAAATCATCATCTTCCAATGGCGACCCAATGGAAGCAAGTGCATCTGCAATCTTCTTGATGGGACCTAAAACGGGCCGGCACTGGCTCATGCACTAGCCGGACCTCTATCATGCGCTCAACAACCCCACGGCCTGGCGGCCAGGAGTGTGGATGACACATATATCATCTTCCTAAACATCTTGCATTTGTGTCACATCTTGTAGTCCAACTCTAACCCAATTAACACTCCTCATAGGGAGTCCCAACACATTGCCAAATAGCACAAAGCACAAACATAGGAGGTCCTCCCACGGCTGACTTGCCGCTATCTCACTGCAACTCTCCTACACCTTGGGGATTGGTCCCTCGATGCGTCGCTAAACATATATAACACACACAGACACAAACTCCTCTCTTTTATGATTCACATATTTCCAGGAGATATATCATGCTTCCTCACTTTACTTTCCCTTAGACCCAAGGCCTAGCCTACAGCTTGGACAACCTTACTCACTCAACGTTGGTCATGTCTCTAGAAAGCAATTACTATGCATCCAGGAGGTATTGTCTGATATTTTTAAATTTCATGCTTCATGCAAATTGTGAATGTCCACGTGCTCAAACAATTAAGAAAATCAGCATTGGTGCTTAGTGCAAAAGCATTCTTTCAATGAATTTCACTATTGCTCGTATGCAGCGTTGCATGAACCTAGCACCGAGAAACCCTCGTACTACTAGGTTCTTAATCTTTAAACATCGTCCAATCTATATGGTATGCATAAAAAACCAGCAAGCTTTTCATCATTTCATTCAACATTTACATGCTTTTCATACACTCCACCCCCTCACCCGTTTAGGTAGTGCATATTGCATAGGTTTAGGGTTTATTTTTCACATTTTTATTGCATAAAAAACCATTAAAACTCACTATAACATAAAGGTAGGGCTGAACTGAGGCTAAACCTCATACTTCAGACCCCCCATACATCCACAAATATGAATCTTAATTTTCCTTAATTTTCGGCACTCAAAATCTATTTTTCCCCTATTTTTCCCTTATTTTCCCTATTTTTCTTATATTTTTCGCAATATTAAATGATTGAAAATTAAAAATGAGTTGTGGGCTGTGGCCCTTAGGTTCATTTGCAGCAAAAACACAAATTTAGTTGGTGTGTCTTATTATATTTTCCATTTATATATCAAAAACACCCAATTTTTCCATATTTCACGTGTTTTACGGGTTTTACACTATTAATTTCATCCACAACACTTATGATTTTTTGATTTTCTGATCATAAATAGTTGAAAGACATTGAAGACAACATTATAATGCATTATCATCTCATGGGAACAAGAATTCATGAAGCAAATTGCATCAAAACACCATTTTCCTTTATAAAAATGAAATTATCGTTCTTTTGCGGGTTGCGGGTTTTTATTTGCCATATCTCGGGACTGATTTCCAGCCACCATTACTACTCATGACAGTCCACATTTAGCAATCTTCAATCTTCTTACACCATGGAGCAATCCGGTCTTCATTGGACAAGCATCTGTCATCCATTCTTCTTCTTCTTCTTCACCACATGAATCTGCCTTTAGGGGAGAGAGAGGGAGGAGAGAGAAAGACTGAAATCAGAATTCTTCATAGAGACCGCCATTGGAGGAGCGAAGCACGGCGATAAGACCAGCCAAGAGAGGGAAGATCAGCCCCATGATCGATTGTATGGGTTGCTTTCAGCCTACATACTCCATCTCCATCATGAGAGGGCGCAAAAAATGGCCGCCATGTTGCCCCACGTTTTTTCACTCATCTTTCATGCCACGATTTTGTTTGGCATAAAATGCTTCCAAGACCCCAAGGGTCACTTACCACTTGGCCCAACTCATGTCCACCTCTTCAAATCTTGACCAATTCTTGGCCATTTCCCCGTCCGGACTCAGAATTGAGCTCTGAAAAATCTTGGGCGTCCGGCTTGGCATCCCACATTTTCCAGTAACTCGTATCAACCCACACAACTATCTGAAAAATTATGAAAAATCAACAAGTGCCACTGGACGCCTTTAAAGCACTTTGGTGCTTAAAATTGTCCTAAATCGAGCCGCCGCCTTTGACATTGAATATTTTTTCCTTGATATTCGTAAATTTTTAGCTATTTTTAAGCACTTCTCGGCACCAAAATTCCGCTCTCATTGGCGACCACGGGATAGGGCGACTCAGCCCGTCGAATCCACGAACATATCTGCACATAAACAACCAAAGAAGCATCAAGCTGATACAAAACAAATATATAATAAAACTCAGCACAATGCTTACCCTACCCCCTGACAAAACCAAGGCATGACATCCACAAGGAGTAGGCCTAGCATAATCTGATAGAAGATCCGAAGCTAGTCACTAACCAACTGCTCCCAACACAGCCAAACTAAAAAGAAGTGTCAAAGAGGTTGCCCTAAGTGGCGGTCTGAACTACCTACCTAACTAAGGACAACACAACTAGGAGCTCCTACTAGGCGAGGACTCCTATAGCCTGATCAAGAAGTATTTTCTTGCAGCACCTTTTCCTTTAGGGTTTTATTTGAGTGACATACTTGGGTATGTAAAAAGGAGGGAGCTGAGCGTAGTGACCCAAGGAGAACAGGGCATCGGCCTCAGGACCTATCTCGGTACCTGAGAACCTACCAAGCCCTCGCAAGGCGACACTTAATCCTTTTCTAACGTTCACTTTTATTTTCGCTCCAACCTTCCTTAATTAATTTTTTTTCCAGCAAGAAGCCACACCTAGGAAGACAAGGTATCGGCCCCGGGTCTGACTCGTCCCCAGGAACCTACCAGGCCTTCGCAAGGCAATGATCAATTGCTTAGAAGTTTTTATTTCTTTCTTTTCTTCTTCAATTTTTATAGGGGTTAGAACCCCTTTTTACACACCTTTGTATATATTTATTATCTTTTGGGATATTCAGGGTTTTTTTTCCTTTATCCTCATTTTTTCTTTTTCGGCAGGCTTCTCTAACTGCCTCACAACTAACAAGAACTCCTAGAACAGCTGCCTAGCAGGCTAGCACAACAGGGTCACTAAAACTCCCTTCTAGAACGGGTCTTTCAATGCTTGACAATGTCTTTACAGGAGGCAATGACTACTCAGACCTCCCTCAAACATACTGAGCCTAAACCTGGGACTTCATGCCTTGGACGCCGGTCCCCAATAAGAAACGAAAAACCCCCCTTAACAAGTACACAAACACATATAGTATAAAAACCACAGTACTCATAAAGGATAGATATCACCTGGATAGGGCCACAAGAAGCTTCCGTGCAACACAAGGCTCCTTCGAAGCTCTTCTTCCGAACCTGTCTAGCACAGAACTCAACCAAGAAACCATTAACCACACCTGCACTAAACAGACAACTGGCCCTCTTGGCCCAATGAAATAAAACACCACTACAAAACTGAATCGGCCCTCTTGGCCTAACGAAAGAAAGCAGTAAAACTTCGCAACATTGGCCCTCTTGGCCTAACGAAATAAAGCAAAGTAACACCTACACATCCTTCCTCGGAATAGCACAAATACACAATCATAAGCTCCTTTCCAAGGAGAAAAAACAGGCTCGTAGCCCTAAACTAAATGCATGAGGTTATGACCCATCCCTCCTGCATAGATAGCAAGAGGCGTACGCATAATATGATGTCTAATCATCCTATGGGTCCCAGATAATAATGGGAGATTGGTCTCGGCTACTCTTTGCATCACCCATATCAACCATCGTCTGCCATATATTGCATGTTCTGATAACATCCCCCACAAGCGACCGGGTCATGTTTCATCATTGATCACAATATCCAAACTAGGACCATAATTAAAGAAGAGGTCTTCCTCATAAGCAAGATTTACTAGTGAATCCGCAAACTAATTCCAGTAACGTGAAATCAGCTGAAAAGGCACACTCTCAAACTACTCTAGTAGGGTCATAGCAGTCCGATGATACATACAAAGAATGGGATTCCTCACTGTGTATGTCCCATCTAGCTGATTCAGGATCAACTGGGAATCCCCTTTTACTAACAATCGACGAATACCACCTTGCTTGGCAATATATAGTCCCATAATCAAGGCTTTATACTCCTCCATATTGTTAGTGAATCCTACCCCGAGATAAGCAACTAACTTCATCATAATTCTTCGTCGGGGGTCTCGGATTACTACTCTAACACTTCCTTTTTTAGTAGGGCCCCTGGATGCTCCGTCAAAATATAATGTATACGTCCACAATGGGTTTACACAGCTGGCCATTGCGGACTCCTCTATTCGTAGCTATGATAGTCAAAGTTTAGCATATTGAGAGGATGAACTGACGGCTCCATCCCACCTTCTTCATTGAAGTCAACAGGGATACTCATCAACAGTCATAAGCAGTGATGGCAGAAGACTTTGATCTCCCACACAAAAGTTCCATCCTCTTGCTCAATCATCTTATATCCTTTGCTCCACCAAATGAGTTTCCCCTGATGGTATCTTTGCTCCAGATATGGGTGCTCCAAATAAGGGATTAACCGACCCATCAACCAAGTTTTAAGCTCGTCCGCAGATCTCAAATCATTCCTAGCATGGACCTGCAATGCATTTCACTTGTATTAGCAGACTTAGAAATAGTAAGGTTTAATCTTATTAAGATTAACCTTATTCTTAAACTCCACTCCCTGTAAATCAGCTAATAGGGTTGTAGACTTATTCTTCCCTAACCTAACGATTTTGTAGGGTCCATCCCATTTAGGCTCCAATTTCCCTAGGAAAAGCTCCCTACGCGCATCATAATATAAAACCAGTTGCCCCTTCTTAAAGGTGTACTTCTTCGCTTTTAGATCATGCAACTGTTTCATGCGACGTTTAGCCACCTCTTGGTGTAATAGGCTTTGCAACTTAATTTCATCCAGGTGTGCTAAGGTCATAAATCGCTCTAATAGGGCATCCTCATTACCCAAAGAATGATTTATTGCAAATCTAATGGTCGGCAACTCAATTTCCAAGGGTAAAATGCACTCTTCACCATAAACTAGTTTAAACGGCGTGTGGCCAGTGGCTCACTTAAACGTGGTATTATATGCCCATACTGCCACATACAGCTTCTTATCCCAATCGTGTTTCTTTTCAGATACGACTTTCGATAGGATACCCACAAGCTACTTGTTGGTACTCTCAACCTGCCCATTCGCTTGCGGATTATAAGGAGTCGTTTTGTTGTGCTTGATCTGCCAAGCCTCTGTCAAGTTTTTGATCACCTTATTCAGGAAATGGGTTCCGCGGTCCGACACTAATTCTTTCGGTGGACCAAAACGGCATATTATCTGCTCTAAAAGGAAACTAGCAATTTCTTTAGCATCATCTTTCCTTGTTGCACGTGCTTCTGACCACTTTGTGAAGTAGTCAATTGCTACAATAATATACCTCTTTTGCACAGTCGACGATGGAGTAATAGGACCTACAAAGTCTATTCCCCACTTCTCAAATGGAAGTATCACCATAATAGGGGTGAGTGGTCTTTTCCTATTCTCTCGACTATCATGTCGTTGACAAATATCACATCTCTTAACATACGCAAACGCATCCTGGAAGATGGCAGGCCATCAATAACCTGCTCTTAAAGCCTTTTGTGCTGTAAGCCGTCCAGCAAAATGGCCTCCACAAGCAGAATCATGGCACTCTTCCAAAATGAATGGCACCTCGTCAGGCATCACACATCGGCGATAGATGTCATCAACCCCTTGCCGATATAATGTACCTGCGATCAAGGCAAACTTTAATGCCTGCTGCTTAATTTTCCTTCTCTCAGCTTTAGATAGTTCGGGTCCCACCTCTCCTGTCGATAAATAATGCGTTATTGCAGCATACCAGGAGGGAATAGATGCCGTTTCTATCTTAAATAATGCCTCCATGTCACTACCTTCAGCCACAGATTCTTTCGGCTCCCCAAAGTCCACAAGACATTCCACAATGCCCTGTGACCTTGGTGGCTTACTCCTGATTTCATAATCAAACTCCTGCAAAGTGATTAACCACTTCACTAGACGATCAGGCGGCTGCAGCTTATTCATCAATAATCGAAGCCCCTCCGCCTTCGTATAAAGCACAACTTTCTCATAGAGAATATAATGCCTGAATTTCTTGGTTCTAAAGACCATCACCAGACACAACTTCTCCATGTAGGTATAATTGATCTCTGAAATGCCCAATTTTCGACTAGCAAAGGCTATCAGATGATACCATTTTTCTTCCCAAATTTGGGCTAAACACCAGCTGATACTATGCATGGTGGCTGCTGAAAATATATAGAACACCTCACCTCTTCTAGGTGCTTTCAAAACAGGTGCTTTTACTAGCTCCTGCTTCAGATCCTCAAATGCTATCTTACAAGGGTTGCTCCATACAAACAAACAGCTAAAAGACAATAGATTTGTAAGCGGCAACATTCTTTCTGCCAAGGCGTTTATAAATCTGCGGTAATAACCAACCGAAGACAGAAAGATATGAACTTCTTTCGGAGTGCGTGGTGGACCCATGGCCACTATGACTTTGACCTTCTCGGGATCTGTCGCAATTCCTACCGAACTAACCACATGACCCAGCAAGAGCCCATAAGGTACACCGAAAACACACTTCCGTGGGTTTAGAGCGATACAAAATTGTCTACAGTGCTCAAAGCATTTTCTTAAAATGATCAACTACCTTTCTCTCACGGTGGCGACCCCTAAGTCATCAATAAACACCTTCAACTCTTCAGGGGATATGTCACCGAATGTCTTATCTGCTGTTCGTTGCCACGAACCAGGCGCATTTCATAAACCAAAGGCCATTACATGGTACGCAAAAGTACCAAAGACAGTAATAAAAGTTATTTTCAACTTGTCCTCTTCTGCAATTGCCATCTGGTCATATCCTGCAAAGCAATCCATAAACGAATATATCTCCCTACCCGCTAATTGATCCAAAATCTGGTCAATAAATGGCAACGGGTAGTAGTCCTTAACTGTCTGCTTATTCAGCTCCCTAAAGTCTACACATAATCGGATTTGATTATTCTTCTTCTTTCTGATCACAACTGGCGAACACCATTCCGTGTGTTGCACAGGAAAAATCAAACCCGCTTTCCGAAGCTTCTGTAACTCTTCAAACAGCTCGTCCCTCAGTTCAAAAGGCATGTGCCTTACTTTTTGATGCACAGGACGACTTCCTTCCTTCAACGGAATTGTATGAACGGCCAGGCTAGGAGGGATGCCTCTCAGCTCATCATAACTCCAGGCAAAGATATCGCGGAATTCTTGAATCAAGGACACATAGTCCTCCCTTTCTTGCACATTGAGCATGGACCCTAATTTAATTGGCCGCAAATCATTTGGCATGCCAAGGTCTAGCTCAATAACATCTGCATCTCTTATACGATCTTGGGCCTCTATCGGCTCGTTCAAAGTGATTTGATAGATGTCTTTCATGGTGGATCCCTCTTTGGACTCATCACTCGATGATGTCTCACTGGCGGATAAATCCTCTAATGTCTCCAATTCTGTAGAAGATAGAGGAGCTCTCTCACTCTACGGGGACTCAGGATAGGCATCAATCACCACGCGTTGAGCACCTCTGCCAAATATCAGCCAACTGGCTGGTATATCTACTTGGCGGTCCGCTTGCAAGATCCAAGGTCGTCCAAGTAATACTTGGTAACTTGGACGCCCTGCAAAACGAATCACCCTAAAGTCCAATAGGCATTCTACATTTGCAACAGTGACATGGACCTTAGTAATGCAGCCTTCCGGCTGTCTCAAACTATCATCTGCCATTCTGAGAATTGTGGAGGTATCTTTCTGGATCGCAAGACCCAACCTTTCCATCAGTTCAGAACTCATAATGTTAAAAGATGATCCCATGTCGACAATGGCATAATCTACTAATATCCCATCGACATAGGCTGCAACCCTTGGGCAATGCTTCTCAGCATGCTCAAACCAGTCATCACCAACTCGCGCAATACCCAAAGGTTCTACGATATACTCGGTATGCAAGATCTTTCTAAATTCCTTGCGTACTCCTAGAGAAAGCTTAATAAGCTGTAAAAGGTTCACATACGGCTTGACTTCGCAAAGAGAGCTTGCCAAATCGAATTCATGATAGTTCGATAGAGTTCGCTTTTCACGCCAAACCATCCGCTCTTTAGGTCACTGAACCGGCTTTATTGCCTCTTTTTTAACTTTCACCTTCTTCTTTGGTGGTTCCTTATCCTTCTTAACATCGGCTTTACTCTCCACGGGCTTCAGAGGTCCCCCTTCCATGGCAGGATCCAGAACTTGCGTTCCTTTGTCGCCTTGTTTAGGGTTTCCGTCGACAGTCTTATCCTTGTCGGCCTCTCTATCCTTTTGACCTCTTGTAAGTACAGCTCGCAGATTAGAGGTTTCAACGTCATGAACACGCACAGCCTCAATCAAACTAACCCCACTACCACTAGGCAGCTCCTCCACTGTAGTCTTTGGTCGTTGGAGTATTTGTTTAGGTCCGTCCTCTCGTTGGGAATCATTTCCTTGCGCACAATGATTAACAGGCCCTAGTTGCCGACTACCTCGCTGGAGGGAACTAATCTTACTCCAGCAAGTGGCTGCTAAATGGCCGGATTTTCCACAGATGTCGCACTTAACATTTGGGCAATTTCTTGGATAGTGTTGCCCACCACACCATTTGCAACTAAACCTCGAAGGTGCACCCTCATCTGGGTATGTACTTCCTATCAAATTTTGTTGTTTTTTAAGGAAGTTGACGTCAACGGCTATTTGTCGATACTGCTCCGTAATCATGTCGGTATAATGCTTCATCATGTCCTTAACCTCGCCAAGAACATTGGAAGCGCTCGACTCGTAGCCTTGATCATTACCATGTCGTTCCATCGGCCTAACAATTCGATTAGGCACTAGTTGTTGAACCACAGGCATGGTATTAGGATTAACTGCCTAGCTTCCACCATTTGGAGCCATTTGACTGCCCGTAGGCATCGACATGCTAGGGGGAGCTGGTAATAAAGGCACATTCTGCATCATATTCCCTCTCCCATTAGGATTAGCCATCGCTATCCCTTGGCTACTACTGCCATTGGCCGTCACCATATTATTTCCCAATGCTAGACCCATATTCGAATTACCTCGAGAGGCATAGGCTGCTTGTAGTCGGGATTCCACTTCTTGTACTCTTGTAATGGCAGTATCTATATCCCCCAAAAGGACACTACTCAACTGCAACTGAATATTAAAGTCCAAGCCATGCAGAAAATATTGCAATTGGGCAGCTGCGGGGATAGGAATAGAGGTGTCCAACTTACAGAAAACCTCTTTTATTTTCTTCGCATAAGCATGAATATCCTCGTGTGGTTCTTGGCAGGTTACGTTGAGTACACGCAACCAATATTGCCCACCCCTTTCAGGGGCAAACTCCCTTCAAAAAGCTCCATAAAATGAATCAATATTCAATATGGTTCCGGCTTCTAAACCATGATACCATATGGCAGCTCTTCCTTTGAGAGTCATATTGAAGAACATCATTAAATGTCCTTCTTCTTGGATGCGACAGTTAAACATCAGCTTTTGAAACTCCCTAATATGGAGTTTCGCATCTTCCTCAACTAGCCCATTAAAAATGGGTAGCGGGTAACCTAGAGCCGACAAATCCGTCGTTCCTGCAGGAATTGCAATAGGCTGCGCCATGACGGAAATTGGATTTGCACTAGGAATAGGGGACGGTGGGGTTACACCGCCCGCACTTGATGTAGACTGGCTTATGGAAGAAAGGGGAGCACCAGGGCTTCCACCTTCTCCTAACTTACTGCTTGTGGCACCAAGACCACTAGATCCACTCCCTCGTAAGGGTTCAGCACCGCTACACTTAGGGAAATACCTCCTAAGAATTTCAGCACGTCGCCTAGCTCTTTCGTCTCTTTCTTCCTTTTGGATTTCTGCTAGAAGATGCTTATCGATAAATAACAGATCAATCTCAATATCATTTGGCATAAACTGCTAACTGGTCCCTAGACAACCAGGATTCGAGGACCGCCACTTTTAAGCAGCTCCCGACAGACGCACCACTGATGGGACCTAAAACGGGCCGGCCCTAGCTCATGCACTAGCCGGACCTCTATCATGCGCTCAACAACCCCACGGCCTCGCGGCCAGGAGTGTGGATGACACATACATCATCTTCCTAAACATCTTGCGTTTGTGTCACGTCTTGTAGTCCAACTCTAACCCAATTAACACTCCTCATAGGGAGTCCCAACACATTGCCAAATAGCACGAAGCACAAACATAGGAGGTCCTCCCACGGCTAACTTGCCGCTATCTCACTACAACTCTCCTACACCTTGGGGATTGGTCCCTCGATGCGTCGCTAAACATATATAACACACACAGACACAAACTCCTCTCTTTTATGATTTGCATATTTCCAGGAGATATATCATGCTTCCTCACTTTACTTTCCCTTAGACCCAATGCCTAGCCTACAGCTTGGACAACCTTACTCACTCAACGTTGGTCATGTCTCTAGAAAGCAATTGCTATGCATCAAGGAGATATTGTCTGATATTTTTAAATTTCATGCTTCATGCAAATTGTGAATGTCCACGTGCTCAAACAATTAAGAAAATCAGCATTGGTGCTTAGTGCAAAAGCATTCTTTCAATGAATTTCACTATTGCTCGTATGCAGCGTTGCATGAACCTAACACCGAGAAACCCTCGTGCTACTAGGTTCTTAATCTTTAAACATCGTCCAATCTATATGGTATGCATAAAAAACCAGCAAGCTTTTCATCATTTCATTCAACATTTACACGCTTTTCATACACTCCACCCCCTCACCCGTTTAGGTAGTGCATATTGCATAGGTTTAGGGTTTATTTTTCCACATTTTTATTACATAAAAAACCATAAAAACTCACTATAACATAAAGATAGGGCTGAATTGAGGCTAAACCTCATACTTCAGACCCCCCATACATCCACAAACATGAATCTTATTTTTCCTTAATTTTCGACACTCAAAATCCATTTTTCCCCTATTTTTCCCTTATTTTCCCTATTTTTCTTGTATTTTTCACAATATTAAATGATTGAAATTCAAAATGAGTTGTGGGCTGTGGCCCTTAGGTTCATTTGCAACAAAAACACAAATTTAGTTGGTGTGTCTTATTATATTTTCCATTTATATATCAAAAACACCCAATTTTTCCATATTTCACGTGTTTTACGAGTTTTACACTATTAATTTCATCCACAACACTTATGATTTTTTGATTTTCTGATCATAAATAGTTGAAAGACATTGAAGACAACATTATAATGCATTATCATCTCATGGGAACAAGAATTCATGAAGCAAATTGCATAAAAATACCATTTTCCTTTATAAAAATGAAATTATCGTTCTTTTGCGGGTTGCGGGTTTTTATTTGCCATATCTCAGGACTGATTTCCAGCCACCATTACTACTCATGATAGTCCACATTCAGCAATCTTCAATCTTCTTACACCATGGAGCAATCCGGTCTTCATTGGACAAGCATCCGTCATCCATTCTTCTTCTTCTTCTTCACCACATGAATCTGCCTTTAGGGGAGAGAGAGGGAGGAGAGAGAAATACTAAAATCAGAATTCTTCATAGAGACCTCCATTGGAGGAGCGAAGCACGGCGATAAGACCAGCCAAGAGAGGGAAGATCAGCCCCACGATCGATTGTATGGGTTGCTTTCAGCCTGCATACTCCATCTCCATCATGAGAGGGCGCAAAAAATGGCCGCCATATTGCTCCACGTTTTTTCACTCATCTTTTATGCCACAATTTTTTTTGGCATAAAATGCTTCCAAGACCCCAAGGGTCACTTACCACTTGGCCCAACTCATATCCACCTCTTCAAATCTTGACCAATTCTTGGCCATTTCCCCGTCCGGACTCGGAATTGAGCTCTGAAAAATCTTAAGCATCTGGCTCGGCATCCCGCATTGGCCAGTAACTTGTATTAACCTGCACGACTGTCTGAAAAATTATGAAAAATCAACAAGTGCCGCTCGGACGCCTTTAAAGCACTTTGGCGCTTAAAATCGTCCTAGATCAAGCCGCCGCCTTTGACATTGAATATTTTTCCCTTGATATTCATAAATTTTTAGCTATTTTTAAGCACTTCTCGGCACCAAAATTTCGCTCTCACTTCTTCACCTTCATGTGGTAGTCATTGATGCTCATACTTTCTCTTTGCACATTGTGCAACTCTTGCTTGAGCTACATTTTCCTGGCTTGCGTATTTGTGCTATACATTTTTGACAAAGTATCCCATGCCTCCTTTGGCGTACTTGCATCCTGAATATGCACAATCATAGAGTCTGAAATACTGATAGACAGCCAGTACATAACTTTTCTGGCTCTCTCATGCCATCCTTTAAATGCCTGCATTTGTTGTTGATTGGGAACATCAGGAAGAACTGGTTCTTCTTCGTTTCTTGCAACTAATTCCCAATATTCTTTTCCCATAAGGAAATTCGTCATTCTAAACTTCCATGCTTGGAAATTGTTCTTGTCAAGTTTTTCAGTGACAATTTGTGAAAGAGAATCAGACGCCATTACAGAACACTGCAAAAAATTCTGTCACTGCAAAAAACACAGCTTCAGCCTCACAAGGGCAAATCTGCAAAACTGACGAAAGTGGTATTTGACCACACAGTCACTTCCTAGTGACGATTTTGCATCAACAGGAAACAAGGATGATTCTGTAACTCCCAATGTCTCTGCGCACACGCATACGATGCAATTTCTATGGTAACTTTTCATTGACCTGTAGAACAATGGTCGCACAGCAAAAAATAGGGCCTTTTCCTAAGTGCGTGCGGAAAACTTCCGCCTCGAAAACAGGCCCCGAAATGGCCTCGAATCAAAAAAACAGGACAACTATGGGCTAAAGCCCGATCCCGCAGCATATACTGCCCTCTTGCTACATAGTGAAGGGCGTCTCAATCTGAGACAATGTACTCTTGCACTTTCCGGTTGTGCTACCTGCAGAGACTTGCTCCCAAACTCAAAAAATGAAAGCAACAATGGTCCTCTTACGAGAACACCGCAAACTTGGTTTACTTTCTTGAGCTCCTTACCACGAACCAGGCTCTGATACCATGTTAAGATTGTGGGAGAGAAGGAAGGAGTCTCACTTGTAGCTTTCTCACTTGCACAATGGGGGAATACACACAAAGGTGGAGGCTGAAAACAGTTTTCCTCTTCTTAGTTGTGTAAGCCAAAAAGAACTCTAGTACAAAGAAATAGAAGAACCCTATATATGGGTCTCAAACCAAACTCAACTAACTAAGGTGGCATACTAACTGAGCCACGAACTAGAGTAGATAAGGATAGCTGTCATCTAGCTATTATTCATGGGCGGTGTACCAACCGCATCTGTAGCTAACAAGTTGGTGACATAAATGCACAACGGTCACCCTGGCATATCACGAGTGGAGCTCAATATCTCAACACTACTTTGTACTTATGGAGCAATCGGGACATTGGAAGTGTCAAGTTGAGGTGGTCTAGGGACAGTTGGTTGTGGTTTTGGTCGATAGACTCGTTGAGGTTCTATGGGTTTGGTGCTTTTTGAGTCAATTGGTTTGTTTTGTGGAGATGGGTTGGAGGGCCTAAATTGAGGGACATGCATGCTGCTTGTAGTCTTGGGCAACCAAATCCAACTATTGCCTTCATAGTAGCCTTGAGCACACAATAGGTCTTTGGGCACCCATCATGGCTTGATCATTCATTTTTTTATGTATCACCAACTTTGTCCCTTAGGCCGAGGGTGTTTGGGAACCCATTTGAGGTGCTACTTAGTGGTCTTAGATGTCTCTCCTTTGGCTTGCAGGTGATTTGTCTTGGCAAGGTGGGACAAGTCACGACCCCCCTTCTTAGATCTTGCACTAAGTTCCTCTATCGGTGGCCCTATATGCTTTGATGGTGCTGCATTGTCCTTGTTGAAAGCCGCCACTACTTGAACATTGCCAATGGCGAGGTAAATGAACTAGGATTCATAGTCGACATTGTAGTGTGCTTATTTCTTGAATGTGTGTCCTAGCAATGATTTACTAGTAGCCTTAGTATTAGACAACACATAGAAGATCATAGGTAGACTTTCAATCTTGATAGAGATTGCTATTTTGCACTTTCCCAGTAGTGATGAATAGGATTGTCCCCCAAATGGGTTGAGTTTAGCATTAATAGGTTGTAGTTGGTGCTGACCAATGAGGGTCCAATGATTGTGTGTAAGGATATAAAAGTTAACTCCCTCATCAATAAGCGCATCAAAGGCATGTGTCTTTTGGGCAGTTAGTGATATGTGTAGATAGGCAGGTTCTGTTACTTCCTCATCCTTGTCCTCTGTCTTAGTGATGGTGGCTACTCTTACGTTCATAGGGGGTTCTAGCATTGGATGCTTGTGCAATGGATGCATTGGAGGGTAGTACTTCTGGAGGCAAATGCCATTGAAGAATCCTACACTCTCTCCCTCTAGGGTCCAGAGCTCTACATTGCTAGTTTAACTATTGTTGTGAACTTTAAAAGGCCCCAATCCTCTGAACTTCATCTTCTACTTATGGCCCTTTACAGAGTATAGTAGCACTCGGTCGCCTTGCTCAAAATTACATTGTTTGACATATTTGTCAAACCAGCTTTTTTGTATGCAGGACATATGGTCTACCATGTAATGCTACTTACCCTTGCGTACAACCACAAGGAAGTCAAATTCTAGAAGTAGAAGTAACCATCTAGCTATGCATCATATAGTGCAAAGGTTTGTTCACTAGATAAAGCAAGGCTTGATGTGGTCAACGAAGAAGATAAAGGGCGCAGCTAAAAGATAATGACAAAAAAAATTTATAGCGAATACCATGGCTAGGCCTTTTCTCTTCGTTGTGGAGTAATTTATATTTGTATATGTGGGTTTTCTGCAAGCAAAGCTCACAAGATGATCAAGATTATGTTCACCAAGTTGGCACAAAACAACTCCCACGGTGAACTTTGAGGCATTATTGTACATGTGGAATGTTATGTTCCAATCTAGGGCTCGTAGGATCGATGCTCACATTGATGATGGACCGCCTAGCTAGATGAGTCTGTACGTCTAAACTTAGCACGTTGGTGGTCATTATGACACTCACATGGCCACTGACTTATCACTTATTATATTTAGTTTGTTACACCTACCTACAGCTGGCAAAAATATAACGCCAGTCAATTAGTGTAGTAGGTTATGCACTGTTTGACTTAGACGGCCACTTTCCTTTATGTTGTATCTTATCTATACTCTGTGTACATTGTATAGTGTGTGGAAGAAGAAGAAAAATCAGCAAGAAAACGTTTTGGCCTCCATCTCTCTTCTTGTGTTCTTGAGTGAGCTTCCTCTTGTGTATACAGTGTGTGTTTGGCGCAACAGCTCAAGCAAATCCCCCCATCACGCAATTTTTGACATGGTATCAGAGCCGCGCCACTGAGAGAGGCTGATTTTGAAGGCTGAAGTGAAGGAGAAGAAGCAAGGTTCAAGCAAGCAAGCAATGGGTAAGAAGCTCTCCCATTCTTCCACTCTCTCTCTTGGATAGTGCCTGTGGAGGCACCGGAAGCAGGGTCGAGCAAAAATCTCAGATTGTTGTGAGATTTGGTGTGTGAAAAAAACATTGTATATTCTAAAAATTGGCCCTTTAGGGCTTCCTTGCAGTTATTTTGGGCATCCAAGGCCATTTCAGGCCCTGTTTTAGAGCCGAAAGGTTGCGGACAACAATTTTAGGGTACACTGTGATTTCGGTTGTTTTGACCAAAAGTGAGTGCACAGGTTATAAATTTCGAATCTGTAATTTTTGAGGTGTTTGCAAGAAGGAAACATAAGGTTTATCTGCAAACAAGTTGCAAATTACATGTACTAGTGAGCAATCAGTGAAAAAGGTTGCTTGGTGTATTGCTGTGCACGTGTTGTGAAAGATTGCAGAAGACTAGCTTGTGTTGTATCCTTGTTTGTGATAATGGCAGAGAACAGTGGAAATCCCATTATTGAGAAGCTCGACAAGAACAACTACCCTTCATGGAAGTTCCATGTGACGAACTTCCTCATTGGAAAGGTTCTTTATGAGTTTGTTTCAGGTGAAGAAAAGGAGCCAGAGCTAGGTATCCCTCCAACTGCAGATGAATTAAAAGCATGGAAAGAATGGAATGCGAAAGATAAAAAGGTGATGTACTGTTATCTGCTGTCATTGATAATATGATGTTGGGACATATCAGGAATGCAGAAACTTCACATGCAGCTTGGATAATTTTTTAGAACATGTTTTTAGTAAATACAAAGGCACAAAAGATTCAACTCAAGTAAGAGTTGAATGCCTTGAAGAAAGGAAAAATGTCTGTCAATGAGTATGTGTTGAAGGTGAGGAGTATTGCAAATGCTTTAGCAGTGATTGATGCAATGCCGGATGATGATGATTTGGTTTCATCCACTCTGAGTGGCCTTAATAATGAGAAGGCATGGAAATCATTTGTTACTTCAGTATATGTACGTAAGCCATTTTCAGATTTTGATGAGTTGATCTCTCTCGTGATTACCGAAGAGATCAATATGCAGGGTGACTCATCTGAAAAAAATGGTGAACAAGTTCAAGCATTTTACTCAAGTTTAGAAAGGGGACGTGGTAGATCCTCTTTGAGAGGCTGTGGTATGGGACATGCTGGCGATAACCAGCAAAATAGGTTCAATTTGCAATTTGGTGAAATGTAGGTTTAAGGAGGCCGAGGAAACTTTAGAGGAAAGGGGAGCTCTAAATGAAGAGGTGGATGGCAGAATAGAGGTTCTGGAAATTCTGCTATTGTTTGCCATTATTATGGCAAAACAGGCCATATTGCAGCCCATTGCTATGCAAAGAAGGATGATATTCGTAGTGGTAATTTGCAGCAAGGAAACTATGCATCGTCTTCACAACAGAATGAAAACAAAAATGAGCCTCTGTTTGTTATGCAGCATATGATGAATGCAGTTACAGGAAAGGGGATACATGATGATGTATGGTATGTCGATTCAGGTGCATCTAATCATATGACAGTCATGTTGAATGGTTTGGAGAGATGCAAGACTTACAAAATCCAGGTTATGTGCAGACGGGTGATGATTCATGCCACCCAATTTCACACATTGGAAAGATTCCCTTGTCCTTGTATGATGGCCAGACAAAGATTCTAACAGATGTATTACATGTGCCATCAATTACAAAGAATCTAGTGTCTGTTGGCCAAATGGTAGAGCAGGGGTTGTAGGTCTGATTCAATGCAGAATGTTGTTTTGTAGAAGACTTTAATGATAAGTACAGGTTGGTCACAAAAGGAAGTAGAATTGGCCGAATGTTCACTTTAGATGCTGGAATTCCTATAATGGATGCTACTATCTATGCTAAAGGAAAAGGAATAGTTATAGATATTGAAATATGGCATAAACGTATTGGACATGCAAATGTGCAAAGGCTGAAATTAATGCAGTCCAGAGGATTGGTTACAGGGTTGCTTTCTTTTAGAGTAGCAAAATTTCATAAAGTCTGTGAAGCATGCCAGTTTGGTAAACAGGCAAGACAACCCTTCTCGCATGACAAAGAAGTGAGTAGAAAAATACTTGATGTAGTGCATACAGATGTTCGGGGGCCTACACAGAATGTATCTCTTGGAGGTAGCACATTTATTGATGACTGTTCAAGGAAGCTATGGGTATACTTCATGAAGGAAGAGAGTGATGTGTTTGAGCACTTCAAATCTTTTAAGGCAGTTGTTGAAAGAGAAATAGGCTTAAAAGTGAAGTGCTTGAGATCAGATGGAGGGGGAGAGTACCTCTCTAATGAGTTCAGTGGCTTCTTGAGGACTCATGGGATAAAGAGGAAATTTACTTGCAAGTATATCCCACAGCAAAATGGTGTTGCTAAAAGAAAAAATAGGCATATTGCAGAAGTTGCACGGGCATTAATGGCTGAAAAGAATATGCCCAAACAGTTTTGTTCTAAGGCTGTCCATACTGGTGTCTACATTATGAACAAAACTCCCATAGCTACAGTTCATGGGATAACTCCGGAAGAATGCTTTACTGGCAAGAAGCCAAATGTATCGCACTTGAAGGTATTTGGCTATGTTGCATACGTTCATGTGCCAAATGAGCTATGGAAGAAGCTTGATCCAAAGGCAAAAAAATATGTTTTTATTGGATACTCTTTAGAGCAGAAAGGGTATCATTGTTATAACCCTGTCAGAGGTGAGTTCAGAGTGAGCAGGGATGTTATCTTTGATGAGATGGGAAGTTGGTATACACCTACTGGTGATGTTTTGGATAATGATAATGATCAGGACAGCTATGTGTAGTAAGATAAACAAGAATCACGGAGTCTTAGTGGACCAGAAATATCATATGGTACTACACCTATAGTGAGCCCTTGGTCTAGGAGACTTAGGAGTAGCCCCACATCTTCAGGTGGATCTATAAGTGTTGCAGGGAAGGACAAAGGAAAGAAGAAAGTGTTGGATGGTAATGATGCATCTACAAGTCATTTGGGATTTGATAGAGATTCCAGTGGTTCAGAGAGTTTGGATGATAAGCTTGGTATTCCTTTAGTCAGGACACCAGGTGTACAGAGATCTCATAGTAATGTAAAGGCTCCATTGAGTGATCCAGTGGTACGCAGATGTAGCAGGGTTAGATACCCTGTTAAAAGATCTGGTTTTGAAGATTATGCAGCTCACCATTTTGCTTATATGGTGAAACTAGTTGAGGATGTTGAGCCCACTTGTTTTGAGGATGTTGTTGGTCATGCTCATTGGGATGCAGCAATGGATGAGGAGATGGCTGCATTAGAAGCCAATAAGACTTGGGATTTGGTATCCTTACCTAAGGGTAAGAAAGCTATTGGATGTAAGTGGGTTTACAAAGTCAAGCATAATACAGACGGTTCAGTTAGCAGGTATAAGGCTAGGCTGGTTGCAAAAGGCTATCCTCAAACATATGGCATAGATTATGAAGAGACATTCAATTCAATTGCTAGGATGGCTACTGTTAGGTGTGTGATTGCCTTGCTAGTTGCCAAAGGTTGGATTTTGTAGCAAATGGATAATAAGAATGCCTTCTTGCATGGTGAATTGCAAGAAGAAGTGTATATGGAGTAGCCAGTAAGTTATGAGTATTTAGAGCATCCCACATATGTGTGCAGGTTAAAGAAGGCGCTATATGGGCTGAAGCAAGCACCTAGAGCATGGTCTGAAAAGATTGGAGAGTACCTTTTCAATATTGGATTTTGTATTTCTGATGATGATAACTCACTTTATGTGAGAAAGGGAGATGCAGGTTTGGTCATCATAGCCCAGGTGACAGTGACAATGGGATTGCTGAAGTTAAGGACTTCTTGAAGAAGAAGTTTGAGATGAAAGATTTGGGTGAGCTGAGATACTTTCTTAGTATTGAGATAATCAGATGTGATGATGGTATATGGCTATCCCAAAGACAGTATGGCTTGGATATGTTATCCAAGTATAGTATGATAGCATGTAAGCCTCTTTCAATACCATTGGAGCAAAATGTGAAGCTGAGTGCTGATGTTGGAGATGAGATAGAAGACCCTACTATGTTCAAGAGGATAGTAGGGAGTTTGATTTACATGACTATCACAAGGCGAGACTTGAGCTATGTTGTTGGTCTTGTCAGTCAATTTATGCAGATGCCTAGAAAGCCTCATTTGGATGCAGTTAGACGTATATTGAGGTATGTGAAGTCCACTTTACATTATGGACTTTTTTATGAGGTAGGTAAGGATGTACAGGTCTTTGGATACACAAATGTAGATTGGGCTGGTAGCATGTCAAATAGAAGATCTACAAGTGGATTCATGGTTTCCCTTGGTAGTGCAACAGTTACATGGAGCAGCAAAAAGAAACCTACAGTTGCTTTATCGAGTACAGAGGCTGAGTATAGATGCTATAGCAGCATGTAAGGTGGTATGGCTGCAAAAATTATTAGGTGATTTGGACATGCAGGGAGATGGTCCAGTTGTCATTCATTATGACAACATGAGCAACATACAACTAGCTAGGAATCCAGTGTTCCATGCTAGGACAAAACACATTGAGGTGCACTACCTCTTTGTGAGAGAGAAGTACTTGCAGGAGAGATTGACTTGGTATATGTCAGCACATAGGATCAGATAGCTGACATTTTCACAAAGGCATTGGGTGCAAAGAAGATTCGAAAGTTCCGAAGCTTACTTGGAGTTGCAGAGATACAATTGAGCTTGAGGGGGAGTGTTGAGATGGAAAGCTCAACACGTGTGGACATTGATGATGGACTGCCTAGCTAGATGAGTTTGCATGTCTACACTTAGCACATTGGTAATCATTATGACACTCACATGGCCACTGACTTATCACTTATTATATTTAGTTTGTTACACTACCTACAGCTGGCAAAAATATAATGCCAGTCGATTAGTGTAGTCAGCTTTGCACTATTTGACTTAAAAGGCCACTTTCCTTTATGTTGTATCTTATCTATACTCTGTGTACATTGTATAGTGTGTGGAAGAAGAAGAAAAATCAGCAAGAAAAATTTTTGGCCTCCATCTCTCTTCTTGTGTTCTTGAGTGAGCTTTCTCTTGTGTATATAGTGTGTGTTTGGTACAACAGCTCAAGCAAATCCCTCCATCACGCGATTCTTGACAAGCCCTCTTACATTTGGCCAATTCAGCCCATCCGAATAAACAATTTGGCCAATACCTTTAAATTCGGCCCTCGGCCCTTGCACCTCGGCTTGTCCGAACGTACCATTCGATCTTGTTTGGATTCGTTGGCCCTTGGCCAACTTGATTCGGCCCAAACCAACTTGGCCATTTCCACTTGGCCCATTTTGACTCGACCATGTCCATTCGTCCATCCAAGCCACAAATTCGACTATTGTTCCTATTTGGCCCTCGGCCCCCGTCCGAATCCACCACTCGGCCCTTGCAATTCGAACGAGTTGGACCAAGTCAGATTTTTGCAATTTTTTTGAAAATTTGCACCAGGCCCAACCAGATTTTAACCGTGCAAACCTTTGTGAGCCATCCTGATGTCCATAACTCGATTCTAGCACAAGGAATAGGCGAAATTTCAAGACATAGCTGCTTTACAGCTTGAGTAGGTTGTTGAGAGAGTCAGTGCCTTAACAGCAACCAATGGAGTCATAAAACCCGAAACGAACCTAAAACGAGTAAGACGACTCAACAAGAAACCCTAAAACCTATCAAGACAGCCATAAATTGATCGAACAAGCCTATCATACCTAAGATGAAACAAGATTGTGTAAGTCGCTTAGACACTTGTTCTTTGCACTCACCTTGATTTCTAACACTTGAAGTATACCCAAGAACAGTCGAAAGCTTGATTGAGCACAAGTGCACAAAAAAGAACACACACACACACACACATACTGAGTGGAGGTAATTTGAGGATTGTATGCAATAATTAAGGAACTCAATCAGATAAAAGAACTTGAAGAAACCCACCAATAGGAGAAGATCCCAAGACATAAACAGGCAATCAAATCCTAGCGTAGGACCAAGCGAACAGTGACAGAGACGTGGATCTACCCGATCTGCTTAACCTTATCGATAGCTTGGTGGAGCATGAGAACACAACCATGTCAGAAGAAAGCTTAGATTGTAAGCTGTACGAGGAACTCAACTTAGGAGTTTTTCCAGAAGTGACCTAGCACTTGATGAGTAGCTATGATTCTCACGCTCAGTATGAGCACCGCAGTAGAATGGCAAAAGCCATCATAGCTGACTTAGAGGAGGAAAGGAAGCTAGCATACAAAGCACTGCAAGGCATAGTGGAATACAACTGAGACTAGCAGACTAGGTGTCTGAGGCAGAACACAGAGATGAGAGAGATACAACGAGTGTTAAACCTAGCAGGCAGGAATCAAACTGACCATGAGAGAGTGCTAGAAGGAGACTTGATGCTGAATGAGCTTCTCATGAAGCGATTTCTAGAAAACACATTAGCAAACCAAAGCGATGTAGTATTAGCGATGCCACTACTAGTAGGGCTAGGGGTAAACCAAGGCTCCAAGAGCCACTCTAAGATACCAGTTGTTGCTAAGCAGCTCGATAAGTACCAGCCTCACAACGATCCATACAGCTTCATAGAGTAGTTCGAGCAGGTTTGCGAGGCCAACGGTCTCACCGTCTTGACTCAACACTCTCAAGCATTCGAGCTTTGCATAGGTGACAAGGGTCGGACTTGGTACATGAGGTCTAGATGCGCAAAGTGAGTGAACTTCAATGGCCTCAAAAACCTCTTCATTAATGAAAAAGAGGACATCCATATTCATCAATGGAATACGAAATGAGGAGCTTGATAAAGCCTTGGCAGGCAACTTGAGCTTGCAGCGAGATGCACTAGCTATGGTGTTTGAAGAAGCCATTCGAATAGACGACCAGCTAAAGGAGAGGAGCTCCAGGAACTCGACCAAGAAGAGACCAACTCTAGAAGTTTGGAGAGAGCTTCAGCATCTAGTGAGTGATCAAGCACAAGTACCCAAGATAAGGGAAAGGCCATGGACACCAACTAGGAATTGGCTAACATGAAAATGGAAATAGCCAAGATGCAGGAGATGTTAAGATGACCAATGCACCCACCTATCCAATGTGTGTACTGTGGCAGAAACCACTATTGCCAGCCGAGTGTTAAGATCCCAGGTCACGACCTTGTACTAATTGCGGTAGGTTTGGTCACGACGTTGCACATTGTAGATTCCCTAGAAGACTTTCATACTCACAACCATATGGTCAACCTTACCTAGCAAATAGGCAGCAACAATTCTTCGGAAGGGGAGCCCCATTGGCCCTTCCTGCGCCAAATGACATTAAGCCGGTTGTTCCTAAAATGGACATAAATCCTACTAGAATACCTAGACTGCCTGGTCCCTATGTGACCCATTCACCAGAGTGATGCTCCAATCCACTGCGTGGAAGAGCCAAATGAGGAAGAGACTTATGTATACCCTTACATCTTGCGTGACGATGAGGGCAATGTAGTCCTTATGGACTATCGACCAGTTTTCAGGGCACCTTAGATCAGTCTTGTCTCTATTTTGTTACTCCCTTTTAGGACAACATGATGAGACATGTCCTGGGTGACCGCACGTTGTCCTAAAAGGGAGCAACAAAATAGAGACAAGACTTACCTAAGGTGCCCTGAGTGTGGAATCTCTCATCTCTTCGTTGACTGTCCAAAGTGAAAACCATCCTCGAGTTTGGCTAACGGGCCATCCATCCCATTGGGGCTGTTTGGTGTCCAGAATCTTGATGGGGAGGCTACACCTATCCCATTGCATGTCAAGACCCATGCACAAACGAAGAAAGCTAGCATATCACTGCTAGGTCCTAGTAATCTTGGTGTAGCCTCGATAGGAAAAGATCTCCAGGGAGGGAAGTACTTCTTCAGACGATAGCCATTGATCAGGAAGGGATCATCAGAGGCATCAACGGTCTGCACTTGAATAGAGCTGTTAGGATTGATAGCAAGTACCTTGTATGGGCCCATCCACCGTTGTTGAAGCTTGCTAGGAAACTTGCCAAATCTCGAATCATAGGCTAGAACAAGATCACCTTCTTTGAACTCCTTGTGCTTGATGAAACTGTCATGATAGGCCTTGCGTTGCGCTTGAGTGGTTTCCATACACTGTAGGGCCATCCGTCGTATCTCATCCAAGCATTCCAAGTGCAAGAGACGGCATTGCAGTGACTCACTCCCAAGCATTCTGTAACTGCCACTCGCAAAGAGGGCGATCCATGTAGAACTTAAAATGCGTTGACAGTAGATAGTGTCGAAACTTCTCCAGTGCAAACACCATTGCTAAGCATTCAAGCTCTGTCACTGTATAGTTATGTTCCCTATCAGTGACCTTTTGGCTTGCATAATATATTGGTTGATCTAATTTAGAGGGGGGCTTTTTGACATAGGATAGCACCTAGCCCTTCAACTGATGCATATGTGTGCACATGGAGCTCCTTTGTCCAGTCAGGAGGTTGTAAGATAGGTGCTTGGATAAGGCACTATTTTAGGGTATCAAAGGCTTCTCCACAGTCATCAATCCAAAGAAAAATTTCATCTTTCCTTAGGAGCTTGTGCAGAGGGGCTGCCTTGGTTACAAAATGTGCAATAAATCTTCTGAAGTAGTCCACACGACCAAGAAATCCTCTCAATTGCTTGAATTTGTTGGTGCTGCCAAGGCGACAATCTTCTCAATATTTGTAGGGTCTGTTGCAATCCCTTGTGTAGAGAAAATATGACCCAAAAGAACTCCTGATGAGACACCAAAGACACATTTGTCGAGGTTGAGAGAAATCCCATACTCTCGGCATCTGTCAAAACATTGCTCTAGGTGTCCCCAGTGCTCACGGATCAAGCTATAGACACAACTTGGAAGGTGGCAGGAGCATTACAGAGCCCAAATGGCATCACTCTATAGGCATAGGTCCCCCATTCTGTGGTAAAGGTTGTTTTGGATTGGTCCTCTTCTGCGATTTGGACTTGGTTATATCCGCTGAATCCATCCAAGAGGGAATACAGCTCATGGCCTGCCACTATATCCAACTGTTGGTCTATAAAAGGGATAGGGAAATGATCCTTCTTCGTCTTCGAATTAAGCTTCCAAAAGTACACACATCTTCGAAGTTTCCCATTCTTCTTGGGTACTACCACAATGGGCGAAACCCATTCACTGTTAGCTATGGGATAAATGAACTCGACTTCAAGAAGTTTCAATAATTCAGCCTTCACTAGAGCATAATAATTAGTATTCATACGCCTTTGTCTTTGCCTTATAGGTTTGGCATTAGGATCTAGGTCAATGTGATGTTGGCATACTGTGGGATCAATCCCCTTTAGATCTTTATATGACCAAGCGAACACGTCTAAGTTCTCCTTTAGTAGATCTCACAGGACCGCTAGTTCCTTTTCTAGAAAATTGAGACCCACTTTCAGGTGACATTTAGTACCGTCAGTATCCAGGAACGTCACTTGTTTTTCACCTTTCACTTTGCAGATAAATGTCCCACGGATGGCTTCTGGTGACTCTTTCAAAAGAGTAGTGTCCTCATCTGATGTTCCACTAGAACCAGTGTCCTCCTTCTGAACAGATGACTCATTTGTCTGTTGAGATTGCTAAAAGGGTATTAGAGCTTTGTTTGCTTTTGTGTGAGTGGTGATTTCTTCTGGACTTAGGTATTCATTGCCTTTGATCCATTGCTTATGCAGATTTTACATACTTTGTGGTCCATTGGTCAACCAAAATGGAACCATGGTCATTCCATCCAACACCCTGAGATCTTTGGCCTCTAAGGTCTCTGTAGGGATATCAACAAGATCATTCGCTATCAGAGGAAATTCTTGATCTGTACTTTCATAACCTGCTTCGTTTTCTTCCTCATCATTTTCATCCTCTTCCTCTGGAGGCTCTGTCTTGATAAGAAGACATGGACTAAGGATCATTCTTGATCAGCAACTATCGAAATGTTAAGTTTGGTTTAAAAGTGTCTAGGTCTTTTACCAAGTCATAATCTTTGATAGGATCCACAGGCTTCTCCAGCCTGCTGGGGAATGGGGCTACACCCATTTTCATCTTTCCTTTTTCTTCTAACAATGGTAGCATTGGCACTTCCTCTATTTTTGGAAGTGCTTCTATATCATCAATCTCCTAGACCTCTGGTCCTGTCTTTGGGACTGTCTCTGCGATGCTTTGTGGCACTATGGTGCTCTGTACTGCACTGTTCTGTTCTGTACTACTCTATCCCTCTGTTGGTAGGTTAAACTTCAAATTCTTGGCAAGAGAATTATTCTTTTCTTGCACAATTGGTCCCTTCTTCTTGGCGCGCGTGACAGCAGCAACTTCCAACTCTACCAAATTGGAGGCAGGTTCTTGTACCTTCTGTTGGCTATCAGTGCCATTGGCCTTTACAGGGGCTGGACTTGGACAGTCTTTTGCAGTGTGGCCTTCACCTTTGCATCGGTTACCAAGCATCCCACGTATCTTGCTGAAAAAATTCCAACCTTTTCCTTCTTGTTTTTGTGAACCTCCACAGACCACGACTCCTGAAGCTTCTTCACAATCTCCCACTTGATGATGTTTGGAAACTTCTTAATGAATACCAAATCTTCCATGGATGGTCATTCTCTCTATTTCTACTCTTTAGTTTGTTTCCAAACAATTTTCCACCAAGATGCAAGTTTATGCTGCTTCAACAGGAAGAGGAAATAGTCCACCGCATAGAGCATGCATCATGATGGTAATTTGTTTCCACCATTGTGGGATGAAAATCTTGTGGAAAGTGGCTTTGATAATGAGAATCTTCAACTCTTAGTGGAAGAAGGAACTTTGCAAACATCCATTGAATTCTCCTCTTCTTGGCAATGCCATTTCCTTCATTTTCCTTCATTTTCAGCCTCTTCTGATCCTTGTTGATGGCAAGTTTCCCCGACTACGCACCAAAAACATGGAGCCCAGAGGAACACCAAGGAAAAGGGGATTCTACTGCAAGAAAATCTATCTTGTAACATCAACAAGCTTTTATTTCATTCTTTTGATGACCAAAACAAAGAAAACATCAAATCTTCACACAGTATCATAGTAGATATCTCCCACGGATTTGATAGAATCAACCATGATCTTCAACATCTTCATAGAATCCTTCAATAGAACAAAGAATATAAAATAATACACCATTTTTTGACTGGAAATCAATCACATAGTTTTCATCTTCAATGTCTTCATAGTTTTCTCTCTCAATCTCTTATATACAGTTACATTGTTTTGATAGAAATTGGCTATCTCTGGCTCTCTCTCTCTCTCTCTCTCTCTCTCTCTCTCTCTCTCTCTCTCTCTCTCTCTCTCTCTCTCTCTCAATAGTACATCATCTCCTCACTACAATACTCTAATAATGAATCTCAATAATCCTTCTTAAGTTGTGGATGCACCTCCCAAGAGGTATGTCTGATGTGAAGAGGCACCAGAGCCACTATAGTCTCTTCATAGCTCACTACTATCACTGTTACTCCAGTCTTCTCTTCAGTCTTTAGCAGTTGCCTCTTCCATTTGTTTTAGCTCTTTTGAAATTAGATTCATCCTTTCCAAAAGTTAGAAAACTTTTCCAAAGTCACGCATACACTCTACAGAACACTTACAGAAGATCTACAAAACAGTACAGAACAGGAATAGGCAGATACAGAACAGAGACAGAGCAGAGACAGAGGCTCTATAGAAGGTTTACAGAGGGTTACAGAAGGTCGTCAGAGAAGATCAAATCCTCATAATTCATACTAAAACCACTCCAAACTATCAAAAACTATTCAATAAGCTTCCAAAAGATTTCAATCTTCATCAATCATCAATCCATGCTTCATACAAAAGAAAATCAAAACAAAATAGAAGTTATACAGAAGGTATACAGAACCAATCAAAACCTCAACAGAACCTATCAGAACATCACAGAGCTTCATATCTCCACTAAAAATCATCATGAGATTCCAAAGTATAATCAATATCATCCAAAACACTCTCAAACACTTCTATTAACAACCATACATCACTCTAAATCCATCAAAAATCAATCATTCAAACCTCAAAAACAATAAAAATCAGTCAAAAATTCAGTCTTTTTCCACTCTCAACAGTATTCCTCCCAGTCTAGCTGTGCATACTATTCTTGTAAAGAAAGGTACTCGCCCAGTATGTCAGAAAGTAAGGCGTATGCCTTTTGAATTATGGGACGGGTTGTTTGAAGAACTACAAAAGTTGTGAAAAGCGGGTTTGATCTTCCATGTTCAACATTTTGAATGGTGCTCACCAGTTGTGATCAGGAAGAAGAATAATAATTAGATCTAGCTTTGCGTAGATTTTAGAGAGTTGAATAAGCAAGCTATTAAAGATTACTACCCGTTGCCATTTATTAACCAAATTTTGGATCAACTAGTAGGTAGGGAAATCTATTCGTTTATGGACTGCTTTGGAGGGTATAACCAAATGGCGATTGCTGAGCAAGACAAGCTAAAAATGACATTTATTACTATCTTCAGTACCTTTGCGTACCATGTGATGGCATTTGGTGTCAAGATTGTGGGAGAGAAGGAAGGAGTCTCACTTGTAGCTTTCTTGCTTGCACAATGGGGGAATACACACAAGGGTGGAGGCTGAAAACTGTTTTCCTCTTCTTAGTTGTGTAAGCCAAAAGAACTCTCATACAAAGAAATAGAAGAACCCTATATATGGGTCTCAAAACCAAACTCAACTAACTAAGGTGGCATACTAACTGAGCCACGAACTAGAGTAGATAAGGATAGCTATCATGTAGCTATTATTCATGGGCGGTGTACCAACCGCGTCTGCAACTGACAAGTCGGTGACATAAATACACAACGGTCACCCTGGCGTATCACGAGTGGAGCTCGATATCTCAACACTCCCCCTCGAGCTCAATCCCAATTCCTGCACACCAAGCAGGTCTCTGAACTTGCGCAGCTTCTCTACACCCAATGACTTCGTAAATATGTCAGCTACCTGATCCTCTGTGCTGACATAAACTAGATCAATAAGACCTAGTAAAACCCTCTCCCGCACATAGTGATAATGCACCTCAATGTGCTTTGTTCTAGCATGATAGACTGGGTTATTTGCCAAGTGTATACTACTCATGTTGTCACAATAAATGACAACTGGCCCATCTGTAGACTGATGCATATCATAAAGTAGCTTATGCAACCAAGCTACCTCACATGCAGCCATTGCTGCACCCCTGTACTCAGCCTCTGTGCTCGACAAGGCAACTGTAGGCTGTTTCTTGCTGCTCCAAGTGACTGCAGCACTCCCAAAAGAGAACACATATCCACTGGTAGATCGTCTATCAGAAATACTACCAGCCCAATCAGCATCAGTGTATCCATGCAGCTGTATCTAAACCCCAGTCTCATAAAATAGTCCATACTGCAATGTGGACTTCACATACCTGAGTATGCGTCTAGCCGCATCCAAATGCGATTTCCTTGGAGCCTGCATAAACTGACTTACCAATCCAACAGCATAGCTCAAATCTGGCCTGGTAATAGTCATATAAATCAAGCTTCCTACTATGCGTCTGTACATAGTAGGGTCTTCCAGAAGCTCACCTGCATTTGCGCTTAGCTTCACATTCTGCTCCAAAGGAACTGAAATAGGCTTACAGCCTGTCATCCCATATTTGGACAGCATGTCCAATCCATACTGCCTCTGCAAGAGCTGTATCCCACTTGGTGATCTAATCACCTCAATGCCCAAGAAATAACGCAGCTCTCCCAAATCCTTCATCTCAAACTTTTGCTTCAATATCATTTTCACATGAAGGATATCTTCATCATTGTCACCTGTCATAATCAAATCATCAACATAAATGACAAGCAGCATAATACCTTTCTCTGTCTTTCTCACATAAAGTGAGAAATCTGCCTTGGAAATCTGAAAGCCAATAGTGACAAGATACTGCCCTATCTTATCAAACCATGCTCTAGGTGCTTGCTTCAAGCCATACAAGGCTTTCTTCAATCTGCAAACAAACTCAGGATGAACAGCATGCACATAACCTAGTGGCTGCTCCATATAGACCTCTTCTTGCAAATCACCATGCAAGAAGGCATTATTTACATCTATCTGATGTAAAGACCATTCCTTTGATGCAGCCATAGCAATGACTACTCTTACGGTTGCCATCCTTGCAACCGGACTGAATGTTTCTTCATTGTCAATGCCATATGTTTGTGCATACCCCTTGACTACTAATCTTGCCTTGTATCTGTTCACAGAACCATCTGCATTGTGCTTCACCTTATAAACCCACTTACAGCCAATTGCATTCTTACCTTTAGGCAAAGGTACCAATTCCCATGTAGCATTTGCTTCCAAGGCATCCATTTCTTCATCCATGGCTTTCTCCCATTTTTCTTTTCCCATGGCTTGCTCAAAAGAAGTAGGTTCTGGTTCCTGTATCACTTTGACCATATATGCATAGTGAATGGCTGTAAATCCATCATATTTCAGCCTATCCACAGGATACCTAACTCTGGTTGACCTGCGCAAAGTAGGTTCACTCCCAGGTGCTCTCAAAACATCCCTGGTCTTCCTTACTCCAGGTGTAACAATAGAAGGAATACCCAACTCATCATCAATGCTCTGTTCTGAGCCACTGGATTCACCATCTACATAAGAGTGACATGCGTTCACATTAAACATGGGCTGATCAACCTTCTCTTTTCCTTTTCGTGATACCTGCATACCACTATCTGCATTGCTTTGAGAAGATTCTCCTGATCTCAATCTGCCTGTCCATGGCGAAGAGTGTGAACCGCTGCTAGAGGACGCTCCAGGTCCACTAATATTTTGTGACTGCTGCTGTGAATTCTGTGCAGCATTACCATTTTGTGCATCTACATCATCAATCACATTTACTGGTTTATACCAGCTACTCATCTCATCAAAAACAACATCTCTGCTCACTGTAAACTTACGAGTAGAAGGGTTATAGCATCTATACCCGTTTTGCTTGCAGAGAGTAACCAATAAAGATGCACTTCTCAGCTTTTGGATCCAACTTGGATCTCAACTCATCTGGCACATGTACATAGGCAATGCAGCCAAAAATTTTCAAATGAGAAATATCTGGTTTCCTACCAGTATACCTCTCCTCTGGAGTCATTCCATGTATTACTGCAGTGGGACCCCTGTTCATTATGTAGAC
Source organism: Lygodium microphyllum (assembly GCF_053477565.2). Lineage (NCBI taxonomy): Eukaryota > Viridiplantae > Streptophyta > Polypodiopsida > Schizaeales > Lygodiaceae > Lygodium > Lygodium microphyllum. Next base: position 73,799,016 of record NC_141159.1, read on the forward strand.
TGCTGTAGCAACCGCTTCAGCCCAATAAAAATCTGGCAGCTCTTTTTCATTGAGCATGGCACGAGATACTTCTCCAATATGCCTGTTTTTCCTTTCTGCAATTCCATTTTGTTGTGGGGTATGACTACATGAATATTGCTGCTTTATGCCATGCTCCTGCAAGAACCTTGCAAACTCATTTGAGAGGTACTCTCCCCCTCCATCTGACCTTAGGCATTTTATTTGCAGACCTGTTTCTTTTTCAACCATAGCTTTCAGAGTTTTGAAATGCCCAAACACTTCACTTTTCTTCTTCATAAAATACACCCAAACTTTTCTGCTATAGTCATCAATAAAAGTGACAAAATAATGACAGCCTCCAAGAGATGCAGGTTTAGTAGTCCACACATCAGAGTGGATTAATTCCAATGGCTTCTCACTCTCTTGAACATGTCTAGGAAATGGTTTCCTTGCCTGTTTTCCAAATTGGCAGGCTTCACATACCTTATGCATTTCTGCAACCTTGAATTTAAGCAATCCTGCAACAATATTTTGGACCTGCATTGATTTAAGTCGCTGTTTAACATGACCAATGCGTTTATGCCAGATATCAATATCTGCAACTACACCGGTCCCATGTGCAAACATTGCTGCACTCAATTCAGACATGTCTGCATCCAATGTAAACATTCTGCCCTTCTTCTTTCCTTTTGCTATCAAGCGACCTTTATTTTTCATATCCTCAACAAAGCATCCATGAGGATTAAATCTGACCTGCAAGCCTTGCTCAACCATTTGACCAACAAAAACCAGATTCTTGGTGATATTTGGGACATGAAATACATCGGACAGGTATTTCTTTTTCCCATCCTGCATAGACAAGGGAATTTTTCCAATCTGCACAATAGGATGTGCAGTATCATCACCAGTCTCCACAAATCCTGGTTTTTCCATTTTCCTTGCATCCTCCATCCATTCTGCATGACCTGTCATGTGGTTTGATGCACCTGAGTCAACATACCATACATCATTACTTTCTTCTGCACTTGTCACAGAATTGTTCATGTGCTGCACCATGAACAAATGCTCATTTCTGTCATCACCCTGTCTACTAGAAGATGCATAATTCTCTTGTTGCAGTTTTCCATTCATGATGTCATTCTGCTTTTTATAGCAGTCTTTAGCCATATGACCCATTTTACCACAGTAGTAGCATTCAACATTATTGTTTGCATTTTGACCTCTTTGCCATCCACCACGACCTCTTTGGCTCCCCCTGCCTCTAGAGTTACCACGTCCTCCTCCATAGGACTGGTTTTCTTGAGTTTGCTGCATATTCTGATTTCTACCACGGCCTCCAGATCGGCCTTCTCTACCTCTGCCTCTACCTCTTCCAGCATTTGAGTAGAAGACAACTTCTTTTGAAGTTCCTCCTGAAGAAGATGCACCACCATTTCTCTGCTCCTCAGAAATTAGAAGAGCAATCAACTCCTCAAAATCAGAAAATCTTTCACGGACGGAAATGGATGTCCGAAACTGCGCATAATCCTTTCCTAGACCATTCAAGGTCACAGAAACTAAATCATCATCTTCCACTGGCGACCCAATGGAAGCAAGTGCATCTGCAATTTTCTTCACCTTCATGTGGTAGTCATTGATGCTCATATTTTCTTTTTGCACATTGTGCAACTCTTGCTTGAGCTGCATTTTCCTGGCTTGCGTATTTGTGCTATACATCTTTGATAGAGTATCCCATGCCTCCTTTGGCGTACTTGCATCCTGAATATGCACAATCATAGAGTCTGAAATGCTGATAGACAGCCAGTACATAACTTTCCTGGCTCTCTCATGCCATGCTTTGAATGCCTGCATTTGCTGTTGATTGGGAACATCAGGAAGAACTGGTTCTTCTTCATTTCCTGCAACAAATTCCCAATATCCTTTTCCCATAAGGAAATTCGTCATTCTAAACTTCCATGCTTGGAAGTTATTCTTGTCAAGCTTTTCAGTGACAATCTGTGAGAGAGAATCAGACGCCATTACAGAACACCGCAAAAAGTTCTGTCACTACAAAGAACACAGCTTCAGCCTCAAAAGGGCTAATCTACAAAACTGACGAAAGTGGTATTTGACCACACAGTCACTTCCTAGTGACGATTTTGCATCAACAGGCAACAAGGATGATTCTGTAACTCCCAATGTCTCTGCACACAAGCATACGATGCAATTTCTACAGCAACTTTTCACCGACCTGTAGAACAGTGGTCGCACAGCATAAAACTGGGCCTTTTCCTGAGTGCGTGCAGAAAACTTCCGCCTCCAAAACAGGCCCCGAAATGGCCTCGAATCAAAAAAATAGGACAACTATGGGCTAAAGCCCGGTCCCGCAGCATATACTACCCTCTTGCTTCACCGCGAAGGGCGTCTCAACCTGAGACAATGCACTCCTGCAATTTTCAGCTGTGCTACCTGTAGAGATCTGCTCCCAAAACAGAAAATGAAAGCAACACTGCTCCTCTTACCAGACCACCGCGAGCTTGGCTTGCTTTCTTGAGCTCCTTACCACAAACAAGGCTCTGATACCATATCAAGATTGTGGGAGAGAAGGAAGGAGTCTCACTTGTAGCTTTCTTGCTTGCACAATGGGGGAATACACACAAGGGTGGAGGCTGAAAACTGTTTTCCTCTTCTTAGTTGTGTAAGCCAAAAGAACTCTCATACAAAGAAATAGAAGAACCCTATATATGGGTCTCAAAACCAAACTCAACTAACTAAGGTGGCATACTAACTGAGCCACGAACTAGAGTAGATAAGGATAGCTATCATGTAGCTATTATTCATGGGCGGTGTACCAACCGCGTCTGCAACTGACAAGTCGGTGACATAAATACACAACGGTCACCCTGGCGTATCACGAGTGGAGCTCGATATCTCAACATTTGGGTTATGTAATGCACAAGGTTCGTGGCAGAGAACAGCTGACAAGACCTTTGGTGACATTTCCCCTGAGGAATTGTAAGTATTACTTGACGATTTGGGGGCAGCCATTGTAAGAAGGGATAGACAGTTAATTATCTTATGGAAGTGTTTTGAGCATTACAAACAATTCTACATAGCTCTCAACCCACAGAAGTGCGTCTTCAGAGTCCCTCATGGGCTCTTGTTAGGCCATGTGGTCAGTTCTGTAGGGATTGCGACTGATACTGAAAAGATCAAGGTCATAGTCACCATGAGTCCACCGCGTACTCCAAAGGAAGTGCATAGCTTTCTGTCATTGGTAGGGTATTATCGGAGGTTTATCAATGCCTTGGCAGAAAGAACATTGCCACTGACGAATCTATTGTCCTTTAATTGTCAATTTTCATGGAGTGATGCTTGCAGAGTATCTTTTGACGATGTAAAGCAGGAGCTTGCCAAAGCATCTATTTTAAAAGCACCAAAAAGGTGTGAAATGTTATATATATTTTCAGCAACAAATATATATAGTATCAGCTGCTGTTTGGCCCAAATTTGGGAGGAAAAGTGGTACCATCCGATAGCTTTTGCTAGTTGGAAGTTGGGCATATAGGAAATTAACTACACCTATATGGAGAAGTTGTGTGTTGCAATGGCCACCAAGAAGTTCAGGCACTACATTCTTTATGAGAGGGTGGTTTTTTATACGAAGGCAGAGGGCTTCGATTGCTATTGAATAAGTTGCAGCTGCCTGACCGTTTAGCAAAGTGGTTAATCACTTTGCAGGAGTTTGATTACAATATTAAGATCAAGCCACCGAAGCTTCAGGGCATTGTCGAGTGTCTTATGGATTTCAGAGAGCCAAAAGAGGTCGTGACTGAAGGAAGTGACATGGAAACATTGTTTAAGATTGATATGGTATCTATTCCCTCCTGATATGCTACTATATTGCACTATCTTTCTACGGGAGAGACTGGAGCTACTCTATCAAAACCCGAGAAGAGGAAGATTAAACAGCAAGCATTGAAATTTTCCTTGATCGTAGGGACATTATATCGGCAAGGTGTTGATGATATCTATCGCCGATGTGTGATGCCTGACGAGGTTCCCTTTATTTTGGAAGAGTGCCATGACTCTACTTGTGGAGGACACTTTGCTGGGCGGTTGACGGCACAAAAGGCTTTACGAGCTGGTTATTGGTGGCCATCCATCTTCCAAGATTCATTTGACTATGTTAAAAGATGTGATACATATCAAAGACATGACAGTCAAGAGAATAGACAGCGTCCACTTACGCATATTATGGGTATCCTTCCATTTGAGAAGTGGCGCATCAATTTTGTGGGACCTATTATCCTGTTGTCTACTACTCAAAAAAGATACATTATAGTAGCAACTGATTACTTTACAAAGTGGTCAAAAGCACGGGCGATGAGGCAAGACAATGCAAAAGAGACTGCTAGTTTCTTACTTGAGTAGATCATTTGCCGTTTTGGTCCCCCAAAGGAAATAGTATCGGACCGTGGAACTCACTTTTTGAATAAGGTAATTAGAAGCCTGACTGAAGCATGGAGCATTAAGCATAACAAGATGACCCCCTATAATCCGTAAGCCAATGGACAGGTTGAAAGTACCAATAAGCAGCTTGTGGGTATCCTATCCAAGATAGTCTCTGAAAAGAAATAGGACTGGGATACAAAATTATATGTGGTGGTTTGGGCATATAATACAACGTTTAAACGAGCCACTAACCACACCCCATTCAAATTAGTTTACAGGGAGGAGTATGCCTTGCCCATAGAAATTGAGCTGCCGATCATAAGATTCGCAATCAATCATTCTTTGGGTGATGAAGATGCCTTATTTGAGCGGTTTACAACTATAGCCCACTTGGACAAGCTCAAATCGCAGAGTTTGTTGCACCAGGAGGTAGCTAAACGTCAGATGAAGCGGTTGCATGATCTAAAGGCGAAGAAGTATACCTTTAAAAAAAGGCAATTAGTTCTGTATTACGATGCACATAGGGAGCTATTTCCAAGAAAGCTAGAACCTAGATGGGATGGCCCTTAGCTAATCTACAAGGAGTGGAATTTAAGAATAAGATTAATCTTAATCAAATTAAACCTTATTATTTCTAAATATGCTAACGCGCTAAATGCATTGTAGATCCATGCTGGGGCTGATTTGAGACCTGCAGGAGAGCTTAAATTGGTTGATGGGGCAGTTAATCCCTTATTTGGAGTACCCATATCTAGAGCAAAGATATCATCAAGGGAGGCTTATCTGGTGGAGCAAGGGATACAAAGTGGTTGAGCAAGAAGATGGTACCTTTGTGTGGGAGATTAAAGTTTTCTGCTATCACTATTTACAAATCCTGACAAGCATCCCTATTGAGTTTAATGAAGAAGGTGGGATGGAGCTGTCAATTCATCCTCTAAATATGTTGAATTTTGATTATCATACTTATGAATAGAGGAGTTCCTGATGGCTGGCTGTGTAAACCCATTGTGGACATACACGTTATACTTTGATGGAGCGTCCAGGGGGCCTAATCGAAAAGGGAGTGTTGGAGTAGTCATCTGAGATCCCTGATGTAGAGTTACAATGAAATTAGCTACTTATCTCGGGGTGGGATTCACTAACAACATGGTGGAGTATAAAGCCTTGGTTATGGGATTGAATATTGTTGAGATATCGAGCTCCACTCGTGATACGCCACGGTGACCGTTGTGTATTTATGTCACCGACTTGTCAGTTGCAGACGCGGTTGGTACACCGCCCATGAATAATAGCTACATGATAGCTATCCTTATCTACTCTAGTTCGTGGCTCAGTTAGTATGCCACCTTAGTTAGTTGAGTTTGGTTTGAGACCCATATATAGGGTTCTTCTATTTCTTTGTACTTGAGTTCTTTTTGGCTTACACAACTAAGAAGAGAAAAACTGTTTTCAGCCTCCACCCTTGTGTGTCTTCCCCCATTGTGCAAGCAAGAAAGCTTCAAGCGAGACTCCTTCCTTCTCTCCCACAATCTTGACATGGTATCAGAGCCTTGTTCGTGGTAAGGAGCTCAAGAAAGCAAGCCAAGCTCGCGGTGTTCTGGTAAGAGGAGCAGTGTTGCTTTCATTTTCTGTTTTGGGAGCAGATCTCTGCAGGTAGCACAGCCGGAAAGTACAGGAGTGCATTGTCTCAGGTTGAGACGCCCTTTGCGGTGAAGCAAGAGGGCAGTATATGCTGCGGGAGAAGGCTTTAGCCCTCGGCGACCTTGTTTTTTTGATTTGAGGCCATTTCGGGGCCTGTTTTGGAGGCGGAATTTTTCTGCACGCACTCAGGAAAAGGCCCAGTTTTATGCTGTGCAGCCACTGTTCTACAGGTCGGTGAATAGTTACTGTAGAAATTGCATCGTATGCTTGTGCGCAGAGACATTGGGAGTTACAGAATCATCCTTGGTTCCTGTTTATGCAAAATCGTCACTAGGAAGTGACTGTGTGGTCAAATACCACTTTCGCCAGTTTTGCAGATTTGCCCTTGTGAGGGTGAAGCTGTGTTTTTTTGCAGTGACAGAATTTTTTGCAGTGTTCTGTAATGGCGTCTAATTCTCTTTCACAGATTGTCACTGAAAAGCTTGACAAGAACAACTTCCAAGCATGGAAGTTTAGAATGACGAATTTCCTTATGGGAAAAGGATATTGGGAATTTGTTGCAGGAAATGAAGAAGAACCAGTTCTTCGTGATGTTCCCAATCAACAGCAAATGCAGGCATTCAAAACATGGCATGAGAGAGCCAGGAAAGTTATGTATTGGCTGTCTATCAGTATTTCAGACTCTATGATTGTGCATATTCAGGATGCAAGTACGCCAAAGGAGGCATGGGATACTTTGTCAAAAATGTATAGCACAAATACGCAAGCCAGGAAAATGCAGCTCAAGCAAGAGTTGCATAATGTGCAAAGAGAAAGTATGAGCATCAACGACTACCACATGAAGGTGAAGAAGATTACAGATGCACTTGCTTCCATTGGGTCGCCAGTGGAAGATGATGATTTAGTTTCCGTGACCTTGAATGGTCTAGGAAAGGATTATGCACAGTTCCGAACATCCATTTCCGTCCGTGAAAGATTTCCTGATTTTGAGGAGTTGATTGCTCTTCTAATTTCTGAGGAGCAGAGAAATGGTGGTGCATCTTCTTCAGGAGGAACTTCAAAAGAAGCTGTCTTCTACTCAAATGCTGGAAGAGGTAGAGGCAGAGGTAGAGGAGGCCGATTTGGAGGCCGTGGTAGAAATCAGAATATGCAGCAAACTCAAGAAAACCAGTCCTATGGAGGAGGACGTGGTAACTCTAGAGGCAGGGGGAGCCAAAGAGGTCGTGGTGGATGGCAAAGAGGTCAAAATGTAAACAATAATGTTGAATGCTACTACTGTGGTAAAATGGGTCATATGGCTAAAGACTGCTATAAAAAGCAGAATGACATCATGAATGGAAAACTGCAACAAGGGAATTATGCATCTTCTAGCAGACAGGGTAATGACAGAAATGAGCATTTGTTCATGGTGCAGCACATGAACAATTCTGTGACAAGTGCAGAAGAAAGCAATGATGTATGGTATGTTGACTCAGGTGCATCAAACCACATGACAGGTCATGCAGAATGGATGGAGGATGCAAGGAAAATGGAAAAACCAGGATTTGTGGAGACAGGTGATGATACTGCACATCCTATTGTGCAGATTGGAAAAATTCCCTTGTCTATGCAGGATGGGAAAAAGAAATACCTGTCCGATGTATTTCATGTCCCGAATATCACCAAGAATCTGGTTTCTGTCGGTCAAATGGTTGAGCAGGGCTTGCAAGACAGATTTAATCCTCATGGATGCTTTGTTGAGGATATGAAAAATAAAGGTCGCTTGATAGCAAAAGGAAAGAAGAAGGGCAGAATGTTTACGTTGGATGCAGACATGTCTGAATTGAGTGCAGCAATGTTTGCACATGGGACCGGTGTAGTTGCAGATATTGATATCTGGCATAAACGCATTGGTCATGTTAATGTACAGCGACTTAAATCAATGCAGGCCCAAAATATTGTTGCAGGATTGCCAAAATTCAAGGTTGCAGAAATGCATAAGGTATGTGAAGCCTGTCAGTTTGGAAAACAGGCAAGGAAACCATTTCCTAGACATGTTCAAGAGAGTGAGAAGCCATTGGAATTAATCCACTCTGATGTGTGGACAACTAAAGCTGCATCTCTTGGAGGCTGTCATTATTTTGTCACTTTTATTGATGACTATAGCAGAAAAGTTTGGGTGTATTTTATGAAAAAGAAAAGTGAAGTTTTTGGGCATTTTAAAACTCTTAAAGCTATGGCTGAAAAAGAAACAGGTCTGCAGATAAAATGCCTAAGGTCAGATAGAGGGGGAGAGTACCTCTCAAATGAGTTTGCAAGGTTCCTGCAAGAGCATTGCATAAAGCAGCAATATTCATGCAGTCATACCCCACAGCAAAATGGAGTTGCAGAAAGGAAAAACAGGCATATTGGAGAGGTGTCTCGTGCCATGCTCAATGAAAAAGACCTACCAGATTTTTATTGGGCTGAAGCGGTTGCTACAGCAGTCTATATAATGAACAGGACTCCCACTGCAGCAATACATGGAATGACTCCAGAGGAGAGGTATACTGGTAGGAAACCAGATATTTCTCATTTGAAAATTTTTGGTTGCATTGCCTATGTACATGTGCCAGATGAGTTGAGATCCAAGTTGGATCCAAAAGCTGAGAAGTGCATCTTTATTGGTTACTCTCTGCAGCAAAAAGGGTATAGATGCTATAACCCTTCTACTCGTAAGTTTACAGTGAGTAGAGATGTTGTTTTTGATGAGATGAGTAGCTGGTATAAACCAGTAAATGTGATTGATGATGTAGATGCACAAAATGGTAATGCTGCACAGAATTCACAGCAGCAGTCACAAAATATTAGTGGACCTGGAGCATCCTCTAGCAGTGGTTCACATTCTTCGCCATGGACAGGCAGATTGAGATCAGGAGAATCTTCTCAAAGCAATGCAGATAGTGGTATGCAGGTATCACGAAAAGGAAAAGAGAAGGTTGATCAGCCCATGTTTGATGTGAATGCAGGTCACTCTTATGTGGATGGTGAATCCAGTGGCTCAGAACAGAGCATTGATGATGAGTTGGGTATTCCTTCTATTGTTACACCTGGAGTAAGGAAGACTAGGGATGTTTTGAGAGCACCTGGGAGTGAACCTACTTTGCGCAGGTCTACGAGAGCTAGGTATCCTGTGGATAGGCTGAAATATGATGGATTTACAGCCATTCACTATGCATATATGGTCAAAGTGATACAGGAACCAGAACCCACATCTTTTGAGCAAGCCATGGGAAAAGAAAAATGGGAGAAAGCCATGGATGAAGAAATGGATGCCTTGGAAGTAAATGCTACATGGGAATTGGTACCTTTGCCTAAAGGTAAGAATGCAATTTGCTGTAAGTGGGTTTATAAGGTGAAGCACAATGCTGATGGTTCTGTGAACAGATACAAGGCAAGATTAGTAGTCAAGGGGTATGCACAAACATATGGCATTGACTATGAAGAAACATTCAGTCCGGTTGCAAGGATGGCAACCGTAAGAGCAGTCATTGCTATGGCTGCATCAAAGGGATGGTCTTTACATCAGATGGATGTAAAGAATGCCTTCTTGCATGGTGATTTGCAAGAAGAGGTCTATATGGAGCAGCCACCAGGTTATGTGCATGCTGTTCATCCTGAGTTTGTTTGCAGGTTGAAGAAAGCCTTGTATGGCTTGAAGCAAGCACCTAGAGCATGGTCTGACAAGATAGGACAGTATCTTGTCACTATTGGCTTTCAGATTTCCAAGGCAGATTTCTCACTTTATGTGAGAAAAACAGAAAAAGGTATTATGCTACTTGTCATTTATGTTGATGATTTGATTATGACAGGTGACAGTGATGAAGATATCCTTCATGTGAAAATGCTATTGAAGCAGAAGTTTGAGATGAAGGATTTGGGAGAGCTGCGTTATTTCTTGGGCATTGAGGTGATTAGATCACCAAGTGGGATACAGCTCTTGCAGAGGCAGTATGGATTGGACATGCTGTCCAAATATGGGATGACAGGCTGTAAGACTATTTCAGTTCCTTTGGAGCAGAATGTGAAGCTGAGCACAGATGCAGGTGAGCTTCTAGAAGACCCTACTATGTACAGACGCATAGTAGGAAGTTTGATTTATATGACTATTACCAGGCCAGATTTGAGCTATGCTGTTGGATTGATAAGTCAGTTTATGCAGGCTCCAAGGAAACCACATTTGGATGCGGCTAGACGCATACTCAGGTATGTGAAGTCCACATTGCAGTATGGACTATTTTATGAGACTGGGGTTCAGATACAGTTGCATGGATACACTGATGCTGATTGGGCTGGTAGTATTTCTGATAGACGATCTACCAGTGGATATGTGTTCTCTTTTGGGAGTGCTGCAGTCACTTGGAGCAGCAAGAAACAGCCTACAGTTGCCTTGTCGAGCACAGAGGCTGAGTACAGGGGTGCAGCAATGGCTGCATGTGAGGTAGCTTGGTTGCATAAGCTACTTTATGATATGCATCAGTCTACAGATGGGCCAGTTGTCATTTATTGTGACAACATGAGTAGTATACACTTGGCAAATAACCCAATCTATCATGCTAGAACAAAGCACATTGAGGTGCATTATCACTATGTGCGGGAGAGGGTTTTACTAGGTCTTATTGATCTAGTTTATGTCAGCACAGAGGATCAGGTAGCTGACATATTTACGAAGGCATTGGGCGCAGAGAAGCTGCGCAAGTTCAGAGACCTGCTTGGTGTGCAGGAATTGGGATTGAGCTCGAGGGGGAGTGTTGAGATATCGAGCTCCACTCGTGATACGCCACGGTGACCGTTGTGTATTTATGTCACCGACTTGTCAGTTGCAGACGCGGTTGGTACACCGCCCATTTATAATAGCTACATGATAGCTATCCTTATCTACTCTAGTTCGTGGCTCAGTTAGTATGCCACCTTAGTTAGTTGAGTTTGGTTTGAGACCCATATATAGGGTTCTTCTATTTCTTTGTACTTGAGTTCTTTTTGGCTTACACAACTAAGAAGAGGAAAACTGTTTTCAGCCTCCACCCTTGTGTGTCTTCCCCCATTGTGCAAGCAAGAAAGCTTCAAGCGAGACTCCTTCCTTCTCTCCCACAATCTTGACAAATATTGCCAAGAAAGGTGGCATTAGGCGGTTGTTAGTAAAAGGGGATTCCCAAGCTGATCTTAAATCAACTTAATGGGACATATACAGTCCAAAATCCTCTCCTTCGTATGTATCATCGAACTGCTATAACCCTACTTGATGAATTTGAGAGCATATCTCTTCAGCTCATTCCACATTATTGGAATCAATTTGCAGATTCATTAGCCAATTTTGCTTATGAGGAGGACCTCTTTTTCAACTGTGGTCCTAGTCCAAATGTTGTTATTGATCATGAGATGGGACGTGGTTGCTTGTAGGGAATGTTATCAGACCATGTGTTATATGACAGGCGATAGTTAATATGGGTAATGAGAAGGGTAGCCGAGACCCATCTACCACTATTATCTTGGACCCATAGGTTGATTCGACGATATGTTATGTGTATGCCTCTTGTTGTATATGCAGGAGGTATGGGTGTCATAACTTGATGCATTTAGTTTAGGGCTGAGTGCCCTGTCTTTCCCCTTGGAGTGGAGCATGTGTTTGTACATTTGCCTTCTTCCAAGGAGGGATCTATATGAGTAGGTTTGCTTGATTTCCTTAGGCCAAGAGGGCCAACTGCTTTAAAATTGGTAATGTCTGCTTTCTTTAGCCCAAGAGGACTAGCTAGTTTGCGGTAAAATGTGTTATTTCTTTAGGCCAAGAGGGCCATTTGTCTGTTTGGTGCGGGTACAGTTAATGGTTTTTTGTTGTAGTGATTGCATCATACAGGTTGACGAAGTCGCTGGAGTGAGCCTTTGCTACGATTTGTTTGGTGGGGACTGAAAATCAAGGCATGAAGTCATTGACTCCTGCAAGGCATTGTCAGGCATTGTAAGACCTGTTTTAGATGGGAGTTCTAGTGACTCTGTTCTATTGACCTGTTAGGCAACCATTCTAGGTGTTCCTGTTAGTTGTGAGGCAGTTAGAGAAGCCTACTAAAATAATGATGGAAAGAGACAAAACCCTAAATATCTAAAAGACAATATATGAATATACGGAGGTGTGTAAAAACCGGTTCTAACCCCTATAAAAATAGAAATGGAAAGAAAGAAAAATCCTTGAGCTATTGTTTATCACCTTGCGAAGGCCTGGTAGGTTTCTGGGGATGAGACAAGACCTGGGGCCAATGCCTTGTCTTCCGAGGGGTGGCATCTAGCTAAAAAATAAAGAATACAAGAAGGTTGGAGTGAAAATAAAAGTGAGTGTTAGAAAAGGATTACGTGTCACCTTGCACGGGCTTGGTAGGTTCTTGGGTACCGAGACAGGACCTAAGGCTAATGCCCTGCTCTCATTGGGTCACTACGCTTAGCTCCCTCCTTTTTACATGCTCGAGTATGGAAAATAAGAGGCTAACAACCCAACGTGCTAAAAGATAATACTTGTTGATCAGGCTGTAGGAGTCCTCGCCTAGTAAGAGCTCCTAGTTGCATTGTCCTTAGTTAGGTAGGTAGTTCAAACCACCACTGAGGAGGACCTCTTTGATAGATCTTTTTAGCTTGACTGTGTTGGAGCAGTTGGTTGGTGACTGGCTTTAGGTTTTCTGTCAGATTATGCTAGACCTACTCCTCGTGGATTTCATGCCTTGGTTTTGACAGGGGGTAGGGTGAGAGTTGGTTGTGTTTTGTTGTGTATCTATTTTGTATCAGCTTGATGCTCTTTGTGGTTGTGTTTATGTGCAGATTTGTTCGTGAGATTCGACAGGCTAAGTCGCCCTATCCCATGATCGCTAATGACATATGATTTTTTATGCCAAGAAGTGCTTAAAAATAGCCAAAAATTTTGAATTTCAGGGGAAAAATAGACTTTGTCGAAGGCAGCGGTGGCAATCAGTACGATTTTAAGCGGCAATGCCTAGAAAAGGCTTAAAAGACTCACTTGACAACAGTTGATGAATTTTCATAATTATTTGGTGTCAAACGGGACCCTAGAGAGATGCCCGAAAGTGGAGGACTTCAAGATGGATGCCCAAGATTTTTCGGACTGCAAATTGAGTACCGGACGCGGGAGATAGGATGTTTGAGAGGCCAAGAACCAAAGGTAAGTGGGAAAGGACTTAATAAGTCCAAAATTCATGACCCTTGGGGGCTCCCTTTAGGGAGCCCAACCAAAAAACGAATTTGAGGGGGGGAGGGGGAGGGGGAGGGGGAGGGGGAGGGGGGGCTATTTTTTTCGGGCGATCAGGAAGAAGGCGCCTTCTTGCCAATCATTGAGAGAGGCTATGGGGGCTGTAAGCAACCCCCCAAACTAGCTAGATGCATGATCTACACTTGATCTTCGCTCCCCATCGTTCCAGACCATGCATCAAATGGCTGCCCGATTGTGGAGATCGGATTTCAATATTTCTCTCTCCTCCCTCTCTCTCCTGCAAGGGGCAGTTCCTGCACGTGTGAAGAAGAATGAAGCCCAGTTGGTGAATGCTCGTCCGATGCGGTACCAGATTGATTCCAAACCGAAGGTGGGCTGAAGATGGCAATGTGGAGGTGGGCTAAGCATCAAACGGGGCTTGGTTTGCAGACCCGCAACAAGTTTCAAAACCCGAAATAATAAAAAATACACGGTAATGGCATTTTTACAAAGAAAATTGCTCTTTTTCCGCATTTGATGAGGTTAGCAATGTTTATATGAGCTGAAAATTGATGGACATGTTGTTTGCTGCTAGTTTTAGTCTTTCATAATAAAAAACTCAGAAAATATACACTTAAAGTGTGGATAATAAATGGGAAAAACCTGAAAAGCATGGTTTTTAGAGGAAAAATGGGGTTTTTGGGCTTAAAATCGGAAAAGCATGAAACAAAACACCAATAAAATCTGCATGGTTGCTGTCCAAGGAACCAAGAGCCATAGCTCTGAAATAATGCTAATTTTCTTCCATTTTTAATGATAATAAATAAGAAAAAATAGAAAATTTTACTTTTTAAAAGGGGGAAAAATAGGGAACGGACGAGGAAAATTATGGAAAATTATGGATGTGTCTGTGAGTGTATAATGAGGATAAAGCATGAGGGTTTGCCTCAGGTTATCCCCATTTATATGTTTTTGTGAGTATTTACTGCTTATTTCTTGCGAAATACACATGAAATCACCCCTTTACCTATGCAACAAGGCAAAACCTTAAGCGGTAGGGGAGGAGGGAAGTCTGAGTGCTAAAATATAATATAAAATTTGTTGCCTTTACTGCATTATTCATATAGGATGGCATTAAGTTAAATAAAGGGAAGTACAACACGAGTGTAAGGGTCGGTGTCTTCTCTCATCGCAGCAATTAAACATTAGTGATGGAAACATAAAAAGAATGGATTTATACAATGCACAAGGCTGTTTTTCAATTGTTTGAGCACTTAATCATATACACATTTGCATCAAGCATCGTTAAATGATATTATTTATAAGCTCCTGGATACATAGCACTTGGTTTCTTTAGGACTTGACCCACTTAGAGAGGGTGAGCAACCTGGATGTAGGTCTAGACGGTGGGTCCAAGGGGATGGATAAGTGCATTCCTGGAGCGATAAATATATTCGCACTAAGAGGGGAGTTTGTTTCGAATGTGTCTATATGTGGAAGCAATGCATTGAGGGGCCAATCCCCAAGATGTAGGAGAGGTGCAGTAGGGCCACGACAATCAGCCGGTGGGGTCCCCTTGTGTCTGTGATATGTGGCATTTATTGCCAATATATGTATAATCTCCCTCTAAGGATATGGGAAAGGGAACTTTCGTTGGATTACAGACTATAAACGCGCAGTGATTAGTATTTAGGATAGTGTATCCCTCGATAGACGCTCCTGGTCCACGAGGCCATGTGTTGGGGTTGTCTGTTGAGGGCATGAGGTCCGGTTAGTGCCTTAGCCAGTGCTGGACCATTTTAGATCCCATCACTCAGCACTGAGATGTCTAGAGAGCAAGCCATCAAACAATGTCTTATTACGTCATACGATAAGCGAGCTACTTCTGCTATCACTGACCAAGAAATCGAGGAGTTGAAACAACTTGCTGAAATCGAATTTTTGTTCTTATGGAACTTGTACACTCTTTGATTGCAATGGGAACTCGAAGGATACCAAATAATGAACAATGCTGAGGAGCGATGCCCAATCAAGACATCGGAGTATAACCCAACTTATGTCGCTCCAACCTCGTATAGGGTGTTAATAACTATTTTTGGCCGACCTACGGAAGAGCACATCAAAGGACACCCTTACCTTGATCGCCTTTCCTGACCGAGGAAGAGTTACATATTGCTAGCCGTGTCAATTCCAGTGATTTTCTAATGGATGTCCTTACTTACATCACACACGTAGGCAGCCGACCCTTTGATTTGGACTGCGAAGCTCAATTGGAGTACAATCCAAATTTCTATGCTTGGCTCATGTGAAGGTAAATACTCGACCCGTACGCTGACTGCCCTTGGCCCGCTAACCTTCAATCTAGGAAGGATTCTTCTCAAATCCGGAAGGGGAGGGGGTAAGGTGAGTCAAATCGGAACCAATCAAAATCAAGCAAACGCATAAACACATAAGAAAAAACACACCATCATGAAAACCTCAATCTATACTTAAACGCAGAAAGGAAAGAAACATGTTAACTTGTGATTTAGGAAAAATGTCACAAAAATTTTGAAATAAAGGGTGAAAAGTCTGAAAGAAAAGTCTATTTTGGAGCTTAAATGTTTTCATTCAACAAACATGAAGTCTTTCTTTTCAGCAAATAATTGTTTTGAAAGTATTAATGGGAATCATGGTTCATGACAGGAATGAAAGATGTCGCAGCAAGATCGTGCTTACCGACTCCCTTTCACATAGGAGGAGAGCACACAATACAGCATCAGCTTAGAAAATCGTGCTTATAATCATTTGAAATTCTGCAGTATCCACAACCTCGAGGAGGTGGTAGCCAAGGAGGAGGCTGCAAGGAGAGTGGTGGAATAGTGTAACCTTTTTAAGTACCTAGAGAAGTTTGCGCAGGAGCTCAACTACACAAAGTGTATGAAATTTCTGAGAACGTACAATCCTGATCAAGAATGCGGAACAGTGACTGTGGGAGGAGCGGAGAATGCTAAGCAGATACAGGTGCCATTGAACCAAGCCTTGGTGGAGAAGGCATTGGGGTTGGAACTTAAGGTGGAGAAGAAACATAAGAGAGATGTGTATGCTATGCTAAAGATGAAGAGGGAGGATGTTTTGACAAATGACAGCATCAACATATAGGATATCATCGATGCTGAGGCTCACATGCAGGAAAAATTAGTGCACTCACTCTTCTCCAACCAGTGCTATAACTCCCTCATGCAGCAAATCACTGTGCCTGTGTTGGAGAATATGGCAGCCCACACCTTGGATGAGGTAGACTGGAATGGCTACGTGTGCAAGACTATAGACCAAGTAGCCAAAGCACTAGCCCTAGGCAACAGACCAGCAAGTGGAGAGTCCCCAGTCTCTAAAAGTACCGAGAGAAAGAAACCTTCCTCGAAAGCCTCTTTCATCGGATATGGAAGTGTGCTGACAGCCATCATCCAAGAGGCTATAAAAGAAGCTCAGCAATAAGGAGAAGAAGGAGAGGATGAGACTCTAGATAGGTCACCAATCCACCTGGAGAAAGAGCCATCGAGCGACATGACAGAAACTGAGACGACAAAGAAGGAGGATCGTGAGGCTCAATCTAGAAGGAAAAAAGCAAAGAAGCCCACTAAAAAGACAACTTAGAAGAAGAAATAGGATGAGGGTAGGAAGAAGGAAAAAGAAGATCTAGAGAGAGCCAAAAGGGAATCCTTAAGAGAGGTTGAAGAGAGGGAGGAGAAGAAAAAGCAAGAGACAGAGGTGTTGAAAAAGGAAGCCAGAAAAGCTAAGAAGGAGTCGAAAAAAGAGGTTGAAGAGAGGAAGAAGAAAGAGAAGGAATAAGCTGAAAAGATGGCAAAAGAATCAAGGAAAATAGAGAAAGAGAGAGAGAGAAGAGCTACAGAAAAGGAGGCGGAGTTGAGGAGAAAGGAGAAGGAAGACATGGCTGAAGCAACTCGTCGGTCCATAGAAGAGCAAAGTCGACTTGATGTCCTAGGGGCTTTAAGTCTGCCCATGGATTAGGGACCAGGCTCAAGCACTCATGTACTTGAAGTCATACCACCTGTGGTCATCGAAGGCAAGGGCAAGGCTCCCATCCATCCCATCCCACCCCTCTTGGTGCCCACCAACGAAGCAACCACTCTCACTCCAAGCATCCTGGCCAACGCTGATGTAAACAATTTTCTGGTCTCGATGCAGTACTTCATTAATAAGGAACTGGCCCAAGGAAAGTGACTGGCCAAAGACCAAGCCACTTTTAACCAGGTTGTCAAGTCAACTCCTAGGAGTTGTTACATTGAATAGGTGATATTGATAACTAATTTCTATGATTTATTTTAGCCTTCCTTAATATTTACGACACTCGTTTATAGTAGTCCAACTAATCGAATATCAAAAACTCAATAAGCATGCATATTCTCGCACTTTGTCTCTATTTCTATATTGAACACTTAAATACTAACCCTAGGATTTTTTAATCCTTTCGGGAATTAACTTCAGAGCATAAATCCAATAGTTCTATCTAATTTCTTTCATGATCAAATCAACTAACATTCCTCAAACCCAGAAATTTAATTTTCTTTTTTAAATTTTTTTATTTTTCAATATTGATATAACTTAATACCTTGTCCACACTTTTAATTTCCATAAAGCTAGACACATCCTATTTTACATTAATAATGTTCAAAGTATTAACATCGAATAAATGTTTATTTTTTTCTAACCCTAAGAACATTTCATAAAAAATCCAAAACTATTTTCTTAGGTTTTCTATAGAAGATCCTAATTTTTTTGTTGAATTAAAAACATGATTTTTATTTTAAAATTTTGAAATATTCATTAAAAATAACTATTTTTTATTTTTAAGATATATTTAATATCTTTCAAAAATTCTAGAAAATTTTCAAAATACTTCGAACAGTACATACTTTATTTCAAAAATATCATAGCTCATAATTGTTTAAGCAAATATTTTATATATATATATATATACCATTTTAAGCCATTTTTAAGCAGTTTTAATATTTTTTATTTTTAAAATGTTAAAAAAACCTACATTAATTCTAAAAATATCCAGAGTTGAAAGTAAGATTCAAAGACATTCTATAAAAAATCCAAACCAAATAAATATTTATGCAAAATTACTTTTTTATGTTAAACAAGTTAAGGTACTTACGTGAAGTACAAGAATCGTAATTACGTCTTTGGGAGCTACGTCCTTTGCAGTCTAGCCAAGGGGAGTCTATCTAGTTGTTCTCGACGGTGCGCTCGTCATTTCCCATCTCCTGAGAGATCCATTGGCCAATTGCATTGTCGCCATGGAAATAGTCACTTGTAACTCTTTTAAAACTTAATCTTGATTAAGTCCAAGCTTAAGAGCTTAGCCTCCATGGTTTTATGTTGATGACTAAGAGAGAAGAGAAGAGAAAAGCTCCAAAATGGAGGTAGAAGGAGAAGACGTGGCGATGGCTATGGGAGAGGCATGGGCTTCAATTCTCTCTTCTTGCCCTCTCCAACTACAATTGTTTCTTCAAATCCTCTTGCTTGGATGGCTTGAATATCTCTTCACTCTCTTTCCTCCTCCAATTGATGGCACTTCCTTTAGGATGATAGCGTCCCCTTCTTGATGATGGTTCCCTCCTTTCCCTTTAGTTTGCTCTCTCTCCCTCTTTATAGGATGGTATCCCCCCTCTCTTTTCATGACTCTCCAACTTCCACTAACTCCTCCCCTTCCTCTTCTCCAATTGGTCTTTGGACTTCCTCTCCCTTTCTCTTCCTCTTCCACTTAGCCTTTCCCCCTTCCTCTTCTCCAATTGGCACCCTTTAGGCTTCCTCTCCCCTTCCTCTTCCTCTTCCACCAACAATTGACCTTTTTATTGCTTGTTTCTGTTGTAAATACATTTATAAACAATAATGCAAGTGACCCTTTTTCTCCATACTCCAATCTCTAAGTTGCACATCAAATTGTTGGCAAGTGCATGGATGATCACTACAACTCAATATTGATTTGCATTTATTTTTTCATGGATAAGTAACCATGTTAGTATCTTGTCACATTAACTCAAATACTCATGGTCCACTAATTGTTATATCCATGCCATTAACTCTGCTTACTCGAAAATAATCCCTTGTGATTAGATAAAACTATCGAATTCTACTTGGTATTTTCCTAAGTCCACCCTCTAGCACAAAACTTCTTTGAACTAAGATTTTCCACTTGTCGAACTGCAAAGACACGTCCTCCAAAGACGAAACCTCGATTGCATCTGCATTAAATTGATGTGAAAAGTTGGTAACAATGTGCCAATTGTGTACAATTTTGCTAAAAAAATTTGCAATGTTAGGCATTGTTTCTAGGTGTTGTCAGAAAGAGTGTGGAGACTACAGCCATTGGGCAGAAAAGACCAGCCACAGATGCCGAGTCTAGGCAAGATCCAAAACGCCAAAAGGTGGAAGCTTCGACCACTCCAATCCCTACTACTATGACACCACCAGCAAACTATGATGAATATGTTGTTGAACTGCTCAATCAGCTAGAGAAGGCAAAGGAGGAAAGAAAGTTAGTGGTGGCCAAGTTGGAAGTAGAAAGGGAGTCGGTGGTGGCAACCTTCCAGCTTGAAAAGACGAGGCAAATAGCTATGCAACAAAAGGAGATCTTTGATCGAAAATAGGAACTAAAGGCCAAAGATGACAAGGAGGAAAGCTGGCAGCAACAACTCGAAGATGAAAATCAAGAGCTAGTGAAAATGTAGAGAGAATATAAACTTGTAATCATGCAACATGAGGATTTGGCAGCAAAAACAAATCAGATTGAATGAGGCATGGAAGAGTTTGCCGCAAGAGAAGAAGAAAGGAAGCAAGAAGAGGAGCAACACCACAGTGAGATGGAAACCATGACCGAAAAGTTGAGCCTTGAAAGAAAAGAGCACGAGAGAATGAGCAGGGAATTGGAAGACCAAGAGGAGCAGAGACTCATGGCCCTGGTACAAAGACAAGGAAAAAGTCTGGAGGAGATGAAAAAGAGAGCCGAAGATCGGCCAAAATGAATGAAGAGTGAAGACCTTGGCGCGTCGCCTGGCTCTCATGGGAAAAAAGAAAGTCCTAGTAGAAATCATAGCAGAGGCAGCCCAAGTGGGCTTCAATACTCAACAGCGAGCTTTCCTGAATACTTTGATGGATGCCACTCACACAGAGGAAGGGGAGTCCCTTGAGGTGGTAAAGAAAAAGCTGAGCATAGCATGCAAAGCTTTGCAAGCAGGGCTACACATGCCACCACAATTCGTTGCACTTGGGTTGAGCCTTGATGAATAACACAAGTACATGTTGTTGGCCAGCCTAACCCCCCTAGGAGATTGATGCACTGGGGTTTGTAGAGGAGGTACAGCAAGGAAATCACCAAAGGGGTGAAGCTGTTTGACAGGGGCACATTCGAAGAAGATTTGAAGAAGAAGTGATCCCACAATCCCCTTCACCCCACTCTGAAGAACAACAACAGTCAACATACACATCCACAGAAAGAAAAACTGCCCTAAGGAAAAAAATAAAGAAAATGGTGGAAGAATCTAGACACAGAATGAGGGCCAAACCTATGGCACAGCCATCTGCACCTCTTTCACCATGCCCAGGTGACTTGCCGGCCAGCTTCCATACCAAACTCGTAGTCTGGGAGAGACAAGAAAAAGAGAAACAACCTTTTAACTTCAGCTTCCTCCTCCCCAACGACCTGCGTAGATTCCTTCCCCTTAAAGTAGTGGAAGAGGTGACTGGAGTTGGAAGTCGGTTAGGCCAACAATGGCTAGAAGAAAGAGAGAAAATCCCACCCTTTGAAGCACCAAGAATGAGGAGTATTGGCAAAATAAGGTTTTTGAAGTGCCTCGGTCTATGCCCCCGGATACGAGTGCCAGCCCCATTGTGGCGAAGATGCATTTGTGACGACTCTCGTGGATGGCTTTTTGTAATACCCTCCCCTCTAAGAGAAACAACCCCATCGTCATGGCATATCCTCGTAGGGTAGGAGTAGATTTCAATACAAACACCCATGGTCGCTACAACTTCCCCATCATATATAACCCCCGTACTACTACCTTAGCACAAGCCCTCACTTTCACTTGGACATCCTAGATGCTACCATGACCCGCTTCATTGCTAACTTCTCCTCCTATCCCAATCTTGCCTTCATTACCACATGAAACTACCTTAGGCTATTAAAATCTTACTTAAGCAGGATCCCACCCTGGCAGAACGTGGTCTCCCCCTACTCTTTTTTTATCCTAACGCTATAGATAGTTGCACAATGACCCGCCTAATGATGTGAGCCAGCCTTCTACCTTTCTTATGCCCAGCTATTCTAGAGGATATGAGTGACCCACTATAACCACCCATTCCTCTCCATCACCTCTCTCCATGTCTGCTTGAACCTTAAGGTTTACATGCAAAGCTGGAAATTTTTGAGTCACTCGATTAAATCCCCTTTCCCACCACACTTTGATGATGATAACTAGCAATTAGCTACTACCCCTTGAATCATGTAACTTAGTAAGCAAAAAAATAAAGCAAAGAAAAGAACAAAGAAGGCCAAACACAAAGATAGTAAACAAATAACATTGAAAGGAGCACACGACACATCCAAACACAATTCATGGCACATAGCTCACAGTCATTGCACCTAGGGGTCCTCAAGTTAGGCACATCCAGTGGCCTCAGTCGACCAACTTCGTTCCTAACCCCCTAGCCCTTTTTGACTCCCCATTTCACGCTTAGGGCACCTCAAAGGAAGGACATACCTAGGGAGGTAGCACTCACCTATGGTTAGACTTGTCACCCTAAGATACACACATTGCACCTCCCTTTGCACGAACGGGATCCTCAAGTGTGGGACATCACCCAGGCTTGTCTGTGGTTAGTAGACCCAACTCCCCGTTCCGCCAGCACGAGTATAGAGCACTGCACGGTGAGGTAGACACTCCCCTTAGGTAGAGCACTTTCTCCTTTCAGATACAACAAGATACTGCAAACCACCAACTTCGAAGGCTCCCATCATCCACTCGACATACCTTGGGTTCTCCATCCAAATCATTACCAAAGCTTCCCAATCAATGAAGTTCACATGTGGCCCTATCATCACCCCACTAGTCACTTGCCTAGAGCCCCCAATTCTTCCACAACAAAGAGCTCAAAGTGCCATGGGACTGGCACCTATCTCTCGGAGGGGGGTAATGTTAACCTCAATTCGAGATGGAGGAAATATGAAGCAAAGAGCGAAAAAGGACTAAAAAAGAGAAAACGTGCAGAGGCAGCCCCTAAAGCTAAGCAGAGGCAAAAAGCGCAATTTTAAATGGAAGGTGGCTCAAAAAAATCTAAAAACTCTTGTAAAAGAGCACCAAGCTACCTCTTGTGCCATTTGTAAAATAATAGACGGGTGTAGGCTTAAGGCATGAGGCAAGAAGAGGGAAATAGGAAAAATGACCTTGCCACAACAGTCGGTCATGTAAAAAGGGATGGGTGCCCATGGGATTTTAGGGCTTGTATATAAAGTTCAAAAAGTGAATGGAATCTCATTCTTTGGTGTGTGACTAACAAGAGTCCTCTCTTCTTCTCTTCACCTTGCTTGTGTGTGTGCTCTTGAGAGAGGGAGTATGAGAGTGTGAGGGAGTGAGTGTGTGGGAGTGAGGGATCAAGAGGGTGAAGCTCTTCACCATCTCCTCTTCTCTTCTCTTTTCTCGCACGCACACGGCTATGGTGGATGGAGCTTGATGGAGGAGGCTTGAGGATGCTTGAGCTAGCATCTAGGATTGTGGAGCTACTGGTGTGTGCAAGGGAGGAGGCAACTCATTTCAGCATCGAGGTAAGCTCACTACACTCGTAGGTTCGAAGGTGCGTCGGCTAGTGAGAGATAGCTATTAGAGCTCGCTTGAAACACTTGAAACAATAAGCGGTCCGTGGGTCTTGCAGTTGAGTGTGAGCTCCCTCCACACACGTTCTCTTATGTCAATACATATTTGAAAGGCTCTAGTAGTGACTTTCCTACAAAAATAAATTCAACAAGGAGTAAGGAATTAGACCATGAAAATGTTTATAAAGTATTCTTAGTATTAGACTATGTAAGATCACAAAAGAGAAAAGGTTCACTTCAAGTCTCATTTTGATGTCATGAGGACACTTATACTACCTCAATAACTGTAGTAACATTTAGTAGCATCTTAAAGGATCTAGTGTCAAAATTGCCAACTTCTTATGGAAGAAGGCTTGATCCTCTAAGGATTGAGTATTTGTACTTTCTTTTGTTCCATCACTTTACTTTTTGTTGGCTATGACTAACTAGAATTCCTCTTTTTTAAAATAATGTGGAAAAATTATATTAATAACTAAATGAGTGAAATGTACAAACTGCCACCATGGGTGGGTTCTCAAAAAGAGTCATTCAGACCTTCTTCAAGATTTTGTAAAACACTTTGTAAGACAGATATGAGCAGGTGCGATGGTCGGCGGTCAGCCAATATTCGAGCCATTCTCATGTGGACGATGCATGACTTTCCGGGATTCGGAGAGTGCTTAGGTGAACAGGCCTCCATTCTCGCTGGTAATATCTACATTTTATCTCGTTCAAGCAAGTATTCACTGGGTCCTAGTGTTGGAACAGGTCTGGTTATCTCAAGTTATCATGTATGTCCATTGTGTAGGTTAGACTCCCAAAGGTCACGAACCATGAAGAAGATGGTATATTAAGGACATGCCGCTTTCTTGCCAGAGGATTATGAACTGTCGCAAGCTGGTACGAGCTGAAAATAGTCCACGCGGAATCACATCCAAACGGAATGCGGTGGTTCTCAAATTTCTACGAGTTGCCATATTAGACTCACTTACAGGTCAACCACTTGTTGGATCCAATGCATTTTTCAAGAATGTGGGCAGCTTGCTATGGGACCACATCCCAAAAAAGAGAGACACTATAGGGGCACGAATGGATTGAAAGGAGGTAGGTAAGATGGAGGCGCTTTGGCCCCCGCAGTCGAGTAATGATGGTCGCGTGCAGCTTCCTCACACTCCTTGGGTTTTGTCCACTAAAGAAGTGCACATTGTGAAGCAAGTAATCAAGTCTATCCGCACTTCTCTTTCCTCCACCCACCCTTGTTGACCTAACCTATCAACTTTGCTCAATAGTGAAAACACCTCCTAATCTTATCCTAATACAAGAGTCGCAACCAAGCCCACCACTAACCCTACCAAGGATGCCATGGAGAGCATCACGGTGCTCAAATAGGAGAAGCAACCCATCCTGTAGAGTGGCAAATATCGAGTCCTCAAAAAATACAATCAATCACCCAATCCCACTTCCAAGAAGCTCGCCAAAGTAAGTCTAACACCATAGAAGCCCCATCGGCATCGATCTACCATGAAATCTACTTTGGTCACCAGCCTCTCCACCAAACTCACCCTTCTCAAATTGAAAAGGGAGAAACGCCCAAGGGAGGAGGAGACCATAGATAACCCCCTATCCCCACTTCTTTCCTCACCAATTCCAACAATACATCTCCTACGGCCACCCCCTCCCTGCTAGCTTGTCCCAGCAGCTCATCATCATCCCACCCAAACTCAATTGGGAGATGGCCCACTAGTCATTGAACTTCATCAATGGGTTCTTGACTAGGCAACAACATCAATAAGACCAAGTGGTGTAGGTGGATTTCCTCAAGCAGGCCAATACCACCCTCTTCAAGTAACTTTGACAAAAGGACATTGCT
This sequence comes from Lygodium microphyllum, assembly GCF_053477565.2. Lineage (NCBI taxonomy): Eukaryota > Viridiplantae > Streptophyta > Polypodiopsida > Schizaeales > Lygodiaceae > Lygodium > Lygodium microphyllum. The sequence continues at coordinate 73,824,027 of NC_141159.1, forward strand.
CTCTGGGAGTATCACCAAAGCCTAGAGGGCATACCAACACATGCAACTGGCCTTTGGTGACAACATTAAGAATAGAGTGTAGCAATTGGAACAAAAAAATGTCTTTCTTCAATCCTCTTGAGCGACTAAAGTAGAGAACCCGAATGGTGTAACCTAACTTGCCATGAGAAAGCATTATGAAAAATGGCTACACTCCAAATAGCAAAATGTGCACGCTAATTACAATCCATTCGTAGTACAAATCTGACATATCTTATGTCAATCATGGGATTTTAGCCCTGATAATTGGTCATCTTTAGAAAATGCGGACCTGAGAGAATGCATCATACCCATCTAATATTTACAACTAAAAGACTTCAAAAAAACCAAAATATAAATGGAAAGGTTTTGTACCAACATCCTTGTTGTAAGCCTAAAGGCTCAATTGTTCATACAAACTAGATTGCCATTATGGCTGAGGTGTGAACCACATTCCATAGTTTCATGGTGAAGTCATCTCTGCCACTTTCTCTCCAAAGAGTATCAACTTGGGATCAATGGCTTTGCTGAAGCCTACTTTTTGAATCCACTCTTGAACCTTTCTACATAGTATTTTGCTTCCATTACATTCCCAAAATAGATGTCTTGCCAATTCTTTTTCTCCCCTACAATCCCCTACAAAGGCCACAAAATGGTGATACTTTCAGAGATTTATGTAGGGATTCTCGAATGGAGTATTTGTTCATCAAGAGTATCCATAGGGAAACAATTATTTTTTTGAGGGTGTGGACTTCCAAAATATTCTAAGTCTTTTGGCCCAAGTGCTAATCTTAGTCCTTGGGTGTCATTTACCCCAATAAGCAGATGTGCTAGATAAATGGTCCTTTGAAGCCTTACATAAGTCCTTTGTGCTAGCACAATTCCATAGTACCTTGCCTTTGGGAGAGGCTAAAAACTTACTAAGATTAGCATTACTTATCACCTTCAAGGTAGGCCAGCCAAGCCTAATACAATCAAACAAGTGTTGAAGGAAATCTACTTCCCCATCATTGAGATTAATTAGCAGTCTTACATGATCAATTTCCATGAAGATCATTGCTCTACTACCCCACAAATCCTTCCATCTAATCAACCTCCATGAAGCTCATTGCTATATTATCCCAAAATCCTTCCATCTGATCAACTCTTTGGTTGCCATGCTACAAGCAAGGATCTCCATAAGCCATGCAAGCTTGGATCTCCATAACCCAAGTAGGGTTTTCAAAGGAAAAATTAGTGGTCAAAATTATTTGGAGCAAAGAATAGTCCCCCTTCTATATTTAGAACCTTCCCATCTTGCCTCCTTAAGGATCTCTTGCCATACTACCACTATTCTTTGAGCCACCTTAGAATGGGGGATCTTAACCTTTTAAGAGGATAATAAGGGGTTCAACCATTCCATCACAATATTCCTCATACCTTTAATGGGCACACTGTTCAACTAGACTTTAAGAATTTTAGATGAAGGCTAACTCTCCTCCATTCTCTTAAAAATTCCAAAAATGAGGGCCTTGGAACTCTCGACAAGCTCGATGACACCCATGCCCCCCTTCAAACTTATGCGCAAAAACTAGAGACCATGGAATAGATCTCCATCTTTTCCTTCCATCTGATTGGTCCCACAATACCTCAGGCAAAGGACCTCTCAAAGCTAGCCCAAGAGGTTTGACTAAAGTTAAAAAGTATGTCCCAAAAAGTAGTCAAAGAGGCAAGCATTACTTTAATGATGATCACCTTTCTAGGTAGACTTATGGGCCTACTCTTCCAACAATCCATCTTAGATTTAATATTTGCCTTCAACTAATCAACACATTGACTCGTTCTAATCTTGACACTAAGAGGGAAGCCTAAGTAGCAAAATGCCTAGCCATATGGAATTTGCCTAAAAACCTAGCTCAAAAATCTACCCTGGGGGGTCCTCACACCCAAGATAGATGATCACCAACTTAGAAGCGTTGATGGCCAAACCAAACAAGTTTTGCAAAAGGTATCATACTCCTCCAAGAGCACTTGGATTGATTGTCTCTCAACTTGAACTATGTTAGAATTATCATCTACAAAAAATTGGGATACAAATGGCTTAGTATTAGAAATAGGATACCTTCAATGAGTTTTCTCTACTTCTTTAGGTCCAAGCTCTTTAGAAGAGGGCCCATCACAATAGCAAAAAGAAGGGAGGGCACACACCAACATCATGAGGTCAAAGGGCTCCAAACAAGATCCATTCACCTGCACAACTACAACAACATTGGAGAGGAAGGTGTTTATCATGCCTATGAAAGTTTTGCCAAATCCTATGGTATAGAGGACCACAAGGACAAAGTCCTACCTAATCCTATCATACACTTTCTCAAAATCCATATTAATCAACACAAAATCCTACTTTATAGGCAAACCAAGATCAATGGACAAAGGTTAAGCACTATAGCATGCATTATCTTCCTTGATTGAAGCTATATTGTTGTGGGTGAATGAGCCTTCCTATCAAGAATCTAGTTGTATTAGCCAATGCCTTATCCATAACTTTATAAACCACATTTACCATGGTTAGGGGTCTCCACACTATTTTCTTGGTCCTATCAAGTGATTTTGGAATAAGCTTAATGAGTCCAGTGTTCAAAGCTTTGGGGAATGAACCATTGGCTCTAATTTGATTAAGGGGCTTGCACAAATCTCCAATGGAGACTTCCCATAAGCTTTGGTAGACCTCCACTTGGATTCCATCAATCCCATGTGATTTGGATTTCTTCATCCTCAACACCACAAACCCCAATTCCTCCTTAGAAAAGGGTTGATCAAGGAGAAGGGATTCCTCAACTCTGACAGCATTCCTCTCAACCTCTGAAAATGTGTCTAGTCTCGTTTGATAATTTAGTGTAACTAGATGGGGAGTGCCTCACAGCAAAGAAGTGAGCAGTAAATGCTTTAACAATATCACCTGCATCTCTTAGCATATTACCATTTCCATCATCGATAACTTTAATAGTCTCACGGGCATGTTTAATTTTGAGGAGCTTGAAGAAGAATGAGGTAGGCACATCCCCAACTAAGCACCAATGACCTTTTAGCTGTAATTTTTTATATTTAATTTTTTATTTTTGCAAGTTGTTAAGAAAATTCTCTACTCCTTTGAGTAGTTGGTGCAAATAATAGTCACTAGGAGAAAGAGAGAGAGCATAAGAAGATGCTCTCACACTCCTTGGATAGAGGAGAGCATATGTCTTCTATTTCTAGCCTAGTCCTTACCATGGTTCTTTGTTGCTTGTGTTACAATAGACACATAGCTCATCCAATTGGAGATAGGGTCAGAGTTGTTCCTACTAGCCGCTTTCCAAGTGTCCTTGAGCAATTGACAAAAAGCCTCCTTCTTAAGAAAGGAGGTGTTGAATCTAAAAAGGGGGTGTCCTAATCATTAAACTTATCCTCCTACAATTGGAAAGTACATAGTATGAACATGTGAAAAAATAGTCATCTTAGAGAGGATCCTCCATCTTACATCTAGGAGCACCCACCAAGTCCCATTATTGAGATAAAATCTATCTAAGCAAGCAACCCTCCAAGTATCCCCAATATGCTTATTATGCCAAGTGAAAGGTAGCCTTGTATTGTCTCCAAAGGCCATAACAATGTCAATTGACTTCTAGAACATGTCATCTCTCTCTTTCCTATGCAATCATGCAACCTCCCCCGTGAGACCTATCATTCCAAGATAAGGTCATATTCTAATTGCCAAAAAGAATGGTAGAGATGCTCCTCCAGGTCCTCCCAATATCTACCATGATCTTAGACAAGTTGGGGCCATAATTTAATTGAAAAAATAATTAATTGTGAAGATCCATCTTGAATGGTACTTCCATCACCTCTCACCCAATGAACTTTTGGGTTAAGTTCCTTCTTGAACAAGAAAATTGTGCATCTCCTTCCTTCCTTACCAAAATCCCAATTACCATGTAATCCTTGAAGAATAATCTTCTCCCCTTCTTATAATCAAAATTGACCTCCTACAACTCTAAGAGGTTAAGTGTACATTTTCTAATAATATGCTTGCATGCATCCTTCTTAATCTCTCCTCTCAAACTCCTAACATTCTAAGAGACTAAGTGAGCCCATTCATAGATGTGAACTTCGTCATTGTCTTCCTCTTTCTTGTTTAGAACAACATAGAAATTCATGTCAAAAGTGGTCTATGTGCCAATTTTTTTAGCAATATCATATGCTTGTTCTTCCTTTGGTGTTGTGTGGCAAACTTGGGAGCAACACTCCCTTTATTGGTCAAAGAACAAGGCCTAGGGCCTTAAGTGGGTGTTTCAGCTCCCAAAGTGGGCATGTGTGGAGCCTTATTAGCCATCTCTTTCTCCTTACTGACCTTCTCTTAGTCCTTATTCTCCTTCTTCTCACCCCCCTACATGCTAGTTTGAATAGGGGCAGCTTGATCTGTAACCACTTCCTAGTTGCATCATCACGATCATTGAACTTGCTTTGCATGTTCTTGAGCATGTAATCTCTTGCATAATGGCCTCCTTATTTATAGATGAAACAAGTTTCTAGAAAGGCCAAAAATTTGTCTTCCACCAATAGCTCAATCCCATTGGGATCAAAGAGCTCCAGAGATTCAAGGAGTTTCTTCTTCCTACCCTAGAGCATACAAACCTTTTTTAAAGCTCTAAGCAATCCATTGGAGCCTAAGGTTGAAGGCACATACAACAGCTTATCAAGGGCATTAGTCAATACTGAGAGCTCATTGTCCATCCACATAGGGAGAGAGGGGTAGCTGACCTAGACTAGGCACTCCATCTACTATAGGACTACCTCAAGGTTAAAGTCTACCCTCCAAGGTAATGGATACAACTTGCATTCAAAACCAACAATCAAACTGAGAACAAAATCCCTCTCAGCTTATCCCATAACCATATGCAAAACTCCTCCTCCATGGGAGCTTTACCAAGAAAGTACATATAAATGCCATAGTTAACATACTCCGAATACCTCTGTTTGAGTCATTGTAGTGAGGAGCAGACTAGGGTCTTGAGGACTACTTTCCCTTCACCCAAGGCTGCTCTTCATGTTTGATTGAAAGCCTTTTGATTAGGTCATAATGTTTTCTCAATTTCCTAGGTTTCATCCTTTGAACTAATGGCTCCAACATAGTCCATCTCAATGTCTTCATTCCTCCTCTGCTGCTTCACCAATGCTCCTTGGCCATTCTCACCATTACGTCCCTCTTCCCTCCCCTATATGCATGGAGGAGGCCATGTTGCCATGTGGAGCATGAGAAGTAAATGCTAATAAAAACCTTTTATCAACAATAAAGTATAGTTCCACTACTTTCAATAGGTTATGTTAGCATCTCAGTCTCCTCGATACTATTATTCAAAATAATTCATCTTAACCTTGCCATATCTAGATTATATGTCTTCCCCTTTTTGAAGCTTCAAAGATTTCTTCATTATGTGGACTTGTCATATGCCCACCAGTCTAGTTTATACCCATGAATATAAAAATACTTCTACGTGATGCCTATTATTGATGATTACAAACATTAATGATGCAAATCTATTAAGGGATTTAATCCTTTAAATGAACTTAGGATCTCAAGCTACAAGATAGGAAACCAATGATGCTCTCATGGATTCTTGAAAGTAAGTTAATATGTATAGTGATGTTGGTGCATGTTGACTATTTGCTATGTTATCATTAGAAAATAAAATAAAGAATTCTTAAGGATAAATCTTGCATTAAGCATTTTCCCAAGAGAACATGAGATCCAATGGTTTTATGAGACATGATAACTCAAAACTTTTGTTAGTCCTTATGTGAACAAAAGAGATTGGATTAGAACGTGAATTGATTAGGATAATCTACAAGCTTAACATACACACCAATGGTTTTAAGAAAGACCTTGTGGGGTCCAATCAACTAGATGGATGGTTCTCCCTAGCAAAGGGAAGGGGATGCTTATTGTGTAAACCCATTAACTTTCACAATCTCATGAAGAAAAAATAAATTATTGGGGGTTGTTGACTATACATACCACCAAGATATGTCCTCATTCATGGTTGCTAATTTGGGCCTAAATTGGTAGGAGGATTCTTAGGGGACTATGCTATGAAAATCATGCAAATAATGTCCTATGTGATGATAGCCTCGAATGGGATCTTTGAGACCAAGGAGTTGAAAGGAGGGTAGTTGTTTCATACACTAAGGAAGGGAAAGAAATATAAACTTGGTATCTAAGAATACAAAAGTCAAGGAATTGATTACAATAATATACACATATAGCGAAGAATATGTTGTCTTGGGAAAAGAAACATGTTCATGCATTAAATTTTTATAAGCATACTATAAATGTATTTTAATAAAAGTGATCGGTGTGAAAGAGTGGGAAGTGGGTGGATGGAGCCCAAACAAATGGACGCATGAGTTGGGTGGCTTTTAGATGGTTCTTTAGAAACCTTTCGCTTTTGTGAAGTGTGGGGATTATAGTTGCATAAGGCAATTGTTAAATTGGATTGCATAATTATCTAACTTGAAAATTTACATTGTCTTGTCCTGATAAGGTAATCACAATCCTTATCTTTCAAATCATTTTACCTTCATGAGAAGAGCTTCTGTTAAAATATTTTTGTTCTCTAGGTTTGATCAATGGCAACCTTAGTAAATTTGATGCCAAGGACCTCTTATCACAAGATGTGCCATCTACACCCTAAAGATGTATTGCATTTTTGGAAGTGATGGGTTGGGGGCATTAGAGAACATGCTGAATACTACCCCAACTCCATGATTGACTTTGTGACCCCTCCCTCTTAATGTTGGCACATCATGGCATTGGTGACCATGTGTTAATTGGAAAGTACACCACTATCCAGGTTGAGGTATGCCTCTCTAAATCTTTTGCTGGGTAAAACTAGAATAGGAAAATGCACCACTATTTTGGTTGAGGCATGCCTCAACTTTTTTGCTCGAGTTGTATTGGGTAAGACTAGAATAGATGAAGTTAAGGCTCAAGATGAGATAGGCTCCAAGCCAACAATCTCAACCCAAACTTTAGTAGGAGAATAGTCATATGATGTTGGGTGTGGAAAAACAACCTAAACAGATTCTTAATGTTCTCTCTTTGACATAGCCTCATTACCTAAGAAGAGGAAAATGTTAAGTATGAACATGAAAGATAGTTCATTAGAGTGTACGAGTTGCAAACTATAGTTATTTTATGAAAATTGGTTTTTGGTTGGCTACAAGCATGAAAAATGTATTTTAGAAGCGATTTTGCACTATCCTCCTCCTTTTGTTTACATTGCTCCTTCTTGTTTCCTATTACTTGATTTGCCGATTGATATGAATATTACTGTTACTAGCAAGTCCTTGATATGCCTCCTTTAACTACGAGGATCACAACTCTCATAAGTCGTAGTCTGAGGTTCCAACATGTAAGCATTGACTATAATCTCACTATAATCAAGGGAAACCTTTTATTTTTTATAGATGATTGAACAAACACATGTATTGGTGTAGTTAAAGGGGAAATGTACTCATAATTCATACATATATAAGGGATGTTTGTTAGAGTACCTTCACTTTTAGGTGAGAAGTTTTGCACAGTTTTGACACACTCCATATGTTTAGGATTCAAAGTGTGGCCATTGGTCTACACACCCAAGAACTTTTGCATTTAGCTTTTTGAAACTACGAGAAGCATTATATGGACTAGTTTAGCTCCCCATTATTTGGGTGTAAGTCTTGCATTACATATCTTTCATGGTGTGCATAGTTGTAGAAGATCTACATTCTTTCCATACAAGACATTGCCATAATCATCATATTTGTAGTTAGTAATGGCTACTCTCTCCTTGGTATAACCAAATGTAAGTGGCCTTCTCTTAGTGCACGGTTATATCCATGAGGAAGCTTAAACTAATGGGCATGCATAGGAGAAGTGGAAGCCATGATCAACAAGGAAGCACAATACACCTCTCCCCACCATATCAAAAAACCAATGAGGAGAAACAGAGAGACCAAAGGTGCAAGGGTAGCTTTGAGCAAGTTGCACAAATGTGTTTAGAGAGTGCAAGGTAGGGCACAAAGTACAAAATGGAATCATACTTGAGTTAAAGCATGACATCTCACATTCTTAGAGGCAATTTGTATTTTAGATCTTTGATTTAAACTTGAAGACTTACTCCCGAGAGAGCCTTGTTGATGATTATTTGCTCTTGGTTTGTACTAAAATAATAATTTGGGGCTTAGGAATTTGTAGTCTTCTATTTAACAAAAATATCCATCCATGATCTAGCATCATCTACCCTATCAAGCACTCTAAACCATTGAGCAGGGATTGACCACAGTTAACATCTTGTTTTGTCTTATATGCAAATATTTGTAAAGCCTTAAAATTGGGCTATTATATCAACACCTGTCTTTGTTGGTCTAGGTCAATTTATCATAAATAATTTTCGAAGACCATGTCTCCCTTATGCTTATGGATCAAATCTCTTTCACACGTATCAAAGAATAATATTGTTACTAGAGTCAATTATTGAGCATGTGGGTAAAACAATCAAAGGCCTATTGTGGCCTTTCAAATCAAGGCTAGGGTTCCACAAACATTTCATACTTGCACATGTAAAATGGTAGCATCAGTGAATCTTCCAAAATCCATTAACCTTTTCAAGCAAAATGTGCACATGACACACTCATAAAGCGTATTAACACTGCAATTGTGTATGATGTTGTGAACAACAATGTATAATAATAGGATGTTTTTTTTACATAATGGTTTTGCACATAGAGTTAGTTACATTGAAGTGTGGCTTAGGGAAATAATAATGGAAATAGTTAAAAACTATTATTGAGTGGTTTCTTACCACACTTGTTCTAAAAAGAACATGTACAAAAGAATTTTAGTGTGCTTGTTAGGCAAGTGGTCCTCTTATTCCAAAAGAATGTTTCAAAAATTTTATATTTTATCATGAAAGCAATGTTGAGCTTGCCAAGGAACAATTTCACAATCAAATTCAAAGCAAGTTGCAAGTTTTGCATGTCCTAGTATCTAGGCTTCCAGGCCACATTATCTTCTTGCCTCCCACTTTGTGGAATGCATTGGATGCATTAGATTTGGGGGCCCTCCTTGTGAGAAAGGGGCATTCAATAGGAAAAGGGAACTTTCAATAGCATAGAAGAATGTACAAGGGAACACCCCACCTTACTATATGGCCTCCTGTCATCATTCTCTTGGGGGCTTGTTACTTAAGATGCTAGCATGAGGATGGCTTTAATCTTTACATACCAACCACCAAGTACTATGGTTTGTTGTCTAGCACTTTTGAGTGCTTGGACAAGGAGTCCCCTCCTTTTCTCACTCAGGGAGAAAATCTTGTGAGCCAAGTCTTTTCAAGTAATAAGTCACACACATGGAGACTTGTTTGGCACCCAAGTTGAATGTGTGTGGATAAAGTTTGCACTTTTATAATGGTTTGATGGGAACTTACCTGCTGCCCAAAACAGAGAGTCAAGCTAAGTTGTCACACACATTTGGAAGGTGGGTTGTTTTTTCTGGTGTGGAGATGAAGACTGTAGGTAGTTGTGGGAGTAGCAATACCATCATGAAACAGGACAGAGGTGTGAAGAAGAAGAAGAAGCGGATAATGATGAGGGCTTATCGATTGCTAAGAGACAGAGAGGAATCAATCTATAAAGCAGCCACTGATTTTTTGTAAATGGAGTGATGGTGTCTTTAAGGGGGAGATTTGATGCTGTTTCTTTAAGGAAAGCTCTCAGTGAATTGGGCTCTTTGAAAGACCAGATTCACCCATGTGGTAATTTCATCTCCTTTCTCTATCTGTCCTCTCTCTCTCTCTCTCTCTCTCTCTCTCTCTCATATTGTTTCCTCCCCGACCAAAGTGCTCCTTCGCCTGCATAGTCTTAGATTGTAGGTAGTCTTATCTGCTGTGCAAATGATTTTCACTGACACTGAATCAGTGTGAGAGTATCACTGCTGTGTCACCACATGCATGCACAAAGTCTCTACGCAGACTCAGAGAGAGAGAGAGAGAGAGAGAGAGAGAGAGAGAGAGAGAGTGTGTGTGTGTGTGTGTGAGTAGAGTGGACTGAATCTCTCATTGCATAATGCATTGCTTGCAAACCTCAAGCCGCACGTGTCTTCCCATGTGTGCCATAACTCCCCTTTGCCTACTCCTCCCTTCCCCAACCTCCAATCACAGGCCAGAGCTCCTCACAAGCCTGATCTTTTTCGCTTACAATTAAAAAAGGCCCTTTTTATTCAATTAAGAAAAACCCAAAAACAGGGCAATTTTGTTCCCCTATCTCTCCAATCAAATGGGAGATTGAAGCAATTGTACTGTCTCCGGGGGTAAACCTGCACTTTTGGGCTTTTCTTCAATAAGAGCCTGCATGCCTTTAACGTTCTCGTGCCATTATTTCATCGCTCTCCTTCATTGATGGACATGCCATGGATAGACATATCACATACAGAGGGATCCCTGACGGGACAGAGTGTTGCTCATCCATGAGCTTGAACAGGAGTATGCTGTGTGTCAGCCTTCAGAGTTAAGGCTCATTCAAGAGGTTGATTGTAGGTGTGCTGTGAGCCAGCCTTCAGAGTGAGGCTCATCCAAGAGCTTGAACAGAAGTGTGCTGTGTGTCAGCCTTCAGAGTTAACTCCCATTCAAGAGCTTGATTATAAGTGTGCTGTGAGTCAACCTTCAGAGTGAGGCTCATCTAAGAGCTTTATCAGTAGTGTGCTGTGTGTCAACCTTCAGGGTATGGCTCATCTGAGAGCTTTTTGATCAGAAGTGTGCTGATGCTCAGCCTTGGCTCTGCATCTCAATGCAGCAGCAGCTATGAAGTACATGAAGCTAGGATTCAAAGCAGACACATTCCAAAAGGATGGGGATGTCACGTGAGCGAGCTGTTCCTTAGTGTCTCTTTGTATTCTTTCTGATTGTTGCTCAGGTCTTCATTGATTATCCTTAATAATAACATTTTACCTGTTTTGCTCTGCAGGACTGTTGCTACTGAGCTTCCAAGCGATGTCGTCTTTGTGGTTGATGGTTCAAAGTATCACCTACACAAGGTATTGCCTGCAGTGCACAGTCAATATAACTTTCATAATGCAGAATTGTTTTAGATTTTCTGATGGTCTGTTCTAAACTTGAGTAGAATATGGAGTGCCTTTAATAATGATTACCACACAAATAACTTAGTACTTTGGGTTATGATGGTCAAGACAAACATTCTAAATGAGAACCCTGCTGTTCAATGTAAAGTAGCTGAACTCTGTGAATATGAACACTAGGCCAAAGAAAAGAAGGGAATAGTTCCATAATCACTAATCATGCATGTTGTATAGTTGAGCACCTTTCAAAGCTTAAATTTGCTAGAAACTGCCAAGGTCTCTGTGTGTGTGTGTGGGCATTTTGCATACTTTTGCAACATGGGCCTCTCTATGCATGCAAACATACATCAGGAAGTTGTGAGCAATTTAGAAACATACATGAGGAAGTTGCGAGCAATTTAGAAATTTGACGTGAATCTTTTGTCTTTCAACATCTTGCAGTATCCTCTGCTGTCTAAATGTGGCCGGCTTCAAAGATTAGCTAGCAGAGCAAGCCCAAATGATGAGATTGAGCTTCAAGATATTCCTGGGGGTGCAGATGCTTTTGAACTTTGTGCCAAATTTTGCTATGGAATTATAATCACATTGAATGCCTTCAATGTCATGGGGGTCCGTTGTGCAGCTGAATACCTTGAAATGGCCGAAACTGTGGAAAAGGGAAATCTTGTCTTTAAACTTGAGGTATTTTTGAACTCGAGTGTTTTTCGAAGCTGGAAGGATTCCATAATCAGCCTGCAATCTACAAAGTCTTTGCTACCATGGGCAGAGGACCTGAAGATGGTTGCAAGATGCATTGACTCAATTGCTTCCAAGACCTCCATTGATCCCACCAAGGTGGACTGGTCATTCACACACACAAGAATTCCTCACCCTAATAAACAGCCAGTGCCAAATGGTACTAGCCCACCATGGAATGGTATCCAAAGCGGTCGAAACCAACCTGTTCCAAAGGACTGGTGGGTTGAAGATATATGTGAGTTGGATATTGGTATCTACTGGAGAGTTATGCTGGCCATAAAAGCCAAAGGAAGAATGAGCCCGGAGCTAATTGGGGAGGCACTACGGGTTTATGCATACAAATGGCTGCCTGGGGTCTCTAAGGATCAAAATCTTGTAGAAACTGTGCGTGGAGGTGGGACAGGGTTTGGTGGTGACTACATAGAGACTGCAACAAAGCACAGACTTCTGTTGGAGACCATTGTCAGTTTGCTACCTGCTGAAAGAGGCTCATCTTCTTGTGGCTTTTTATTAAAGCTACTTAAAGCAGCTACAATTCTGAATGCATCACCATCTTCAAAGATGGAGCTTGCCAGAAGAATTGGCTTGCAGCTGGAGGAGGCATCACTGAATGATCTCTTGATCCCATCTCTTTCATATGCTAACGACTCCTTATACGATGTGGATATGGTTCAGTGCATCCTAGAGCACTTTATGATCCAGGATCAGAGTCCTCCATTGAGTCCCAGCAGGAAAGAGCAGCCCAATGAGCAACGCAGAACTCATTCTGCTGAGCGTTTGGACTTTGTGGAAAGCCGAAGGTCTACTTCTGCCAGTCATAGTGCAAAGCTGCGGGTTGCAAAACTCATTGATGGGTATCTTGCAGAAATTGCTCGGGATACAAATTTGACACTGTCAAAGTTCATTGCCCTTGCGGAGTTGATACCTGATTTTGCACGGCCGATGCATGATGGGCTCTACAGGGCAATTGATGTCTTTCTCAAGGTACTAATGTTAATATATCTGCTTGTGAACATCTGGAGATTCATGCTTTTTCCGATTAACACAACGTGGAATCTTAACTGTCAATCCCTCTATTGTTATGAAAAGATTCTCAATAGGAGTTTGCCATTTGGAAATTGTACATTTAGTGGTTGAGGGCAGGGAGAATGCATATTGGTATCTCTTTGGTAATAATAATCAGGCTAATGATATCAAACTAACTGCCAGACTGGACTACTGCAGGAACACCCAGGGCTTACTAAGAGTGAGCGGAAAAAGATATGCAGACTCATGGACTGCAAAAAGCTTTCCATGGATGCATGCATGCATGCAGCACAGAATGAACGCCTGCCACTACGTGTTGTCGTGCAAGTTCTGTTCTTTGAGCAGGTGAGGACTGCCATGACAGGAGGTTTTCTGATGAATGACATGCCAAGCAACATAAAAGCCCTGCTGCCTCTTGAAGACAGTGACCATAACCAACACGAAAGGCACCATTCTGAACTTACTGCAGAGGAGGATTGGGAAGCAGTGCAGAATGATTTTACTGCACTCAAGACTGACCTGGATGTGATGAAGAAAAGGATTGAAGAAGCTGAGAAGAAACGAACCACATTGCAGCTGCAAGTAGTTAAGAGTTCTAAACCACGGCGCCTCCTTTTCCAACCAAAAAAGCTTTTGAGCAAGCTGTGGTCCTCAGTAAACCAGTCTCGAAGCAGGACTACTGGGTCGACCACTGGTAGTTCAGTTGAGACAAGTCATTCAGCAGAAAAGCAATCTACGCAACGCAGAAGGCGAAACTCGGTTTCGTGATGGGATTTTGCTTTCAGGTGTGCAAAAGCAACCTACTTATGTAGCAGGCACCAATTGTTTCAATATAGGCCTCCATGGATAAACAGGCTACATGGAGATGAGCTTACAAATTCATGATTCATACAGGTGGTTGTGTTCAAATCAGGTCAGCAGTAATGTATGGTTTGGTTGTAACCGTCTCTTGTCAAAGGCTGCACCTTAGGCAGTAAAGCAGGTGATATAATTCAGAAATTACAAATGCAAAAGATGGTGTTACATCATCTGCATGCAAGGAATAGAAAAAGCTATATTCAAGCATTTTATGTCTCAGTGGGCACTGTGAAGTATTATACTCTCCTGTGTAAGAATATTGTAAGTATCATTCTGGCTGAGGCTTTCAGAAGAGTTGGGATATCTACATCTATCATAAAAAGTTGTGGAATAGAAGGCCTATCTTGACTTAGTTGTTTGATTGAGAACAAAAAAAGTGATTTATTTATTCATTAATTTCTGAGGTTGTTCTGTGTGTGTGTGTGTGTGCGTGTGTGCAGGCTTGTGTCTTCTATGTGAGCAGGAGAACAATCTGCATTTTACAAAATCCCCTCTCTTTGTTGTTTCTTTCTAATATTTGATATATTGGAAAAGGATCATGGATACTGAAGGCCATTAATCCAACATTCAATAAATCTCAAGTAGAGGCTAATATGCTGATCTAGTATCTGTGGCCACTCCTAATTTATCAGGGATACTTTTGATAAAACTTTTCCTTTCATCTCAGCTGGCTTCATATATGCTAAGTTTATTCACTGCAAAGAAGGGTTTCCAACAGATCTACACTCATGCATTGGTATGTTTAGTCGGGCGGCCCGACCCCAGCTACTCCCAAAGGAGAAATTTGCTAGAATAACCTTGAATCCTTGCCACATTGCAGATAAATGCCCAATGCAGAAAGAAAAAAGAAGGCATTCCTTAATCCCCACCAACAGAAAAAATAAAAGAGAATGTTATGTTCCACTTCCAAAGGCCCTCTAAGAAGGTGTCCAAAGCTCAAGTCTCCAAGCTTCAAATAAATGATATGCATAATGGGTGCTACAAGGTAGATAGAGAAGGCACTATCTTACAAACCCTTGTGCATGGCTTTAAGAAATGCAATTAAGTCTCCATGTAAGTTGTGCAGAAGACAATGATCACACTGGTCTCCATATACTCATTTGCTTATTAGCTGGTAATTTCCCCGTCAAAGATATGCACACAAAGTGGCCCCATGGAAATTGTATAAAAGAGTATTTGCTTAGTAGTTGGCAATCCACTCCACATCAGGTGTCTACATGAATATTTAATCACTATTTGGTCATCCTCCCATCAGAAGTATTCCACATGAACATTGGACTACTACTTGGTATTTGTTGGCCAACCATTGAGCAATGTGGTCTTTCAATAGCATGCTGAACATTTGAGCTTCCAAATATTCTGTGCATTCCTTGTAACCCAATGCTTATCATGTACCAACATTCAATAAATCATTTTTGCAATCTACACATAAGGTCATCCGAATCCCTAAATTCCCAGTCACTCCCATGGCTCTTGCTCATCACGAGGAGTAATATGGCTCAAAGGTAGCAAATTTGGAATCAAATAATCCTAAAGTGCTTGTTAACTCTAGGTCAATCTTGACAAGCTTATCTCAAAGATATCAATTGGTCTTTGCGATGCAAAAGAGCATATTTAAGGCACACATGTCAATCTCACCATTCTATTAAATGTTTGTCTAGTATGTAGCTTTGTTAGAACTTGAGGCATTGTCAACATTTCATTTGATAAGGAAATAGCATATTGACAATTCAATGGAGAATCCCATTTGTATATAATAGCCATTAGGAAGAAAGTGAACTCTCTTTTGAGCCCTTAGCCTCCTTGCTTTCCTTAAATCAAGGAAAAGTAGAGTTTTAGAATCTTATTTTCCTGTTTGCATATTATCCACAAAGGATTTGCTCAAATTCCTATTATCTCCTTATTTATGAGTCCATTTTTGATGAAATGTTATAGCCATCTAGTGATTAGTTACGTGAGTGTAGTGCTCTTTATTAATTCCATAATCATTAGTATTCTTTTTGTAATTAAAGACTTTCGGATAAAATGATACAAGTAAAACATTGAGAGTTAAAGAAAAAAAAAAGATTTGGGTTGATTTTATGTATATTGAGTCTTTGTCAATGTGTATATCTTTTGGTAAAATTTCATGTTTTAGATTTTTCTTAAAGGTTAATTGATGTTTTTATAAATTAAAAATGTGTGTTTGACTTTCTCTCTTGGTGTCCCTTCACTTCCTTGAGCTCTGTTGCATCCTCCTCTCTTAGCCTCTGCTCCCTACATCCTTGGAGCTTTGCCATTCAACCCATTCTCTCTATCTCCATTAGGCTCTATGTGATTTCTTATCATCATGCACATTTGAGCTCTCTCCAAGCAGAAGAAACTAAGTTCAAGAAAGGACCTATACATTCAAATAGATGTTGAATGTGCTTCGTTATGCAAGAGGATGCG
The DNA here is from genome assembly GCF_053477565.2 of Lygodium microphyllum. Lineage (NCBI taxonomy): Eukaryota > Viridiplantae > Streptophyta > Polypodiopsida > Schizaeales > Lygodiaceae > Lygodium > Lygodium microphyllum. The sequence goes on from NC_141159.1 coordinate 73,840,228, forward strand.
GCTTGCTAAACCTAGTTCTCAAGTCTTGCAAAGTTACAAGGATAGAGCATTGAAGCACATTGATTTATAGGTGGATGGATCTATATACTGAAGTGATCCTATTATTAATGTCCATTCAATTTTCTCTAGTTTAACAGACTTTTGAAACTATATTTGTGTTGGTGCTAATGGGTGGCTTGGTTGTACAAGGCATCTTAGTAATCGAGCAATGAATGTTTATTACAACTTCCAAAACACAATCAAGAGTTGGCATACTTATATCAATGGATAATATGCAATGATTCAACAACTTTCAAGTCAGGTTATACTTGTCAATGGATTAAACAATGAAAAAATAAATTAGATAAATGAAGTGGAGGACACCATCCATGATCTTAACATCCAATATGAGAGAGAAATACACAATTAAATGAGCTTTAAAAGATTGATGAGACGTTGATACAAGAGTGCAAGTGAAAGATGAATCTGATCATGGAGTTGAGTGAAAATATTTTAGAATGGTAGTGATATTGCAAGGATGGTCATCAACAAGAAAGTTTAGGTGAGGGGGGACTTAGATCGTCTATTCACAAGTTGATGAAGGTAAGCATACTCGGAGCCACAATGAAGAACCCCAACTTCAAGATTGTGAAGGACAATGTTATAGAGTATACTTTGAAGGATATTTTGAATGAGTTCTTTGCTATGGATACACAAGCTATATGTGATGGTGTTGGCATTAGCACAATGACTTACTACAAATAGTATATAAAGGTGGAAAAGATGGATTTGGTAATGTACTAAAGAAGAATAGGGTTATGCCTCTTCGTAGACCAAAATTCAAAGAGGTATGAAAGATGCTCAACACTAAGGTTTTGGAGTTCATAGGGGATCCCATGCATATTATATGTGTGGAAACTTTCAAGTCTAGGATAAAGGATACTTGTGGGCTCAAGTTTGTAGAGACTAACAACTACTTTTTGAATCTATACAATATGCAAGATACAATGATGATTACACTACAATATGTTAACCCTCAAAGAAGAAAATGCCTAAAGGTAAGATGGAAGTCATATTTGAAGTTTAAGAAGGCCAATCAAATGTGCCTTAAATTATTGTCCTAGATATGTAAAATTTGAAGAGCTGAATGTGTTATTTTATGTACCACTCATCCATTAGACTTGATTGTAATATCTCCTAATTCATCACTTAATATTTTTTAAACTTTTTATAAAAACACGTAAGAGCTAGGCTCACTTCAATGCAAATTGTAATATTACTCAAGGTTAAATGGGAAGACTTACAAAATAAGTGAAATTGAGCTAAGACCAAGGCAAAACCAAATGGGTTAATCTAAGATATAAGATACTCAAGGAACTAGCAAACCAAAACCCAAGTTGCGTACATTGAACCAAACAAAAAATTGAAATAAACATGTGAGAAGATCCAAATTCTTCAAAAACAACACCTAAACTATTACACACAAGGATGTCTAGGAACTTAATCGAAAATTGAACCAACACAAGTTGAACCAACACAAGTTGAGGGTCAAAAAGATATATTGATATATAACAAAAGAAAAAGCTCAAACAAGCTCTCACAAAAGGTTTCACTATCTGCAAGAGTAGAAGGAAACCCTAACCTATAAGACTGAACCTTGTAGGAGAATATTAGTAATTCACCTTGCTAACTAAGAGTGAAGAACTCCAATGCATGTTGCAATAGGCTAGATATCTCAATTCCTATGAGAAATAGATCTTCTACTCTTGAACACACATTAAAAAGAAACATCCCGACCCCCTTGTTGATAGACAACATTATAGAGCTTGTGAACCTAGAAGCAACCAAAGACAAAACCAATAGGATGGAGGGAGAACAATTCATGGGGGAAATTCCTCAAGACCTAAGGGGGCACTTGAATGAATTTGATGTGGAAATTGACTTCAACATAAGCAATCTAATACAAAAGGTTGTACAACAAAAGTTGGAAACCTTCAAGGGTTAAGGAAACAATACCCTTAGCAAGATATTAGAATTGATCATAGCTACACAAAGGGAGAGAGAGGAGATGTAAAACAAGATAGATGACATCAAGAGATCAGTCTTAAATTTTTGGTCTAGCATGGTCATTCAATTCCTCTTTGTTAGATCTACTATAAGGATAGTTATTGGACAATTCGAGTGTACTCCAAAAGCTGTAGTTCAAATGGCCAACATCTTGCTGATAGGACTAGGCATCATGGCTCAAACGAGAGAGTAATCCAAGATAATCCTAATAGCCAAACAAGTAGACAAGTATATATTGGGGGATGACCACTATAGCTTCATAGAGCAGTCCAAGAAAGTGTGTGGGGCTAACAACCTCATACCACATTCTAAGAGAGCACAAGCCTTCGGGTTGTCTTAGGTGAAAAGGGGAGTATGTGGTTTACATGCTTAGATTCTACAAAACAAGCATCCTTCTCTACTCTTAAGGACCTCTTTTCCATGCACTTTACAAAGGATGGATATAGGTACAACCTCATAGTAAGTCTGATGAATGTAGAGCAGCAAGAGGGAGAGAATCTTAGGGGTTATGTTTCAAAATCAAGGAGTCTATACAAGAGAATACCAATTGTAGAAAGGCCTAATTCCATGGTAGTGTAAGGAGGAGCTTAGTGGTTTAGAGCTAGAGCACGAGCCAACTAGCTAAGAGATAATTGAGGCATAAAAGAGTTGAGCTCTTGAAAGAATAAGAGTCCTATCTAATGTCCCGTTGTTTTCGCTCTTGTTTAGGCAACACATAGCTTGAAAGTTGAGAGGCTTAGTGAGAGGGAGTGTGCAGGGAGAAAGTGAGAGAGAGAGAGAAAGGGACCGATTGGGAGAGGTTCTTCTCCATCCTCTTATTCTCCTTTTTTTCTCTACTTCTCTCAACATTGGACCAACAATATTGTGGATTTGAAGGTGAGGCATCGACTTGAGAGCCACACTAGGTTGTGAGATTATCAATGAGCCCCTCATGGATCTCAGGACCACAATGTAGAGAAGTTAAGTAAATGAGTCTACTATACACATTGAATATCTTTGTTTCTTTCTTTCATGAGGAATGAGAGGAGAAACTTAGCTTGTTTGGAGCTAGAGTATGAGCCAACTAAGTGAGAGATAGTTGATCTGCACAAGTGAGTCAAGCTATTGGAAATAGCATCTGTCGACATCCCATTTTTGAACTTTAATAGAGCATAACACAACACAACAATGTGGTAGAATGTGTTGGTAATCTATAGTTTTGTTAGCATATTAGATGAAAGAGGTTATCAAAGGGTAACGCTTGAGAGGGCTAGTATCACTTTAATGATTACAGCATTACATTATGACAAACAAACACAATCCAAGGAATTTTAATGTCCAATCATAGCACAATATCTAGTTGCTTGCTTCATTTGATGTTCTAAAGGAAATATTTGAGGCACTACAATTCTTTACATGAATACTTCAAAGGTTATCAATCACTAGGAATAGGTGAGGAGCTCTTAGGCGACAGGCTTGGTGAATATATTGTGAAATGGTATCTCGTAAGAAATTTGAAGACTTTGAAATGCATGTTTGGCATTTTTAATGGTGCAAATGCAACATCTCCATATCTATATTTCTTGATAGAGAGGGTAAAAGGAATTAATAGCAAGAAAAAATGGCAACAAGTGTGCCAAATTTTAAAATATTTTCCACCTAGATGTGATAAAGAAGACCCAAATTAGAATTCTATCTTGAACATATTCTTAGAGCATGTTTGTATATGGTCTTTGCATGGATTTGCTTATATTGTGGAAAAAATAGCATATAAATATATATTTTATACATAGAGGATGCAACCAAAGGTAGAAGCTATAATTGTAATATGCAAGAAAGTAGAGAGAGTTTTATTAGATAGTGGGTTATACAGACATCAACTAATATGTACAAAGCATAATGAGAGGTCATGAAAGAGTGGTAATCTATTTTTTGAAGTGTTTTAGTCGACACTCTTGATAATCTATTGGAAATATCCTTGACAACTCTAATAAAAGCTGTCTGTGGAATGACATGTTGTGTAGCTCTCTAGGCCTTCCTTATCTCACTAAAACACTTTTGCATATAGTAAAACCTAGACCTTCTTTTTCTCCTTGGCTTGGAAGGCTCACTTCCTTGAGAAAAATAGGTTCTAGCTTGATCTATTGGCTTATTAGATGCTCTACGAGAGGTTAGAACCTTGGTAATTGGAGGAGGGGACTATCTAGCAAGATCATATTGTTGGTCATTAACCACATGGACCTTGCCTTGGGTAGGAGGAGAAGACACGATGTCTGCACGCAATTGCTTTGATTGCATAGTAGGAGATTGGAGAAAACTAGGGGTAGGAGGGATCTCAAGAAGGATAGCTTGTGGAACCTCTAATGGCCTTGCCTCTTGTCCACTATCCTTTCTCTCTATATAAACGTTCCTTGATGTCTGCATTGTCCTTGCCATCATCATTGCCTAGTAGAAAATGACAGAAAGAGCAAACAAAAACTATTTGACTAGGGTTGTCATCAATACGACACAAGAGGTAGCAAATGAGAACCTAGGAAGGGGTCCTCCTCACTTCATATCTTGGAGAAGTAGACACATGCAAAGGAGATGTTGATACAGTGTGAGAGGTAGTAGATGGAAAGCTCCAAGAAGGGGTTCTCCTTGTTCTGTATCGTACGAGCTGGCAGGTGCCTGCAAAGGAGATGTCAATATGGCACGAGAGTAGCAAACCAAAAGCTCCAAAATGGTCTTGCTTGCTCCTATTGTGGAGAAGTCGAGACATGCATGCAAAGGAGATGTCAACAAATATGGTGTGAGAGTAGCAAACTGAAAGCTCCAAAGGGGTCCTCCTCACTCCCTATCGTGGAGGAGCCGGCATGTGCATGCAAAGGAGATGTTGATACGGTGCGAGAGGCAATGAACGAGAAGCTTCGAAAGGGTCCTCCTTGTGCCATATCATGGATAATCATTGAGCTTGCATTGATCAATACGGTGTGAAATGCAAGTTTCACAAGCTTCGTAGGATTCCTCTTCACGTCGTTCTGGGGACTCACTAGGGCTAGCTGATATGGCACGAGATGGAAGGTTCAGATGTTTCGAAAGAGGACTCTTCATGCTATTTCGTGGACGAGTCACTAGGCATGCTGTTGCTAGATGGCTAAAATGAGCCATGTAAGCCAGGGACCATCTTATATACTTGGTGTGGCCCATGATAATTGGTTAGGGTTTTCTATGGCCATCCACATGGCGAGGCCCCCCAGTTTTGTATAAATACAAGTGGCAAGGCATTCATTTTCTTTTGTACCGAATCTTGCACCTTAATTGTCCTAGGCTTTTTGAGCTATTTTCGAGACTTCCTTGTTTTGAAGGATGATATGAAGCGAGGAGTGTGGTTTGTTAAGCATGTGAATCTGTTTTTGCACCATATTGACATTGCATGATACAAAATGAGGATGCATTTTCTGTGTGGTCAGGTTCTTCTCCTTGCATCATATCATGGACCCTGCGATGTGTGATGCAAAAGATATTCAAGGCTCCCCAGATGTGGGCACACCAAAGAGGAAAAGAAAAGGTTATCTTTAGGGTCAAGGGGTTCAATTTGTGTTGCCTTTGCTATTGAAATTCCCTCTGCTTCTTCTCCTTGCTTAGTGGCAACAAGTGTGGGAATGCCTAAGAAATCTCCAAGAAAAGGTAAGTCACCATTGAGGATTCTTGGATTGTCTCAAATCACATAGGTTTCTCCCTAAGAAAGGATCCTAGACTTTCGTCTTCAAAATGGCACGGAGTTATCTTATTATGCAATTGAAAATTATATTTTCAACCCTAATTGTGATATTGACCATGTGGTGAATTCTTGCAAGAAAAATTTTGTGGAGGAGTTTGTTGAGTTTGAAAGTCTAGCATTTCTTGCAGTTGAAAAGGATGAAAAAGGAACATGTTCATATACCTACTAGGACCTCACTTTCAAAGAAGTCATTGTTCACAAGGAAGCGTGGAGCTCATTCTCATGATAGGTTTTGTGCACCAGATGTGTTTTTTTCTGCTCATTCTAGGTAATGTAGGCTTATGTCAAAATGACTTCCATTCATTTTATATACTCTTGTTAAATATCCTATCAAATTTGATGAACAACAATTGGAGGCAGCAAAATCTTCTAGCTTTTGCCTTTTGGATGAGGTGGCAAATGAGAAGGATGCAGAAGAATGTTTAGACTCTCAACAATAAGCATATATTGCTGACAAACTAGATATCACCCAATTCAAAGCTGAGACCATTGTTGAAGAAGGCCATGTAAAGATGGATATTGTGTTTGACTCCCCTTCTTTTTATATTATTCCTTCTCTTCCAATTTTTTCTATTAAGGACAAGGAATATATACTACTATATTAGACATCCAAAGGCTTTTTAATCTCAAGGAGGATTATTATTTAGCAATCATTGCATAGGCTTTTGATGCTACAAATGGCATAGTTGATGTTGAAAATGAATCAGAAGTTACTTAAATTGGACATTGATATTGCAAACAACAAGTTTATTGATGCAGGGGATGCTGTTTTTCTTTGTTTTAACAAGGCAAAGGATGTTGAGAAAGAGTTGGGGATTACTGATGAGGAGTTCAACGATCTTCGAGAATGACTTGGAATTTTCAATTTGGAAAGAGAGCATTCGAAGTATGTTATTAAAGAATTGTAAGATACCAATGAGACATCATCATCAATTAATATATGGAGTCAAACTAAGCTAGAGCATGATGAAAACCAATTGGCACTATTATCTCCCATTTTGTAAGATACATTAATATGTTTGATTTCAACTTTCATTTGATATTCATCTTTTTTGTAGTTGGAGATTGAAGATTTTGATAACTTCTTGCAACAGGGGAAAGGGTCGAGAGTTGGTAGTTCATTGAAAGATATTGCACTTGGCCATTACTTGGCAAGGATTGTGTAGAGGGAGCTCATGCTCAACCGCTAAGACCCATGGATCGCTTATTGTTCAAGCGTTTCAAGTGAGCACCTATGGCTATCTCTCACCCAGATGACATGCCCTCGATCCTACCGGGATGTAGTGAGCTTACCTTGATGCCCAAATGAGTTGCCTCCTCCCTCAAGCACACTGGTAGCTCCACGATTTGTGATGCGATCTCAAGCATCCTCAAGCCTCCACCTCCAAGCTCCATCCTCCATAGCCGCGTGCAAGAGAAGAGAAGAGAAGAGAAGAGAAGAGAGGAAAAGAGAAGAGAAGAGAAGAGAAGAGAAGAAGAAGAAGAAGAGAGAAGATGATGGAGAGCTTCACCTCCAAGATCCCTCACCCTCCCACACTCACTCCCTCACACTCCCTTTCTCAAGCACACACAAGCAAGCAAAGAGAGGAGAAGAAGAAAAGGAGAAGAGTCCACTTTTGCCACACACCAAAGAATGAGCTTTTCTATTCACTTTTTAATCTTTTATACATAACCCTAAATCCCTTTCAAGCGGTCATCCCTTTTCTACACATGACCGGCCATTGTGGCAAGGTACTCTTTTCTATTTTCTTTTATTTGCCTTATCTCCTTACCTATGCCCGCCTACCTTTTACAATTTTGCATAGGAGGGAGCCTGACGCTCTTTTACAATAGTTTTAGGGGTGCCTTGCATTTAGAAATGCGCTTTTGCCTTTGATTTGATTTTTGAGGCCATCCTTGCACTTTTGATTGTTTTCGCTCTTGCTTTTTCCATTGTGTCAGATTTCCTCTTGGGTCACCTCTTTTAGGTCCCAACTTGCACTTTTTCACTTTTCCTGCTTTCTTCTTGTGTTGAGGTTAACATTACCCCCCTCCTAGCCTAGTATTAGTCCCATGGCATTGATGGGTAGTAGTTGGAAGGTGGGATGTGGGTAGCCAGATGGCTTTTTTGAGTTTGTATGTAAGCCCTTGCAGGGGATGGTATTGGATGGGACCGGCACTTAAAATTGAAGATGTAGTTAGAGGCAGGTCCTTTCCCGATGTTGACCTTGAGTGGGTCTGTCCTTTGAAATTGACAATGGTGCTAGATGGATCCCCCCTTGGAGAATGGCAGGTGGACATATCGATCCTTTGAAATTGACGATGGTGTTAGATGTTTAAAGGGAGGGTCATGTGAGTTGATGATGTGGATGTCTCGAGGGGATTGGTTCTGGGAAGAAACTGATCAATCGGTTAAGGTGGTGGAGGCCGGGAGCACATTGCATGGATGATGGAGCCTCCGAAGTTGGTGGGTTGCATCATTTTTATTTCCTTAAAAAGAAAAGAAGGTGTACTACTTGGGGGTGTCAATACCTTACCATGTGGTGTGTTATGCTTGTGCTAGTGGAACTAGGAGTTGGGTCAAGCCTGGGTGGTGTCCCACACTTGAGGACCCAGTTCATGCTTAGGGGGGTGTGGCTTAGGGAGATAGGTCTAACCACAAGTGAGTATGACCTCCCTAGGTATGTCCTGCCCTTGATGTGCCCTAAGCGTGTGTAGTGGGGAATTAAAAGGGCTAGGGGGACTAGGGATGGAGCCGACCCGACTGAAGCCACCAAACATGCCTAACTTGAGAAACCCTAGATGCGGTGCTTGTGGCCTATGTGAAGTGAGGTGGTCTAACTGCGTTGCTCACATGAAGTGCTTCTCTTTCCTCTTTGTTCTTATTTCTCCTCTCTCTCTTTTTTTTCCGAATTACATGGTTACGACAAGAGCTAGTCTTCGTCATCTGAGTGGGGTGGAGATGGGGGCCTAAGAGATTTATTCAAGAATTTCCAACTCTACAAGTACCCTTGGAGGTTCAGGCGGACTTGTAGAGTGGTTGTAGAAAGAAATGGATGATTGCAATGCATAAAGCAACTATCATTCATGTCTTCGAGGAGGAAAGAGCAAAATGAAGGGAGAAGGCCAGCTTGCGTAATCAATCGAGTCATGGCGCAACTGTTTATGGCATTGGGGTCAAAATACAGGGTTGGGAGGCCGCGTTCTTGCATAGTGGAATCTTGCCCAAATAGTATTCTAAGTAGTCTAAAGTAATTACATGTAGTGATGAAAGCAGGGTCAAGATAAGAGGAGAATTCATTTACAAAGCGGATTATAGAGTCCAAATCCTTGGGTGTGAAAACAAGAGCCTCTTCACGCTTAGTACAATTCGCATTGTAGATTATAAGTCATATCGGCCGTGGACATTAGGGTCGAAATCCACTCCTACTCTTCAAGGGTACGGCATGAACGTTGGGTTTTTCGGCTCGAAGGAGGGCAGGTGTTACAAAAATCCATCCAAGTGTCCATATTCACATCGCAGATGTGCCTTCTCTATGTGGGTTGGCACTCATAGCAAAGCATAGATCTGGGCACTTTAAAAACTTTATTCTACCAAAAATCGACATCTTCTATGCTCCATAGGGTGGGGTTCTGCTATCTTTTAGCCAACCATTTCTCTCCGAGCCTACCTCCGATGTTAAATCACCTCTTCCACCACTTTGATTGGCAGAATCCTATGCAAGTTGGCAGGGAATTGGAAATTAAGATTGAAGGGGTTTCTCATAGTCTTCTATTGTTCCCAAATTATTAGGTTAGCGTGGAAGTTTGCTAGGAAGTCATCCTGACTTGGTGGTGTGGATGCGGATGGCCCTATAGCCGGTTTGGCACTTAGTCTCCTCCATGCTTCCTCCACCATCTGCTTCCTCTTTGTAAAAACATGGATCTAGAACATGGCTTGAGGCGGAAGCTATGGAGGTTGGAAGAGAAAGAGTGAGTTCATGGAGACACTGACATGATTGACTGTTACACAAGTGAATTAGGTTCCAAGATGGAAGCTTGGACTCATAAACACAATCTTGTGTATAGACTGACAATGACACAGAGACTTTATTGACGGATAAAAGTACTATGACATTGCATTAGAAAAGAGAGCAAGTACAATGCTTTATAGGAAACTGGATGGTAGCACTTCTCCTACTGTTCTTATGGGATTCTAGTCCTCCTAAGCCCTCACTACTCCTTCCAAAGAAACTGAAGTAGGTGTGATTGCAAACATCTCAACACCCCTCCTCAATCACAACTAGAAGTACAATGAGTATAGAGACTTTAATGAAAGCAACACCTGCAAAGTGTGGGCATACCATAGATATGGCAAAACAATAGAGGCTATCATAGAAAAGGCTGAGTATGGGTACCACAAACATGGTGGACATCTAGAGGTTGCAATAGGGGCCTCACGAAGTGTACAGAGGCTGTAGTACAAGGCTACATGAGGAGTTTACAAGTTTATGTCCGAAGCATTAGGGCTAGGCAATAAAAGGCTAAAAAATTCTATCCAAATAGAAGAACTGATGAGGTGGTGGTCTTCTTCTTCTCCTTCTTCTTCTTTTGCTCCATGCTCTTCTTCTTCTTTAACAACAACTAGATAGGCCTTTTGGGACCTCTTTCTGACGTGGCAAAACTTCTCGGTGTGTCCAGTCCTTTTGCAAAAATCTCAAAAAAGCTGGTCCTTCTTGCCTTTGTATTTGTTGCCAACATATAATGCTTGTTCATCTCTAGAGGTGCTTGGTTCTTCCTTAGTTTTTAGCTTCTTTTCCTCCTCTAATAGTGATGCTTGGATATCAACAAGCTCAGGGTTTGGCATATTGATTAGAGTTGTTGACACATTATTATATTCAAGAGGTAAACTTTTGAGCAAAACACCAATGCAAACATCTTCTTCCATTTTAGTATTGATTCCTACAAGCTAGGTTAGAAGTCCTTCCATGTGATTTAGATGTGTAGCAAGTGTGATGACTTAGACTGTGCACCAAAAAAAGTGTCAAGTCTCTTCCATGTATCCTGTGAAGTATCACAGTTATCCACATGGTGGATATAGCTCTCATCTAGCTCCAGTTTGATAATAGCCTGAGCCTTATCATCATTCTTTTGCCAAGTGACTGCAAGGTCCGCATCACGAGGCTTCTTCTCTTTGCCACCGGTGATGGCCCAAAGACCCTTCTTCATTAGGATGAGCTTATGCAGGTCTAGCATGTGTGAAACCTGACCCATTTGAAGCAAACTATCGGAGAGTCTTTGCCGCTAGAGTTGGAGGATTAGCAGCAAATTAGCTTCAAAATTCTCAAATTTCAGCAACAGAAGACTTGATATTGAGTGTACTTGATAAGCACGTGCCAAAAGACACTGGATGAATAGTATCAAGAGATACTGATACTTGTGGCTCGAAGCTTGAGACTTTTAGAATCTCCCCTAGACAACTTCAGATTCAGTGGATTAGAGTCGCAGAGGCTTGCTTTGAGTGTCAGGAGGGAGAAAATAATGGAAAGATGAAGCTTTGAGTTCTTGGCTATAGCAATCAACAGAGTTAGGGTTTGCAGGGAAGCCTGGTTTTTCACAGATTGCAAGAGCTATAGTGCATCATTTCCAAATTTTTTAAAATAGAAATGAAGCTTGTCTCATGGACTTCCAAAGCCCTATGGTGCTTGTCAGGAATTGTGGACTGGAGGCGCAGTGTCAGTAGTACGACAGTTGTAGGTGCATTCTAGACAGCGAACGAATTCAGGCATAATGCTAGGCTCTGTGACGAGTAATGTCAAGCTTTGATGGGCTAGGGAGGAGCGCTTCGACCACCTGAGGAAGATATCTCTAGAAGAAAGATTCAAGAGTTATGGCCTAGATGAGGAGATCAAGAAGCTCCAATAGAGGTATGTGCTGTTTGGCTATGGTAGACTCAAGGTCAAGATGAAGATGGAGTTGAAAATGAAGGCTTGAACTGAGTAGAGTTGATCAAAGGTGAGAAGAGATTGGAGAGGTAGTGCCATGCTCAACTGAGCTCTAATACCATGTAAAAACATGGATCTAGAACATGGCTTGAGGCGGAAGCTATGGAGGTTGGAAGAGAAAGAGTGAGTTCATGGAGACACTGATATGATTGACTGTTACACAAGTGAATTAAGTTCCAAGATGGAAGCTTGGACTCATAAACACAATCTTGTGTATAGAATGACAATGACACAAAGACTTTACTGAAGGACAAAAGTATTATGACATTGCATTAGAAAAGAGAGAAAGTACAATGCTTTATAGGAAACTGGATGGTAGCACTTCTCCTATTGTGCTTATGGGATTCTAGTCCTAAGCCCTCACTGCTCCTTCCAAAGAAATTGAAGTAGGTGTGATTGCAAAGATCTCAAAACTCTTGTCTTTAGTTGCAGCTTTTCTTCCTATGGAGGCATCTGCTTGTTGCTGGTATTTTGGCCATGGTGGGGAAGGAGGCTATGGGAATAATTCTTCTTCTTGAGGTCCCAACTCAAAGCTTGGTCTAGCCCCTTCTCCTTGTTGCTGTCCCTAGGCTGCTTCCTCTGTGAACCCTATTGCATTTATTTCTTGTGATGTCTAGCCTACTTGCAATAGATATATTTGTTGCTCTTCAAGGGTTAGGCAGACTCCCACGGGTTGTGGTGGCATCTCGGACTTGCTCATAGGGCCTTGCATGAAATTCCTAGCTTTTTCTTTATGGCATCCATAGCCTCTCCTTACTCTGTCTAAGTGACATCCAGCAAGGAGTTGAGGAAGGCACGCTATTGGATTTCAAAGGCCACTTGGGCGGCCTTTGCTCTACTCTCAGTTAGCACTTTATTGCTTTCTGCCTGAGCCAAATGGCACTCGAAGGTTTTGACTCTCTTCTTGTTGAGGTTTGCCCAGCCTTCAGCTCTCTTCTTCAATTCTTCACAGCCTTCCCCTTGCCTCTAAGCCAGTATGATGAGCCTCTACTCTTGATCTTCAATTTCTCTTTTGAGTCTCTGTTGTTTCTCCTGTTCCAAGGCTGCTTTCTATTTTAATATTTCTATTTCTTTGCACAATCTGAGGGCTTGCTCTTGTCTATATGCTTCCAATGTTGTAGTAGCATCCCTCAGATTTTCCATTTTCACATGTAGTTCTTTGTATAACTCCCCCAACTCCGTAGTGTTTTGCTGCATCCTCATGATGCTTTGTTTTTCTTCGACCAGCCTTGCCTCCCACCATCTGTCTTCTCCTTCTTTTGTTCTCTCTTAGCTCGCATATTTCCTTTTGGCACATGGCCACCTGTCTGGTCTTTTCCAGATGGAAGGTAGCCTCACCGACTCCTTCTCAGCTTCCAACTTAGCCACTATTATTCTCTTCTCCTCCTTAGCTTTTTCTAACTGCGAGAGCAGCTCATTGACATACTCATTGTAGTTAGCAGTTGGCGTCATTGTTGTAGAGATGGGAGTCGTGAATGTTTCCATTCTTTATTGTTTTGGGTCCTGTCTTGACTTGGCGTTTGCTTTGCCATGTTGGTCTCTTTTGCCCAATAATTGTGGTTTCCCCACTCCTCCCTTGTGTGAGTTCCTTATTGACAAAGTACTATGCCTAGGTCATGAGACTATTGGCATCTATTGTGGCCGGGGTGCCTTGAGTAGGCATTGTTGCTGCGATGGTGGGTATCAAGACGGGTGGGATGGGGTTGATAGGGGCTTTGCCCTTGCCTTCAGTCTCATTGCCGGTGGCATCATTTTTGGCACATGAGCACTCGAGCTTGGGCCTTCATCTCTTCGTAGGATCAAGTCACCTAGCTCATCTTGCTTGCCTTGTTGTTCGATGGACAAGCGCGTGTCTAGTGCAATGTCCTCCTCTTCCTTCCTCTTCAATTCCTCCTCCTTTTCAGTAGCCTTTCTTTTTCTCTCCTCTTTGGCTTTTCTCAATTCTTCTTCCAATCTCTTAGACTCTTCTTCTTCTTTCTTCTTCCTTTGTTCTTCCTCTTTCTTTGACTTCTTCTTCACTTTTTGCAAGTCTGCCTTTTCCTACGTTGTCTTTTTCTTGGGATTCTTTGGTTTCCTTATGCTAGAGTGGGCTTCTGGATCTCCCTCCTCTTCACTAACTGTTCTCTCGCTTGACTGTTCTCGTTCCTAATGGGGAGGTGACCTTCCAAGTGTTTCATCAGCTCCTTCCTCTCCATCCTGTGCCTCCTTTACAGCTTTGTGTGGATGAGAGCAGTCAAGATTCCCCCATACTCGATGAATGAGGCTTTGGATGGTGGTTTCTTCCTCTCATCTCCCTTTGATGCAGGGGATTCCCCACTAGTTGGCTTGCTTCCTAGGGCTAGTGCCTTAGCGGATTAGTCGATGGTTTTCCACACATAGCCATTCCAACCTATTTCATCCAATGTGTGAGCTGCCAAGCTCTTCAGTATGGGCACACTGATTATGTGCATGAGGGAGTTGTATCATTGGCTGGAGAAGAGGGAATGGATGACCTTCATCTGCATTCTGATTTCTGGGTTGGGGATGTCTTGAATGTTTATGCTGTCATTTGTCAAGACTTACTCCTTCTTCATGTTTAGCATGACATAGATGTCCCACTTCTATCTCCTTTCCACCTTGGATTCCAAACCCAACGCCTTCTCCACCAAGACCTTACTGAGCTAAATTTAAACTTGCTTAGCTCCTTCTCCCCTCCCCACAATTACCATCCCACATTCCCTGTCATGGTTGTAGGTCCTCAAGAATTCCACACATTTGGTGTGGTCCAGGCTCCTGTCCAAACTTCTTGAGGTACTTGGCTAGGTTGAATTGCTCCATGACCCTTTTTGTAGCCTCTTCCTTAGCCACCACTTCTGCAATATTGTGGACGCTTCAGAACATGATTTTCGAGGAAAAGGCCATACTTTTCTCTTTCCTCATCCATGAATGGAAGACAATGGGCATGATCCTATTGTGCTGCCATCTTTAGCTCTTGTCATGAAACCATGGTTCACCATTAGCATTCTTAAGACACTCTCTTGCTAGAAGATAAGCAGGAGTTGATCATGCTTTTATGGAAAGAAGAACATTCTTAAGCACAAAAAGAGAATTTTCCTTTGAGCAGTTCTATTCATTCTCAAAATTTTATGACACTTTTCCTCAATCACCAAGTTAATTTTCATCTATTTTGGATGTTGATTGAGACTTTAAAATTTTCATTGCGTGTTTCATCCCCCTTACATGTTTGATTTCACCTGTTGGTTTTATCTTACCTCACCTTATTACCTTCTTCACCTTATCACTTATCACTCCCTCCCTTGAATGAGAAGAATCCTTCCTAGGATCAGAGGTTGAGAGGTCAAGGGCATTCAACGTGTGCTCTTGATGCCTTACTTTTGCATGAGCTGAGCATAGAAGCTCAGATTGTATTCTAGAGCAACATAGTGGTCTAGGTCAAAAGGATGGATGCCTACTTGAGTGATGTAGGTGAGAACATCTGTGTGAGGAGGTCACCGGAGTTTACTTGACTGGAAATGTGTAACTCCTCCTTAGTCAAAATTCGATCTAAATGCGGGTGGGTCAAGAGGTGCTCTTATAGGGGTCGCTCATGAATGGTGGTTAACATTCTATAGGAGGTGGGAGCTACATAAGTGGGGTCATACTCTGAGGTTTTGATGGCACATCGCAGCATTAGTCATAATTTGGTAACCCTCTAGCTCCCATTGAAGTCAGAGAGCATACCATTTCCTTAAGAAAGAGGAGTCGGTGCTAGTGAGATGTTTTAACTCGATTTCTCTATCCGTGGCAAGACAATGCTCTTGCCATAGGACGTAATGAGGTGTTGCTTTCGTGCATGTTCTCTAGAGATCTCAGTGTAATTAGATCCTTTGCTACTTCGGTAGCTTTAACAAATACAAATTCCAATTCTTCCCAAGAACAAGGAAGTGCACGCACTTCCGTCGCTATAGGCTCATCCAAAAGACCTAGATCTGGCTTGTCGTAGCTTTTAGCAAGTGTCATAAAGGTAGCATCCAAGCGTCTAAGGCAAGCAACCAAGTCATCCCTTGTATTCTCTGCTAAGTCTACGGCCAAGATTAGAATTGATCTCCACTCATAAGAGAATCTAAGGCCAATTGGTGGTTGGGGTTTGACCGATGTGATTTGATTGAACTAGATAGTTCAGCAGGTGATTGTCGTTGCTTGGGTTGCTCTTGAAGTTGTGGCTTTGGCCTCTTGTTTGATGGGTTTGGTTGGTGTTGTGGATGTCGCGTTACTAGATGCTTCTGAGGCCTTAAGGGCACAAGTGGGATCGGGTTGGGGCAACTTGTGAGAAGCCGGGAGGTAGGTTTTGTCGATAGCTTAGTTTACGCTCTGCTAGCCTAGCCTTTTTAGGTTCTATGAGTTTCACAGCCTGAGCCGCTTGTGACATGTGTTCCTGATTCGTCTTGATGCTTTGGGTGGTCAGGGTAATGTTTTAGTAGTGCCCTTGGCCATCTTGGCTTTGTCAAGATTGTGGGAGAGAAGGAAGGAGTCTCGCTTGAAGCTTTCTTGCTTGCACAATGGGGGAAGACACACAAGGGTGGAGGCTGAAAAACAGTTTTCCTCTTCTTAGTTGTGTAAGCCAAAAGAACTCAAGTACAAAGAAATAGAAGAACCCTATATATGGGTCTCAAACCAAACTCAACTAACTAAGGTGGCATACTAACTGAGCCACGAACTAGAGTAGATAAGGATAGCTATCATGTAGCTATTATTCATGGGCGGTGTACCAACCGCGTCTGCAACTGACAAGTCGGTGACATAAATATACAACGGTCACCCTGGCGTATCACGAGTGGAGCTCGATATCTCAACACTCCCCCTCGAGCTCAATCCCAATTCCTGCACACCAAGCAGGTCTCTGAACTTGCGCAGCTTCTCTGCACCCAATGCCTTCGTAAATATGTCAGCTACCTGATCTTCTGTGCTGACATAAACTAGATCAATAAGACCTAGTAAAACCCTCTCTCGCACATAGTGATAATGCACCTCAATGTGCTTTGTTCTAGCATGATAGACTGGGTTATTTGCCAAGTGTATACTACTCATGTTGTCACAATAAATGACAACTGGCCCATCTGTAGACTGATGCATATCATAAAGTAGCTTATGCAACCAAGCTACCTCACATGCAGCCATTGCTGCACCCCTGTACTCAGCCTCTGTGCTCGACAAGGCAACTGTAGGCTGTTTCTTGCTGCTCCAAGTGACTGCAGCACTCCCAAAAGAGAACACATATCCACTGGTAGATCATCTATCAGAAATACTACCAGCCCAATCAGCATCAGTGTATCCATGCAGCTGTATCTGAACCCCAGTCTCATAAAATAGTCCATACTGCAATGTGGACTTCACATACCTAAGTATGCGTCTAGCCGCATCCAAATGTGGTTTCCTTGGAGCCTGCATAAACTGACTTACCAATCCAACAGCATAGCTCAAATCTGGCCTGGTAATAGTCATATAAATCAAGCTTCCTACTATGCGTCTGTACATAGTAGGGTCTTCTAGAAGCTCACCTGCATCTGCGCTCAGCTTCACATTCTGCTCCAAAGGAACTGAAATAGGCTTACAGCCTGTCATCCCATATTTGGACAGCATGTCCAATCCATACTACCTCTGCAAGAGCTGTATCCCACTTGGTGACCTAATCACCTCAATGCCCAAGAAATAACGCAGCTCTCCCAAATCCTTCATCTCAAACTTCTGCTTCAATAGCATTTTCACATGAAGGATATCTTCATCACTGTCACCTGTCATAATCAAATCATCAACATAAATGACAAGTAGCATAATACCTTTCTCTGTTTTTCTCACATAAAGTGAGAAATCTGCCTTGGAAATCTGAAAGCCAATAGTGACAAGATACTGTCCTATCTTGTCAGACCATGCTCTAGGTGCTTGCTTCAAGCCATACAAAGCTTTCTTCAACTTGCAAACAAACTCAGGATGAACAGCATGCACATAACCTGGTGGCTGCTCCATATAGACCTCTTCTTGCAAATCACCATGCAAGAAGGCATTCTTTACATCCATCTGATGTAAAGACCATCCCTTTGATGCAGCCATAGCAATGACTGCTCTTACGGTTGCCATCCTTGCAACCGGACTAAATGTTTCTTCATAGTCAATGCCATATGTTTGTGCATACCCCTTGACTACTAATCTTGCCTTGTATCTGTTCACAGAACCATCAGCATTGTGCTTCACCTTATAAACCCACTTACAGCCAATTGCATTCTTACCTTTAGGCAAAGGTACCAATTCCCATGTAGCATTAGCTTCCAAGGCATCCATTTCTTCATCCATGGCTTTCTCCCATTTTTCTTTTCCCATGGCTTCCTCAAAAGAAGTGGGTTCTAGTTCCTGTATCACTTTGACCATATATGCATAGTGAATGGCTGTAAATCCATCATATTTCAGCCTATCCACAGGATACCTAGCTCTCGTAGACCTGCGCAAAGTAGGTTCACTCCCAGGTGCTCTCAAAACATCCCTGGTCTTCCTTACTCCAGGTGTAACAATAGAAGGAATACCCAACTCATCATCAATGCTCTGTTCTGAGCCACTGGATTCACCATCCACATAAGAGTGACCTGCATTCACATCAAACATGGGCTGATCAACCTTCTCTTTTCCTTTTCGTGATACCTGCATACCACTATCTGCATTGCTTTGAGAAGATTCTCCTGATCTCAATCTGCCTGTCCATGGCAAAGAATGTGAACCACTGCTAGAGGACGCTCCAGGTCCACTAATATTTTGTGACTGCTGCTGTGAATTCTGTGTAGCATTACCATTTTGTGCATCTTCATCATCAATCACATTTACTGGTCTATACCAGCTACTCATCTCATCAAAAACAACATCTCTGCTCACTGTAAACTTACGAGTAGAAGGGTTATAGCATCTATACCCTTTTTGCTGCAGAGAGTAACCAATAAAGATGCACTTCTCAGCTTTTGGATCCAACTTGGATCTCAGCTCATCTGGCACATGTACATAGGCAATGCAACCAAAAATTTTCAAATGAGAAATATCTGGTTTCCTACCAGTATACCTCTCCTCTGGAGTCATTCCATGTATTGCTGCAGTGGGAGTCCTGTTCATTATGTAGACTGCTGTAGCAACTGCTTCAGCCCAATAAAAATCTGGCAAGTCTTTTTCATTGAGCATGGCACGAGATACCTCTCCAATATGCTTGTTTTTCCTTTCTGCAATTCCATTTTGTTGTGGGGTATAACTGCATGAATATTGTTGCTTTATGCCATGCTCCTGCAAGAACTTTGCAAACTCATTTGAGAGGTACTCTCCCCCTCCATCTGACCTTAGGCATTTTATCTGCAAGCCTGTTTCTTTTTCAACCATAGCTTTAAGAGTTTTGAAATGCCCAAAAACTTCACTTTTCTTTTTCATAAAATACACCCAAACTTTTCTGCTATAGTCATCAATAAAACTGACAAAATAATGACAGCCTCCAAGAGATGCAGCTTTAGTTGTCCACACATCAGAGTGAATTAATTCCAATGGCTTCTCACTCTCTTGAACATGTCTAGGAAATGGTTTCCTTGCCTGTTTTCCAAACTGACAGGCTTCACATACCTTATGCATTTCTGCAACCTTGAATTTGGGCAATCCTGCAACAATATTTTGGGCCTGCATTGATTTAAGTCGCTGTACATTAACATGACCAATGCGTTTATGCCAGATATCAATATCTGCAACTACACCGGTCCCATGTGCAAACATTGCTGCACTCAATTCAGACATGTCTGCATCCAATGTAAACATTCTGCCCTTCTTCTTTCCTTTTGCTATCAAGCGACCTTTATTTTTCATATCCTCAACAAAGCATCCATGAGGATTAAATCTGACCTGCAAGCCCTGTTCAACCATTTGACCCACTGAAACCAGATTCTTGGTAATATTCGGGACATGAAATACATCGGACAGGTATTTCTTTTTCCCACCCTGCATAGACAAGGGAATTTTTCCAATCTGCATAATAGGATGTGCAGTATCATCACCAGTCTCCACAAATCCTGGTTTTTCCATTTTCCTTGCATCCTCCATCCATTCTGCATGACCTGTCATGTGGTTTGATGCACCTGAGTCAACATACCATACATCATTGCTTTCTTCTGCACTTGTTACAGAATTGTTCATGTGCTGCACCATGAAC
This sequence comes from Lygodium microphyllum, assembly GCF_053477565.2. Classification (NCBI taxonomy): domain Eukaryota; kingdom Viridiplantae; phylum Streptophyta; class Polypodiopsida; order Schizaeales; family Lygodiaceae; genus Lygodium; species Lygodium microphyllum. The sequence goes on from NC_141159.1 coordinate 73,860,179, forward strand.
AAATGCTCATTTCTGTCATCACCCTGTCTGCTAGAAGATGCATAATTCCCTTGTTGCAGTTTTCCATTCATGATGTCATTCTGCTTTTTATAGCAGTCTTTAGCCATATGACCCATTTTACCACAGTAGTAGCATTCAACATTACTGTTTGCATTTTGACCTCTTTGCCATCCACCACGACCTCTTTGGCTCCCCCTGCCTCTAGAGTTACCACGTCCTCCTCCATAGGACTGGTTTTCTTGAGTTTGCTGCAAATTCTGATTTCTACCACGGCCTCCAAAACGGCCTCCTCTACCTCTGCCTCTACCTCTTCCAGCATTTGAGTAGAAGACAGCTTCTTTTGAAGTTCCTCCTGAAGAAGATGCACCACCATTTCTCTGCTCCTCAGAAATTAGAAGAGCAATCAACTCCTCAAAATCAGGAAATCTTTCACGGACGGAAATGGATGTCCGAAACTGCGCATAATCCTTTCCTAGACCATTCAAGGTCACAGAAACTAGATCATCATCTTCCACTGGCGACCCAATGGAAGCAAGTGCATCTGCAATCTTCTTCACCTTCATGTGGTAGTCATTGATGCTCATATTTTCTCTTTGCACATTATGCAACTCTTGCTTGAGTTGCATTTTCCTGGCTTGCGTATTTGTGCTATACATCTTTGACAGAGTATCCCATGCCTCCTTTGGCGTACTTGCATCCTGAATATGCACAATCATAGAGTCTGAAATACTGATAGACAGCCAATACATAACTTTCCTGGCTCTCTCATGCCATGTTTTAAATACCTGCATTTGTTGTTGATTGGGAACATCAGGAAGAACTGGTTCTTCTTCATTTCCTGCAACAAATTCCCAATATCCTTTTCCCATAAGGAAATTCGTCATTCTAAACTTCCATGCCTGGAAGTTGTTCTTGTCAAGCTTTTCAGTGACAATCTGTGAAAGAGAATCAGACGCCATTACAGAATATTGCAAGAAATTCTGTCACTGCAAAAAACACAGCTTCACCCTCACAAGGGCAAATCTGCAAAACTGGCGAAAGTGGTATTTGACCACACAGTCACTTCCTAGTGACGATTTTGCATAAACAGGAACCAAGGATGATTCTGAAACTCCCAATGTCTCTGCGCACAAGCATACGATGCAATTTCTACAGTAACTTTTCACCGACCTGTAGAACAGTGGTCGCACAGCATAAAACTGAGCCTTTTCTTGAGTGCGTGCAGAAAACTTCCGTCTGCAAAACAGGCCCCGAAATGGCCTCAAATAAAAAAAACAAGGTCGCCAAGGGCTAAAGCCCTCTCCCGCAGCATATACTGCCCTCTTGCTTCACCGCGAAGGGCGTCTCAACCTGAGACAATGCACTCCTGCAATTTCCGGCTGTACTACCTGCAGAGATCTGCTCCCAAAACAGGAAATGAAAGCAACACTGCTCCTCTTACCAGACCACCACGAGCTTGGCTTGCTTTCTTGAGCTCCTTACCACGAACAAGGCTCTGATACCATGTCAAGATTGTGGGAGAGAAGGAAGGAGTCTCGCTTGAAGCTTTCTTGCTTGCACAATGGGGGAAGACACACAAGGGTGGAGGCTGAAAAACAGTTTTCCTCTTCTTAGTTGTGTAAGCCAAAAGAACTCAAGTACAAAGAAATAGAAGAACCCTATATATGGGTCTCAAACCAAACTCAACTAACTAAGGTGGCATACTAACTGAGCCACGAACTAGAGTAGATAAGGATAGCTATCATGTAGCTATTATTCATGGGCGGTGTACCAACCGCGTCTGCAACTGACAAGTCGGTGACATAAATATACAACGGTCACCCTGGCGTATCACGAGTGGAGCTCGATATCTCAACAGGCTTTAGGTACCTATATCCATGTATTACCCTCATAATAGCCTTGAGCTTACAATAAGGTCTTGGAGACCTAGCGTGGCTTGAATGTTTGTTGATGTTGATAGTTCACTCTCGACTTTATAGGTTTTGAGCAAGGGTTCTTAGCCTTGTGGGGTCGTGGGAGTCTACTTCTAGGGGGTGGGCCTTGATGTTTAGGTATCCATTGAAGCTTTGGTTCATAGGCCTCAACTTTGGCTCTAGGGATTTTCTCATCTTGAGGTTTGGTGGGTTGTGACAGGTCACGACCCCCCTCCTTAGACTTGATGGTGGGTTTCTCTACCTGTGGTTTTACAGACTTTGAAGGAGTCGTATAGCCGTTGCTGAAAGTGGTGACTATACGCATGTTGCCTATGGCAAGGTGAATGTGCTGGGACGTCGACATTGCAATGAGTTTGCTTTTTGAATGTGCGTCCTAACAGTGATTTCGTACTTGCATCTTTAGTGTTTGGAAACACATAAAATATCATTGGTATGCTCTCAGACTCGATAGAGATTGCTACTTTGCACTTTCCCAAGAGTGCATATGATTGGCCCCCAAATGGGCTAAGTTTGGCATTAGTGGATTGTAACTGTGGTTTGCCAATTTGGGTCCAATGATTGTGAGTTGGGACATTAAAGTCAACTCCCTCACATCGATCAATGCATTGAGGATGGCCGTGTGCTTGGCAGTGATCATTATGCTTAGGTAAGTTGGTTCCATTATTTTCTCATCCTCATCTTCAATCTCCGTAATTGTGGCCACTCATACATTGACATGGGACTCTAGCATTGGAGGCTCATGTAATGGGTGCGTGGGAGGGTAGTACTCCTTGATGCGACTACCATTGAAGAAGCCTATGCCCTCTCCTTCTAGGGTTTCGAGTTCCACATTACCGGTTCTATTAATAGCGTGGACTTTGAAAGGCCCGAGCCCTCTAAACTTCATCTTTTGTTTATGACCCTTGACTAAGTACAAAAGTACTAAGTCTCCTCATTCAAAATCTCACTGCTTGACATGCTTATCAAACCAGCTTTTGTGTCTTGCCCACTCACATATCAGTGCATGAGTGGCTAGAAGTCAAGTTTTCGATAGGAGTTCGAGTTCAATTGGGCGCTTTGTCCATGCCTCCTTCCCATCCCATCTCTCTTGAAGAGTGACTCTCAGGCTAGGAACGAAGAACTCTAAGGAAAATATTGCTTTAGTCCCATAGGTCAACTTAAAGGGAGTCTCCTACAACCATTATAGAGGCTGTGCGATAGGCCCACAAGGTTGCTATTAATTTGTTATCCCAATCACTACACGAAGCAAAAAACTACTTTGGTCAAGATGTTCACTAAGATTTTATTAGTAGACTCAGCCTAGCCATTCGCTTGAGGATAGTAAGGTGAAGAATTTTGATGGATGATTAGAAAGGTAGATAGGAGGTGAGTGATCACTTCATTAACAAAGTGCGTGCCTTGGTCACTAACCAGTTTGATGGGGCAACTGAATCATGAGATCACGTGCTCCCATAAGAACTTGGCAGTGGTCCTAGCATCGTTCTTCCAAGTTGCTCGTGCTTTAGCCCACTTCGTGAGATAATCCATGGGACAATGATGATGTATTTGGCTTGTGAATACTATGTTGCAAGACTAATCGGCCCAATGAAGTCAATTCTCCATTTTTCAAAGGATTGTCTTGCAATGATAGGGATTAGATCCATTTGATCCTTGCGAATTAGGATTTTGGTCTGTTGGCACTTGTCGTAGTGTTTTATGAATAGTGCTGCATCTCGAAAAAGAGTAGGCTACCATAGTTGAGAATGCAGCAACTTGCGGGCTATTGTATCTTTGCTGAAGTTTCATTTTCCAATCCCACCATGTGCCTCTATTAGTATGTCATGCATTTCATGCTCACACATACATCTACATAGCAACCCATCTTGCCCTTGTCCATAAAGTTGGCATGCTATCAATTGATAATGTTGGATTTTAAGGATGAGTCGCCTAAGTGGAGCCTTCTCGATGGGTCGATCAGGGATCTCTGCTTGAGCACTTGGACTATGTCGTTTGCCCAATATGGCATCAAATCAGCCCTAAATAAATCTCTAGAGCTAGACAGGTGAAACAGATGCACATCTGGCAATTCGTTTTCGAGATGCCCTGTCCAGCGGCTTCTCCTATGGGTATGCGAGACATATGTTCAGCCATGTAGTGTTGCTTCCCTTTGTGTACCACCATGGAGAAGTCAAATTCTAAAAGCAGAAGTAGCCATCTAGAAATGCATCCCGTTGTCAAAGAATTTATTGTTCATAATATAAATCATGAGATTCTTATGAACAGAGAAGAACTTCATTGGGAGTTATATAAGGAATTTGCATACAAAATTCAGACATTGTTACCCAATAACCAACTTAGTTACATAAGTTCTTTTTTATTTAGCATATAATTTTTAGTCGTACCATGTATATTGATGAAAAATAAGTTTATGGAAACCTACAACTTGGTCAACTAGAAGTAATTAACAGTCTGCAGGATAAATCACATTGATTCAAGTGCAAAAATATGGTTAGAACTCAAGAAAAATGCCAAAAGTTGCCAAAAGCCACTAGGTTCACAGGGGACTTGAAGTAATAGACTAATGTGACCAGCAAGTGACCTGAGTAGGTCAAAAAGTGACCTGGGCCTGAGCAGGGAGCAGCCCGCATTTTTCGGTGCAAAATGCGGGCTGCACAGCCTGATTGCAAACAACTGGAGAAGAGCTGGAGCTATGGTGCATGCAAACTGGAGATCAATAGGACCAGAAGATGAAGATGTAAACACGGTGAGAGCTCCACTTATCTGTCCATTTGGTCTGACGAAAATGCATGTTATGATAGTCTATAAAAGGGGGAAATGTGAGAGAAAAGGATTCAGCCTGCTCTTATGCACGACTTCTCTCATTTTGTCTACCTTATTCTTGGTCCGGAGTACTTGAATGACTTTGGGGCAAGCAAAGGGTGAGGATTTTGAAGGTGTATGGGCTGTTATGGGCTAAAATAACTAGTCATAAACAGGGCAGCCCACTGTTCTTGTCCATTTTTATGAGCAAACAAGAGATTTATGTGGTTGTAATGGAAGAAAATGACCTCTTTTTATCAAGACTTTGCTCATTAATGAGTAGAGGAGCTTATTCATGAATTTATGCACTATTTTTGAGCTTGATTATGGGCTGGAATTTTCTGTTTTAAAACAAGGCTGAAGTAAAGATTATGCTTCTTCAATGCATTTCATGTATCATTGGCCCAAAACTTGAATGTATTTGAAGTCTACCAACATAATACTTGTTCCCTAGAAGTTGTAATCCATCTATGTACTTGAAATTAAAGCCTTTAGAGCTTGCATTTGATATTCATATTTGGATTGAGAATCTGAAAATATCCTTTATGTTATGATGTATGTATCCAAAGGCAATTGATGTAATCAAGTTAGAGTTATTTATTCCATTCATGTATGCTAAATACATAGTGAAAAAGCTTGAATTCTTCTTCCACATCTAAATCATTTCTAAAACCCGGATCTTGTTAAACTCCAATCTTTTTCTCTTTTCTGAAATTTGAAACCCATACTCCTCTTCTGCACTAAGCCCCGGTGGTAGACCTTCAACCCTTAACACGACGACAATGGTGAACTCGATGTGAAGGTCTGCTGCGGAAGAAGAAGTCCAATGGGAGAGTCATCAAGTTCGGGAGGAGATGCCTTGCAATAGTTGGTTCGTCTAATGCAAGAAAGCCAACAACAACAATTGCAATTTCTGCAGCAGTTGCAATTGCAACAACAACAGAGAGAAGAAGAAGAGCGGATTGATGCTGCTGCCATTAAAGCCTTAGAAGCAGTTGAGCAATTTAATGGGCAAAATGTGTCCTCTTTTATCCGCCTCTATACTGACAAGATGGTCTTCTTTGGAGTTCCTCGACATGCCTGAAGCCGTTATTTTACCCGTCTAGCTGTGCATAGTCTCCAGGACCGAATTCATGGTCTTTTCCAAAAAGACGCGGGATGGTCTGTGTTCAAGAAGGCTCTTCGAGAAGAATTTTTTCTTGAAGATTCTGGCCTTATGACAAAGAAAGTCTTCACTGAATGGGTCAAAAGGCCCAATAAGGGTCTAACCGCCACTGCTCTTCATCGAGAATTTGAAAGCAAATTTGCTCAACTAGATCTTGACGATCAACAAGGTATGGAAAGTCAGAAGATTGAATTATTTCTAAAAGGTGCAGATTCTTCTCTTCAAGAGAAGCTAACTGATTGACTTGAAGACCCTAGTTCTGAGACAGGATTGAAGACTGCTTAGAGTGATGTCACTGAAGCAGTTAATATGATTGCTCGAAGAGAGCGGTTGTGCCTAAGATGGGGATCAACCCTTGCATCAATTGAATCCATGAAGGAGCCTATTCCAGTTTCTCGACCTCCTGTCTCTATGGCCGAGCAACCAAGAAATTCTGCTGTTCCATCTCCAAAGAAGGATGTCATGGACGAGCTAATTAAAAGCATGCGGGATCTCCATCTTAATCTAATGGAGATTAATTCTAAAGTGGAAAGGCTTGATGTAAAAGTGGAAGAAAGGGGATGGTCAACTGCCCAAAGGCCTGTACGAGAAGGCTTCAAAAGACGCTGTATCTGGTGTGATAGCCTACAGCATGACAAGAGGGAGTGCGGTGCATTCCATGAAGCTGAAGCTCAAAAATTAGTCTTTTGGAAGGATGGTAAAATTCATGCAACCAAAACCGGGCTTCCTCTTGAGCCAAACTTCGACAACGGTGGCATGAAGAAAAGATTGGAGGATTTGGCAACAAGAACAGCCTATGCAGTTGTTGATGTAGCAACCTATGGGCTGCAAATTGAGCCAACTAATGAAATTATTAAAGCATGTAAAACTAATGCAAAATCTAAAGTGTGGATGCAGGTCTTGGACCGCATGGAGCAAGGCAAGGCAACTAAAGATGATTTAACCACACTGCCAGTCAATGTATGCGAGGAAGAATTGGTTGGACCGAGCCTGTTGATTCATTTTCAGCTTTTACTCGGTTAGCTGAAATTAATAATCATGAAGCCATGATAGAATAAAAGAGAAGAAGATGTTGCCGGCGGTCCTTCTTCTTCGGGGCCAACTAAACGCATAACAAGAAGTAAACTAGACCAACAGAAGGCTGCTAAAAATCCTCCACCGCCAGAGTTTGATATGGGAGATGCCCCTCAAGCAAAGAAGAGAGAAGGAAAAAGAAAAAACAAACATCCTAGTTACAAGTTGCAGTCAGACATAGAGACCGCAACGGACCTTAAACGGATCCTAGAAGAGAGGATTCTTGGAAGTAGAATTGAATTTACATTAGGTGAAATTCTCAGAATTGCAAAACGAGGATTTCATGATGTAATAATTGATGTAATTAAACGAAAAAGAAAATATGTTGGTGAGGAAACTGAAGAATCTGTGCATGCTTTTTTGCAAGCACTTCATGTGTATTTGTAGGATGAAGAGAAGCTGAAAACTCAAGGGATTCGATTGGAGGCAATCAAAGAATTGATTGCAGCCATAGAAGCCAAAGATGAAGACATTTATGAAGCAGAAACTGAAGAAGCCATTATGGTGGGGACTTCTCAATCTAAAGTGCAGCACATGCTTAAGAAAGAAGCTCATCTTCACAACATGCAAGAAGAAAGCGATGCTCACTTTATTCCTAGTAGTCACTACTCTCGTACCCATTGGGCAAGGGCGACTACTGAAACCATTGTTAAAATCGGTGAAAAAGATACTCCATGCATTGCCCTTATAGACCATGGCTCGGAGATTAATGTTATGTCAAGAAGTCTCTATGAGAATGGCGGATGGCCCATTGATGTGGACCCAGGATGGCGCATGAAGGCAACCAATAACTCTTCTGGTGATCTTTATGCAGCATGTCCTTATGTACAAGTTACTATTGGTAATGTAAAAGATGAATTTCATTTCTTTGTTCAAGATTCCTGCAGCTATCCTATCATTCTTGGTCAATCATTTATTTCTGAGTCTCGTTTAGAGACAAAGGCCTTTGATGATGGTTCATCATATGCTTGGATAAGAAGTAAGGATAATGACAAAGCTGTCCAATTCCTGACCGTCTGTGTAAATCATCACCGAAATAGGGATCGATTGAGAGATCATCCTGTTCCTCCTAATGCCCGAGAATTTAAGGGTTTTTGGGTAGCGCTGCTATAAGTGGAGGCTATGGCAGTGTATCATGTCATAAAATTACCTCCACATATAAAGGAGGCAAGACCAAAAGCTGGCTTATAGCTTTTTTCAACCAATAGTATGGGCTGTTATAGACATTTTTTAGCCATGAATAGGGCTGAAAGAAAGTATTTGTGTCATACGGAACAAGAGCTGAAGCAAATTGATGTTTTACCTAAAGATGAAGAAATTTCAGGACTATTTTATGGGCTGAATTATAATGATACAATGGTTGAAATCTATACAGCCGTTCATGCTAAAAATCAAGCTGAAAATCAGTCCATATAGGTATGTACATTGGATGTGTATGACATAATGCAAGAATTTGCAGATTATGAAGCTTTTGGACAGCCAAAAAAGGATAAAGTAAGAGTAGAAACAAAGTATAAAATAGTTGATAAAAAGGTCAAGCCGGTGGCTACTCCTCTACCACGTGAAAGAGAAGGACTAGCACAGAAAGGGTATCCAAACAGCCAAGCCTTCGTGATCCTAAAGATATTGGTCACCAATTTATAGCAGAAAGTCTACAAAAGCTGAAAATTGGTGAAGACTCTTTCCTCTTGCCAGCTGAAAAGCAAATCTTTATGCAGATGTTAAAGAATTATGGTAAAGCTTTTTCATTTCAGCCACATGAAATTGGTTGTGTGGATCCAAGCATTGTGGCACCAATGGTGATATTTACGGTCCCACATGTTCCTTGGAATCTTAAACCAATTCCGGTAGTACCAAGGGCTAATTTGCCTAAGTTATTGGAACTTCTAAATGAAAAGATAAAAATGCGAATATTGGAGCCATCCTCAGCTCCATATTCCAACCGATGGTTTACCAAGCCTAAGAAGAATGGATCTTTGCGATTCATTCAAGATTTACAACCCGTCAATAAAGTCACTATTAGAAATGTTGGATCAGGGCCAATTGTTGATGAATTTGCTGAAGCTTTTGCAGGTAGAGCAATCTATTCCATGGGAGATTTATATTCAGGCTATGACCAATTTCAGCTTGCTTTGGAAAGCCAAGACATTACCACAATGAAGACGCCTCTTGGCTTAGTCCGCATGTGTACTCTACCTCAAGGGGCTACAAATTCAGTAGCACATATGATGAATGCAATGCATAAAGTATTGAGGGATTATATTCCTCAATTAACTCTTCCTTTCCTATGATGTTCCAATCAAAGGATGTGAAGTTCATGAGAAAAATGAAGAACTCAATGAACTTGGTTGTCGCAAATTTGTTTTCGATCATATTAATGATTGTGCTCAAATCTTGTCTAAATTAGAAGAAGTCCATCTTTCTCTTTCAAGTACTAAATCTGTTTTTGGAGTCGAAGAAGTTCTTGTGGTCGGGCATATGTGTGGTCCATATGACTGAAAGCCTTCTCCATCCAAGATTGATGCTATCAGCAAAATGCAGAAAATATGTACAAATGTTTCAGAGGTGAGAAGATTTCTTGGTGTATGTGTCTTCTACCTTATTTGGATACCACATTTTGCTCATGTTGCTGAAAGTCTTTATCAACTGCTAAGAAAAGGCCAAAGGTTTATATGGGAAAAAGAACATACTCAAGCCATTCAGAAACTAAAGAAATTGCTGATTTCAGCCCCGACTTTAAAGAGGGCTAACTACTCTAATGGACGGCCTATTATACTCACAGTGGACACAAGTCCTATTGGAATAGGATGGGCAGTTGGTCAAGACGACCTTGAAGGCAACATATATGCAATCCGCTTTGGAGCGAAGGTTCTTAATGAATGACAAAGAAGATATGCCCAAATTAAAAGAGAACTTTGGGGAGTAGTAACTGCATTGAAATGTGACAAGGAGTACTTCATGGGCGCACATGTAATAGTTGAAACAGATTGCTTTCCACTCTTGGGCATGATTGCCAACTGTTCAACTCCCGATATAGCCATGCTAAGATGGATAGCCTATATTAAATCCTTAAATCCTGATTTGAAACATATTGCAGGAAGAGATAATCCAGTTGCTGACATGCTTTCGCATGCCACATATAAGGATGAAGAAGAATCAGAGTCTATAAATGATGCTGTAAATGCAGGTTCAGCTATGCTAAAACAAATTTTACATCAGCAAGGAAGGATGAAACAACCAAAGAAGGACAGTGGATAGCTAGTAGACAGTATGCTCAATGTTTTGTTATGGTTTTTTCACACTTTAAAGAAGAATATTATGCAGATGATTGGCTAAAAATTGGCCAATTTTTGAACACTATGACAAAGAAGAAAGATTGGTCTAATGAAGAGTTCAAGAGAATTAAGAGAAAAGCTTATGGATTTTTTCTTAAAGATGGTTACCTTTGAAGGCATGCGAAAAAGAAAGGAAGGGCGCCTGTTCGTGTCTTAGGAGACAAAAAGACTCAAAGATAGGTCATGCAAGAATTTCATGAAAGCCTTTTGGTTGGTCATAGAGGCATATGGGGCACTTTTGCCAAAGTAAAAGAAAAATTTTGGTGGCAAAACATGTATAAAGACATTGAGCATTTTGTTGAGACTTGTCATGTTTGTCAAATGTACTCTATGGTAAAGCATAGAGATGGGCTTCAGCCTACCTATCCTTTATCCATTCACTACAGATGGGTTATTGATTTAGTAACCATGCCTACAGGAATTTGGAACATGAGATATCTAGTACTTGCTAGAGAAGATCTCACAAATCAAGTGGAAGGAAAAGCCTTGACAACAAAGTCTACTCAAGCTGCTTGTAGATTTTTACTTGAAGAAGTATTTTGCAAGTATGGATGTGTTGCCAAAGTAACTGCTGATAGAGGAGAATTGGATGTTGATGAGGCTTGGCATTTCTTTGCTCAATTGGGAATTAAGCTATCTCTTACTTTAGCCTACAACCCTGAAGGCAATGGTAAGAGTGAAAGAGGACATCAACCAATTATTAAAGCTTTAGCAAAATCTTGCAAATGAAAGATGAGGGAATGGCCTAGAATGCTACCATTCGCATTATGGGCTGATAGAACTACCCATAGTGCAGTAACAGGTTATATGCCGGCTGAACTAATATATGGACAGCCACCTATCATGCCTATTGAGGAGTCCATTGTCACATGGAGTATCTTACCTTGGGATGAAGGCATGAATAGAGAAGAATTGCTGACTCTATGCATAAGGCAACTTGAAAGAAGTCCAGAAGATGCCAAAACAGCCATTGAAAGGCTGAAAACAACAAGATTAAAGAATAAGAAGAGATTTGACAGGCATCATCGACTCCGTCCAAGAGCTATTCAAGAGAATGATTGGGTACTTGTCTATGATAGTAGCCTGGACAATCAAAATAGTGCTCATAGAAAGTTAGCCAAGCGATGGTTTGGACCATAAGTTGTAAAAGTAGTACATAATAATGCTACTTACTCTTTGGCTGAAATGGATGGGACCATGATAAAAATACCAATAGCCGGGAAATGAATCAAGCTCTTCAAATGAAGAGAATCTTCAACTTATGAGCTTGATGACTTAGATATGAGCCCTCTACTTGAAGACAAGTTGGAAAAAAAAGACTTAGAGGATGAAGATGAGGATATATCAGAAGAAGACCCTCCTTAACCTGTAATCTTATGAAATGGCACATGCCGGAGGATGTGCAGGTTAGGAGGGGGTGAATGTCAAAGAATTTATTATTCATAATATAAATCATGAGATTCTTATGAACAGAGAAGAACTTCACTGGGAGTTATATAAGGAATTTGCATACAAAATTCAGACATTGTTACCCAATAACCAACTTAGTTACATAAGTTCTTTTGTGTTTAGCATATAATTTTTAGTTGTACCATGTATATTGATGAAAAATAAGTCTATGGAAACCTACAACTTGGTCAGCTGGAAGTAATTGATAGTCTGCAGGATTAATCACATTGATTCAAGTGCAAAAATATGGTTAGAACTCAAGAAAAATGCCAAAAGTTGCCAAAAGTTGCCAAAAGTCCACTAGGTTCACAGGGGACCCGAAGTAATAGACTAATGTGACCAGCAAGTGACCTGAGTAGGTCAAAAAGTGACCTGGGCCTAAGCAGAGAGCAGCTCGCATTTTTTGGCACAAAATGCGGGCTGCACAGCCTGACTGCAACTGGAGAAGAGCTGGAGCTATGGTGCATGCTTTGGAGCATGCAAACTAGAGATCAATAGGACCAGAAGATGAAGATGTAAACACGGTGAGAGCTCCACTTATCAATCCATTTGGTCTGATGAAAATGCATGTTATGACAGTCTATAAAAGGGAGAAATCTAAGAGAAAAGGATTTAGCCTGCTCTTATGCATGACTTCTCTCATTTTGTCTACCTTATTCTTGGTGTCCAATGAAGCCCCGCCGAGTACTTGAGTGACTTTGGGGCAAGCAAAGGGTGAGGATTTTGAAGGAATATGGGACGTTATGGGCTAAAATAACCAATCATAAACAGGGCAGCCCACTGTTCTTGTCCATTTTTATGAGCAAACAAGAGATTTATGTGGTTGTAATGGAAGAAAACGACATCTTTTCATCAAGACTTTGCTCATTAATGATTAGAGGAGCTTATTCATGAATTTATGCACTATTTTTGAGCTTGATTATGGGCTGGAATTTTCTATTTTAAAAGAGGGTTGAAGTAAAGATTATACTTCTTCAATGCATTTCATGTACCATTGGCCCAAAACTTGAATGTATTTGAAGTCTACCCTTAACACGACGACACCGTAGCGCAAGGTTTATTAACAAGATAAAGCAATGCTTGATGGTCAACAAAGAAGGTAAAAGCTGTGGCTAAAAAATAATGATGAAATTTCTTTACAGCAAATACCATGGCTAAGCCCTCTCACTCCATTGTTGAGTAATTCATTTATGTATCCATGAGTTATCTGCTAGCAAAGCTCACTGGATAATCTAGGTTGTGTTCACCAGGTGGCACAACATAGCTTCCATATTGAATTTTGAAGTGTCGATGTGGACATGGAAGGTGATTGTCTAATCTGGGGCTCTTAGAATTGGTGTAGTGGTGGTTAGAGCCTTTTTCAATTCCTCATATGTGCGTTGGCATTCCTTGGTTGACTCGAATATAATCAACAACTTGTATAGAGGTCTAGCAATCAATGCATAGTTCAATACAAAGCGTCAATAGTATCCCGTGTGGTCTAGGAAGCATTGAACTCCCTTGTAATCGGATGGTGGTGGAAGATCGACAATAGCCCTGACTTTCGTGAAGTCCATGGCAATGCCGTTCTTTGACACCACATGTCTTAAGATGCATTCATGCTTTACCTAGAACTGACACTTCAAGGGGTTCAACAAGAGATGATATAACTGACATCATTCAAAGACCGCTTGGAGCTTATCTAAGTGTTCTTTCCAGGTAGAGTGAACACACAAATCATCTATGAAAACCTCTAACTCCTTCCTATGCATGTTTTTGAAGATGGCACACATGAGCCTTTGGAAGGTAGCTGGTGCATTAGACCCAAAGGGCATGACTATGTAGGCAAAGACACCCCACTCAGTGTGGTGAATGTGGTCTTATGCCTATCATTAGGATTCACCTACACCTGATTGTATCGTTAGAAGCCATCTAGGAAATTGTAGGCTTCTTGACAGGCCACTCTCTCGAGCATGTACTTAATGTATGGCTATGGATAATTGTCTCTCTTTGTAGTAGTGTTTACCCTCTTGTAGTTGACTCACACTTTGATCTTTCTATTCTTTTTCAATATGATCACTATGGGTGAGACCCAGTCCGTGTGCTCAATCTCATTAATGAATCTTGCTCTCAACAGCTTATCAATCTCTTTTCTTATTGTGTGAGAGAACTTGGTATTCATTGGATACAGTCGTTGCTTGACCGGCATTGCATCGGGTGTCATGGGTATGTTGTGAGTCATCACACTTATATCTACCCTTTTAACTCATCAAGGGGGACCAAGAAAACACATCTATATACTCTTGCAAGAGAGCAATGAGACTTACTTCCTCTTCCTTAATTAAATCCTTGGCTATAAAGATAGGTTGGGGTGTCTCCCCTTCCTTGGTTAAATTGACCTCCTTGACCTTGGCGCGAGTCCTTCTATTGGTTTGCTTGCTTGCCCCTGGCATTTGGCCCCCAGCAAAATCACTATCCTATCGCCTTTTATGAACTTCGTGAATCACTTTAGTAGGTCTTATGGCTTCTTTTGCTCATCACCCTCCCATGGTTACTTGGGCTACTTCCTCCTTCAACCTTCGGCGCCTTAGGTGAATGGGTAGGTCCCCTTTGGTGCGTCTAGTCTTAGGAGGTTGAGGCATTTTGAGATCACTATCTAAGCTTACTTCTAACTCAGAATAAAACTCTCCATCTTTGCTAGAAGAGGGAGTCTCTCCTGGAGGTCGCAGCTCAGAGGGTGAATCCTGTCATGAATAATGGTTCGGTGGCACTTGGTTGGACTAGACCTGCTTGCTTGTAATCCATCAGTCCTATGTGTTCCAACCATGTGCGATCACAATCCATGGTCATGACTCCTTTCTCAATCCTAAAAACATTCTTCTTGCTTGGTTTCGTATATGTTCTGTCAATGGTCCCTCAGTGTTGTATTCTATGCCATCCATCTCTCCTTCACCGGGCGCTTTGGGTTGGGTTATTTCCCTACATTTGCACTTACCTTCTCAACTGTCTTAGGAGCCGATGTTTCTGCCTCTATGTTGGACACCTTTTTTCTAGCAGACAGCATTGTGGCACTCTCCATTTTTAGCGTGACCTTTGCATGCATTTATTTTTCCTTCTTCAGTGACTCTTTTTTCTGATGGAGGCTGCGTCTAAGTTGCTAGGCCTTGGCAATGATATGCTAGCTTACTTTGTTTGTGTATGGGTCATGACATGCAATGGGATGGGCATGACCTTCCCATCAAGTGTCTCGACACCCAAACAACCCCAATGGGATTGGTGGCATGATTTCCAAACTAGAGGGTGGTTTCTGTCTAGGGCAATCGGCAAAGAGATGAGTGATTCCACACTCCATGTGTAAGTGCCTTGTTGCTGTTGGCTTGCTCCCTCTCGGGCCAGTGGGAGGAGATATGTCCTGGGTGACCGCAACCACAACTCTGCTCTTGGGTCTTCCCTCCTACGCCTCTACCTCTATCTCTACCTAACACCATCACCGGTATTGGTCTGTAATCCATAAGGATTGGATTACCCTCTTCGTCATACGAGACATAAGGGTCTTCATCATTTTTTTGGCTCTTCCACATAGTGGACTAGAGCATCGCTCAGTGGATGGGTTATGTAGGGTCTAGGTGGTCTAGGTATTCTTGTGGGGTTTATCTCCATCCTAGGGATGACTGGTTTAGTGTCATTGGGTGCCAGGAGACCGAGTGGGGCTCCCCTTCTGAAGAAGGTTGGCGTCTATTTGCTAGGTAAGGTTGATTGTAAGAGTGCAAATATGAAAGTCTCCTTGGCAGTCGGCAATGCATGGCATCATGGCCAAACCTATTGCAATTTGCACAAGGTCAGGATCTAGAGTCCTGACACTCAGATGTGGTAGGTGGTTTCCACCACAATACACACATTGAACGTGAGGTTGTGTTGGTATTCTCATCATCTCTTGTAGTTTGGCTAGCTCCATCTTTATCTCCGCTAGTTCCTGGCTTGGGTCAGCACCCTTTCCCTTATCCTGAGTACTGGGGCCTGATATTTTGCTTGACGTTGAAGTTCTCTAGGAGTTCCTAGGGTTAGTCTCTTCTCGGCTTGAGCTTCTCTCCTTTGTTGAGATATCGAGCTCCACTCGTAATACGCCAGGGTGATCGTTGTGTATTTATGTCACCGACTTGTCAGTTGTAGATGCGGTTGGTACACCGCCCCTGAATAATAGCTACATGATAGCTATCCTTATCTACTCTAGTTCGTGGCTCAGTTAGTATGCCACCTTAGTTAGTTGAGTTTGGTTTGAGACCCATATCTATGGTTCTTCTATTTCTTTGTACTTGAGTTCTTTTGGCTTACACAACTAAGAAGAGAAAAACTGTTTTCAGCCTCCACCTCTGTGTGTCTTCCCCCATTGTGCAAGCAAGAAAGCTTCAAGCGAGACTCCTTCCTTCTCTCCCACAATCTTGACATGGTATCAGAGCCTTGGTCGTGGTAAGGAGCTCAAGAAAGCAAGCTAAGCTCGCGGTGTTCTGGTAAGAGGAGCAGTGTTGCTTTCATCTTCTGTTTTGGGAGCAGATCTCTGCAGGTAGCACAGCCGGAAAGTACAGGAGTGCATTGTCTTAGGTTGAGACGCCCTTCGCGGTGAAGCAAGAGGGCAGTATATGCTGCGGGAGAGGGCTTTAGCCCTTTGGCGACCTTGTTTTTTTGATTTGAGGCCATTTCGGGGCCTGTTTTGGAGTCGGAAAGTTTTCTGCACGCACTCAGGAAAAGGCTCAGTTTTATACTGTGTAGCCATTGTTCTACAGGTCGGTGAATAGTTACTATAAAAATTGCATTATATGCTTGTGCGCAGAGACATTGGGAGTTACAGAATCATCCCTGTTGCCTGTTGATGCAAAATCGTCACTAGGAAGTGACTGTGTGGTCAAATACCACTTTCGCCAGTTTTGCAGATTTTCCCTTGTGAGGGTGAAGCTGTGGTTTTTGCAGTGACAGAATTTTTTGCAGTCTTCTGTAATGGCATTTGATTCTCTTTCACAGATTGTCACTGAAAAGCTTGACAAGAACAACTTCCAAGCATGGAAGTTTAGAATGACGAATTTCCTTATGGGAAAAGGATATTGGGAATTTGTTGCAGGAAATGAAGAAGAACTAGTTCTTCCTGATGTTCCCAATCAACAGCAAATGCAGGCATTTAAAGCATGGCATGAAAGAGCCAGGAAAGTTATGTATTGGCTGTCTATCAGCATTTCAGACTCTATGATTGTGCATATTCAGGATGCAAGTACGCCAAAGGAGGCATGGGATACTTTGTCAAAAATGTATAGCACAAATACACAAGCCAGGAAAATGCAGCTCAAGCAAGAGTTGCACAATGTGCAAAGAGAAAATATGAGCATCAACGACTACCACATGAAGGTGAAGAAGATTGCAGATGCACTTGCTTCCATTGGGTCACCAGTGGAAGATGATGATTTAGTTTCTGTGACCTTGAATGGTTTAGGAAAGGATTATGCACAGTTTCGGACATCCATTTCAGTTCGTGAAAGATTTCCTGATTTTGAGGAGCTGATTGCTCTTCTAATTTCTGAGGAGCAAAGAAATGGTGGTGCATCTTCTTCAGGAGGAACTTCAAAAGAAGCTGTCTTCTACTCAAATGCTGGAAGAGGTAGAGGCAGAGGTAGAGGAGGCCGATATGGAGGCCGTGGTAGAAATCAGAATATGCAGCAAACTCAAGAAAACCAGTCCTATGGAGGAGGACGTGGTAACTCTAGAGGCAGGGGGAGCCAAAGAGGTCGTGGTGGATGGCAAAGAGGCCAAAATGTAAACAGTAATGTTGAATGCTACTATTGTGGTAAAATGGGTCATATGGCTAAAGATTGCTATAAAAAGCAGAATGATATCACGAATGGAAAACTGCAACAAGGAAATTATGCATCCTCTAGTAGACAGGGTGATGGCAGAAATGAGCATCTGTTTATGGTGCAGCACATGAACAACTCTGTGACAAATGCAGAAGAAAGCAATGATGTATGGTATGTTGACTCAGGTGCATCAAACCACATGACAGGTCATGCAGAATGGATGGAGGATGCAAGGAAAATGGAAAAACCAGGATTTGTGGAGACTGGTGATGATACTGCACATCCTATTGTGTAGATTGGAAAAATTCCCTTGTCTATGCAGGATGGGAAAAAGAAATACCTGTCCGATGTATTTCATGTCCCGAATATCACCAAGAATCTGGTTTCTGTTGGTCAAATGGTTGAACAGGGCTTGCAGGTCAGATTTAATCCTCATGGATGCTTTGTTGAGGATATGAAAAATAAAGGTCGCTTGATAGCAAAAGGAAAGAAGAAGGGCAGAATGTTTACATTGGATGCAGACATGTCTGAATTGAGTGCAGCAATGTTTGCACATGGGACCGGTGTAGTTGCAGATATTGATATCTGGCATAAACGCATTGGTCATGTTAATGTACAGCGACTTAAATCAATGCAGGCCCAAAATATTATTGCAGGTTTGCCGAAATTCAAGGTTGCAGAAATGCATAAGGTATGTGAAGCCTGTCAATTTGGAAAACAGGCAAGGAAACCATTTCCTAGACATGTTCAAGAGAGTAAGAAGCCATTGGAATTAATCCACTCTGATGTGTGGACAACTAAAGCTGCATCTCTTGGAGGCTGTCATTATTTTGTCAGTTTTATTGATGACTATAGCAGAAAAGTTTGGGTGTATTTTATGAAAAAGAAAAGTGAAGTTTTTGGGCATTTCAAAACTCTTAAAGCAATGGTTGAAAAAGAAACAGGCCTGCAGATGAAATGCCTAAGGTCAGATGGAGGGGGAGAGTACCTCTCAAATGAGTTTGCAAGGTTCCTACAGGAGCATGGCATAAAGCAGCAATATTCATGCAGTCATACACCATAACAAAATGGAATTGCAGAAAGGAAAAACAGGCATATTGGAGAGGTATCTCGTGCCATGCTCAATGAGAAAGACTTGCCAGATTTTTATTGGGCTGAAGTAGTTTCTACAGCAGTCTACATAATGAACAGGACTCCCACTGCAGCAATACATGGAATGACTCCAGAGGAGAGGTATACTGGTAGGAAACCAGATATTTCTCATTTGAAAATTTTTGGTTGCATTGCCTATGTACATGTGCCAGATGAGTTGAGATCCAAGTTGGATCCAAAAGCTGAGAAGTGCATCTTTATTGGTTACTCTCTGCAGCAAAAAGGGTATAGATGCTATAACCCTTCTACTCATAAGTTTATAGTGAGCAGAGATGTTGTTTTTGATGAGATGAGTAGCTGGTATAAACCAGTAAATGTGATTGATGATGTAGATGCACAAAATGGTAATGTTGCACAGAATTCACAGCAGCAATCACAAAATATTAGTGGACCTGGAGCGTCCTCTAGCAGTGGTTCACATTCTTCGCCATGGACAGGCAGATTGAGATCATGAGAATCTTCTCAAAGTAATGCAGATAGTGGTATGCAGGTATCACGAAAATGAAAAGAGAAGGTTGATCAGCCCATGTTTGATGTGAATGTAGGTCACTCTTATGTGGATGGTGAATCCAGTGGCTCAGAACAGAGCATTGATGATGAGTTGGGTATTCCTTCTATTGTTACACCTGGAGTAAGGAAGACCAGGGATGTTTTGAGAGCACTTGGGAGTGAACCTACTTTGCGCAGGTCTACGAGAGCTAGGTATCCTGTGGATAGGCTGAAATATGATGGATTTACAGCCATTCACTATGCATATATGGTCAAAGTGATACAGGAACCAGAACCCACTTCTTTTGAGGAAGCCATGGGAAAAGAAAAATTGGAGAAAGCCATGGATGAAGAAATGGATGCCTTGGAAGCTAATGCTACATGGGAATTGGTACCTTTGCCTAAAGGTAAAAATGCAATTGGCTGTAAGTGGGTTTATAAGGTGAAGCACAATGCAGATGGTTCTGTGAACAGATACAAGGCAAGATTAGTAGTCAAGGGGTATGCACAAACATATGGTATTGACTATGAAGAAACATTCAGTCCGGTTGCAAGGATGGCAACCGTAAGAGCGGTCATTGCTATGGCTGCATCAAAGGGATGGTCTTTACATCAGATGGATGTAAAGAATGCCTTCTTGCATGGTGATTTGCAAGAAGAGGTCTATATGGAGCAGCCACCAGGTTATGTGCATGCTGTTCATCCTGAGTTTGTTTGCAGGTTAAAGAAAGCCTTGTATGGCTTGAAGCAAGCACCTAGAGCATGGTCTGACAAGATAGGACAGTATCTTGTCACTATTGGCTTTCAAATTTCCAAGGCAGATTTCTCACTTTATGTGAGAAAAACAGAGAAAGGTATTATGCTAGTCATTTATGTTGATGATTTGATTATGACAGGTGACACTGATGAAGATATCCTTCATGTGAAAATGCTATTGAAGCAGAAGTTTGAGATGAAGGATTTGGGAGAGCTGCGTTATTTCTTGGGCATTGAGGTGATTAGATCACCAAGTGGGATACAGCTCTTGCAGAGGCAGTATGGATTGGACATGCTGTCCAAATATGGGATGACAGGCTGTAAGCCTATTTCAGTTCCTTTGGAGCAGAATGTGAAGCTGAGCACAGATGCAGGTGAGCTTCTAGAAGACCCTACTATGTACAGATGCATAGTAGGAAGTTTGATTTATATGACTATTACCAGGCTAGATTTGAGCTATGCTGTTGGATTGGTAAGTCAGTTTATGCAGGCTCCAAGGAAACCACATTTGGATGCGGCTAGACGCATACTCAGGTATGTGAAGTCCACATTGCAGTATGGACTATTTTATGAGACTGGGGTTCAGATATAGTTGCATGGATACACTGATGCTGATTGGGCTGGTAGTATTTCTGATAGACGATCTACCAGTGGATATGTGTTCTCTTTTGGGAGTGCTGCAGTCACTTGGAGCAGCAAGAAACAGCCTACAGTTGCCTTGTCGAGCACAGAGGCTGAGTACAGGGGTGCAGCAATGGCTGCATGTGAGGTAGCTTGGTTGCATAAGCTACTTTATGATATGCATCAGTCTACAGATGGGCCAGTTGTCATTTATTGTGACAACATGAGTAGTATACACTTGGAAAATAACCCAGTCTATCATGCTAGAACAAAGCACATTGAGGTGCATTATCACTATGTGCGAGAGAGGGTTTTACTAGGTCTTATTGATCTAGTTTATGTCAGCACAGAGGATCAGGTAGCTGACATATTCACGAAGGCATTGGGCGCAGAGAAGTTGCGCAAGTTCAGAGACCTGCTTGGTGTGCAGGAATTGGGATTGAGATCGAGGGGGAGTGTTGAGATATCGAGCTCCACTTGTGATACGCCAGGGTGACCGTTGTGTATTTATGTCACCAACTTGTCAGTTGCAGATGCGGTTGGTACACCGCCCCTGAATAATAGCTACATGATAGCTATCCTTATCTACTCTAGTTCATGGCTCAGTTAGTATGCCACCTTAGTTAGTTGAGTTTGGTTTGAGACCCATATCTATGGTTCTTCTATTTCTTTGTACTTGAGTTCTTTTGGCTTACACAACTAAGAAGAGAAAAACTGTTTTCAGCCTCCACCTCTGTGTGTCTTCCCCCATTGTGCAAGCAAGAAAGCTTCAAGCGAGACTCCTTCCTTCTCTTCCACAATCTTGACATCCTTGGGGTGGTCATCCACTCTAATGGCCTCTTCAAAGACCCTGATTAGCGTGTCTCACTGCAAGCTTGTATTTCCTGCCAAGGCCTTGTAGAGTTCATCACCCCGTATCCCACTAACGAAGACTGTAGACACCACTCTCTCCGTGGGTTATTCATTCATCGAAATTCTCTTAAAAAGAGACTCCTTACATGGGTCACATAATCCTTGATTTCTTCCTTATCTCTCTGTTTCACATTCATGAGTCATACGATCAGGTTGTTTGAGTACCTAACCTTCAAGAATCTCTTAATGAAGAGATTCTTGAGGTTATTGAAATCATTGTGCTTTGTGGCATTTAGGCTCCCTTATCACCTAAGCATAGGCCAAAAGCTTGTGATCATTGAGCGAGATTGGTAAGACCATTGGCCTCATAAACCTACTCAAACTACTCTACGAAGCTATAGGGATCGTTGTCTGGATGGCATTTTTCTAGTTGCTTTGTGACTACGCAGATTTTGGATTGACTCTTGAAGCCCTGGGTAACTCCTAATCTTGTAAGCAATGAGGTTGCCATTGCAGCAGCACTCTACTCGGCAGAAGTGTTGTTTAGCAGTCGATTCATGAGAAGCTCACTCAGTGTAAGATCTCCTTTCAACACTCTTTCCCTCCTCAGCATTAGGGCATGTCCTATTCTTGTTTGCTAGTGCTAGCACTCACTGAATCTCATGCACTTTCATGCTCTACTGCAAGCTCATGGCTTGTTGTTCCTGATTGTAGGTCACTAGGCCCCGCAAAGCTTCCAGTGCTAGTCTCCTCTCATCTTCTTGGTCTACTATGACATCCTTGAACATCCTACCGTTGTCGTCGTGTTAAGGGCTGAAGGTCTACCATCGGGGCTTAGTGCAGAAGAGGAGTATGGGATTCAAAGTTCAGGAAGGGGAAATAGATTGGGGTTCAATAAGATTCGGGATTTAGAAATGATTTAGATACGGAAGAAGAATTCAAGCTTTTTCTCTACGTATTTAGCATACATGAATGGAATAAATAACTCTATCTTGATTACATCAAATGCCTCTAGATACATACACCATAACGTAAAGGATATATTCAAATTCTCAATCCAAATATGAATATCAAATGCAAGCTCTAATGACTTTGATTTCAAGTACATAAATGGATTTCAACTCTAGGGAACAAGTATTATGTTGGTAGACTTCAAATACATTCAAGATTTGGGCCAATGGTACATGAAATGAATTGAAGAAGCATAATCTTTACTTCAGCCTTGTTCTAAAACAGAAAATTCCAGCCCATAATCAAGCTAAAAAAGAGAGCATAAACTCATGAATAAGCTCATCTAATCATTAATGAGCAAAGTCCTGATGAAAAGAGGTCATTTTCTTCCATTACAACCACATAAATCTCTTGTTTTCTCATAAAAATGGACAAGAACAGTGGGCTGCCCTGTTTATGACTGGTTATTTTAGCCCATAACAGCCCATACACCTTCAAAATCCTCACCCTTTGCTTACCCCAAAGTCACTCAAGTACTTGGGTACAAGTCCGCGGGCTTCATTGGACCAAGAATAAGGTAGACAAAATGAGAGAAGTCGTGCATAAGAGTAGGCTGAATACTTTTCTCTCAGATTTTCCCCTTTTATAGACTATCATATCATGCATTTTCATCAGACCAAATGGACAGATAAGTGGAGCTCTCACCGTGTTTACATCTTCATCTTTAGGTCCTATTGATCTTCAGTTTGCATTCTCCAAAGCATGCACCATAGCTTTAGATTTCTCCAGTTGCAGTCAGGCTGTGCAGCCCGCATTTTGCGCCAAAAAATGCGGGCTGCTCCTTGCTCAGGCCCAGGTCACTTTTTGACCTACTCAGGTCACTTGCTAGTCACATTAGTCTATTAGTTCAGGTCCCCTATGAACCTAGTGGACTTTTGGCAACTTTTGGCATTTTTCTTGAGTTCTAACCATATTTTTGCACTTGGATCAATGTGATTTATCCTGCAGACTATCAATTACTTCCAGCTGGCCAAGTTGTAGGTTCCCATAGACTTATTTTTCATCAATATACATGGTACAATTAAAAATTATATGCTAAATACAAAAGAACTTATGTAACTAAGTTGGTTATTAGGTAACAATGTCTGAATTTTGTATGCAAATTCCTCATATAACTCCCAGTGAAGTTCTTCTGTGTTCATAAGAATCACATGATTTATATTATGAACAATAAATTCTTTGACACCATGGTGGTCTGTCCGAGCATCTATATCATAATTGGCAACTAGCTGCTGGATCTCTGTTGGAAGACCGCCTAAGTCAAGCTCTTTGTCTCATCCATGGTTAGTGCTTGTCTCTGCCATGTCAACAGTCTCTCTCTCCACTAGGTTGTCAATGAGATTGATTAGATTGGGTAGATCCACTCCTTCAATGGTGTCTGTCCTTGTTGCATTTGGCTTCTCTGTTGCATGTGCTGATTGGTCCTATGCTTGGGGTTTCAATCACCTGACGATGTCTCCAAGTCTTCTCCTATTAGTGGGTCCATTCTAGGGTTATGTCTGAGTGCATGCCTTGTTAATTACAACCAATCCTCAATTCATAGTCATTCAGTGTGTGCATGTACTCTCTTCCGTGCATTGTGTGCAATCAGGCATTTGGCTTTTCTTAGGTGTACTTCAAGTGCTGGAAAACAATACGAGTGTGAAGGTAAAGTGTCTACACGACTCTCACACTCTAGTTTACGGATTTGGCTTGATAGGCTGTAAGTTTGGTCTCTGGTTTCTCACTGGTCCTAGGGTCTGTGCTGCGTCATTTAGCTTGAGATCCGTTCGGGGATCTATGACTCACTCTCATGCTACTTAGTGCTTGGACTACTAGCTGGTCGGCTAGAGTCACTTCTAAGAAATGTGCTTTAAGCATTTGTATGGCCTTTGGGGATTTGCATGGTAGTGGCCTGGGTCAATCACGTCAAAAATTTGAAAAAATCCAAATTCGGTCCAACAGGTCCGAATTGCAGGGGCCGAATGTTCAATTCGGCTTGTTCGAATGGACGAGGACCAAATGCAACTAGTCTGAATATCAAACATAGACCATCCAAATGTGGTTATCCAAGGGCCGAGTGGCCGAGGGCTGAGTCAAGTGGGCCGAATGTCACGTTGGTCCGAATGGTCCATTCGGCCATGTCAGCTTGTCCTGGAGTTGGGCCAAGTGGTGAATGCATGAATGGTGGTGGGCCGAATGGCCGAACACACGAGGGCTGATGGGCCGATGGATCGATTCTTGGGTTCAACCCATAATAGCTGTCACTCAGATGGGCCAAATGCAATGCAATTTTGGCCAATACGATGAGTCGGATCAAATCACAAGATTTACGTCACGCCATATAGCACGCATCTCCAGATCAAAGCTACAAATAGAGGAGAAGAGTTGTGTGTACCTGCAATGCGTGAAAAACACTTGGGTGAAGCAATCAATCCAATATGTGCAATAGGTCTCTCTCTCTCTCTTTCTCACACAATGCAACAGTTGCAAATGAGCTCTTCCTTGGCCTCTTGGGTTATAAACCCTTCCCTTGACCTCTCCAATCACTCTCTTAGTGACATAAATCCTTATGAGTACTCTTTTTTCCCTTTTTTTCTTGATTTATGCCCTGATGGGACCTCAAATGGGCCAGCACTGGCTATGGCACTAGCTGGACCTCATGCTCATGATAGACAAACACACCCTTACGGCCTCGCGGACTAGGAGTGTCTATCTGCTGCTAAAGGATAAACTGCCCTCAAGCCTAATTCATGCATTTATAGTTTCATCGTTTTGTAGTCCAACGTTTCCCTTTTTCTAGACTCCTCAAAGGGAAAACCCACACACATTGGCAATGCCACGATCACACACATGGAGAAAACCTCTCGGTAGAAATACCGCGGCCCCACTGCAGCTCTCCTACATCGTAGGGATTGGCCCCTTGATGCGCTACTAAAACATATAGAACATTCGAACACAAAATCCTCTCTTTTATATTTCTCGTATTTCTAGGAGATATACCATGTGTCCTCACTTAACAGTCCCTTAGGAAACCGACCCTCTATCCTACGGCAAGGGATAACCTTACACTCTCAATCGTGGGTCAAATTCCTAAGAAGACAATTGCTATGCAGTTCAGGAGCTTTTCTGTTGATACCATGAACCATGCATAGTGCATAATGTGAATGGTTTAGTGCACAAACACGAGAAAATCAGCATTGTGCATCATGCGAAACAATTCTTTTCATGATTTCTATGCTAACGTTTATATACTGAAAAGAGAAAAGACACCGAGCCTTACGCTCATGCTGCCTTCCCCTTTATTTTAAAACAATGTCCTATAGGCATGATGCAACACATAAATCAGATTTTAATTTATATTTTGACGCTCAACCTCCCCTCTCACCCTACAGTTTAATGTTTTGCATTCGTTGATAGGTGAAAATGTCATTTTATGTGTATTTCCTTATAAAGAAAGCGATAAACATAGAGAGAAACATAGAAACAAGGGTAAACTGAGGCCAACCTCGTGCTCTATCTTCATTATACATTGCACAAACACACATGTAATTTTTTGGAATTTTTCTTTTACCGTTTCCTAATTTTCTCCCATTTAAAACCCATTTTTCACCATTTTTTGGTATTTTTCCTCTATTATCTTCAATAAAAAATGACTAAAAATCAAGATTGATTGTGAGCTATGGCCCTTAGGTTCCTTGAAAGTAAAATTTCAAGTTTTGTAGATATTATGTCTCATATTTCCCATTTATCTTGCAAAAACTCTATTTTTACCCTTTAAACGCGTGTTTTACAGGTTTTATAACATTAATTTCAGCCATATCACTTATGATTTTCTGATTTTCAGATTATACACTGTTGAAAATCATAGCAAACAACATTGTAATGCATAATCAGCCCATGGGAACAATGTTTCATCAAACAAATAGCATAAAAACTCATTTTTTTCATAAAAATTGAATTACCGCTTAGGCTTCATGTTTTGGGATCTTGGTTTTGGTGCGGGACTGCGCGTCAGCCCACATTCAATGTCCAGCATCTTGACAATCAGCAATCTTCATGTCTACATCGATCTGGAAGCAATCCGGTCCCAACCGGACAAGCTTTCCTTCACCATTCTTCATTTTTCTCTTGCACACAAGAACAGCCCCTTAGGGAGAGAGAGGGAGGAGAGAGAAAGACTAGAATTGGATCTCTTCATTCAAGCCACCATTGTACGGGTGAAGGACGGCGATATGCTCAGCCCACAGAGAGAAATCAAGGGCCAATGTCAGTCAGGGGGGTTGTTTGTAGCCACCCATCATGATCCATCCACATCATGGTGCAAATTTCGGCATGCAGGCAGGCGTCGTTTTCTTCATGCTCTCTCTCTCCACGATTTGTTGTCAAGTTTCATGTTGCATAAAATTTTTGGGGCTCCCAAAGGTCACTAGCTATTTGGCCCAAAGTTTGTCTATCTCTTGATATCTTGACCGGTTTCTTGGCCATTTCCCCGTTCGGGCTCCGATTTGAGTGCTGTAAATTTCTGCGCGTCCGGCTTGACATCCCGCATTGGCTAGAAACTCCTGACAACCCGCACGGAATTCTGAAAAATTATCAAAAATCCACAAGTGTCGCTCGGGCGCCTTTTAAAAGTCGTCTTTCACTTGGTGCTTAAAATCGTCTTAGCTAGAGCCGCCGCCTTCGATGTTTAATATTTTCCCCCTAAATTCCAGATTTTTTGGCAAATTTTAGGCACATCCCGAGCTCAAAACTCCACTCTCATGCCCTATTTGGGCCTATTTTATAGCAACAACCCTAAAGCTTTTCACTTCGATTTCTTGATCCTACCTACTCCAAATGCAACAGAAATCAAAAGTAAAGTACTGAAATGATTTCTCCTACTTGGCTAATCATCAAAAGCACAAAATACTTACTTGCTTCAAAGATTAAACTCCCAAATCTCCTACCTACAAAGAGTACCTCTACTTTGACACTCGATTTGAAGTGCACAAGTGCTCAAGCTTGAATCCGTTGGTCTCGGCAATGGAACCAAAATGTAGAGGGAGCTCACGCTCAACCACCAAGACCCATGGACTGTTTATTGTTCCAAGCATTTCAAGAAAGCACCTATGGCTATCACTCACCTAGCCAACACGCCCTCGATCCTACCACGATCTAGTGAGCTTATCTCGATGCCCAAATGAGTTGCCTCCTCCCTAAAGCACACCGATAGCTCCACAGTTTGTGATACAACCTCAAGCATCCTCAAGCCTTCACCTCCAAGCTCCATCCTCCATAGCCATGCATGAGACAAGGGAAGAGAAGAGAAGAGAAGAAGAAGAGAGGAGATGATGAAGAGCTTCATCTCCAAGATCCCTTACCCTCACACACTCACTCCCTCACTCCCTCACACTCCCTCTCTCAAGCACACACAAGCAATCAAAGAGAGGAGAAGAGTCCACTTTTTTCACACACCAAAGAATGAGCTTCTCTATTCACTTTTTTGGCTTTTATATATAACCCTAAATCCCTTTCAGGCTATCATCCCTTTTTTACATGACCGGCCATTGTGGCAATGTCCTCTTTTCCATTTCCTTTTATTTGACTTATCTCTTTACCTATGCCTGCCTACCTTTTACAATTTTGCAGAGGAGGGAGATTGGTGCTCTTTTACGATAGTTTTAGGAGTACCTTGCATTTAAAAATGAGCTTTTTCTTTTGACTTGATTTTTGAGGCGCCCTTGCACTTTCGGCCGTTTTCCCTCTTGCTTTTTCCATTGTGTCCGATTTCCTTCTAGGTCACCTCTTTTAGATCCCGACTTGTGCTTTTCCACTTTTGCTACTTTCTTATTGTGTTGAGGTTAATAGATTGATCCTCATGTTTTCTTAGTATTCCATAACAGATTCTTAGAGGAAGCAACATGGGCTATACTATGTATTAAGATATGTACAAGGCTACTTGGTTTCTTTGGGTTATAGTATAATGTGCACAAGGTGATGTTTTTGGAGAAGACAACAAAAATTAGGATTTTTGGTTACGGTCTTGGTTTCTCTGCTTCTAGAGCAGGATACTTTTTAGTCCTCTAATCTTATGCTTTCTAGCAAATCAAACTGATATAAAATCCATAGTTGGCTACAAGAGAATAAAATTTCTATGTTATAGAGGTAATTTCCTTGAGGAAGAGATAGATGTAAAAGCTCTTGAGAGCTAGCTTTGTACTTTTCTATCTTGAAAAATACTATGAATTCTCAAGTTTCATTGTCATCTTTAGTATTTATTCTTTGAAGTTGTTGTCAAAAAAACCTATTAAATAGCTCCTCAAGAGCATTTCTTTTCATAACTCCACCATATCTCGTGCTTTGAAGAAAACTTGTACATGCTTGATAGCAAGATTTTTCCATGTCTTGGCCGCTATAAGTTGCTAGGGGGCCTTGCTCCTCCACAAAGTAAGGCCCATGGATATGAAGGATATGCTACAAATACTAGAGAGTAACAATCATTTTTACACCATTGGAAAATTTGTCAAAGAAAACTTGGATTAAATATTCTTTCTTACCAAACAAAACGTGGTATCATTTTCTCCCCATGCCTCCTTTATTGCTTGAATAAGATTTGTAATCAAACATGTGAACTCTTTTGGATATGTGTATGTTGTTTGTTGTTACTTGAGGAGCTTTAGAAAGACATCCAAGTGTCTCCAAACCTCCATCATTAGAAATACATGTCGTGGTGTACTTGCAATGTTTGTTGTTATCCCACATAGCTCTCTCGAATACTCCCAAGGTAGTGCTCACCTATTTTCCTATATGGTTTCCTAAAAAGCATCTAGATTTTGAGTCTCCCATTGAGATATCAACCAAGACATCTCTTGTTTTTCTTGAAAGTGTTGGATCTTTTCTTAACTGAACTTGACATCTATAAAAACCCATTTTCGAGAGTGATGCCTCACATTTGTCAATACACTCATCTGATAAAGGCAAGGGCTTAATTGAGTATGCATAATCGAGATGCAACTTGAGAATTTTGTCAATTATTCTAATCTCTGTATGCAAAAATGCAAATATGAACATTTCTAAGAGGAATTGAAAGAATGGGATACCCTTGTCGATGTACTACTCCTTTATGAGGTTTAAGCGCTCCTACATATAGCATAAATGGTGATGAGGGGTTTGGAACCTATATTTCATATCAAGAAAATGAGTAGAAAACTTTTGCATCCTCCATCATCGGTACTTACAAAATAAGAAAAAACTTTTTTGCACCACAAAGTAATCACAACTAAGAGACTAAGTTAGTGTGGGAGTGACAGTATATGGAGATATTTCATTGTAAATATCTCTATAAACTACATTCCTTGTTGGAATACAACATTGAATTGTATAAAGACCATGGATGGTTTTTAATGTCAATTCTCTCCTAGTACACTTGCTAAGCATTCAAATGTTAGAGTTTTCAACATGTATGTGGGTTAATGCATGTATAGGTGGTCTATTTTTAGTGCATTTGAGTGGGTCTAGGTGTGGAACTACAAGTCTTAATTATTTTAGAAGCTAAAAAATATAAACATTCTAGGTCATAAATCATCATTTACTTTGAGTCTCATTTTGGGACATCTAGCCTATATCAGATTGGGATATGGGTGCAAGCTAGTGTCAGAATAGTGCAAAACAATATTAGCAAAAGATGAATTCCCTCAATAGGATAAATAGAACAATGCATTAGGATAGTATTTTTAAAAAAATAAAGAAAAATATAATAAAAAGAGATCAAGGATCCACTAATACTGATCTATGAGATACAACCAACACATGACAATATTCTAAATGGAATATGCTCAAGTATCCTCTCTCTCCATTCATATAAAACAACTTGGTGAAGTATATGTCATGACCCACCTCTCTATATGGGCACATACCATCATGAGACATCCGCTACAACTGTATAGGGTGGTATATTGATGGTGGAGAAAAAGTGAGCACATATAATATGCATAGATAATACCTAGTGATACATTCTCTTAGATAATATGTGATTGGATGTCAAATGAGAAGTACAAATAGAAATTGAAGGTGCACCATGGATACTCTAGTAGTAGTAAGAAGTTTGGTAGATGTTCCTTAGTAGAAAAAAAGAACCATGAGTAATAAAGTTGTAACTACTTGTGAACAGGTGAAGCAAAGGAAGTTAGATTTAACAGTCATACAAGACACTAGTAAATTGGCCATATGAAATCAAAATCTTCATCCTTCAATATAAGGATGCTCTGCTTTACCTTTCATGTAGAAAGAATGTTGGAACTTTGCCATGTCAACAATAACCACCACATACTTAAATTTAATAAATGCACATCTTGCAATGTTTATTGTGTGTAAGAAATATGCGTTACGTTAGTCAAGAGTGTACCATCGTCTTGCCAATCGTTCTTTTTCCACAGGGGACACAAAAACTTGGACCATATGCATTTTAAAATCTTCCCAGTCAATGAACTGTTGATTCTCCCAATTGATATAGTGCCACCATGTGTGGGAAAACCCTTCCAAGTGGAGAGAGCCAAAAAGTATTTTCTGATCATCAGTGCGGGGGTAGATGTTGAAGTAGGACTCCAACTTGGATGTCCATTCCTCCAAGTCAAATGGTGAGGGGGATTACCCATTGTACCTTATCACGTAGATCATAGGGGCCATGCTGCCCATGAAATCCTTGCTGTCCATGTAGCCCGTGGTGGCCATACATGCCTTGCTGTCCATACATCCCTTGTGGTGCATTAATCCCATGTTATCCATTATAACCATGCTGTCCATGATTGCCAAGCTGGCCATTTGTACCATATTGTCCTTGATGGGGCTGATTCATATGGGGTGCATGGGGGCTCCTAGGTAGAGCGGGTGAAATCCGACCCAAGGTGGGAGAAGGCCTCAAATGGATGTTGCCAACATGGTGGACGGGGGAATTCAATAGCGGCTCATCATGCGTATGAGAGGGTTCCCCGATCTCATAGGTAGAAGGGGAAATTCCCTTAGCACCAAGTATACCCTGTGGACCATGCAACGGTTCCTGATGTGAAGGATGTCTAGACTCATGCCTAGAGTCATTGGTCTTCTCTTGGGATGAAGCGGTTGCTAATTGAGCAAGAAGTGCAATGAGCTGCTCCAAGGTCTGTTGAGTCTTCGAGTTTGAGATAGCCATGTGCTCGATCACTTCATCAAACTTGGACATCATTTGGTGGTGGTTGGTGACCATATCATTGTGGTGTTCCATATGATGGAGCTCATGTTGGTAGAGGGTGTGATTGAGAATGGTATATGGGTCCGTTTCATGGTAATCTTGCACCGATCTTGGTTCCTCATTCATGGAGGTCAGGGAGTCTCTAATCTCCCTCTGGAGGTCCTCTTGTGCCTTGCTTTTGCCTTTCTGGCCAGTCATCTGGATGTAGTCCACAGGACCTGCTATCAGTAAAAGGGGGGTAACTTTTTGTAGGAAACTTCGATTGATGAGGTTTTGGGCTCAACTTGGAGGGGAAAATGTCCTCTTTGAGATGAGCTATTAACTTTGTGACAAAAAATGATCAGAATTTTCTGTAATGGGTTTATTGTGCCTGCGGACTGCATCTTGTCCATAGTGACCCTAGTGCACAAAAATGGCATAACTTTCACACCATAGCTCTAATTGGGGAGTTTTTGATTCAAACCAGAGGAGACAAAGCCCTCTTCGAGGTGAGCTATAGGGTTCACCCCTAGATTTAGAACAAAATTTTCTAGAATGGGATCTTCGTGACAGTCTTGTAGGACTGTGACCAAAAACATTGCATGTCCCTTAGTACCAAGGTCTTACATGGATAGAGCATAGTTCAAGGGGCCTAATTAGCCACGTCAATAGCATCTTGAGCATACTGAGCATAATCTCAAGCATCATTGATTACCCATCAGCTCTGCCATTAATGCATAAGTACATTCACTGCCATACATCCCCTTTGACTGCATGTACTGCAAGTGTCATACATGGGTGCCATTAGCATTGTGGGGTATCCAAGAAGGATCATTGGGGCAGGGGAGTGGAGATAATGGAAGTACCTGCATCTGCATACAAGTATTGGGCTCCGGATCACCGAGAGGTGCGCAAAGTTTCCCCCGGGCCGGGTTGTGCACCCCTTTAGGGTCTTAAGTGGTAAGGGAGGGTCACCTCTCTTTTGCTTACCACCTTGCCTGGCATCGGCCTTTTTCCTCAGCCGGAGTATACATGACATACATTTTTAATAAGCAATCAGTATGAGATGCATTGGAAAGAAGACATTGGGCCTTTTCATGAGATGCAAGGAATGATAAAGGTTCGGGGAGGGGTTACCTTGGCAATCCAGTGACTCACTGGCTACTACTTACCCAATTTACAATGGCTATTATTCATCCAAGATCACAAGACAAGATAGGGGGTTAATGTCAGCCATTACAATGAATTTCAGGAAGAGGTATGATGCTTGCACACGAAGAGGATTGAACTATTAAACCTATGCAATTTGGAATCTCTCCAATAATGGGCAAGTGGCTAAATTGAGAGATTAAGATCAGATTGGCATACCTCTTTAATGCTTGGGAAGACCGTCATCATGATGCTTCTTGATCCATTGATCAAGTGTGATTGTTGGTTGGGGCATCCAAAAAAGAAGATTTCAGCATTCGAATGCTCCTACTGATGAGGAAGGCTCCCGTGCCTGCGCTGAGCTTGAGCTTCAAGAATGGGAAGCTTCACGTGAAGCTTTCATGGCTGCCCACAAAGTTTCCATGCATGCTGAACTCCAAGTCTTCCTCCGGGTGAGAGGATTCATTCATGGGCTGAAGGGCTTGTGTGGGTGGATCTCTCTAGGTCAAAGAAGGCTTCAGTTTGAAGAATCCATGGCTGCCCCAAGATGTTCCAAACTGTCCCAGCTGTTGTCAACCATGGGAGTTGATTCTCGGGGTCAAAATGCCAAGAGGGAAAGAGAGGAGTATGTTGATTTGGTGCCCAAGAGTGGTAGGGAAGTGGCAAAGCAACAAGAGGAGAAGGACAGGAATGCTGGAGGAGGCAGGCAGCTCAACGCAAAATGCACCACATTTGTCGAGCTGCTGCGTGCTATCTCAGATGGGCTGAAGATAGTAACCAAGGTGTTTGCCAAGTGGGAAGGCTTCGTATTCTACCATATTATTAGTGAAATATGGTCCTAAATAGAGGGCCCTCTAGAAACTCTATCAAAATACAGAGTATAAACCCAGGCTTCATTGATAAGCCACATCATATAATCAGCTCACTTGTACTTATGATAATCAAAATCAAGCCGAGAGGGAAGGTGTATAATAAGCACAATTCCTCCTTCCTCGTTGAAATCAATAGGAATATTAGTCAAAATTCATTGACAATGGTGGCAATAAACCTTAATTTCCCACGTAAAGGATCCATCTTGCCACTTAGTAACATGATACCCTTTGCTCCACCATATCACTCGACCTTGGTGCTAACATTTCTCAAGGTACGGATGCTCCAAATAAGGAATGATGCGTCCCATCCACTCATCTTGGTACCTACTACACGTGAAAGCTGAATCGTGAAGGACCTGCATAGGCACCAAGCCCAGCCCTTACACATAGTAAGGTTTCAGCTTATTAAAGTTTAACTTTAGTCTTAAACTCTATCCCCTGCAAATCTACTAAAAGGGCCATAGAGCCATTCTTTCCTAAACGTACAATCTTGTATGGTCCATCCCATTTGGGTTCTAATTTTCTTGGAAAGAGCTCCCTTCAAGCGTCATAATACAACACTAACTGCCCTTTCACAAATTTGCACTTCTTAGCCCAAAGATCATGCAAGGCTTTCATTCTCCTCTTTCCTACTTCTTGATGTAATAAAGCCTGGAATCGAATCTCATCAAGATGTGCCAAGGAAATATACTATTATTGCAATGCTTCTTCCTCTCCCAATGAATGATTGAGGGCAAAACGCACAGTGGAGAACTCTATTTCTAAAGGCAAAACACACTCCTCCCCATAAACTACCTTGAATGTGGTGTGGCATGTGGCTCTCTTAAAGGTTGTGTTGTAAGCCCGCACGACCACAAATAATTTCTTATCCCAATCACTCTTACTTTTTGATATGATTTTGGACAAGATTCCTACTGCTTGTTTATTTGTACTCTTAACTTGACCGTTTGCTTCAATTAGGGCTACTATAACCCTATTCAAGAAGTGTGTCCCTCAATTAGACACAATCTCCTTTGATGGGCCGAAAGAGCAAACAGTTTGCTCCATAATGAAACCGGCCATCTCCTTAGCATTGTCTTTCATCGTCGCTCGAGCTTCAAGCCACTTTGCAAATTAGTTCGTTGCTACAATGATATATCACTTTCATGTAGTTGATGAAGGTTATATTGATCCCACAAAATCAATACCCCATTTTCCCAAGGGTAACGTGACCATAATGGGATTGAGAGGTTACCTATGATTTTCTCTCACATCATGTCTTTGATAGACATCACAACACTTAACATAACTAAAAGCATCTTGGAAAATTGACGGCCACTAATATCCAGCACGGAGAGCTTTTTGGGTAGTAAGCCGGCCAGCAAAATGTCCCCCACATGCTGAATCATGGCACTCCTCAAGAATAAATGGTACCTCATTAGGTTCTACACAACGACGATAGATATCATCTACTCCTCTTCGATACAAGACACCCGCTATAATCGAAAAACGTAATGCTTGTTGCTTGATTTTTCTCTTTTCTAACTTTGATAGCATATCCCAAATCCTCCTGTAGATAAATAATGTGCTATCGATGCATACTAGGAAGGGATGGAAGCTGTATCAATTCTAAACAAACCCTCAATATCACTTCCCTCAACCAAGATTTCTTTTGGCTCCCCGAAATTCACAAGACATTCTACAATACCCTACAGTTTTGGTGGCTTGCTCCTAATCTCATAATCAAAATCTTGCAAAGTGATTAACTAGTTTGCTAAATGATCAGGCGGTTGCAACTTATTGAGCAACAATCTGAGTCGTTCTGCCTTTGTAAAGAATACTACCTTCTCATAGAGAATATAATGCCGAATTTTCTTTATTGCAAAGACCATTCCCAGGCACAATTTCTCCATGTATGTGTGGTTAACTTCAGATATAACCAATTTTCTACTAGCGAAGGCGATTGGATGATACCATTTCTCCTCCCAAATTTGGGCTAAACAACAGAGTTGATACTATGCATTGTGGCTGTTGAAAATATGTAGAAAACTTCACCTCTTTTGGGTGCTTTTAAGATTGGATCTTTTGCTAATTCCTACTTCATATCCTCAAAGGATACTTGATAGGCTTTATTCCACTCAAACAAACAGTTAAAAGAAAGGAGGTTTGTTAGCTACAATGCTCTTTCTGCTAGTGCATTGATAAATCTTTGATAATATCCCACTGATGATGACAGAAAGTTATGCACCTCTTTTGGAGTACACGGTGGGCTCATATAGATTATGACCTTTATCTTTTCAAGATCAGTCATAATACCAACTGAACTAACCACATGGCTGAGTAACAACCCATAGGCTACTCCAAATACACACTTTCTAGGGTTAAGAGCAATGCAGAACTATCTACAACGCTCAAAACACTTCCTAAGAATAATCAATTGTCACTGCCTTGTGGTGGCTGTCCCCAAATCATCAATAAAGACTTTAACTCCTTCGAGGAAATATTACCAAAGGTCTTATCAGTTGTTCATTGCCAAGATCCAGGCACATTGCATAGACCAAAGGCCATCACATGATATGTGAAGGTACCAAAGACAATAATAAATGTCATTTTCAATTTGTCTTCCTCCATAATGGCCATCTAGTTATATCCAACAAAGCAGTCCATAAACAAATAGATTTTCCTACCTGCTAACTAATCCAAAATCTAATCAATGAAAGGCAATGAGTTTATTAAGCTCTCTAAAGTCTACACAAAGCCGAATTTGATTATTTTTCTTCTTCTTGATAACAACAGGTGAACACCACTCAGTGTGCTGAACAGGGAAGACTAAACCAGCTTTTTGCAATTTCTATAACTCTTCAAACAGCCCTTCGTTCCTTAGTTCTAAAGGCATACACCTTACTTTCTAACACACATGATGACTATCTTTCTTTAGAGGATGGTATGAACAACTAGGCTGGGAGGGATGTCTCTCAACTCATCATAACTCCAAGCAAAAATGTCACGGAATTCTTGAATCAAGGACACATAGTCCTTCCTTTCTTCTGAATTGAGCATGGACCCTAATTTGATTGGCCGTGAATCATGCATCGTACCAAGGTCGATCTCGATTACATATGCATCCCTTATCCTCTCTTGAGCCTCTATTGGCTCTTTCAATGTCACTTCATAGATATCCGCTGTAGTGGACCCCTCATTGGATTCATCACTTGATGACGTCTCACTATAGTAGATGGAGCATCTAGTGTATCAAACTCCGATGAAGACAAAGAAACTCTCTCACTTTGAGGATATTCAAGATAGGCATCTACTACTACACGTCTAGCACCTCAACAAAAGATCAACCGACCTGCAGGTATATCGACCTGACAATTTGCTTGTAGGATCCATGACCTACCTAGCAATAGTCGCCCTGCAAACCTAATGACCCTAAAGTCCAGAATGCTTTCTACATTGGCAACCCTCACATGGACTTTAGTAATGCAACCTTTGAGTTATCTTAATCTGTCATCAGCCATTTGAAGGATTATGGAGGCATCTTTTTTTATTTCTAGTCCTAGTTTCTCCATCAATTCCGAACTCATAATGTTAATAGAAGATTCGTTTCCACAATAGCATGGTCCACTAATATTCCATTAACATATATGGCTACCCTTAGGCAATGATTTTCAGCATGCTCAAACCAATCATCTCCTATTCGCGCTATTCCCAAAGGCTCAATGATATATTCGGTGTGTAGGATCTTCTTAAATTCCTTGCGCACTCTTGAAGACAATTTAATCAACTAGAGAAGATTTACATCTGGCTTAAGTTTGCAACAAACAAAACTTGCTAAATCGAATTCATGATAACTAGCAAGAGCTCGCTTTTCCCACCAAACCATTCTCTCTTTTGGTCTTTGAACCTGTTTTGGTGCTTCTTTCTTGGTTTTTGCCTTCTTCTTTGGTGACTCTTGATCCTTCTTGGGGTCAACTTTACCATCTACAGCTTTGAGAGGTCCACCTTCTATACTGGGATTAAGGACTTGCATCCCCTTATCATCTTGCTTAGGGTTTCCCTCGACAGATTTTGCCTTAGCTTTGTTGACATCTTTCCCTTTTTGACCTCTTGTAACAACCCATAGATTAGCAGTCTCCATGCCATTAACGCAAACTGCTTCTATAAGGCTAACTCCATTGCCACTAGGTAGCTCCTCTACCATAGCTTTCCCTCATTGTAATATTTTATTTGGTCCTTCATCTTGCTGGAGATTACTCCCTTGCACTCAATAATTAACTGGACCTGGTTGCTTACTTCCTTGATAGAGAGAACTAATCTTACTCCAACAGGTATTGGCTAAGCGGCTGGACTTTCCACATATATCGCATTTGATGTTTGGATGATTCCTAGGGAAATGTTGGCCACCACACCACTTATAGATGAATCTTGATGGGCCACCCTCTTTAGGGCATTGACTCCCTATCAAGTTCTGATGCTGCTTAAGGAAATTAACATCAATGGCTATTTGTCTATATTGTTCGCTAATCATATCAATATAATACTTCATCATATCCCTAACTTTGCCAAGGACATTCGAGGTACTTGACTTATAGCTGCAATCGTCTACCTGTCGTTCCATTGGCCTAACCACTTGATTAGGGATTGGCTGTTGATTCCCTAGAACAACAATAGGATTTATCATTGGGCTTCCAACAATCGGTGGAGCCATTTGACTCGTCATTGGCATGGTCACACTAGGAGGAGTTGGCAACATGGGCACATTTGGTATTATGCTTCTGTTGGGGGTAAAGGTGCCTCTACCTAGTTGCTCGTGCATTACTACATTGACACTACCCACCATTGCACACTGTAGGTGGTGGGCACCCATCACCGTCAGTTTATTCTTTATTCTTTTAGTGACAGTTTGAATAAAGGAAGTCCCGGTCACACATTGTGACTGTTGGAGTTCCCATTTGGTCTCTCTCTCTTTCTTGCTCTTACTCTCATGCCATAGCTCTTCCAAGCAAGCTTTGATCATTCTCACCTTTTAACTGGTATTAGAGCATAGTTGCCTGATCATTCCGACTTGGTTCATCACTCCTTCAACTTCCTATCAATTATCTACACTCATTGGGTCTCCTTCTCGATAGCCATATCCGACTCTCTCAAGCTCCCGACACTCCTTGGCTTCTTGAGCACCTACTTGGCCCATTTGGGCACCCTCATGGCACTACTTTAGAGGTATTGGAGCTCTCTTTTGTTATTTTACTTAAGTCCATAGGTTTTGTGAAGCAGGGCATCCATGTCCTTTTGCTTCTTGTGATGCCTACTCTCTACCAGTGACTTTGCCCTTCAAGTGGGAGCTCCTGGGGGTCCTTGACTACTCCCCCAACCTTGCCTTGACCTTGCCCAGTCCTTCCATAGGCCTCAGATCGGTTTGGGCTAGCTTGAAGACCTACAAAAAAGTCTTTTTCACTCCAACCCTCCATTGGCACCCATTGGCAGCTTGAAAACACTTCATTTGGCACTTGCAAACACCCCCCTGATGCTCGACATTAGTGGTTATCATTGGCATTTATTTGTGGATATCTTAGTCCAAGACTATTTTCTAAAGTCCACAGATAGCCACAAATAGTGTTACATCAGCACTTTATGTTTATGCTTGGTTGGCATTGCGGTTGGTCCTGAATGCTCCCCGAATGCTAGGGGAATGTCTTCCTATGATATGAGATGCTTTTGGAGCTGAATTTTCTCAGTCATTGACTATTTTACATATTTCATAGGCAGCTCAAAATAGGGTAGCCCCTTATCATTACATTTTATGATTCGTGGCATGTATTTTGCTTATGTCCTGACCGGTCTTAACATGCTTGGCCTATGCGATTACTACATGCCAATTACATTGTTTGGAGTTGGATGCTACTGAGCCTTGATTTGGCTTGGCATTTGATTTCCTGGAGCTTACTTTGGCTATTTCTCGGCTTGCTAAAGTTACAATTTGGATGAACTTGATTTCTATGGATGCTCTGTACGGATCCTACATGGCATATATGCTCATGAGGTCTTATTGATGCGTGATCTTGGATCTTCTAGCACTGGTGCTATCATATGCCCTTGTTGAGATTCTTTGCTTGATATTTACGGCTTTTGTGCTAGTGGGAGCATCTTGATATGCTTGACAGACATTGAGCAAGTGGTTTATGCTACTTGAGCATTTGGATACTTAAGACTGGGATCTTCACTTGGATGCTGCATGGTTCATATGCGGTGGTCCTCATAGATGTACTTGGGCTGATTTGGGCTTTGCACTCCCTGAGCATACACATCTTCATGTCACGTCTTGCCAGTGTTTTGTACACTTTTCCCTATTACACAAGGGGTGTGTTGGCTTACTGAAGAGTTCATTTGACATGCTGGGGTGTTTGATCGATGCCTATATGACTATCACATGCTTATTTATGCCCGTTTGATGCTGGTTATGCTTTGAAAATCTCAGTGGTTGACTTGGTGCATTCATTTTGCCTACAATTTGCTCTCAATATACATGGCTATAATTTATTACAACAAGCAGCTATGCATGGGCTACTGACATGGAAATTTCATGCTAAATCATCTTAATTTTATGTACTTTTTATGGTACTTGGTGAGCAGCATCATTAGCTATCAGTTCGTGGTCATTTTGCCTTGGTTTTGGTGGTATTTTGGCTATCTACAGTAAAAAACAGCAAGTAGTTTTGAATTGTCTATACTGTTTTGGACTACAATATGGCATCTTTTTCTACTGATAGTGCTATCTTCAACATCACTAAGCTTGATGGTACAAATTATGCCTACTAAAAGAGCCAAGTTTGGCAGCACACCTGGTGCAAAAATCTCAGATCAAGCCACTAAGGATGCATGGCGAGCAGCCTAAAACTATAACTGATGACGAATGGGATGAGCTTGATGAGTTATGCAAGTCCACCCTCATCTTGTCTCTCACTGAACAGGTGCATTACAATGTGGTTGAAGAAGGGTAGAGTGCTTGGCAGCTTTGGGATACAATTAAGAACCTCTATGACAAGAAAAGTCTAGCAAGTCACATGTATTGGCTGAAGTAACTTATGGACCTGCGCATGAAGGAGAATATGACCATGTCTGCTCATTTGAGCTAGTTCCATGCTATTCTCAATAACTTGACTTTGTAGGGAATTACCTTTAATGATGAGATTACTCCATTGTTTTTGCTTGGGACTCTGAGTGAGTCATGGGATGTATTCCACACTGCCTTATGTGCTCCTGCTACTATTTTGAGCTTGCCTGATGTAGAGA
The DNA here is from genome assembly GCF_053477565.2 of Lygodium microphyllum. Lineage (NCBI taxonomy): Eukaryota > Viridiplantae > Streptophyta > Polypodiopsida > Schizaeales > Lygodiaceae > Lygodium > Lygodium microphyllum. Next base: position 73,901,094 of record NC_141159.1, read on the forward strand.
GTGCTCTTCTGTAGGAAGAGATCAACCGTAAGAACTTGAATGCCTCTCGTGTATCGTATGCTTTGACTAATAGAGACAGAGATGGTAATGGAAAGAATGATTGTGGGTATGGACGTGGCAGAGACTCACAAAAGTCTAGGTCTAAGTCGTGTGGTAAGTCGCGCAGCAAGTCTCCTGGGAGAACTGATGGGGAGTACATACTTGCACCTAGTTCTTCTGATGCTATGCAGTTGACCAAGGTTCACTCTATGTATGTGCAGTGCTAGCTTTTGGATTCTGGTGCTTCATTTCATGTTACACCATGCCGTGAGTGGTTCCATTCCTATTGCACTATCTCTGGTTCAATTCGCTTGGGTGATGATAGGTCACATGCTATTGTTGGCATTGGGAATGTACGGTCGCAATTCTCTATTGGAAGTACTTTTCTGTTACAGGATGTACGTCATGTACATGTGCTTACATGCAGTCTTATTTCTAAAGGGGTAGCTTGATGATGTTGGATTTCATGTTTCACTTGGGTATTCTATCTGGAAGATCACCCATGGCAGACTTGTGCTTGCTAGAGGTGCCAAGGCTGGCAGCCTCTATCCTCTTGTAGTTGAGGGTCCTCTGTTGTCAGCAGATATTGCCTTTGCAGTTGGTGTTGTGGCACACTATATGGCTACACCTAGAAGAAACATTGGGATACCGTGAAGGGTATCATGAGATACCTGAAAGGCACAGTAGATATGTGTATTTGCTATGGCAGCTAATACTGGAGTTGTGGGGTACACAAACTCTGATTATGCAGGACATGCACATAGTAGGAAGTCCACTTTTGGCTATGTATTCACCTATACTAGAGGTGATGTCTCTTGGATGTCCAGGGTTTAGAAGTGTATGGCTCTCTCTACCACCGAGGCTGAGTATGTTGCAACCACTGAGGCTTGCAAGGAGGCCATATTGTTGGGCCGTTTGGTTCATGACCTTGGGATTGATTCTATACCTACGTTGCATTCAGATTATAGGAGTGCTATTCAGCTAGCCAAGAATCTGGTCGACCATGCGAAGAAGAAACACATTGAGGTGAGGTATCACTGCATACATAGGGTTGTAGAGAACAAGTATGTTGACCTTGTCAAGATCTCCACTGACAAAAATTGTGCAGATCTGCTAAGGAAAAGCCTCACTACTGAGCGCTTTGCCTTCATCAGGAGATTGATGGGTGTTGGATGAGATGACGTTTTTCCTCATCCTATTGCACATGTCTACATTGTACTGTCTTTTCTTTTACTTTTTCACTCCTCACTAGGGTAGATTCGCCTTTAAGTGGAAGGTTATTGGGAGTAGCCTCTGCCTAGCCGCCTGTGTATTTCTACATTGAGAGTACTCACCATTACACACTACAAGTGGTGGGCACTCATCACCATTACTTTATTCTTTATTCTTTTAGTAAAAAATTGAATAAAGAAAGGCCAGGTCACACATTGTGACTATTGGCGTTCCCATTTGGTCTCTCTCTCTTTCTTGCTCTTGCTCTCTTGCCATAGCTCTTCCAATCAAGCTTCGATACTTCTCATCTTTCAACTTCCTATCCCATTAGGAGGACACATGGACATCCCTTAACCTCCATTTGTTAGTGCTAAAGCATTTTCTATCCCTAAACTTGCATTACAGTTTGACCTAGAGGCATAAGCTGCTTGTAATCGTAATTCTACCTCTTTCGCTCATGTTATGGCCATATCAATGTTAGCAAGAGTGACACTACTCAACTGCACTTGAAGGTTAAAGTCCAATCCATTCAAAAATATTGCAACTGAGTAGCAGTTGGAATGGGGATATAGGTTTGCAATTTTTGAAAAACCTCCTTCAATTTCTTGGCATATCCACAGACATTCTTGTGGGGTTCTTGACGTGTAACATTAAGGACATGTAGCCAATACTGACCTCCCCTTTCAAGGGAAAACTCCCTTCGAAAGGCCACAAAGTATAAATCGATTGAGGTTATGGTTCCAACCTCTAGGCTGTGATACCATACTGTGGCACATTCTTTCAAAGTCATATTAAAGAACATCATTAAGTGTCCTTCATCTTTAATCCAATAGTTGAACATCAATTTTTGAAATTCATTAATGTGCAATTTCGTGTCTTCTTTCGCTAGCCCATTAAAAATGGATAGAGAGAATCCCAAAGCTAGCAAATCCGTCATTCCAGTAGGTATAGCAATAGGTTGTGCTGCCATGGTAACAACGAGATTTGCTACAGGGGTTCGAACAACCAGGACTATAGCTCCACTCAAAGTGGAGGGATTGATTGGAGGGGGGGAATACTAGAGCTTACTTCCCCTAACGGATTGTATGCTCAGGTAGGGTTATTAAGACCCCGTCCTTCCAAATATGTTGGGCCACTCCTTTACAAAGAATATATTTTGTTTATCTCGGCTCACCGTCAAGCTTGTTCAACCCTTTCTTGCTTTTGTAGCTTCACTTGATGATCTTGTGAGTCTAGCTCACTAATTTTTGGCATACACTAAAGAATAGGTCCCAATCGACCAAGGTACAGAAAACCGTCACTTGTAGGCAGCTCTCAAAAAATGCACCACTTGTTGGGACCTAAAATGGGCCCGACACTGGCTATAGGCACTACCCGGGCCTCTCTAACACTCACAAGACAACCCCGCATAGCATCGCTGCCAAGAGCATCCAAGGGATACACTGCCCTAATCGCTATTATAGATATTGTGTTTGTAGCAGAACGTAGTCTAACGATTGCCCTTCCTTACTCCACAGAGGGAGATCCCATACATCTAGGTGTAATACACCAATGTAATACAAATATAAAGGAGGCACCCCTCTGGCTAAATGTTGTGGCCCCACTACAGCTCTCCTATACCTTGGGAATTGGCCCCAAGATGTGCTGCTCTAACATAAAGCATATATGAACAATCTCCACTCTTATATATTTTGAATGATCCCGGAGATTTGATATTTCCTTACCAAGCTTGCCCCAAGAAACCGTTCATCTACCCTAAAGCTTGGATTTCCTTCCACGTAGGTCAATGTTTGGAAAACAATTGCAATGCGTCTAGGTTTGATAACATGTTATGTTGAATGCAAGTGCGGATGACCATTTTTCTCAAGCATTTTATCATTAGAAACCAGCTAGGTGAAGTGCAACAATAACCCTTCAATGATTTCAACCTAATCGTACGTGCGGCATTGATAGAGACTAGCACCGAATTTCTTCGTGCTACTAGTCTCCTTGACTCAAATGATAGTCCATCCTATATGTTATGCATAGATAAATAGATCTGAATTTGAATCATTTTTAGCAGCTAACCACTTTCACAAACCCTCTTCCACCTACCGTTTATGTTTTGCATTCGTTGGGTAGATGTAACGTTCATTTTTATGAAAATTTTCATGTAAAAATCGATTTAAAAACATACTCTTACATAGAAAAAAGGCTTGATTGAGGCTTAGTCCTCATGCTCCAAACTTGTTATACATTTACAAACATAAAATATATTTTTTTCTAAATTTTTAGGTGCAAAAACTATTTTTTCCTTATTTTCCCTATTTTTCCCATTTATTTGTTCATAAAAATGTGGTATTTTCTGATTTATATGTCTTATCTAATAATATTGACTAAACACTTATTTTTATCAAATTTTTATCCCATATGAACTCCGTTCCCCAACTCGAAACGAAAAAAACCTTCATTTCCCTTAATTTATAATGCATTTCGGGCTTTGAATTAGTCACGACTATGTATGACTAACGGTTCTTCATTTTATCATGTACAGCCCTCAAACATACTTCAAACTTGATTCATACAATTTTTCTTTCCATGCGCACATATTAAAGCCATCAAACACCAAAACAATGCAATTTTCTTTGTAAAAATTGAGCATACCGCTTATTTGCGTGTTGCGTGTTTTAATGAAATGGTTTCAGGCAGCCAACAGACCCCTCATCAGTTCCCTGATAGCGCTAGACATTGCCTCTCATCCTCCCTTTGATCTTGGAGCAATCCAGTTCACGCTAGACAAGCATCCTTCTTCTCCCTTCCTTCTTGATTTTCTACATGTGATCAGCCCCTTAGAGGAGAGAGGAGGAGGAGAGAGAAATACTGAATTATGTGCTCTTCAATCTGGCAGCCATTGTACGAGGTAGAGACGACGATAAGGAGAGAAAAAATCAGGAAGATCATTGATGTGATCAATTTCATGGCTTCTTTGCAGGCCCTGTAATGCCTCTCGCAATGAATTCGTCGCCATGAGGGGGGGGGGGGGTCACATTTTCCTAGCGCCGATTTAAAATGGTGTCTGCTCCCCCCACCCCCATAATCACAATTTTTTTAAAAATTTGGGGCCCAAGGCCCCCCAAACAATGCCCATGCCCAAAGTTTTTAACTTTGGCCCCTTTCCTTTTGGCACTGCCCGCCTCACACATCTTGCCCGTCCTCTGGCCTCTGTTTCGAGTGCCAAAATTTTTTGCTAGTTTGTCTTGAGGTCTCAAACTTCTGGTCACTTGCTGTAGCTCGATCTGACACCTAAAAAAATTACGAAAAATCTGCAAGTGCTCTTCAAAACCACTTTGAAATTCCATCTTCCACGGCTCGTAAAAATTGCCAAATCCATCTCTGTTGCTTCTGACGAGGTTCAATTCTTGTCTTAAATTTGCACTTCTCAACTTCTTTCTTGCACTTTCACGGGCTTTAAATTCCACTCTTAATAAAATGGAACTTTATAGTCCCGATTGTCTATTTTGATTCTTGACGTTTATGTGTATTAGGAATTAAAATATGATTATCTATGGGTTGGAACCGAGTCTATCGGCTAATGTCATGGCCCAAAAACCTACCACACTATTTGATGTAATCGAATTGGATGAGAGATATGCAAGAAAGTACCGTAAGAATGAGCATTTTCAACAAGGTATTGGACCTCCCCACATTCCTTTACGATCAGCCCCATACGAAGGTGGTTTTTGAGGCACTTCTATGCCTAATAACAGCTCTAAAGTACCCACTTACCCCGCCTTCCATGTTGAAAGAAAAATGGGCACTTTTGGGATAGCATTGGGCTCTAATGCTGAAAATAAACAGTCCACTGCATCACCTTCCCATGGATCCAGTAGTCAACGGTTCATCTCCCCAGATGTTGTGAAGGAACTAAAAGAAAAGGGTCTATGCTTTAAGTGTGGAGATAAGTACACTGATGATTATGCCTTCAAATGTCTGTACAAGACAGCTAAGGTCAAAGTTCATAGCATCTATGTCATGGAAGATTGGCACACTGAGGAGGATGACCTGCCCATTGACCAAGCTGAGCCTACGGAGGATGTTGATCACGAGCAATTCTATGACCCCAAGGATGGGTTTCCCTTTGACCTGGGTGGTGCTCCATCATAGATACTTGATTTAACATCCCACCCACCTCCCACTTCCCTTTGCTCGATCTCCTTGGATGCTTGGATGGGTTCCCGCAGCCCAGTACCCTTCGCATTCAAGGCAATATCAATGGAAAGCATGTTTTCGTCCTTGTGGATAGTGGAAGCACTCACAATTTTGTCAATAAATCAGCCATTGATCGGTTGAAATGTACCCCTATGGCATTACACCACCCCTTGAAGGTCCAAGTAGCAAATGGAGAAGAAGGAATCAACACACATGTATGTCCTGCAGTTCCCTTATGCCTGGCTGAAAATTATGTGGCACTAGTTGATCTGATTGCCCTAGGTATAGGCCCCATTGATGTTGTCTTGGGATGTGATTGGCTGAAACAATTAGGAAAAATTGCTATGGACTTCTCTTAGCTTTACATGGAGTTTATGATGCATGGACAGCCTATCCACCTAGAGGGAGTTCAAGATCATGCTGATTTTCAGCTCATTACAGCAAAGCAACTCAAACGGGAGTTTAAAAAATGCTCACAAATCTTTGTTTTGCAATTAAATAAGGACAATTTTGATAAGCTCTCCACAGTATCTCATGATTCAGCCTTGCAAGCCTTACTTGAGGAATACAATGACTTATTTTAGATGCCTACATCCCTCCCTCCCAAGAGACAAGTGGACCACCCACTTGACCTAGAGCCGCATTCCAGGCCAATGAATAAACCCCCCTATAGACTCTCCAAATGTGAGCGTGAAGGGGTTGCAAAGCAAATCAAGGAGTTGTTGGAGATGGGTTTCATTGAACCGAGTTATTCCCCCTATGCATCCCCTATCCTCTTAGTAAAAAATAAAGATGGCTCCTTTCGCATGTGCATTTTTTTATGTGCATTGACTACAGAGATTTGAACAAAATTATAGTGAAGAACTACTACCCCATCCCCCGGATTGATGATTTGCTGGATGAGTTAAAAGGAGCATGCTTTTTCACTAAGATTGACCTGTGCTCTGAGATTCATATGCAAGCAAGAGATGAGGTCGAAACAGCCTTCAAGTCTGATCCTGGACTTTATTATTTTCTTGTGATGCCTTTTTGGGTTGACTAATGCCCCTGCCACCTTTCAAAGCCTCATGAACAAAATCCTACAGCCCTTTCAGTTCAATTTCGTGCTTGTTTTCTTTGATGACATCCTCATTTACAACAAGTCATCTATGGAGCACTTGAAATATGTTCGGAGGGTGTTTGACATGTTGAGAGAGCATCGACTCTTTGCTAAGGAGAGCAAATGCATATTCATGCAGACATCTATGGAGTACTTGGGACACATTGTGAGCAAAAATGGTATACGAGAGACTGACCCGAAGAAGGTGCAATGTGTTAGAGATTGGCCCACTCCTTCCACCACCACTTCTTTGCATGGCTTCCTTGGTCTCTCTTCATTCTATAGACTCTTCATTAAGCACTATGCCACCATTGCAGCACCTTTGACTGATCGCTTGAAAAAAGAGTCATTCTTTTGGGATGCCACTGTGTATCATAGCTTCAAACAGTTAAAGGATGCGCTTACTTCAACCCCCATCCTTGTTTGCCCTGACTTCTCTAAGCTATTTACCATTCATTGTGATGATAGTGGCCAGGGTATTGGTGCAGTATTGTTGCAAGAGCATGGGGTGATTGCATTTGAAAGCCACAAGCTTGATAAGAAGGAGATGCAAATAAATGTATTGCATTGGAGTGCTTCTCAAAAGTTTTCCACCTGAATTTGATAATGTGTCTACCACATTAATCAACATGCCAAAGCCGAAACTTGTGCACATCAAAGCCTCTCTCCTGGAAGATAAAAAGAAGATCAATAACAAAGGAGAAACAAGCATCCCAAGAGGAGATCAACAACTCCTCTATGTGAAAGGCAATGTAATATCTCCGCACAATAAAAGTTAGTTAGTTAGTTCGAAAGTTAGTTAGTCAATTAATAAGTTAGTAAGGTTACTAACTAAAGACTAATTAAGGTAAAAACTAATTAACATTAATAATTCAGGATTTTTGTTTAATTAAAAATATTTTATTTAGAAAAATCGAGAGTCGTAAATTCGATATTTTTTCTCGGATTGATGGCCGTAGCCACCCTTTACGTAAATTACAAAGTGAACGAGACTTATGAGTTATATTAATCACTAGGATAATGTGTATAGTTTGGATGGTCCAAAAATATTAGATTTTGGGCAAAACTAGTATATTTTAGATATTATCCTTTTAAAAAAAGATATGGAGATTTTAAGAAGTGGATGTCATTTAAAAGAAAAGACAAGTGATATTTTAGTTAGTTTGGAGATATTATAAAAAGAAAAAAATAAAGAAAGAATTTGCGAAATTGCAAGCAACGCGATCGCAATACACAGGCAGTGGATAGCACTTTGAACATAAAAAAGAAGAAGGAGTGAACTAAGAGCTTTCTAATCAAGAGCCTTGGGGTTTTACCCCCCTTTCGGAGCCAATGGAACCATCAGATTTATGATCTGAGCATCATATCACTAATCCTTCCAAGATCCCCCTCCACAAAGAGCTCCACTTCTCAACCACAAGCCCTCTTCTCTAATTCACTATAAATATGAGGCATGGGAGAGGCATAAGAGAGCATAAGGAGACCCCGAGAGGCTGCGAGAGAGAGGTAGAGAGAAGGATACCCCTCCAAGAGATTGTGAGGAAGAGCTTGAAAGAGAGCTTGAGAGAGAGAGAGAGAGAGAGAGAGAGAGAGAGAGAGAGAGAGAGAGGAAAGTCACCCCAAGAGGTTGCAAGGAAGAGAATTAGCTCAATTCCCTCTATCTCGATCCTTGACTTAACCATGTGTTCCACCTTCTTAATCTCTTGAGTCTATTTGCAGACGATGGCCTCCAAGAGAAGAATGTTGCGTGCGGATGACAATCCTGCAACCAGCAACAAGGCTTCGGGCAAAGGCATCACTATCAATCCAATTGCGGTTCTCGTCGTAAGTAATGTATTTTCAAATTGATAGATGCTTGCTTTGATTCTCGTATGAGATACGTTAGGCCCCATACTACGATGCATAAGTATAGGTCATGGGAAAGGATAAATTTCATCTCACCTACTCAGAAGATGGAGTTTGTGAAGTGCATATATCAAGGGAAGATAACTGCACCTAGTTACATATGACTTATTTTCTGGTAGAGCAAGTACAAGGAAGAATTAGTCAAGGGTTATGAATGGCATAGTCATCAAAAGAACGACATTAAAAGATTGTGCATACAAGCGCTAGATTAAAGTATAGTCAAGGGTTACAAATAGCATAATTACTAAAAGAATTTGACATTGAGAATCATGAATAGAAAGTACCAGTTTAAAGTTTAGATAATTCAAAAGTACTTAGCCTAAGAGCCCAAATATTAAGAAAAACTAGATTCTAGCTCAATGCAAGGCCTATTGGAGTCTAATTACTTGAAATCATCTCGCACTTATCTTATTAAGTATTCACACAGTATGCCTATAACATGTTTGATATATGAGGATAATTTTCTAGTTGCCTCATGACTTGACTAAGAGCTAGTACAAGAAATTAATCATAAGGGTTAAAACTAAGATGTCTTGAGTTATGTCGGATAACGATGACTTTTGCCAATCCAAATTCAGGGTTGGGTTATCAATCAAGGTAAGTGTCCTATAGAACTTACATCATGAATAGTGTTTGAACCCTTAACATATGACCTAGCCGAAGGAAGGGAGTGTTGAGAACATTTTTGCATAGTATTGCTCTTAGATCCCAAAGGGGAGAGCAAATATATGATGGAAATGTTATATCATCTATTCTTGCATTGGTTGGAAAGAATGCAATGGGTTTTGTTGGTTGATCGAACAACATCCTAAATGCTTTTGTATTCAACTGGTTGTTAGTTGTTGTTTGGATGATTATTCCAAGTGCTTGTGATTTATGATAAATGCATGGCAAGGGTCTGTGACGATAAGTCGCCATGGAATAAAGGAATGTTTTCTTGGAGAATGATATTAGGGCTGAATGCCTTGTTTGTGCTTTATTCTTAAATGATTTAATTAAGGAATGATATATTGCACGGGTGGATCACCTCCATGATCGCACCGCGGATTAACTCGAGAGGGCACTGCTCGATTCATTGGTCGAAGGTCAAGTGGTGAAAAGGCCAACCACGGGAATGATGTTTCGCTCCTAGACAGCTTGCGGGTCAGTTGGAGCTCTGGACCACCCTTGCTAGGTCTAGAATGGAGTTGAAAACCTCCGTGGCCCCCAATGTCTAGGCATGTTGGGAGATCCTATTCTAGATAAAGGATTGAGTTTGTGGTGCCATGTGAATTGGACCAGTTACTTCTAGATACTTCTGTTGGATAGAAGCGGTACATAATTTCTTCTATATGGGCAGGAGACAAAGATTAACTTGAAGATAAGTTAAGGAACTTGTTTGAACTTGTTTGTCAATAGATTGCTTTGCTCTGTTTTCATGTCTGTGCTATAAGTTATGCAAACAAATGTTGTTCCCTAAAAGGGTTAATTAATTAAGCTGACTTTAAGTGTGACTTATAAATGTGGTAGGACCTAATTAGAAAACTAAAGCTATTAAGGGAAGCGGGTGGGCGGAATCCCCGACTGGTCCGTCCTATGGCAGGATGGTCCCAGAGAACTGGGACGCTTTTCACAAGTTTTTATCGTCATTCGACCTTTAGGTATTGTTAGGTTAGAACCCGATTCATGCCGTTTTAGGGGACTGGAATGGGACTATGCTCTATGGGCAGAGAGGTTGAGCAGTGCATCCCTCTTGTTTCCCGCAAGAGAAGAAATTCTTTCTCAAGCAAATTAAGGCACCCAAGTTTGATGGAGAAGGAATAGACAGCACAGCAGAGGCAGAGATATGGATTGAGTCGATGGATGACTATTTCTTTGCTTCGGGAATTGACTCTACCAATCAAGCAATGATAGCCAAACTTAAGTTAGTTGGACAGGCATGATTATGGTGGAAGCAATGGTGCAAAGATGAAGGTGTTTGTGAAGCCGTTGTTACTTGGGTTCAGCTGAAAGATGTTGTACGCAGACGATACCTTCCGCCAACCTACCAAACTTTGAAGATGAACAAATTCTTCAAGCTAAAGCAACTAGAATTAACTTTGGAAGCTTACTACTCAAAGTTTGTAACCCTATTAAAATACACACCACCTATGGATATTGCACAGCAAGTAACCAAGTTTTTCCATGGCCTAAACACTCCTCTGAACCACCATCTTGAAGCAATGTGTCCAACGGACTTGCAAGACGCATTACTCCGAGCAAATCCAATCGTCCAAGAATTTAAATCGAAAAATTGTAGTAAAGATGACTCTGGAGATCTAGGTAAGAGATGCAATACATGTGGAGAGATAGGGCACATCCGTAGGAGATGTCCCTACAGTCAATGTTTCCATTGCAATGAACTAGGACATGTCCAAGCAGACTGCCCTAACTTAAGTCCAAAAGATACGGAACCTCCAAGAAAACGAAGCTACACAAGTGCAATCTTCAGATATATAAAGGAATCAGATGAAGACGAAGACTTAGAACCTACTACACCACTTTAGGATTATTAAAAATCCTAGAAATTTTGTCGACATGAAATACAACTTGTATCGGAATAAACTTTACTCTTGTAACTACAATTAACTTGAGTAATATGAGTTGCATCTATTTTGAGCCTAGAACTTGCAAATGATTAGAGATACTTTGGCAAGGAATGATAGTTATAACATGCAATGAATTTCTCTTAAGTCATTTCTTCTCAACTAATATAGATTGGGTCTTACCAGAATGTCGAAGCTTGGAAGTATTCTTTAGTATTACAAGCAAAGCCATTTGTCCATGGAGCTTAGTCCCGAACTAAGGACAGGACAATCTGGGAATGTAGTCTCCAAGATAAAGGACCACTCCAATCTACTAAAAGAATCCTAGGACACTTTGGTCTAAAGAAGAAAATCCTACCAAGGACAACCAAGAACCTCGTGACTGCAAACCAAGAACCTCGTGACTGTAAGTGATAAATATCCACGATGTTTCTATTGCAAGGAGTTAGGTCATTTCAAAAGTGAATGTCCAAAGCACCCTAAACACCGATGCTCCGAGTGCCACAACATTGGACATAACTATATCAATTGTCCCAATGGAACTCGAAGAGAACTTGAGCTTATAAGAAATAAGCTGTACAAGCTCCAGTGATCTAGAATATACCAAGTGCTTAGAAAAAACCTAGAAGATATCCATGAGATGTAACTACAATAAATTTTCTCTTGTCATCAAGACTCGGATATATCAAATACAATAGGTTGTTTTTTTTTCAAAAGACCGTATGTTTGTGAGAGATCAGAGTAGCGCAGCGAAAGCATGGTGGGCCCATAACCCACAGGTTCCAAAATGATACCCTCCGTTTCTCTCGAGATGAGGACATCTCGATTTCTCTAAGGGGAGGAAGATGTAATATCTCCGCACAATAAAAGTTAGTTAGTTAGTTCAAAAGTTAGTTAGTCAATTAATAAGTTAGTAAGGTTACTAACTAAAGACTAATTAAGGTAAAACTAATTAAAATTAATAATTAAGGATTTTTATTTAATTAAAAATATTTTATTTAGAAAAATCAAGAGTCGTAAATTCGATATTTTTCTCGGATTGATAAGGACGTAGCCACCCTTTACGTAAATTACAACGTGAACGAGACTTATGAGTTATATTAATCACTAGGATAATGTGTATAGTTTGGATGGTCCAAAAATATTAGATTTTGGGCAAAACTAGTATATTTTAGTTAGTTTGGAGATTTTATAAAAAGAAAAAAAAAAGAAAGAATTTGTGAAATCACGCACGCCGCGATCACAGTACACAAGCAGTGGATAGCACTTTGAATAGAGAAAAGAAGAAGGAGTGAACTAGGAGCTTTCTAACCAAGTGTCTTGAGGTTTTACCCACCTTTCGGAGCCAATGGAACCATCAGATTTATGATGTGAGCATCAGATCACTGATCTTTCCAAGATCCCCCTCCACATAGAGCACCACTTCTCAACCACAAGCCCTCTTCTCTAATTCACTATAAATATGAGGCATGGGAGAGGCATAAGAGAGCATAAGGAGACCCTGAGAGGCTGCGAGAGAGAGAGAGAGAGAAGGATACCCCTCCAAGAGATTGTGAGGAAGAGCTTGAAAGAGAGCTTGAGAGAGAGAGAGAGAGAGAGAGAGAGAGAGAGAGAGAGGAAAGTCACCCTGAGAGGCTACAACGAAGAGAATTAGCTCAATTCCCTCTATCTCGATCCTTGACTTAGCCATCTGTTCCACCTTCTTAATCTCTTGAGTCTATTTGCGAATGATGGCCTCCAAGAGAAGAATGTCGCGTGTAGATGACAATCCTGCAACCAGCAACAAGACTTCGGGCAAAGGCATCACTATCAATCCAATTGCGGTTCCGGTCGTAAGTAATGTATTTTCAAATTGATAGATGCTTGCTTTGATTCTTGTATGAGATACGTTAGGCCCCACACTACAATGCATGAGTATAGGTCATGGAAAATGATAAATTTCATCTCACCTAGTCGGAAGATGGAGTTTGTGAAGTGCATATATCAAGGGAAGATAATTGCACCTAGTTACATATGACTTATTTTCTGGTAGAGCAATTACAAGGAAGAATTAGTCAAGGGTTATGAATGGCATAGTCGTCAAAAGAGCGACATTAAAAGATTGTGCATACAATGCTAGATTAAAGTATAGTCAAGGGTTACAAATAGCATAATTAATAAAAGAATTTGACATTGAGAATCATGAATAGAAAGTACATGTTTAAAGTTTAGATACTTCAAAAGTACTTAGCCTAAGAGCCCAAATATTAAGAAAAATTAGATTCTAGCTCAATGCAAGGCCTATTGGAGTCTAATTACTTGAGATAATCTCGCACTTATCTTATTAAGTATTCACACATTATGCCTATAACATGTTTGATATATGAGGATAATTTTCTAGTTGCCTCATGACTTGACTAAGAGCTAGTACAAGAAATTAATCATAAGGGTTAAAACTAAGATGTCTTGAGTTATGTCGGATAACGATGACTTTTGCCAATCCAAATTCAGGGTTGGGTTATCAATCAAGGTAAGTGACCTATAGAACTTACATCATGAATAGTGTTTGAACCCTTAACATATGTCCTAGCCGAAGGAAGGGAGTGTTGAGAACATTTTTGCATAGTATTGCTCTTAGATCCCAAAGGGGAGAGCAAATATATGATGGAAATGTTATATCATCTATTCTTGCATTGGTTGGAAAGAATGCCATTGGTTTTGTTGGTTGATCGAACAACATCCTAAATGCTTTTGCATTCAACTGGTTGTAAGTTGTTGTTTGGATGATTATTCCAAGTGCTTGTGATTTATGGTAAATGCATGGCAAGGATCTGTGAGGACAAGTCGCCATGGAAATAAAGGGATGTTTTCTTGGAGAATGATATTAGGGCTCAATGCCTTGTTTGTGCTTTATTCTTAAAGGATTTAATTAAGGAAGGATATATTGCACGAGTGGATCACCTCCATGATCGCACCGCAGATTAACCCGAGAGGGCACTGCTTGATTCATGGGCCGAAGGTCGAGTGGTGAAAAGGCCATCCACGGGAATGATGTTTCGCTCCTAGACAGCTTGCGGGTCAGTTGGAGCTCTGGACACCCCTTGCTAGGTCTAGAATGGAGTTGAAGACCTCCGTGGCCCCCAACGTCTGGGCATGTTGGGAGATCCTATTCTAGATAAAGGATTGAGTTTGTGGTGCCATGTGAATTGGACCAATTACTCTGTAGGGTAGAAGGGATACTTCTATTGGAGAGAAGTGATACATAATTTCTCCTATATGGGCGGGAGACAAAGATTAACTTGAAGATAAGTTAAGGAACTTGTTTGAACTTGTTTGTCAATAGATTGCTTTGCTCTATTTTCGTGTCTGTGCTATAAGTTATGCGAACAAACCCTGTTCCCTAAAAGGCTTAATTAATGAAGCTGACTTTAAGTGTCACACATAAATGTAGTAGGACCTAATTAGAAAACTGAAGCTATTAAGGGAAGCGGGTGGGCGGAACCCCCGACGGGTCCGTCGGGTGGTCCTAGAGAACTGGGAGGCTTCTCACAAGTTTTTATCGTCATTTGACCTTTAGGTATTGTTAGGTTAGAACCTGATTTATGCCATTTTAGGGGAATGGAATGGGACTATGCCCTATGGGCAGAGAGGTTGAGCAACGCATCCCTCTCATTTCCCATTCTCTTTGAACCAAGTGCGGCATGGGTCTGCTTCGGATTGGGTATCTCTGCGTAGAGTAGGATGTCCAAGATCCAATGCTAGAATGTTGTTTGGAGACCTTGGTCATTAGGAGCCCAAATTTCAAGGCCTATATTACTCATTTTTTTGTGGTTTGTTAAAATTAGGTGAGCTCCATAGCTTCTTCTTTCTTATTTTTTCCTCCTCCTAATGGGTTCGGCCGTAAACGTTTCGTTGCGAGGTGGATTCAGAAAACCCTAGGCAGCAAAACTCGAAATATTCCATGGGAGTACCGGGCAACGACGCTTAGATTCGTTTCTTGATAGACCACTAAATGCGTGCCTAGATAGCCGATGGGCGGGCACCTCACAGGGAAGAAGAGCGTAGTCTATGACTTTTGTAAGAAACCTGGGCATATTGAGAAATTTTGCTATGCTAAGAAAAAGTCTCAAAGAGCATATCTTGCTATAGTCAAAGAAGATGAAGACAACATTGAAGAAGAAGGAGAAGAAGAAGCCCAAGATCAAAAGGATAAGACTCACTAGTCCCTCTTTTGTAGTTCATTTTCTGATGATAGACTTTTTTAAAGTTTAACATGTGGACTTGCCTTATGTTCCCACCATAAGCTCCTACACTCCTCATGTAGCCTTTGCACACTACAGCCTCTACACACTTAGTGAGGCCTTGTAACAACCTCTAGCTTTGTATGGTTGTTTTTGTTTCTTCCATATCTACACTTAGCAAGGTTCCACTTACGAAAGCCTTTGTATAATCAGTGTCTTTTACGGTTGTGATTGAGGAGGGGTGTTGAGAAATGTGTAATCATATCCACCATATCCTCTTTGTATGGGACAAACAAGGCAAAGAAACAAATGGTAAATAAAGCCTTAGACTAGGTCATGTATGCATGGTTTATTAAAACCATGGTTGTTGAATACCATGGTCCCTTTTCACCTACCTCCACCTACCAATACCACCTACTATTGTAGGCCTATAAAAGGCACTCATCTCCACACTCATTCTATCAGTCATTATCAATCAGTTGTACTTGCATTATGCTTGGATAATATTAGTTGTTCTTCCTTGTCAATGCTTTTCCCTCATTATGATTGTCTATTTGCTCATCAGTGATCCTCCATAGCATGCATTCTCAATATTTTAACATGCTAGAGAGCAAGTGTTGGGGCCCATTTTAGGTCCTGATAGGGAATGACCAATGGGATTATTTTGATAGAGGTACTTTGAATAGATGAGAATGCACCCTCTAAACATGTAAGAGCGGTCATCACTAGGGGGCCAAAAAATGAAAGAGGTTCAGAATGATGACCGAAGTACAAGAAAAGCTAGCCCTAATCTTACTATGGTCGACAATAAGGTCATAGATGAAAACACTCTTGTAGGTCCTCTTAATATTAAAAGTATCTTACAGGAGCCGATGGTTAAGAGCAAGCATAAGGGCTATCAAAAAGCCAAAAGAGAGGATGGTGTGGCAAGAGGAAAAGGTTGCTGTAAATTTTCGTGAGTTTAATCTAGCGAATGCCCTATGTGAAGTCAAACTAGATGTGAATTTGCTATAATTATTATGGTTGTCACCCAATGTTTGTAAGGAGTTCAAGAAAATCTTATGAACAAGTTATGTTGTAGAGTTTATTGGTGTCAATCGAGTGGGTAGTGAATGGTGGAAGCATATGGAAAAGTGCTACCCTAGGGTGCACACATATGTGGATGGCATTTTGATAGAAACTGTAGTCGTAGACATGGGATTGTCTGTTAACATGAGTATGGACTTATTGGAGAGGCTTGGTCTACCCATCTAAAGCAATGTCACAACAATCCTAAAAGTGTCTGATGATAGTTGAAGATAGCCGAAAGGAGTAGTATCTCAAGTACATGTAACTATAGTGCATATTGAGTGTGTTCTTGAATTCTGTACTATCCAATTTTCTAGGAGGATCACTTGTTGTGTGGATGTCCAGGGATCTTACACTCTAATTCTTTTTTGTAGATATCCTCGCTGGTCAGTTGATCTTTAAGCATGGGTCAAAGAGAACAATTTTGGATGCTTACCCTAAGTGCCCATTGAATGAAAGGGTCTTACCTTCCACTACATGATGGGAGGCCCTTGAGGGTACCTCTACCATGGGAACATCAAGCTCCAATGATTTTGATGAGGGTTCCACAATAGAGGAGGTCTACCAAGTGTGTATGAATGAGCTGATAGGGTCAAAAGATCAAGTACATGCTATGATGTAGTAAAGTTGGAACTTGGGACTCCCAATGATCCCCATCTATTCCATATTATCTAATTATGAGCATGTAGACTATGTTCCACTTCTACAGGAGCTCAAGGATGTAGTTGTATAGAGCCACTATGAATTATAGGGGAATCCCCCTACTATTGCCATGCATACGATCCCATCGAAAGAAGACAGTAAGCTAGTAAGGTAGAAGGTTAGAAAAATGCATTTTGAGTTTAGGGAGCCTCTTTTTTAGGAATTGATGCATCTAAGGAAGGTGGGTCTAATTTTTCCTATTGATTATGATGAAGAATACTACCAAGGAGATGGCTAGTTTCATTTTGGAGTAGATTTTTTACCATTTTGGTCCACCTAAAGAGCTTGTGTGTTATCATGGGACACATTTCTTTAATAAAGTGATTGAAGATTTTGATGAAAGCGCATGTAAAGATTAAACAAAATAAAACTACACCTTATAACCCCCAAGTGAATGGGTAAGTAGAGAGTACCAACAAACGATAAGAAACTTGTGGGGATTTTATCCAAGATTCTATTCAAAGGTAAGCATGATTGGGATAAAAAGTTATATGTGGCTATTTGGGCTTATAACATGACATTAAAAATAGCTACATGCCATACCCTTTTCAAATTAGTATATGGTAAAGAGTGTATTCTACCTTTGGAGATTAAGCTATCTACAATAAATTTTTCTCTAAATCATTCTTCACATGACGAAGAAGCATTGCAAAAATGGTTTTCTTTCTTAGCATATCTTGATGAGATCAAATTGCAAGCCTTGTTACATCAAAAAGTAGGGAAGAAGCTTGCAATTGGTCAATTGGTCCTATATTATGATGCCCATCGTCAGCTACTCCCAAGGAAATTAGAACCCAAGTGGATGGAACTTATAAAATTGTTTGCATACAGGAAAGAATGACTCTATATCCCTTTTAGCATATTTTCAAGGGGTAGAGTGCAAGACTAAAGTAAAATTCAATAAGCTAAAGGCCTATTATGTGTAGGGGCTGATGTTAGACTTAGTGCATTTGTAGGTCCTCTAGGATCTAGCTCAAACTTGCAAAGGATACCAAAACTATTGAATGGGAAGAGTTATTCCTTATGTTAAGCATTTGTATTTAGAGCAGTGTTACCACCAAGGAAAGTTTTAATGGTGGAGTAAGGGTTATCACAATACCGAGTGGCAAGACAGATCTTTCAAGTGGGAGATTTGAGTCTATTTCCACCATTGCCATCATGTTCTTACTAGCATTCCCATTGATTTTAGTGAGAAAGGAGGTATGGTATATGTTTTCAGCCTTTGGATCAAGCTTCTTCTATAGCTCATGTGGCACATGAACATATGCAACACAGCCAAATACCTTCAAGTGTGATACGTCAGGCTTCTTGCAAGTAAAGAATTCTTCAAGAGTCATCCCATGAACTGCAGCTATGGTGGTTCTGTTCATAATATAGACAGTAGTATGAATAGCTTCATACCAAAAATGTTTTGGCATATTCTTTTTATCCATTAACGCTCGTGCAACTTCTGCAATGTGCTTGTTTTTTCTTTCTGCAACCCCATTTTGTTGTGGGGTATACCTGCAAGTAAATTGCCTCTTTATCCCATGAGTCCTCAAGAAGCCACTAAACTCATTAGAGAGGTACTCTCCCCCTCCATCTGATCTCGAGCACTTCACTTTCAAGATTCTTTCTGTTTCAACAGCTGCCTTGAAAGATTTGAAGTGCTCAAATGCATCACTCTTTTCCTTCATGAAATTATACCCATAGCTTCCTTGAACAATCATTAATAAATGTGACAGAGTATTTGCTACCACTAGGAGACACATTTTGTGTAGGCCCCCAAACATCTGTATGCACTACATCAAGTATTTTTCTGCTCACTTCTCTATCATGCAAGAAGGTCTGTCTTGCTTGCTTACCAAATCGGCATGCTTCACAGACTTTATGAAATTTTGCAACTCTAAAGGACCTGTAATCAATCCTCTAGATTGCATTAATTTCAGCCTTTGCACATTTTCATGTTCAATACGTTTATGCCATATTTCAATGTCTGCAACCGCTCCTTTTCCTTTAGCATACATAGCAGCATCCATTGCAGGAATTTCAGCATCTAAAGTGAACATGCGACCAACTCTACTTCCTTTTGCGACCAACCTACACTTATCATTAAAGTCTTCTACAAAATAACCTTTTGCATTGAGTCGGACCTGCAACTCTTGCTCTAACATTTGGCCAATAGACACTAGATTCTTTGTGATTGAAGGCACATATAATACATTTGTCAGACTCTTTGTCTGGCCATCATACAAGGACAAGGGAACCTTTCCAATATGTGAAATCGGGTGGCATGAATCATCACCCATCTGCACATAACCTAGATTTTGTAAGTCTTGCATCTCTCCAAACCATTCAACATGACTAGTCATATGATTAGATGCACCTGAATCCACATACCATACATCATCATGTGTCCCCTTTCCTGTAACTGTATTTATCATGTGCTGCATAACAAACAAATGCTCATTTTTGTCTTCATTCTTTCATGAAGACGATGTGTAGTTTCCTTGTTGCAATTTATCATTGTAAATATCATCCTTCTTAGCATAACAATGGGCTGCAATATGACTTCTTTTGCCATAATAATGGCAAACAGTAGTAGAATTTCCAGAACCTCTGTTCTGCCATCCACCTCTTCCTCTAGAGCTCCCCCTACCTCTAAAGTTTCCTCGGCCTCCTGAAACCTACATTTCACCAAATTATTGATTGAACCTATTTTACTGGTTATCGCTAGCATGTCCCATACCACAGTCTCTCGAAGAGGATCTACCATGTCCCCTTCCTGAACTTGAGTAAAATGCTTGGACCTATTCACCATTTCTTTCAGACGAGTCACCCTGCATATTGATCTCTTTGGTAATCATGAGAGAGACAAGCTCATCAAAATCTCAAAATGGCTTCCATACATATACTGAAGTAACAAATGATTTCCATGCCTTCTCATTATTAAGGCCACTCAAAGTGGATGAAACCAAATCATCATCATCGGTCATTGCATCAATCACTGCTAAAGCATCTGCAATGCTCCTCACCTTCAAAAAATACTCATTGACAGACATTTTCCCTTTCTTCAAGGTATTCAACTCTTGCTTGAGTTGAATCTTCCGTGCCTTTATATTTACTGAAAATATGTTTTCAAAAATTGTCCAAGCTACCTGTGAAGTTTCTACATTCCTAATATGTCCCAACATCATATTATCAATGATTGCATATAGCTAGTACATCACCTTTTTGTCTTTTGCATTCCACTCTTTCCATGCCCTTAATTCATCTGCAGTCGGAGGGATACCCAGCTCTAGCTCCTTTTCTTTTCCTGAAACAAACTCATAAAAGCCCTTTCCAATGAGAAAGTTTGCCACACTGAACTTCCATGAAGGGTAGTTATTCTTATCGAGCTTTTCAATAATGGGATTTCCACCGTTTTGTGCCATTATCACAAAAAAGGATACAACACAGCAAGCTAGTCTTCTGCAGCCTTTCACAACAAGTGCACAGCAATACACCAAGCAACCTTTTTCACTAATTGCTCAATAGTACATGTAATTTTCAACTTATTTACAGATAAAACTTATGTTTGCTTCCTGGAAAACACCTCAAAAATTACAGATTTGAAATCTGTAACGTGTGCGCCCACTTTCAGTCTCAATACAGTCGAAATCACAGTGTACCCTGAAACTGTTGTCCGCAACCTTGCGGATCTAAAATGGGGCCTGAAACAGCCTCAGATTGGCCTAAAAAATAGTGCTATGCTCCCGCACCAAATCTCAAAGCAATCTGAGATTTTCACTCTACCCTGCTTTCAGTGCCTCCACAAGCACTATCCAAGAGAAAGAGTGAAAGAATGAGAGAGCTTCTTACCCGTTGCTTGGTTGCTCGAACCTTGCTTCTTTTCCTTCACTTTAGCCTTCAAAATTAGCCTCTCACTGCTTTGATACCATGTCAAGAATCGTGTGGTGGGGGGACTTACTTGAGTTGAACACACACTATATACAGAAGAGGAAGCTCACTCAAGAACACAATGTATACAGAAGAGGAAGCTCACTCAAGAACACAAGAAGAGAGATGGAGGCCAAAACGTTTTCTTGATGATTTTTTCTTCTTCTTCCACACACTATACAATGTACACAAAGTATAGATAAGATACAACATAAAGAAAAGTGGCCTACTAAGTCAAAGAATGCATAACAAACTACACTATCGAGTGGCGCTATATCTTTTCCAGTTGTAGGTAGGTGTAACAAACTAAATATAATAAGTGATAAGTCAGTAGCCATGTGATATCATAATGAGCACCAACATGTTAAGTGTAGACGTGCGGACCCATCTAGCCAGGCAATCCATCATCAATGTCCACACGTGTTGAGCTCGCCATCTCAACACAGGAGGCATGCTAACCCAATTCCATGCTTTTGAGCATGATCTAACAATTGTAAATATGGGTGCGGGTTTGTTTGCTATTTACAAGCACGATGCTCTAGCATTCTTAGACTAGTGCTGGTCATGGTTTGATGTGTTTGTGTGGACCTATTATCTAGAGAAAAAGTCACTCAATTTATTAACTAGTTTCCTTCCATCACATTTTCAATATATCAAAGGATTTTTTTGCCTTTCAAAGACTAGGGGGAAAGCTAGTATTTTACAAGAATTTGTCATACTTTTGGGAGCAGAATCCAACCTATTCGGAAATGGACAATATCCTTGTGGATGATTAATATAAGGCATTGCAAAATCCCCTAGGTATAGCTTGTATAGTCAAGAACTTGTTTCACTATAGAGATAAGATAGTTTCTTACATGTACTTGGCTCAGCTATTGGCTTGATATAGATGATCACCTGAACTTTGCAATAATCTCACCCTTGGAGAGATACACTTTAGATAGGAATCATAGACCCTGAAAAGTTCAAAGCTATTTTGTAAAATGTCATGTACTTGATATTATATAGTGATCATATTTTCATGTCTTTGAGCTATAATGTCTCTACAAACTCTAATTTTTTCAAATACCTTAATTTAATTTGTATAAAGCTTCAAACTTGGTTGTACTTTGATTAATGATGTAAATGATGGGCTCTCAAGCTTTGATGTTTGATAATTGTAACCATAATTTCATTCTAATATGTATAATTTAGATGTTATACATTACCATACCTAGATTTCATAAGAGTATAAATAGGAACAATCATACTTGACCATATTTGGGGCCAAAAAATTTTCTCCATCCAAATTAGCAAGACAGGCAAGTACTTGTACATTCTCGGTGTCTCTTTTTAGTGTCCTATTATCTATCATCTACCTATAGCCTTTATGGAAATGGACATGGAAATTTGTATCTTTATCACTTGTAGTTGTAAATCCAAAATATTGAGTCATTAATCTTAGAGTTGAACCATTCAAATGTGAATCTTCTATTTCGGGAAACAAGTGATTGGTTACTGACTCTCATGCCAATTCGTGTGCAAAACTTCACACAATGGTTGAACATTGAATTGTAGTTTTTACTCAACTAATTACCATTCTCTAGGTAGCTACCTTTGTGTTGTTGGTAGCCACCATTGTTTGCTGGTAGCTACCATTGAGTAGCTACCACAACTTACGCATTGGTGGATGCCATTTTCCTACTAGTATCTACCCCTTTCATCCTATTAGCTATTAGTATCCTAGTGTTAGATGGTACTACATAGCTTTGCCCTATTTATTGATAGCTATCATTGCATGGTGGTAGCTACCTCTATGTTGCTGGTAGCCCACTATATGCTAGTAGTTGAAGGGAGAAGCCCAAGTGAGAGCACAAACAAGGGGAAGCATGAGAGATGCAAGATATGATTGAATAGAGTAGGAGAGAAAGAGAGAGAAACTCAAGATGTGGGAATTGCAATACTCACAATGTTTGGCCAATCTCCCTTATTCTATTAGTCATATAAAGAATGAAGTGAGAGTGATGGGTGCCCAAAAATTTTAGTGTATAGGTGTGCAAGTATTATCACTATAGTGAATATACGAGTGGCATATGTACATATATCTTTACCCCCACCAATCTCCCACTTAAAGGTGAATGTGTCCCTAGTGAGGAGAGAACAAGAAAAAAGTGACAAAAGCCATAGGTGAACTTCCTAGTTTCTGCATGTCCTATATACTCAAAGTTAGTGTGCCCCATGACTCCTATATCTTGGCTACCATAACATATGCACATATATGTATAGTGTTCTTAAGGTACTTCATAATACCCTTCATGACATCCCAATGCTGCCTACCAAGTATAGCCCTATAGTGTGCCACAACTCTCACTAAAAATGCTATGTCAGGACAAGTGGCTATCATGACATAAATCAAATTCCCCAATATGGATGCATAATAATCTTAGCCATCTCGGCATTTTTCTTATTAGACTATAGAAAATTAGTCTAGCTAACCTTCACATGGGAAGGTAAAGGATTGGCAATAGGCTTAATAGCTTGCTATTAAACCACTCAAGGATCTTCAGGATGTACTCCTTCTATGACAAGTAAAGGGGGGATTTTAAAAAGCAAGCTCTCGATTTGGAGTTTTTTCACAAAATTTTCCAAAACTTGGAGTTTTTCAATGTATTTGCCAAAACTTGGAGTTTTTTCACAAAATTTGTAAATTTATGAGGGATAATCTTGTTACCCATATTGAAAATTTGTATTAAACAAGCTATTCAAGGGACCATGTTTTTCAACCTCTCAAAATATACCGAAGAGAGGAAAATGAACAAAATTGGGATGCTATCACACATCTCAAAAAGTACCCTTATTAATCAAACTAATCTCTAAAATAATGAGTTAATCTAAACAAAACACAAAAAGAACTCAATATAGGAAAATATAATTATTTCTCTTGTAACTATTTAGGTAAATTATGAAAGCCACTTATATATAACTATTATACAGTATCGATATGTGGACTTGGCAGCAAAAAACAAAGGTCAATATCTTCCTCATCTTCTTCACTAATCACTCCAAAGCTTCTCATATATGCAATGGTTGTAGGGAGCTTTAACTCTAACATATCTAGAAGGGATATAGACAACCCTCTAAGGGGAATTAAAACAAAGTGATCAACAAGCTTTATGGAACAAAATCAAGATTACTTTGAGAAAAAAAATGTCACAACTAACAAAAATGAACTTGGAGCATCAAAACTAAGAAAAACAACATTTCTTTGTACACAAAATAAGCATAATTTATAATGAGATCCATCACCTACAGATAGGTAGCCCCCTCAGTGAATACCAAGCTTTACGGATGTATTCTTCATAGCAAAAGGTAAACAATAAACTTGCATACTTTTCATAATAGGAGCAAAGGAGCAAGATCTAGATTACCTTGAAAAAAGAATTGGCTCAAGCAAAAATGAAGTTGGAGCATCAAAATTAGGAAAAATAAAATTACTTTGCATACTAAATAAGCATAGTTTATAAAGAGATCCCTAACCTATAAATAGATGGCCCCCTCAATGAATCAAAAAAGCATGATCAATAATTCCACTTTTAGATCCTCGTCCAATCATGTCCACAAATGGACAACTGGTCCATGATTAATAATGTCTACTTTTACTAGAGTTCTCATTATGCTCAAAAAGAAAAATACCAAATATGTGGTCCCTTCACATCATGTATCCAAAATGAACGTCCACCTCCACTTCTTCATATGCTCTTTAAATCTTCCATTCACTAGTGCATGGTTCCCATCTCATTGAACAATATCCAAAATAAAACTCTCAAGTCTTTGATTTGCATTTTATGCATCGAGGAAGGGCAAGCATAAAATTTAAATCAGTTTGCTTAAGGCAAGGTTGATGCATCATCATATGTTGATTTTTGTCCATCCCAAGCACACAAATGTAGACATAATACATGTGCTTGCAGGCTAGGAGTTTTTTACTTTCCAACTCTCTCTTTTGAAAGTCAGGACATGTGCAGAAGGGCTCAGGATTGACATGCACCTCATACAAATGCTCTAACATAACATAAAATATAACTTTCTCATTTTTCACCATTACTTTCTCTTCTATGAAAACTAAATCCAATGCCTCAGCCAATGCAATTTTTCTTTCTGCATCCTTAGAAATACCATGTCTTCATTTTTTTCTTCGCTTGCCACTTGAAGAGGTAAGTGGTCCTATCCCATGGGTTGTAGTATTTTTGGGGGTAAGTGGAATGCCATCATGCTTGAATGCAAAACCTCCTTTTATAAGAATTGAAATCTTCTCTGTAGAAGCATTGGTGCCCATATCAATAGACCAAATCCTTGGTCGCAAGGGCACATGCTTAACTTGTTTATCAAAATCCCATGTACGCTTCACATCATGATTGCAAAACCAGAACCATTGTGCAATAGGCTTACCTTGAAATTCCCTCTCTGACCAAAATGAAGGGCATAGTAACCCTGGTGATCTACTTTCTATCACATTGCAACACTTATTTCTATTTATAATACCAAAACATTTTTGTTTGCAATTAATGGGCATTCTTCGAATGGCCCACAAACTTCTATGCATTTCCTCCTCTGAGACAATATTAGTTGGGAGATCCATTTCAACTTGCACTGCATGC
The DNA here is from genome assembly GCF_053477565.2 of Lygodium microphyllum. Taxonomy (NCBI): domain Eukaryota; kingdom Viridiplantae; phylum Streptophyta; class Polypodiopsida; order Schizaeales; family Lygodiaceae; genus Lygodium; species Lygodium microphyllum. The sequence continues at coordinate 73,926,646 of NC_141159.1, forward strand.
ACCTCATGGTCCAAGCCTACTTCTGTAGCTTAGTCATTTCTATTTTGAAAATTTATCTTGCATGGTCATCCTTTTTGTTTTCTATCCCTTGACTCCATTGCATAGCCAGGTTTATGAGAGCTATAACCATCTAGAGCTCTTCTTTTCCTTTGAACTGTTTCTTTGTTCCCAGAAATGAAAGGCTCTCCATACATGGGGGTGCCAAGAACTGCTCCTTGAACTGTTCGAGCTATGAACGCAGGTGAAGGGGTGTTTCTTGCAACAGCATCCATGTCGGGACCACTTCTAGAGTATCTTCCAGTTGTGAGGGCCAGTTTCCTTGAACATTGAATATATGAGTTGATCAAGTCAGTGATGCGTGCATCATATATAAACCAATTTTCTTCTTTCCATCCTCCCCTGCCAACCAACTTGCATGCATGCTCTCAGAAAGATTTGTGTTGGGAATACAAGCCCTCTCCCAAGGACTCAAGGAAGCCTAAAACCCAAAAAAAAAGTCAACAATTCCTCTTACATGTCTATTTTGTTCTCGTACTTGGGTATTTCCACCCCAATGATATTAGTACATGTGCATGTAATAAATAGAAACAAATAAAAACATTTACATGTGTAGTACTATCCCGATGGTCTATCCTATTCTCCCACCATTTGATCCATCTCTTCAATGCTACTACACTATCTTGAGGTAGTTCTACTTGCTGGCATCAATTTTGTATAGCTGTGGCATTCCTCTTGCCCTCTTCAATGGATTTTGAAAGGCGCCACCTCTCACATAAATTCAAGTGATGCTTCCGAAGGTTTGAAGGCACATATTTTGTTGTGTGCTTTTGTAAGCTTTGTTCCCAGTGAAACAAACATCATTTCTCTCCTCCTTCCAATACATTCTCAAGTCCCCCATTGAAAACAATGCGGATCGCCATCCAATATGCACCTGCTTCATCCGCCATAAAACCCGCAAAGTCTGCAGGAGGGTGTCCACACTCGAGCATCACATTATTAAGGCATCTCCAAAAGAGAATTTGTGTTTCTGTATCCTCTTCCTTTGTATTGCAAATAGAAATCACCATGATCCCCTTCAAGCTACAATAAAAAATGTAGTGATTAGCAACTAAAATATGTCAACGAAAATTGATAACAAGTAAGGTTCTCGAACGAACCGTGGATCGTACACAGAACAAGACATTGTTGCCTAGTCATCTATTCTATGTGTAAAGTCAAAGTGAACCCAAAACTTGCAAAGGTCTCCATTTCCTAAGTGTCGCATTCGATTTACCAATTCCACTCCAGAGCCAGGTCCTTTAGTAGACATCTTGAAAATGTAACTTTTTTCACGCACCCCTCCTTGCCCTGGAAATCTATTGCCATGAAAAAAAGGAAACACACATTTTTTTAAAACTCCAAAATGTTATCAAAGCCATCTCCAACAATACACGTTTTTTTTTTTCTGGCATGTCACTATACTATTGAACCTGTAACCTCAACAAAAGGAAGTTTGTCAAACCAATAGCAATGCTACAAACCATAGTTTGCAGATTTGAATAACCAAAACTAACCTTTGATTTTGAACTAATGGCATCAACTCCTTCAAAAAGTTTGTAATCTCTTGTTCTCCCTCCACCTTTGAACCATTAGTTGTCAAAGATTCAATGATAATTTTTTTTGCTACAATCATTTGAATCTTCCTAGCACCACAGTGTCCATTCAATTGCAAAATCAAGTGATCTAATTTTTTTTATTGCAGCCATTGAAGTCCCTGGTTGCACATTGTGTGTGTGAGTGCCTACATGAAGCATCAATCTCTCCATGCTTGTGTCCTTTGGAAAAATATAATAAACTTTGCAATTACAAGTTGCATAACAAGTGACAACTTTACTACAATAGTGACAAGTGATGGAATGTTTTTCTTCACTTGGAAGTAGCCCCTCGCTCACTGTGTTGTTGAGGTTACCATGAAAATAAATATTATTATGTTGATTGTTGCTCTCATAGTAAGGACAATTGACTCAATGGCATTGCAAATCTCCAATGCAATGGCTAATTCTTGAAGTAGCATTAGGGAAGATATTAGCTGGATGGGGTCTTGTCCAGACATGACCATCATACTATTGCTGCATCCCATCCATATTTGAAGATGTGCCATATGTAGATAAAAGAATGAAAGCAACAAAACCATTTTACTCTCTTGGAATCTCACTAACAAAAAAAGAGCCTTCACTCATGTGCAACAATAAAGCCTTCAACTTCTTTCCTCTAGGGTTGTTTGCAATCCAAGGTAAAATCTCTTTCTTTATTGGTGGAAATGAATGAGAACTATCAAGTCCATCATCCAACTCTAAGTCAATAGCTGGAGTTGATACGGGTGCACAAAAAGCATTTTTTATAAGTGGAGAAGAAGTTTGAGATGATGTCTCTACGAAGGAATCAGATGAAATGTCTACCACATGTCCCGAAAGTGAATGAGCTTGTTTGTTATTTTCTACAGTTTATAGTCCTTCACTATGGTCCATTGTGAAAGTGCTATCACAATGTACTATTTTATAGTGACATGAAAGAGAAGAATCGAGCAAAAATTGCTCTGTACCATTGATATTCGGCTGGCCATGAACTGCGATCTCTTCACTGCAAGCGTCAAGTTGGAAAATAGCATGCACGCCTACCAACTTTTAGTCAGGGGGTAGAAGTGATTGAAGAAAAAAAGAGCTCACAAGAATCTTTCCATCCCCTAAGGGCACAATATGTTCTAGTGATTGGGAGTTGATTGGCCATTGAAGAGTAACTTCTGCCATCGTCTCTCACAAAAGCCAGTTTGAAACTCAGCAAACAATGGAGCTGCGAATGTGAAATATTATATCTAATAGTATGCTTATTGTTTATCAATTTCTTTAAACCTAGAAATAATAGACCGTTACCCCCACCAAGTATGGATTAAATGAGCTCTTACTCCATGGGCTAGTTCTTAGTGACAGTTGAAGTTGCGAATCAATCTATTTATGAACCAAATCATTACAAAAGTCTACATATTGAAAAATCATAACAGCTAGTTAAATTAATTTTTTTAAAAATCACGTCTTTCCAAAAATAAATTTAGCAAGTATTTATAAATTGTTTTTGAGGTCATGATGTAGCACAGATTTTTATAAGCATGTTTTATTTTGTCAGATGTCATGCGCCATCATCATTTACATATTTTAGTAAATAAGTTTTCGGTGTTTGAGAGAAACATTCTCTCATGATGGACATTCAATGTGCACCTATCTCTTACATTGGAAGTTGTGTGTAATAGTTTAAACATATCTTCTTTTTTGTCTTATATTTTATTACTTTCTCCTCCTCTTCCTCCTCCTCCTCCTTCTTCTTCTTTTTATTCTTCTTATTCTTATTCTTATTCTTTTTCCTTTTCTCTTTTGTTTCCCTCTTCTTCTCTCCCATGGCAAGTTGGAAGGTAGAAAGAAGAAGCAATAAGGAGAGCAACCGCTACAACAAGCTCAAACAACACCAACATTCTCCATCAAACTCACCGGGTAAGCTCCACACTACATCCCCATGACTGAAAATCTATATTTCAAGTTTCATTTTTCTCCATGGCTAAAAAAATGAAGAGGAGGTAGACAATGAGAGGACAAAAATGGGAGGGGAGAGAAGGAAAGGGGAGGTAGAGAAGGAGACAACAAACTGAAAAAATGGGAGGGGAGGAGAGCTTTGGGACACCTAGGGTTGTTTGCGTCAACGCAGACAACTATCAGGGATTGGGCGCAGTCCCCTTTGGAGGGGGGAGGAGGAGAGGGAGAAGGTAGGGAGGGGGAACCTTCAGCACCTTCCAGTTGTCTGTCCGCAGGGTGTTGTTGGTGTGATTCGGGCAATTCTTGCTTGCGGCGTTCTCTATCTCTACCACTCCCCTCTCAGCCTCTCCCCCTTGGAACCCCCAACGACAATAGTAGGGGGGCTGATGCTCCCCCCTACACCCCCCTCCATATAGAGTGGGTGTAGACTGTGCAAGTCCAAGGCATAAAAGATTAAAACATTTTTAAATCGTACGAAAATCGTTCTAAAGAAATAAATGTGACATGATTTGATTTTTATGGATTGGGAATTTTCAGACACTCAGCATTGTTTGCGTCAACGCAGATAGGAACAAGAGGTTTGGAGTATTCCCTCTTTGGGGGTATGGGGATGAATTTCTTATAAGGAGGTTCAAATGATTAACAAAATGTAATACATTTATTCAAAACAAATAATAAATGATATAAATTTGTGTTGTCTACATCAAAAGGTCATATTTTGGTAGAGATTAATTAATACAACATGTGATTTACTTAAGTTGTCTTCATTTCTAAAATCATTTATGATTTGTTTTAGTGCTTTTGAGCATGGCTAGAGGTTGACGTGGTGGTGGTAGGAGAGGTCAAAGCAAAAGGGGCCTTCCAGATAAGTCATTCAATCACTCTTTTAAATTTTCATATTCTATCCTTAATGGTTAAGCAACTCTTTTAATATTCCATATAAATGGTATATTTTGTTTTCAATTTCTTTTTGTAGATACTCCAATTACAAGGTTAAGATCTGTCTATGCAATAGAATAGTAAGTATCGATCAAGAATCATCCTCCCATTCATTCTCTGAATCTCCAAATAACAAGGGTGTAAAACCAATGAAAAAATGTCCTTTCATTGATGATGAAGCGCTTGAGGATAGCATGGATGAAGCAAGCAATGATATTCATGCTCATCCTATGAGCACCCACACTACCACTATGGAGTGTGGTGAAACAACACAAGGGAGGTCTTTAGATTTGCAAACTGTACATGAGGAAAATGAAGAGGTGAATGAGGATGTTGCTAATGAAGAAAAGAATGAGGTGAGTGAGCATGATAGACACATTGGAGAGAATGTTAAGTTTGGGATTATGTCAGATGTGTTGACCTCATTTTTTGTAAGGAGGTCTACTTCTCCTCCTCCTATCCCTTTGTGTAGACTTGTGCCCTATGATGCTATAAGGCTTGCATCTAGTTCTACTACATGGTTGATTTCATCTTTCGATAATGCTTCATATATGGAAACAATGGGCAAATTTTTGGTTTCTTTGAGAAGGCCCACTGGTGAGCTAATGGATGTATCTCCCCAAAATTTGGAAGAGTGGGGACCTCTTTGGAGAGAATTTAACCAAAGGTTTGAAGGTGAATTGACTAATGAGTGGGCTGATTTAAAAGAGCGCAAGTTTTTGGTATGGGATGGTAATCATAGATTGAAGACATGGATGAAGAGGATAAAGGAAGGTAACTATGCATTGTCTTGTTTTCTCTTGTTTATTGTGATGATACTTCATTCTTTGACTAATTATTTATTTTATTCTTTGATGTATGTAGTTTATAGTGAAGATATTTCATGACATGTTAGAGTTCTATGTCAATTAATTCAAGTGGAGAAGAAGAAAGAAGGAGAACTATTGTTAGCACTGGATACATCAAATGCGTAAGTATACTTATCACTATTAACTTTTTCAAATGGGTTAATAGATTATCAATTATGTGTGAATGCCAATAGTTTTTATTTATGTGCGAGTCTCAAAATATAAAAAATTTTATGTGTGAATTTCAAGAGATTTTATTTATACCAATAGGTTTCATTTCGTATGAATGCATTCTGATCATGTAGCCATGCCATGAATTGATTTTACCCTGATGGGGTCCCTTCCCCAACCACCCGTCCTCTCTCACCCCATTCTGCGGATGTTCCTCCCCTATTTCTCGTCATCCCTTGATTTGATGAGTTTCCATGTGAATGTACTGTATGTTCACCACACCCCATAACCAACCTCATAGCCCCGTTTTTCCCTTTGAATGGTACACTTTTTCTTTTTACCAACCCATGTTCCAATCAACGATTCCAAAGTTATTCAATTTTGAAGCCTTTTATGTCACCCGGATGTGTTTACATGTGAACGTGACCTTTTTACTTCGGAACTGCCAATGGATGTGACAATCCTACCCTATACCTTCCACTTTATACTTTTCCTTTTTATAGCTAGTCATTTCGAGGTATGGTTTGTCTGTTTTTAATTTTTGGGGATTTTTGTATCTTTTTCATGCATCTTTTTGTCATTTTTCCATGTGAACCTATCCTATTCTCCTCAAAACTTTCTTCTGATTTGATAGCTTTGTCTCAATCACCTTCTTTCCCATTAATCCATTTTACTTTGCCCTATTCCAACTTTTGAATTTTTCGTTATTAATTTTATATGTGTTTTTGAGCCCCGTTTTCTCATTTTTTCCATGTTAACGCCTCCTCAAGCCCTCGAAAATGCGTTTTGACCTAATCACCCTATCTTTCACACTTGTCCTGACATTTTCCATTTTTATTGTCTTCTGTCCCAATGCACGGATCTTCCAAAATTAATTTTCGCGTCTGATTGTGTGTGCATTTTTCTTGTTTTTTCCATGTGAATGCGCCTTTTCATCCCGAAAATTGCATTTGATCTTTTCCATCCTGTTTGCTCTATCCCTTTGGATGTTTTCCATTTTCATTTCATCGCGATTCGATTGTTGGATCGTTTTCTATTAATGTTTTTGCCTCGTTTCGGCTATGTTTTTCTGGTTTTTCTCACATGAATGGGTCTGACACGTTGTCCTTTCCACTTTTCCTCTTTCCCACACTTCATTCCCGTGGACACATTTTCTGGTATCAATTTTTGTGTGTTTTGCATGCCTCAATTTTTTGTCTTCCGCGCGTGCCATCCATGTTTTCGGGTTTGAATGCATTTCTCCACGTTCGTCAAGTCATCCTTCATTCATGTCCATCCCGCCCACCATTTTGATCCTAGCACTGCAAATTTTTTAACCCCCACGCCCGCCTTTGTGTGCGGGATGTGAGGGGTTTCTTTTTTAAACTTTTAACTTAAAAAACAAAAAATTTAAAAAACGCAAAAACAAAAAACACCTAAAATTTAAAAAAACCCCCCCTCTCCCATTCGTAACCACCCCTTCCCTCCTCTCTCTCCTCCCTCTTCTTCTTTCTTCTCTCCCTCTCTCTTCCTCTCTCTCTCTCTCTCTCTCTCTCCAACACCCCTTCCCTGCTCCTTTCCTCTTTCTCTCAGCTCCCCCTCTCTTTCTCTCTCTTCTTCTTCTTCTTCTTCTTCTTCCTCTTCTTCTTCCCCTCCTCCTTTCTCCTTCTTCTCCTTCTCCTTCTCCCTCTCCCTCTCCCTCTCCCTCTTCTTCTTCTTCTTCTTCTTCCTCTTCTTCTTCTTCTTCTTCTTCTTCCACTCCCCCTCCCCGTTGTTCCTCCACCCCCGCCCTCTAGTGTGCGTCCGCCAGTGCCATGCTGATGCCTTGCCTATCTGCCGTTCCCACCGACCCTCCCCCCACCACCCCACCTTCCACTACCCCCCCACCTTGCCCCCATTCCCGCCGATCCACCCCACGCCCCACCTCCCAGCTCCACTTGCCCTGGCACCCCCACCCCTCCCTTAACCCCCCTTTCCCACTACACTCCCCACCCCTACCTAAGCCCCCCTCCCCCCCCCCCCCCCTCTGGTCCCCATTTCCCTGCAAAACACCCCCACAATTCCCCACTACCCCCCCTTGGCCCCTGTTCTTGCGGACCCCCTCCCTTCCCACAGACACCCCACTGTTGACAATACCTTAATTTCCATGCTCAAACGTGTCACCCAACACCATCTCGTCCCACCACACTGCTTGCGAGTGTTCACGTGCAAGTGTGGGCATTGTTGTGCCATCTCCGTGCGTTGCTCGTGAGTGTTCACATGTGAGGACGTACGTTCGATCTTATTCGTGCAGTGGTGCATGCTCATCTGTTCACACGCAGACTCACGTACCTCCTTTTCTATTCCAAAAATCGGATAAAACCCATGGAAATACTTAAAAACACCAATAAAAAGTAATAAAACTTCATATAAATTTAATAATGAAAAAAATGACTATAAAATTCTTTGAAAATTTTGAATGTTTTTTGGATTATTTCTTGGTCGTAATTGGCAAAAATTAAGAATATTCAAAATCCTTCTAAAATTCCTTTAAATGGAATAAAATCAATTAAAAAAAGAATAAGTTAAAAAAATAAAAAATAAAAAAAATATTTATTGCATATTTTTGGAATATTCCATAAGCTGAAAATGCTATGCCCAATGGACAAAATATTATTTTAAGGCCAACATGTTAAGTTTTTTTAACCTAAATTCATGGAATACGCATTTTAAATTTCGAAAATAAGCTGAAAAATGTTGAATCAATTTAGACACATTATTGAAACCTCATGGTTCAATTCTCACTCATGGTTGATTGTAGACAATTCGTTATTAAAATTCTTTTAAAAAACATAATAATATAAAAAACATAAATAATAATAATAACAGCAACACACAAACACTAATCACAACTAAACAAACCAAATAGGACCATACTAACCTTGCCTTGATATTTCCTTTTTTTAAAAATGAGGTGTCACATTTTTCTTTCCAATTAGTCACATTTTTTTTTGACTTACCACCTCTAAGACTGATACGTGCGTGTTCAGTTTCATGCATACACACCCCTACAATGTATTTATTTTTTATATTTCATGATTTATTTATTTTTTGTCACCCCACAACCATGGTTAATTGTTAAAAGAAACTTTAATCACCTACTTTTCCATGAGGGCTCGCGCCAAACACACATTTTTCTAATAATTAATATAAATCCACTATTCACTTAGCATGCGCTTCATGTGCTATAGATACATCTAAGTTTATTTTAAAATGAACCCCTCATCATAAGCACACGCACTACACAAAAAGTGCTAAACACACCATTAATTTTTAATCAATGAATTTGCATTTAGAGACCTAAGTCTAGGAAACAGAGAGTTCGGGTTACGCACCGCTTCACCCTAATAATTTAGAATTAATATTTTAAGAAGGAACCTCCATTTTCTTTTTAAGGTTGAACACCTAATAAAATTTCATCCATTTGTAAATAATTTCTTAAAACGAACCATTCATTAAACTAATTCCCCTCATTGCATTTTTTTCCCTTTTCAATAAATGCACTTCACGGGATGGGCACGTGCAATCTTTTGAGTTGTTTCTATTGTCGAATTTGATTACAGAAGTTCTGGTCATGTTATGAGTGGGTTGTTGTATTATGGTTTGGTTGCTATGACACGATTATGGGTATGGTCTGTTGTTTTCTTTTTTGTCTGATACAGGATTTAGGGTGTTTGTTTGTCTTGCATCGCATGAAGCTTTTGGTTGCATATGTGTAGAGGTCATGCTAAATTTTTTTCTAGGATGTGGATTGTTTGGGGTGGTCAGTCAATCAGTCACATCTATGAGTGTTTATTCTGATCGATCTCTTATTTATGGTTCTTCCATTGTTTCAGAGGCATTCACTGTGATTGTCTATGTGTGTGGTGTGTGTGTAATCTATTTGAATGGCGCCTCAAGCTCCTCCTCCAGTCCCTAGTACATCCCCTTGGTATCTCATGATTATTCTTTATTGCTGGAGTCGAACTTATTGGCAAAGTAGGATTAACCAAGTTCATCATACTCTCATTACCACTCATTTCAGAGAATACTGATACTTGCGATCAATTTCTAGCCTCTTATAGTAAGAGGTCTGGTCCTATCAGTTGTCCAATTGATGCCTAAAAGTTTAGGCAAGGCTCTCTCTTTACCCTATTGGGGAGACTCTTTTCCTATTGCTCGATAACTATTCTCGAATAAGGATATCCTTTAATTGCAGAAGTAGACACAAGATGTGTTGGATCCCAAGAAGGTTCTTACTACTTCTGGTATCAGTGTCTCCATGATCTCCAATCCTATGTGGAAGCAGCTTTGCCAATTCCTTCAAAACAAGTTTATGCCTACCAAGGCACCCTCTAATTACCTTTCAAAGGAGTTGTTTGCAACTTCCAAAATGGTGTTGAAAAGCATAACTATTGATTGGAGTTCCTATCTTTTGTCAAAAATGGATCAACACTTTGTCAGAGCCACAATGGGTAATGTAACTAATGTTACATTTGGTTCCTACCTTTTTGTCTTTTTGGCATATGCCACCCCTTCGAAGGAAGTTCCTACCTTGATAGTTGATCCACTAGAAGCTCCTCCCCCTACTACACACTCTGATGTCATCATTGAGGATCTTGATCTTATCCCTCCTGTGATAGTTCAGAGGAAGTGCTTAAAACAAGTGGCTGAATCAGCCCCACCTCCTTCTTTAGTCTTTATTCCTATCCAATCTATCAGTCACCTACCAACTTTTCTCACCATGGGGAATCTTTTCAGAGCACATCGTGAGGGTATTCTTGAGATTTCCATCCCTTCATCAGTACAACACTCGGTAGTTGGAGATGCAATTCTTTCCCTTCCTATGTAAAGATGTTCAAGGTTCTATTGAGCTCTCAGTGACTGCATGTATCCAACAAACCAAAGACGAGATGACAAGAGAAAATTCTGAGCTAGCTTCTACTTATGTACACTTTTCTAAACTTTGTACCCAAATGGAGCAACATACTAAGACCATTGATGCTCAGAAAATGGATATGTCTAGTTTGCACAATCAGTTGGCTGACGCTAAAACCCAAGTGGTTAATGTGACTGAGGAATGAGATAGCTTGTTGAAGGAATCTTAAGAGCTTTAGGCTTTGCTAGTTTCCTAGACAGAGGAGCTTAAGATAGCAAATGCCACCCTAGAACAAAGCAAAATCCACATTTAGCAACTTAACGAGTAACTGGTCTCCAGTCACGGTCTACTACACAGAGTGCTAGGAAACTAGTTTCTTCTTTGACCCCTGCGGACTTGGCAATTCTCCAACGGCACGCCACGTTATGTCCTTTGTTCCAAGCTAAAGTGGAAAGGCTTTAGTTTAGGATGGACTTGTTATGGTCTTCATTTGAGCAATTTCAAGAAACCATTCCTTTTTTGTTCACTATCGATTGCAAAAGTTGGCCTTTTATATTAAATTCTGAACAATGGATCTACCTCTTTTAGAGGATGGTTGGAGTGGAGCCTAGTCTTATGATTTGCAGATGGAAGTAGTCCGCATGGTCTTTGAAGACTCTAAAACTTTGGATACAATGCTGATGTCTTACATGTATCTATGAGGTGATCTGTTAATTCCCGGTGATGAAGATCTAGCTTGGTATGTAGGGGATGTGGTCTTACAAGCTGTCTTATATGTCAAACATTTAGAGTTGCTAATTGATGAAATAGTCCAGTGCTATTCTTCCAAAGTGGATGCTTGCCTTGATACTTTATGGCATCCAATGATTGATTTTGTAGTCCTAAATCAAAGACAGAATAAAGCCTCTACTCATGTGCAGAACATTAACCAACTAACTAAGGGTGGATCTTTTAGCTAATCTTTCCAAGCACCATCCATTTGATTCATCCTTCTTTGATGCTTACCATCGCCGATTTGTTGTAGGTCCCTCCATTCCTAGCTTATCTTATTATCAACAAATGGCCCATCGATATGATGCATATTTTTCCCTTTATCAATTCAACTCAATAGTCATTTTACCTCTCCTTTTTCAACCTCAGGGTGCATCTCAAATTCCAATTTTTACCAATTGTTCTTTCATTGAAGATCAAGTATTTTTCCCTTCTCCGCCTTGTCCTTCCCCATCTATCCATATTCCTTCCACTTTTTCTGCTTAATATCAATTAACACCTTTCTTAACCCATTTGCCTAAATTCTCTACTAATCCTTCTTTAGCTGATTCCTCATTTTATGATTTTTCCTTCTTTAGATGATTCCTCATTTTATGATTTTTCCTACCCATCTCTTCGTCCTCTTTTACCCATTCCACTTCTATCTCTTACCACTTCAATTTCTCAGCCCCCTTAGTTGGTTAGTGGGTATGAACCATTCGTCGGTGCCTATAGTCGCTTCTTTGCCTTCTAGGTCTCGAGTATGAGTTCCTAGGCTTGCTAGGTTGTGATTGCATGCTTCTAGGTGACAGTCCTTTATGTTTAGGCACCCACTTGAAATGTGGTTCAAGGGCCTTAGCCTTGATCCTAGGAACATGCTGGCGGTGTGGCATGGCGGGTTGTGACAAGTCTCGACCCCCCTCCTTAGACTTGGTGGTGGGTTTCTCTATTGCTGGCCTCACAAACTTTGATGGAGTTACACGGGCCTTGCTAAAATCCATGACTATTTTTGCATTGTCGATAGCAAGGTGAATACGCTGTGACTCATTGTCAACATTACAATATGCTTGCTTTTTAAATGAGCATCCTAACAGCGATTCCTAACCAACATCTCTTGTGTTTGGCAACACATAACACGTAAAAGATTATGGGCATGCTTTCAGAATCGATAGAGGCTGCTACTTTGCACCTTCCTAAAAGGGCATATGATTGATCCCCAAATGGGCTAAGTTTGGTATTGGTAGGTTGTAGTTGTGGGTGACTGATTTGAGTCCAATGATTGTGAGTTAAGATATTGAAATTAGCTCCTTCATTGATCAATGCGTTGAAGGCATGTGTCTATTGGGTAGTGACCATTTTACTCAATCATGCAGGTGCCATTGCTTCCTCATCTTCCTCCTCAATTTCCGTTATTGTGGCAACTCAAACTTTCACAAAGGGCTCTAGCATGGGAGGCTCGTGTAGTGGATGCATGGGAGGGTAGTATTTCTTTATGTGGTTCCCATTGAAGAAGCCTATGCTCTCTCTATCTAGGGTCTCGAGCTCTACTTTGCGAGTTTGGCTAATAGTGTGGACTCGAAAAGATCCTAATCCCCTGAACTTCATCTTCTTCTTGTAGCCTTTTATTGAGTACAACAACACGAAGTCACCCTATTTGAATTCTTTCTACTTGATATGCTTGTCAAACCAACTCTTGCGACATGCTTTTTTGCAAATCAATTCATGGGTGGCTAGAAGTCGAGTCTCCACTAAGCATTTTAGCTCGATCAGGTGGTCATTCCATGCCTCATTTCCATCCCATCTCTCTTGGGTGGCTAATCTTAGGCTTAGGACAGGAAACTCTACATGTAGAATGGCTTCAGTTCCAAAGGTTAACTTGAAGGGAGTATATCCTACCACTATTTATAGGTTGTTCGATAGGCCCATAAGGCTTCCACCATTAGATTGTTATTCTAGTCACTACGCGAGACAGAGAACACTTTGGTCAAGACATTCACTAGGATCTTATTAGTAGACTCAGCCTATGGCCATTTGCTGGAGGATAGTAGGGTGAGTATTTTCAATGGATGATTAAAAAGGTGGACAAGAGGTAAGCGATCACTTCTTTAATGAAGTGTGTGCCTTGATCAACTAACTAGTTCAATGGGGAAGCCAAAGCGTGAGATCACCTGCTCACAAAGGAACTTAGAAGTGGTTTGAGAATCATTTTTCCTCGTGTCTCACACTTCTGCCCACTTGGTGAGATAGTCTATAGCAATGATGATGTACTTGGCCTCGGAGTATTATGCCGCAAGACTAATCAACTTGATGAAGTCAATTCCCCATTTCTTGAATGGTTGTCTAGCAATGATTGGGCTTAGCTCCATTTTGTCCTTGCAAACTAGTATCTTGGTCTGTTGGCACTCGTCGTAGTGCCTTACAAATCGTGCTCCATCTCAAAAGAGAGTAGGCCACCACACGTGAGACTGCAACACCTTACATGCTATCTTGTCTCCACTAAAGTTCCCTCATGCAACTTCGTAGTGTGGTTTTGTAGTGAATCATGCATCTCATGTTTCGACATGCATCTACTAGCAAGCTGTCATGCCCCAACCTATAAAGTTGTCCTGCTATCAACTGATGGGGTTGTATTTTAAGGATGAGTCACCGAAGTCAGGCCTTCTCAATAGGTCTTTCGGGTAGTCCATGCTCAAGCACTTGGACTACGTCAGCTACCCAGTAAGGCATCAAGTCCGCTCTAAACAAGTCCCTTTCACTGGAAAGGTTAAATAGATGTGTGTTAGGAAAGTCATCCGTGATGCCCTATCTAGCAACTTCTCCTATGGGTATGCTCTTCATATGGTATTGGCATTCCTTGGTCCATTCAAATATTACCAACAATTTGTATAGAAGCCTAGAAATTAATGCATAGTTTAACACAAATCTTTGGATAGTACCCTGTATGGCCAATAAAGCATTGAACTCCCTTGTAATCGATTGGTGGTGGAAGATCGGCAATAACTCTAACTTTTGAGAAGTTAGTGGCAATGCCATTCTTTCATACCATGTGCTCTAGGATGCATCCATGCTTCACCTAGAATTGGCATTTCAAGGGGTTCAATGAGAGATGATACAATTTACATCTTTCAAAGACTGCTACTCACGGAGCTTGCCTACGTGTGCCTTTCAATTGGAGTGGACACATAGACTGTTGACGAATTCCTCTAACCCTTACCTAAGCATGTACTTGAAAATGGCATACATGAGTCTTTGAAATGTGGTTGGTGTATTTGTCAACCCGAAGGGCATGACTATGTAGGCAAAGATACCCCACTCGATAGCAAAAGCGGTCTTGTCCCTATCATCCAGATGTACATGCACTTGATTGTATCTAGAGAAGCCGTCCAAGAAGTTGTAGGCCTCTTTACTAGCAGCCACCCTCTCGAGCATATGATCAATGTATGGTAGTGGATAGTTCTCTCTCTTCATGGTGGTAGCATTTACTTTCTTGCAATTAACACACTCTCTCATTTTTCCATTCTTCTTTATCATGATCACTATAGGTGACACCCAGTCCATGTGCTCAATTTCATAAATGAATCCTGCTCTCAATAGCTTATCAATTTCCTCCTTGACAACATGAGTGTGTTTAGGATTCATTGGCTACGGTCATTGCTTTTGACCAGCATTGTGTCAGGTGTCATCAGGATGTTATGAGTCCCTACAGTTGGATCTACCCCCTTCAGCTCATCAAGCAACCAAGTGAATACATCTATGTACTCTTCTAAGAGAGCAACAAGAGTTGCCTCCTCTTCCTTAGTTAAGTCTTCGCCATAAAAATAAGTCGGGGTGTCTCCCCTTCCTCAACCAGATTAACCTCCTTAACTTTGGCAGGTCCTTCTATAGGCTCACTTGCTTGCCCTTGTCTTTGGGCGCCTAGCAAGACCACTATCCTCTTACCTTCCTTAAATCTTGTGAATCATTTCAACAGGTCTTGCAGCTTCCTCTGCTCCTTTGCTTGCGGATCCCTAGATTTGTTACTCTTTTCCTCCTTCAACCTTCGACGCCTTAGGTGGACTGGTAGGTCCCCTCTGGTGCATTTGGTCTTAGGTGGCCGAGGTATCTCAGGATCACTTTCTGAGCTTACTTTTGACTTGGAATCAAACTCCCCATCTTCGCTAGAAGAGGGAGTCTCCCTTGGGGGTCGTAGCTCTGATGGTGATTCCATCCAGAGCAGTAGTGCGACACTTGGTTGGGCAAGACCTACTTCATCATCATAATCAATCACTCCTATATGCTCCAACCAAGTGGGCTCACAACCCATTTGAGTGACTCCTTTCTCGAGTCTTATGATGCTCATTTCCTATGCTTTGGAGTTTTTCCTTATTTGTTCAATCTCATTCCCCTCCATATCATACTCTATCATGTCTATCTCTTCTTTGCTCTCGTCATTGGAGAAACAACAATCTTTGTAATCATCATCATAGTTATCCTCACCCAACTGCTTATCATCTCATGAGTGCGGTTCCTTGTCAGTAGTGGCTAAGGCCCAATTGTACGTCAAGTTTAGGTCGTGTACCTTGGTCCATTGCCACTTTGCTTCATCCAAGAGATCCTTAAGGGGCTTAAGATTTTCGATTGGGCTACCAGCTAATTCATTCGTTAGGTGCTATAAGATCTCTTGGAGGTCTCTTTGTTGTTCGGGATGCCAAATGTGACGGAGGTGGGTCGCCCATGCGAGCTTCTAGCCATCATGCAGATTGGCACTTAGGGCATGTCTTTAAGCTTATTGACTACGAATGACAGATCGATTGTGGCTAGCACATGCAACCAATCTTGCTCATCCTTAGGACAAGGGATATACTTAGTCAATGGCCCATAAGATTTCCTAATTTGAGTGTCACCCTTGAGCATAACTGAGATGGTGTCTAGGTTGACTAGTGTAGTCTTCCATGTATCCATCTCCACTCTCACCACTTCTATTCGATTACATAGGAAGATCAAACCGTTACCCCATTCTTCTAAGACTTGTGCATTTCGCATCCAATGTTGGCCCAATAGGATGTCGTAGTCCACTCCTTTCATGACTATAAAGTTCACAAAGAACCGGACTCCTACAATCTTCAACAGCCCATTTCTCAACACTCTGAATGGCTTCACTTTCATTCTGTTAGCTAGTTTGACATTGCACCTAGCATCCTTGACAAGTGGGTTACCCCAAGCCTGGAGTACTGCGTGGCTAAGTACAGTGATTCCTGCCCCCACCCTATCTACAATCCCTTTCCTTATGGTATCACCTAGAGCTAGGATCAACAAGATTGTATGCATTTTAGTGCCTTTCCAAAAATCATTAACATGCAAAGACTTGGGCACTGAGTGCAACATCAAGCTCAATATTTGCATTACTGCATTGTGGTCTTTTAAGTCAACGGTAGCTTGCTCCATCAATCCTTCCACCCATTGCCTTAGCTCTTGCCATAGTATTGGATGCCGCCTAAGCAAATCTCCTAGGATCAGAGTTATAGGGGTGGTCACTAGCATTGTTAGAAGATTGCTAGCCACTTTCTTGTCTCCTAATTCTGTGCTTCTTGGCCAATGGCCTTGACCAGTTTGCTGGTCGAGGGCATTCAAGCTCTCTCTTGGTGACACGATTTGAGGTGTGGACACATCTCTCGGTTGTGTGGGAGATACTAACATGCTCATGCTAGAGAGATCATCAATCTCGTCCTCGCAAATGGGCTCAACATCCTTTAGGTGTTCCTAGACTTCTCTCACCCACTCCTTGATCTTTTCAAGGGTTGTGAGTTCAACTTGGCACTTTGGCTTGGGGTGCTCCCCTACTTGGCACTTCCTTTCTCAGCTATCTCTAGAGCGGATGTTTTGACCTCAGCATTTGTGACTTTTTTTCCGACAAGCACTATCCTTGCACTCTCGATTTTCAACGTGACCTTTGCCTTGCTTCTCTTCTTTCTTTGCCTATACAATTTTTCTTTCCAATCGAGGCTGCATCTAGGTTGCTAGACCCTGGCAATGATATGTTGGCCTACACTTTCTGCACGTGGATCATGACATGCAACAAGATGGGTGTGGCCTCCCCGTTGCATGTCTTGATGCCAAACATCCCCAATGGAGCTGATGGCACAATTGCTAAACTAGATGATGGCTTCTGCCTAGGACAATCAGCAAAAAGATGAGTGATTCCACACTCAATGCATCTAAGATCAGCCTTATCTTGATTAGCTTACTCCCTTTTGGGACAATGCAAAGAGATGTGTCTTGGGTCACAAGTCTAGCAAGAAATTGGCTCTTCGGTCTGCCCTTGTAAGCCTTTGCCTCTGCCTCTTTCTAAGGCGATCGTCGGCACTGGTTCATAGTCCATGAGAACTAAATTTATCTCTTCATGGTATGAGACATAGGGGTTCACGTAAGGCTCCTCATTGTTTGGTTCCTCCACATAGTGGACTGGAGCATTGCTCATCAGTGGATGGATCATGTAAGGTCCAGGTGGCCTAGATATACTTGTGGGATTTATCTCTATCATAAGGATGGCTAGCTTTGCATCATTAGGTGCTGGGAGGGCCAATGGGGCTCCTCTCCCAAAGACATTTGGAGGCCTATTCCCTAGGTAAGGTTGGTTATAAGGCTGTGAGTATGGGTGTCTCCGCAGCAATCTATAGTGCATGGCATTGTGGCCAAACCTTCCACAATTAGAGCAAGGTCAGGACCTAGAGTCCTGACACTCGGCTAGAAGGTGGTTTCCACCGCATTACATGCATTGGATGTGTGACTCCGTAAGTCTTCTCATCGTCTCATGTAGCTTAGTCAACTCTACTTTCATGTCTGCCAACTCTTGAATCTGATTGATATTCTTTTCTTTGTCTTGCGTGCCTTGGCTGGATCCGCATCACTAGCTATTGGGGTTTTTTTTTTTGAGGTTCTAGGGGTGATGATGTCTCAAATAGTGGATCTTGAGCTCCTCTTTTTGAATAGATCATCCACTTGTATGGCTTCTTTGTGTAAGACCCTAGTTAGCACATCCGTTTGAAGGTTTGAGTTGCTCACCAAGGCTATGTAAAGGTCTTCACTTCAGATTCCACTTGTGAACATAGTGGAGATTGCTCATTCGCTAGGTCTCTCTGCAGTTGTGGGATTCTCGTGAAGAGACTCCGCACATGGGTAACGTAGTCTCAGATATCCTCCTTGTCCATCTGCTTGACGTTTATCAATCTAACTATGAGGTTGTTAGAGTATCCCACCTCAAAGAATCTCTTAATGAAGAGACTCTTGAGGGTGTTAAAGTCATTGCATTCAGCATTGTCACAGAATTCCAAAAGCTTGTGAGCGCTGAGAGCGAGACCATTAGCCTCACAGACCTGCTCAAACTACTTTACAAAACTGTACGAGTTGTTTCTGGGTACTTGTCTAGTTTTTTCACAACTACAGGCATCCTCAACTCACTCTTGGAGCCTTGGGTAACTCCTAACCTTGCAAGAAACGATGTTGCTAATGTTGCCGCGCTTTGCTCTGCCGATGTGTTTTCTATTTAGTCACTTCAAAGTCATTCCATTCAGCATTGTCGAAACTAGTGTACCACATCCATCCTTTGTCTCCTAGGCAAATTCCAAAAGCTTGTGAGCGCTGAGAGCGAGACCATTAGCCTCGCAAACCTGCTCAAACTGCTTTACAAAACTGTACGAGTTGTTTCTGGGTACTTGTCTAGTTTTTTCACAACTACAAGAATCCTCAACTCACTCTTGGAGCCTTGGGTAACTCCTAACCTTGCAAGAAACGATGTTGCTAATGTTGCCGCGCTTTGCTCTGCTGATGTGTTTTCTATTTAGTCACTTCAAAGTCATTCCATTCAGCATTGTCGAAACTAGTATACCACATCCATCCTTTGTCTCCTAGGCAAATTCCAAAAGCTTGTGAGCCCTGAACAAGATCTGTGAGACCATTAGCCTTGTAGACCTTCTTGAACTACTTTACAAAACTGTACGAGTTGTTGCTAGGTTGGTACTTGTCTAATTGTTTCACAACCACGGGGATCCTCAACTTGCTCTTGGAGCCTTGGGTAACTCCTAATCCTACAAGAAATGATGTTGCTAATGTTGCCGCACTTGGTTCTACCGATGTGTTTTCTATTTAGTCACATCGTGAGAGGCTTGCTCAGTGTTAAGTTTGCCTCTAGCACTCTTTCCCTCTCTACATTTGGTCGTCTTTGATTTTTATTCGCTAGGGCTAGGACCTCTCACGTCTCAATGCCTTGCTGCAATCTCCTAGTTTGTTGTTGCTGGTCATATGCCGCTATGCTTTGCAAGGCCTTTTGTGCTAGCTTTCTTTCCTCCTCAAGGTCCACTATGATGTCTTTTGACGGCCTGCTACCATAGTGATCTAGCAAGGTTTGTGCATCATATTCGTTCACCATTCACTAGATTTTGATCGGAAAATCTCCTAGGTCTAGCTCTTTGTTTCCATGGCTTACACTAGGCTCTACCATGACTGCGGTCTCCTGATCCACCAAATTATTTGAGAGTGTCCAATCCTCAGAATTGAACATCCAAGTGAGGGTGGTCCAATTCTACCTAGTCCAATTTTCGCGGGTCATCCGATTCTTCGTGTTTGATTCCCTGATAGTCCAATTTTGGGGAGTCTAATTTTTGTGAGTTTGATTGTCTAAGTACCAATTGTTCGAATTGGACGGGTCACATGTCCGATCAAAAAGGTTGATCTGATTTTCCAAAATTGAACCATTCGATTATGATGCATTCAATCGTCTAAATGGACAAAATTAGACATCCAATTGTCCAATTCTGGGAATCAAACCCCATGGAACGTGTCCAATTCTGGCAACACACAGACAACGATGATGAAAATTTGATTTGTGGAAATGATTTTGGTCATACAAACATGCAAGGAGCTCTAGAACCCAAGGATAGATACATAAGAAGGTTTCTACGTACTTGATCATCGGAGCAAAAAACTCTGGGGGAAGCCGATCGATTCCCACAAAGCTCAAAGTCTCATTCTCACTCTCAAGCGCTCTCTCTCTCTCTCTCTCTCTCTCTCTCTCTCTCTCTATTATAGAAACTAAAACTGAGCCTTCCACCCCCTTCATTTGGTCTTAAACCCTTGTCCTAATGCCCTAATGTTGCCCCGTTGTGCTCATGCCTTGTCAATGGATTACAAGCCCATTCCCCCCCCTGTTTTTACCTTGTTTTGGGCATGTTTACAGCAAAAACCCTAAAATGATTCACTTTGATTTCTTGGTCCTACCCTACTCTAAATGCAACAAAAATCAAAACCCAAATACTAAAATGGTTTGTCCTACTTGTCTGCTCAATCATCAAAAAACTAGAATACTTACTTGTTTTAAAACCCCGTCTCCTACCTATGTCAAGCACCAGTTTAGGGATGCAACCCTACTTTGATGCTCAATTTGAGGTGTGCAAGTGCTCAAGCTTGAATCCGTTGGTCTCGGCAATGGAACCAAGATGTAGTGGGAGCTCACACTCAACTGCCAAGACACATGAACCGCTTATTGCTTCAAGCATTTCAAGCAAGCACAAATGGCTATCTCTCACCTAGCTGCTGACGCACCTTCAATCCTACGGGGTGTAGTGAGCTTACCTTGATGCTCAAATGAGTAGCCTCCTCCCTGAAGCACGCCGGTAGCTCCACAATTTGGAGATGAAAGCTCGAGTAACCTCAAGCCTCCTTCTTCAAGATCCATTCTCCATAGCCGCACTCATGACAAGAGAAGAGAAGAGAAGAGAAGAAGAAGAGAGGAAATGATGGAGAGCTTCTTCTCCACGATTCCTCACCCTCACACACTCACTCCCTCACACTCGCTCTCTCAAGCACACACAAGCAAGAAAGAAGGAGAGAAGAAGAGGAGACCACTTTTGCCACACACCAAAGAATGAGTTTCTCATTCACTTTTCATGTTTATATACAAGCCCTAAATCCCTTGGACACCCATTCCCTATTTTACAAGACCCGGCATCTTGTCATTCTCTTATAGTTTCCTTATCCCTTCACCCATCTCCACTTAGACTTTACAACTTGCACAGGAGGGAGCCTGGCGCTCTTATAAAATGAATTACATTGTTCCCCACACTTTCCTTATGAGAACCCTTGAAGGTTCTCCTTCATTCTTGAGAGAGCATCCTTGATCCTTGAGAGGACTAACTTCACCATCCTTGGCAGGAACTCCTTCATCTTTGAGAGGACCTCCTTCATCTTTGAGAGGACCTTCTTCATCCTTGAGAGATCCTTGCTAGAATATTTGGTGCTCTCCCACGTTTTTTCTAAGCTTGCTTTCTCCTCCACTTTTCATGCATGGGAAAAATGAGTTTTTTCATTAACTTTTTGACTTGGTCTTCCTTTTGGGTGCATGGTCGGCATCCGTGACATGCCTTATAACAACCATTTCTACACATATTTCACATACAAAAGGGTGCCATATAAATGAGTCATTTACAAATTTAATTTAAAAATAATGTATTTTATTCAAGAAAAATTAATAGATAAGGGTATTTATAAATAGTGCTTAAATTCACATGATATAAAAGGTCTACATATAGCAAACCCCACCAGTGTGGTACTTGATTCTTGACTATATGAAAGTTTGGGACAAAAAAAAAGTGTCAATATTTGGTCATTTCAAGAAATATTTGTTGAGATATTGGCAATCACACTTAGCTTAGCCTCTTTGTATAGAGCTGTCTGGGCTCAAGATGTAGCTCGGGTAAGTTACTCATGAATATATGTGTGCATGTTGTTGTTCAACTGATGGTGCCATCATCATGCCTCACAATGTCAAGGGCTACCATAGGGATTTTAAAGTTTATCATACGGGCTACCTCCTAACACAATTTCAACTCAAATGGTCCACTGGGTGAGCTGCTACAGCCAAAATATCAAGCTGTTGTCTTGAAACCGTAACTAGAGAAAGAGAGAAAAGAGGAAGAAGCCATTGGTGCTGGAAGCAAGGTAATGAGCAGAAGGACAGTAATGTATTAATGTGTCAAAAATGAGAAATTTTACATGTCCCCTCCTTTTATACCTATGTCAGTGTGACATGGTATCACTATTACTTACATATTAAATCCTTATTCTTTCGAGCTTCTTACAATCCATCCTCTCCCAAGGATTTTTTCCCTCAAAAACAAACTTGTGGTAAACCTTTCCATTTGATCAAATATTCAATGATGGAGCAAGATTGAAGCTTCTTCTCACACTAACCTGTGATAGCCTCTGGGATGTACTGAATAAGACCTTCTTCATCAATCAATAGGATCACCATAGAAAGGATTGAGTTGACTAATATAGAATACATTATGAATCTTAATGGAAGAGGATAGCTCCAATCTATATGTCAAGTCTCCAATGCGCTTCAGGGTCTGGTAGGGACCATAAAATCTATGAGCAAGCTCCACCTTTCAAAGTAGAATACCGAGACTTGGTTACCTGCAACAAAACCAATTCTTCTTCTTGAAACTATAAAGGTTGCCTCTTCTCATCTGCATACATCTCCATTTGGTCTTGGGCTTTCCTAAGATTCATCTTACATTGCTAAAGAAGGGTCTGCATTCTTTCCAATTCTTATTTCCCATGAGGATTGATTGTTCATTAAAGATGACTGTGGGTAAGGGCACCTTATAGCCATACATAGTCTCAAAGGGCAAAACTCCAATACTAGCATGAGTGGAGTTACTGTAGGCAAACTCAGCCAAGTGTAACCAAGACTTCCATGAAATCTAGACATCATAATAGAAATGTGAAGATAATTCTCCAACCACTTATTTACTCTTTCTATCTGTCTATCAGTTTGTGGATGATATGCCATAGAGAGGGAGCCAATTTAGTGTCCATGGATGTGAATACCGCTTGCCAAAAGTTACTCAATCATGAACTTTGAATCTTTGTCATGAGCAATCACCTATGGGAATCCATGTAATCTAAAAATCTACTCCATAAATTGACTAGCCACTTGAGAAGCAATAAACTGGGTCTTGGTTGGAATGAAATGGGCTACCTTGGTGAGTCTATCCACTACCACATATATACTATTCCATCCCTTTTTTGTAGTAGGCAACCTAGTAATGAAGTCCATGGTAATATGTGTCCATTTGCCTATAGGAATGGGTAATGGCTACAACAACAAACCACATGGCTTATGGGTGATGTTCTTATTCTACTGACAAGGTATGCATTTCATGACAAAATATTTAACATCTTTCCATAACCCTTTCCAATAAAAGCTTTTGTTGGTCCTATCATGCATTTTGAAAACTCCAAGGTATCTAGGCAAAGAATGCAACTCCTCCATAATTTTCTGTGTAAAAGACGAAGTAGAGGGGATGACAATCTTTCCATTCAACTAGATTAGGCCATTTTGAAGTTGATAATGTGAGTTATCTTCCATGAGACCTTGCTGTAGTTTCTGAAAAATATGATTGAGCTCTTCATCCAAAAGATAAGCCTCCTGTAATTCTTCATTCCAGTCACTATATAGCTCAATCATTGTTGAAACTTTGCAAGCCCACATACGAGAAAGAGAATCAGCCACAGCATTGTCTTTGCCCCTCTAATGAGTGATGCCAAGATCATAATTTTGTAGTGTAGCTATCCACCTACGCTGCTTAGGAGTAAGATTAGACTAAGTGAGAAAATACTTAAGGACCATATGATCACTTTGAAATCTAAAGCAACTCCCATACAAATAATGGTGTCATTTCTTTATTGCATGCAAGATAGCCAACATCTCTTGGTCATAAATATTCATAGTCATTTCCTTATCTATAAAATTATGGCTTTCAAATACAATCACTTCATGCTCTTGTAAAAAATGTGACTCCAATGCCTCGACCACAGGCATCACACTGTATAGTGAAATATTTCGCAAAATCTAGGCATACTAGAATAGGATCATAAGTAAGGAGTTCATTTAACTGGTTGAAGCTACTATCTGCAATAGCATCCCAAAAGAAATATTCCTTCTTCAACCTATTAGTCTGAGTTGCAATAGCCATATAATGCTTGATGAATTGACAATAAAATGAAGGTAGACCAAGAAATCCTCTAAAGTGAAATAGTGGTACTAGGTGTTGGCCAATCTTTAATACACCACACCATCTTGGGGTCAATCTAAATCCCTTTTTCACTGAAAATATGTTCCAAGTATTGCATTTTAGTCTACATGAAATAGCATTTCTTCTCCTTAGCAAAGAGTATGTGATGTCTCAATACATCAAAAACCTTCTTCATGTGTGATAGATGGTCTTGAAGGGTCTTACTATAGATCAAAATGTCATCAAAGAAGACCAAGACAAACTAAAAGAGGAAAGACCACAAAATCTTATTCATCACACTCTGGAAGCTAATTGGAGCATTTGTAAGCCTAAATGGCATCACTAGGAAATGGTAGAGCCCTTGATCTGTCTTAAAAGCAGCCTTGATTTCATTACCCTCTCACATACGGATTTGATGATATCTTGACCTCAAGTCAATCTTCATAAAGAATCTAGATGCTCATCAAGAAAATCATCAATCTTGGGTATTGGATACATGTTCTTCACTGTGATCTTGTTAAGATCCCTGTAGTCAATACACATCCTAAAATATTCATCTTTCTTGTTAACTAACAAGACCAAAGATGCATGGAGTGAAGAACTAGGTTCAATGAATCCCATTTCAAGAAGCTTCTTGATTTGCGTGGCTACTTCTTCTTGCTCTCACACTTGGATAATCTTTAGGGTGGCTTATTGATTGGCTTTGAGTTGGGCCCCAAATCAATAGGGTGATCTACACTTTCAAGAAGTGAACTAGAGAGAAAGAGAAAGAGGAGAGAGAAGTCTGCATAAGAGAGAGAAAGAGAGTGACAAGGAGAGAGAAAGACAGAGAAGAGGAAGAAGCCATTGGAGCTGAGAGCAAGGTAATGAAGAAAAGGAGAGTAATGTATTAATGTGTCAAAAGATGAGAAAAATTGCATGTCTTCTCCTTTTATACCTATATCAGTGTGACATGGTATCACTATTATTTACACACTAAATCCTTATTCTTCCTAGCTTCTTACAATATGGGATGAGAATTTGTATGAAACTTATTTGACATGTCTTTGAGGCTTGTGAGTGATAGTACATAGAACCCGTAATCAAATGTGATAGTTAATATTAATTTAAAATCCGAAATGTAATATCTAAGTGAAAAGGATTTTCTTCGTTTTAGGAAAAAAATCATATTCTTATGGGATGAAATGAAAGACAGTGGTAAATCTTAGTAATCCTAATCAGGTTGAATTAGAAAATAAAAAATTAATAGTAATTATTAATAAATAAATAGATGTAAAAATTAAAAATAGATTTTATGTGCTAAAAAATTATAGAAATGTGAAAATGTGTTGTGGATGTATGGTGGGCCTAAGGCATGCGATCTAGCCTCAGTTTAACCCCATTTTCATATTATAGTGTGTAATTTATTGCTTTTTGGATAAGGAAATTACATGAAAATACTCTCTATACCATAAGCATAACATTAAATGGTAGGGAGAGAGGGGGATGTATGAGTGCTATAATCATAGTTTTAAATTTGATTGATTCATTGCCTTTTGCATATAGGGTTCATTTGATTTAAGTACACTCGGTGCTATCCCTAAGCAATGCCATAAGTACACTAATAGTATGAAAATCATGAAAATAATTGGTTGTGCACATCCATATTGATGATTTGATTAAATGAATTGTTTGTGCACTTGTGGGCATTCACCTTTGCATCACATTCCATATACGTGGTATCAAAAAAGTATCAACTCGTGGATTGCATAGCACGTGGTTTTCCACATGTTGACCCATGTTGAGAGTGTGAGAAGTCCTAAGCTATAGGTTTAGTATGTTTGTTTCTTTGGGGATTGAGTCAGTGAGGATTATACTTTATCTCTTGGAATGATTTTTATAACAAGAGGGCACTATGTGTCATATGTGTTTTATGTTTGAACGGCATACCTTGGGCCAATCCTCGAGTGTAGAAGAGCTATAGGGGGGGCTGCAACAATCAGCTGTGAGAGGTGCTCCATGTATATGTGCTATGGAGGTGCCAGGAACCTTCATGTTTGGGAACTACCTATGAGGAGTTGGGAAGGAATTTGTTGGACTATAAACGATAAAAATGCATATTTAAGCTAGATCGATGTGGTCGCTCCTGGCCATGAGGTCATGGGATGTTTTGGTTGAGCATCAGTGTTGAGAAATATGCAATCACACCCATGTGACAGCCTCTTTTTATGGACCAATAGGGCAAGACTCAAACAGCTTACTAGACAGGATGACTGAATCCCGTAAGCACAATGGAGAAAAAGGGAACCATCATGAGCCTATAAAGTGATGTACCTTCTTATCATTCAATAATGGAATACAACTGTACTTTGTCCTTTTAGTCATAGTCAGTGTCATACTCAAGATTGTGTTTATGAGTCCAAGCTTCCATCTTGGAACCTAATTCACTTGAGTAACAATTAGTCTCTTCAGTCTATGTCATCATGAACTTTGTCTTTATGATCCATCTGCCATAGCCATGCTTTGGATCCATATATTTCAACATGGTATCAGAGCCATGGTGAGCATGGTTTAACTCTATTGAGATCTTCTCTCTACTCTCTCAATCTATCTCAACCTCACTCTAGCTCAGTGGTAGCTCATGACTTCATCTTCAACTTCATCTTCATCTTCCACCTTATGGCATCCATAGCCATAGCCTACACCCTGTTACATTGGAGCTATTGGAACTCTCAAAATAAGCCATATTAGCTCAGTCCATACTAGCTCAGTTGCCACATAAAACCCTAACATTGGTGCATTCTCAGTCCAACATTGCGGAAATTTGCCATTGTTGCCCGAAATGTGCCTGTATCTGATCCTACAGCTAGATCTGCACCTGCATATTGTGATTCTTCTTGCATCTATAGGGAATTTAAAGACCTTGGTCTAGGCTATCTTCTCACCAAGTATCTTAGCAAATGATCATCTCCATGAATTGTTTGTTCCACTTACAAGAATGGATAGACTTACTTGTTCTAAAATGCAATCAATGATCTCATTTGAAGCTTTTGAAGACATTCAAGCTGTCTCGGTAATCATGCAAATCTCAAAGATGATGATATCCTTGCTTGAGCAAGACATTGATATAAAGACTAATGCAAGCAAAGTCAATGAAGACCAGAAAGAACATAATGAAAAAGAAGACCAGACAGACCAGAAAGAAAAAGATCAAGAAAAAGAAGACCATGAAGACAAAAAGAGCATCAAAGAAAGAAAAATGGACTACATCAAAGAAGAAGAAAAAGAAAAGAAGTTTTGTTATTTCTACCATGGCATATCTGATGAAGAAAACCACAAGGGCTTGTCGGTCCTTGTCTCCATTTTTTCACTAGAACTTTTAATTGCATGTACTTGCCATTAATGCTCCTGTGAGGCCTTGTAATAGTCCGTGGATGTCAGCTATGTTTTTTGGTACCCACACTTAGTCTAATCTATGACAGCCTCTGGTGTTTACCATGTTTGTGGCATACCCACACTTAGCAAGGTTTTACTCATGATAGCCTCTATACACTTAGTGCTTTCTTTTACGGTTTTGATTGAGAAATATGCAATCACATCCATGTGACAATCACTTTGTATGGAGCAATAGGGCAAGACTCAAGCAATTTACTAGATAGGATGCTTGAATTTCATAAGCACAAATGGAGAAAAAGGGAACCATCATGAGCCTTTAAAGTGATGTACCTTCTTATCATTCAATGATGGAATACAACTACACTTTGTCCTTTCAATTAGAGTCAGTGTCATACTCAAGATTGTGTTTATGAGTCCAAGCTTTCATCTTGGAACCTAATTCACTTGAGTAACAATTGGTCTCTTTAGTCTATGTCATCTTGAACATTGTCTTTGTGTTCCATCTGCCAAAGCCATGCTCTAGATCCATGCATTCCAACATAGAGGCCCACAACTAGAGCCTTAGAGCTAGTGTTGAGCCCATTTTTAGTCCCAATAGGTGGTGCATTTACCAAGAACTACAAAATACCATTAAGCCGATATTCAAAAGCAAGAAAGAGTTGAAAGGGATAAAGGGTGGCCCGAAATCATTAGGAGGTATTCTTCTCAACGTAGAGCAGCCCAATATCCCTACGAGGAAAGGGTCTTAGCAACCCTAGTTCTATAACTAGTTCTTTAGGAGGAGGAGGAAGCTCTAGTACCTCCCCTCTCCCAGTCGGCCAACTCACTTTAAGTGGGGTAGCAGTTCCACTAGTTTTGAGAGTAGATTTTAAAGTTTATTTTTGAAGTAAAAAAGAGTCCAAGAGGCCGTAAAAAGACCAAATTTTCATGCAAATTGAAACGATTGCAAATCGATGAGCTAGAGTTTTTCTAGATGGAATTCGATGCCAAGAATCCAACGCAAGTCTCACTTTCATCGATTGGAGTTTGTTTGACCCCCCAATTAATCCTTGAGAGGTTTCGCATTATGAAGCACCTATATGATCTAGGAGCCAAAAAGTGTGTTACTATGGCCAGGTCTATAGATTTCGACATTAGGAAGCCAGTCATCCAGATGCATCTCAAATCCGAGCCTATTTGCCCCTTGAAAAGTGGAATTGGTGCCGACGGAAGTGTGAACACAACAAAGTAAACTGGTCTTTTGAAAAACAAGCTTTATGAACCAAAAATTGCATCTTTTCAAAACTAGGGGAAGGGGGGGCAATGTTTTTTTCAATGCCCCCAAATTCCTCATTTTTTAATGATTTTTTGATTTGCAATCATTCAAGGATTGATCTTGACTGTGAGATGTTCCATTTTCTCATCGGTCATGCCTTTAGAGATCAACGCATTTGGTGTATTAAACAAAGAGATCTGATTTTAGTCTTTCTCTCTCCTCTCTCCTCTCTCCTCTTGTGGACTATTCTTATGGATCAATGTAAAAGAGAGGAGGATGGGCTGAGATGAATGTTTTTTGTCAAATGATGAAGCGTGAGTGGAAAGAGATGTGAATCAAAGTTGAATGATTTGCCAATAGCTATGGAAGAGTGCTAGTTGACCTCCAAGTTTGAAAAGTGCACGTCATAAAATGAGTGATTTTATGATAAAAATGTAGATTTTTCCGTTTTAATGAATTCTTGTTTGAAATGGTTAGCAATGCTTGGATTTGATTGCCAATCCTTGATCAATCATCTTGAAAGAATCATAAAAAATCAATCTTATAATAATTGTATGCAAAACATACAAAACTCGAGAAGACTAGGCAGTTCAAGGAGAAATATACAATTTTTGGATTTTTGGTGTGCATTTGCCATTCCCATGGAATGAAATATGCTAAGAAAATCATTCTCAAGAGTAATCAATCTAAACCTGAAAAGCAGTAATTATCAATCATTTTCTATAAATAAATAGAGAAAATTAAAGAAAAATAGTAAAAATTAGATTTTTCTCGTCATAAAAATAAGAAAAAATATTATTAATGTGTGTGGAGATATGATGGAGCTAAAGCATGAGGTTTACCCTTAGTTAAGCCCCATTTTTTTGTTAGACTGAGTTCTATCACTTTCAATTTAAAAAAACACATTAAAAACCATGCCTTACACCTATCAACGCATGCAAAATTTTAAACGATAGGGAGTAGGGGGGTTGTTGAGTGGTTGAAGTATGCTAAATGTTGATGTTTCATGCTGCATATCATATAGAGTTCATGGTTGTTTAAAAATTAAAAGGGACTAGTAGCACGAGGAAGCTTGGTGCTAGCCTTAAGCAACGAAGCACTCATGTAGAAAATGAAAATTATGAAAAGAATTATCTTCGTACTTTCACATTACTGATTTTCAATGAATATTTGTTTGAGCATGATGGTCATATTCACACTTGCATTGATACACCACATGGTATCAAATCCTGGATGCATAGCACATGTTTGTATGAGTGTGATGATCGACGCTGAGAGTGTGAGGTATCCCAAGCCGTAGGGCTAGATATTCAATTCCTTGAGGTCTATTTGGTGAGGTTTATCTATCATCTATTGGATCATTTATCAACAGAGTGTACTTTGTTTTGAATGTATTTTATGTTCATGTGACGCATCTTGGAGCCAATCCCTCTGAGGTGTAGGAGAGCCGTAGTGGAGCCGCAGTGATCAAGCGAGGGTGCTCCCTGTGTGTGTACTATGTGGTGTACAACATCAGCATGTTTAGGGACTCTTTTTTAGGAGTGGGGAAAGAATTATTTGTTGGACTACAAAATTGGACAAATGCAAAGTTATTAGATGCTTCTAGCTGTGAGGCCATGTGGGGTGGTTTTAGGTGAGTTGTAGAGGCCCAGCTAGTGCCTTAGAGCTAGCGTCGGGGCATGTTTTAGGTCTCGACAAGTGGTGTGTTTACATGGAGCTGCTAATAAGTGGTAGCTTTCCAATCTTGGCTATAAGGGACCCATTATTTTTTGTAGTTTCTAATTGGGAGCCACCTTGAAGCAGTGGATATTAAATTCAGACTGATTAACACTTCGTTATCAACATGATGATTAATCCAAGAAATCCCCATAACCCAAAAGATACTTTTTCCATCCTAAATAGTTTATTGGGATATTTGGTTAGTCATGTGGCTTGACTATTTTATCCTTTGCCTCAAAAGTGATGCCATGCTTGAGTTTGGGCCACTACGGGGAAGTACCCATGAAGTGACTTTTGAGATTAAAAGGCCATGCGAGTTAGAGAAAACATTAGAAAGCAAAAGTGAGGCTAAGAGGGCACAATCATCCACTAATGATGATGAATTTTTAGATGAAAAGACTGTGATAACAATGGTCAACATGCATCACTCCGATCCAAGAATACATTCGATGCTACTGCTTCACATAGTTGGGTACTGTAGTGCAATTGCTAAGATACATAAAGCATTGGATAACGTCTATGTGTGTGGAAAACCATTGCTGGAAAGGAAGGTTCTATTGGGACCTATCTGTTGTGCGGATCCGGCGCTATATGTGCGTGTAGTGAACGCTGGAAGGTCCCCAAGAACAAAGGACTCTACAAAAACTTCATAAAAATAAGAAGAGAGTTTGCGTGACATAGAGAAAAATACCAATTGGGTGCAATCTCCCCCCATGCCTTATGTGAGTGCTTCACAAGGTATGCATTTATAGATTTATTAATCTCCAAGCTCAATTTACAATTAGCATGCTTTTGGCTTTTTTTTTTACTTTTTCCCAAATAAAGAGTAAAAAACATTTGGGCATCCCAAAAGTCAGGCTGTGCCCAAATACAACGTCCAATAATGAAATATTTAACCGAGCGCCTACGTGCATACAAAAATAATAAATGTTTGTCAAGCGCTTTAATCAAAATAATAATTCTTCTCGGTAATCTCAATACAAGCCATCGCTCAATGCCACCATTGCTTGCTCTACATGTCAACTCAAGCATTCACAATTATTAGAAAATAATAAAATAAAACCCAAAAAACTAAATACCTAGCAGTCTTGAGCTACAAAATAATTAAATAGGTTGGAACTCTGTCCTAACCTTAATTTAATACGAGTGCACTCTAAACTCATAAGCATTCTCGTTTCTATGTTTTCGTTCATGTTTATCGCTTTCTTTGCAAATAAGTACACATAAAATGACCCTTTCACCTATCAACGAATGCAAAACATTAAAGGGTAGGGTGAGAGGGGAGGTTGAGTGTCAAAGTATAAATTAAAATCTCTTTTATGTGTTGCATCATACCTATAGGACGTTGTTTTAAAATAAAGGGAAAGGCAGCATGAGCGTAAGTCTCGATGTCTTTTCTCTTTGCAGTACATAAATGTTAGCATGGAAATCATGAAAAGATTGGTTTCGCACGATACACAATGCTAATTTTGTATTGTTTGTGCACTAAACCATTCACATTATGCACTATGCATAGTTCATGGTATCAAAGGAAAAGCTCCTGGACTGCATAGTAATTGTTTTTTAGGAATTTGACCCACGATTGAGAGTGTGAGGTTATCCCTTGCTGTATAGCAATTATCCTCAATTGCTATTAGCTCAATGTGGAGCGAGCAGTGAGGGGTAAGCACTTAGGTCACGGGTGTGCATCCATTGGGTCTCTTCAACAGGGTGATTTTTAAGCTTAATCAAATATCTAGAATATCTATGGCTAGTTCTACTGGTCATAAAGTCAATGTCTAGAATAGTTTCAGGTTCAAGGATTTCAGTTTTTTCTTCTAACAAAGGAGGGTTTTCGTAGATAGGGTGGACAGGTAATTCACCTCTAAAAGGTCGTAACAAACTAATATGAAAAGTATTATGGATTTTTCAATGTTGGGATAGTTTTAATTTAAATGTATTGTCATTTATCTTGTGAATTACTTTGAAAGGTCCATAAAACCTAGGTGCTAACTAAATAACAAGGTGTTTCTCAACACTTTGCAATCCTCTCTTTTCAATGCGTAACCAAACATAATCATCAACATTGAAACTCATGGCTTTTCTTTTCTTATTAGCTTGTTTAGTGTATGATTGCTGGGCTTTCACAATCATGTCTTTAACTTGAGCAAAAATAGTAGCATCATGTTTATTGGAAATATCGTCAACAACTTTAACTTTGTTTGATAATGATGTAACAAGTCTATGTCCATAAATGATTTCAAAATATGCTTCTTGAGTAGCTGTGTGTGGAGTATTATTGTATGTATGCAAATTGAAGTAGATACAAGCGTGTATCCCATGTTTGTGATTTTGAAATTGTGTATGCATGCAAAATATCTAGAATTGTACTGTTAGTACCTTCTGTTTGCCCATTAGTTTCAGGATGGAATGCAGTTGAGAAATCAATCTTAGTACCTAAATTAGCAAACAAAGTAGTCGAAAAATTGTTACAAAATCTATAATCACGATAAATAATAATAACTTTTGGCAAACCATGGTTAGTGAAAACAATCTTTAAAAATAATTGTGCAGCTGAGATGCAGTTAATGTTTTCTTGCATGGTAGGAAATATGCTTGTTTACTAAATCAATCTACTATAGTCCAAATCATATCATGATTAGCTTGTGTGTTAGGCAAACCAATTATAAAATCCATTGAAATATGTTTCCATGACGTTCAAGAATTGGTAAAGACATTAACAAACCATATTGCTTACCATAGAGCTTGACTCTTTGACAAATTAAAAACTGAAAAACAAAGTTAGAAACATCAGATTCCATTTGTGTCCAGTAAAAATCTTCAACTAATGTTCTTAAAGTGGATATAATACCTCTATGGCCTTGATATGGAGGAAAATGAATTTCATGCAACACAAATGATCTAAATTGAACAGTGACACACCATTTTTTCTCATAAAACATAAACCCATCAAAATAAGACAAAGAATCAATTGGAATCTAGTTATTAGCAACTAATTTGTTCCAATCAGCTTGAAAACTGGGGTCATGGTGGAGCCCCAAGAGGAACACCAAGGAAAAGGGGATTCTATTGCAAGAAAATCTATCTTCTAACATCAACAAGCTTTTATTTCATTCTTTTGATCATCAAAACAAAGAAAACAACAATTCTTCACGCAGCATCATAGTAGGTATCTCCCACGGATTTGATAGAATCAACCATAATCTTTAACATCTTTATGGAATCCATCAATATAACAAAGAACACAAAAGAATACACCATCTTTGAATGGAAATCAATCACATAGTATTCATCTTCAATGTCTTCATAGTTCTCTCTCTCAATCTCTCATATATAGTTACATTGTTTTGATAAAATTGGCTATCTTTGGCTCTCTCTCTTTCTCTCTCTCAATAGTACATCATATCCTCAGTACAATACTCTCATAATAACTCTCAATAATCCTTCTTAGATCGTGGATGCACCTCCCAAGAGGTATGCCCGATATGAAGAGGCACCAGAGCCACTACAATGTCTCTTCACAACTTACTACTATCATTGTCACTCTGTCTTCTCTTCAGTCTTTAGCAGCTGCTTCTTCCATTTGTTTTAGCTCTTTTGAACTTAGATTCATCCTTTCCAAAAGTTAGAAAACTTTCCCAAAGTCACACATACATTCTACATAACACTTACAGAAGGTTTACAAAACAGTACAATACAGTATCAGAGCAGATACAGAACATTTACAGAGCAGAGAGGCTCTATAGAAGGTTTACAAAGGGTTATAGAAGGTCATCAAAACCTCATAACTCATACTCAAACCATTCCAAACTATAAAAAAATATTCAATAAGCTTCCAAAAGATCTCAATCTTCATTAATCATCAATCCATGCTTCATACAGAAGAAAATCAGAACAAAACAAAAGCTATACAAAACCGATCAGAACCTCAACAACAGAACCTATCAAAACATCAGAAAGCTTCATATCTCTACTAAGAATCATAATGAACTTACAAAACATAATCAATATCATCCAAAACACTCTCAAATACTTCAATTATCAACCATACATCACTCTAAATCCATCAAAAATCAATCATTCAAACCTCAAAAATAACAAAAATCAGTCAAAATTTCAGTCTTTTTCCACTCTTAAAATATCCCCACACTTAGAAAGGAAGCGTCCTCGTGACCTAAGGAAAAGAAGAATATAATTTCACTAATGAGCTCAATTTTATCTTTCATAGGATCTTCAACAATCTCGCCAAACCATGACCCCAACTTATTACCTGTATTTCTAGAAAAAACTACTAAAGGAAAACTTTCGTTATTCATTAACTCATCTGATAATCATTTAAAAGTCATAACAAATTTGTAAAGGATATAAGAGATTCTTCTTCAGCTTTCCACCATAGGCTTTCCATCCACCATCAATAGTTTGAAAAGAGCTCTCGAATCAAATTATTCTCAATCAGCATGAACTCATCACATTCAATTATTACAACACACACACAAAACACTAACACAACCATCTGAATGACATCTCCAAAAAGAGATATATATCATTAAGAATCATCCAAAATACATTGCAAAGGTATCAATGAAGGTGATCCCTTTTGAAGGCTTGGTGGTTTCGAAAAATATCCATGGAAAATGACTCATTTACAAATGTCTTTGGAGGATTTTGAAAGAACTACAGGCAGCACATCCTTTCTAGCAAAACAAGGTATCTGCTAGGGAGACATAGGGCATGAAAATATAGGACATCCAACTGTTGGGAATCAATGTTCACATTGACATTCATACAAAGCTTTGGAATGGCCTTTTGATCATTATGGGAATGCCTATGCATGTATGCTAGATACCAAGCAAAATGAGATGTCAATCTCACTGAAGGATCTAGAGATTGTGAATATTGGTGAGCAAAATGGAGGTAATTTTGGTATGCTTGAATAGCAGTGAGATGTCAATCTCACTGAAGGATCTAGATATTGTAAATGTTGGTGAGCAAAATGGAGGTAATTCTGGTATGCTTGACTAGCAGTGGTCCAGTTCCCTGGAATTATTGGCCAGTTTATCTAGGGTCCCATGAGAGAATCAATCGAGCTCCATCCTCTTCTTCTTGGAATCTGCTGATCAAATCCTTCGTACTCACTAATCAACTGAGGGGGTTGAGAAATAGAAGTGGCAAGAGTGTCAAGATTGTGGGAGAGAAGGAAGGAGTCTCACTTGTAGCTTTCTTGCTTGCACAATGGGGGAATACACACAAAGGTGGAGGCTGAAAACAGTTTTCCTCTTCTTAGTTGTGTAAGCCAAAAGAACTCATATACAAAGAAATAGAAGAACCCTATATATGGGTCTCAAACCAAACTCAACTAACTAAGGTGGCATACTAACTAAGCCACGAACTAGAGTAGATAAGGATAGCTATCATGTAGCTATTATTCATGGGCGGTGTACCAACCGCATCTGCAACTGACAAGTCGGTGACATAAATACACAACGGTCACCTGGCGTATCACGAGTGGAGCTCGATATCTCAACACTCCCCCTCGAGCTGAATCCCAATTCCTGCACACCAAGCAGGTCTCTAAACTTGCGCAGCTTCTCTGCGCCCAATGCCTTCGTAAATATGTCAGCTACTTGATCCTCTGTGCTGACATAAACTAGATCAATAAGACCTAGTAAAACCCTCTCCCGCACATAGTGATAATGCACCTCAATGTGCTTTGTTCTAGCATGATAGACTGAGTTATTTGCCAAGTGTATACTACTCATGTTGTCACAATAAATGACAACTGGCCCATATGTAGGCTGATGCATATCATAAAGTAGCTTATGCAACCAAGCTACCTCACATGCAGCCATTGCTGCACCCCTGTACTCGGCCTCTGTGCTCGACAAGGCAACTGTACGCTGTTTCTTGCTGCTCCAAGTGACTGCAGCACTCCCAAAAGAGAACACATATCCACTGGTAGATCGTCTATTAGAAATACTACCAGCCCAATCAGCATCAGTGTATCCATGTAGCTATATCTGAACCCCGGTCTCATAAAATAGTCAATACTGCAATGTGGACTTCACATACCTGAGTATGCATCTAGCCACATCCAAATGCGGTTTCCTTGGAGCCTGCATAAACTGACTTACCAGTCCAACAGCATAGCTCAAATCTGGCCTGGTAATAGTCATATAAATCAAGCTTCCTACTATGCGTCTGTACATAGTAGGGTCTTCCAGAAGCTCACCTGCATCTGCGCTCAGCTTCACATTCTGCTCCAAAGGAACTGAAATAGGCTTACAGCCTGTCATCCCATATTTGGACAGCATGTCCAATCCATACTGCCTTTGCAAGAGCTGTATCCCACTTGGTGATCTAATCACCTCAATGCCCAAGAAATAACGCAGCTCTCCCAAATCCTTCATCTCAAACTTCTGCTTTAATAGCATTTTCACATGAAGGATATCTTCATCACTGTCACCTGTCATAATCAAATCATCAACATAAATGACAAGTAGCATAATACATTTCTCAGTTTTTCTCACATAAAGTGAGAAATCTGCCTTGGAAATCTGAAAGCCAATAGTGACAAGATACTGTCCTATCTTGTCAGACCATGCTCTAGGTGCTTGCTTCAAGCCATACAAGGCTTTCTTCAACCTGCAAACAAACTCAGGATGAACAACATGCACATAACCTGGTGGCTGCTCCATATAGACCTCTTCTTGCAAATCACCATGCAAGAAGGCATTCTTTACATCCATCTGATGTAAAGACCATCCCTTTGATGCAGCCATAGCAATGACTGCTCTTACGGTTGCCATCCTTGCAATCGGACTGAATGTTTCTTCATAGTCAATGCCATATGTTTGTGCATACCCCTTGACTACTAATCTTGCCTTGTATCTGTTCACAGAACCATCTGCATTGTGCTTCACCTTATAAACCCACTTATAGCCAATTGCATTCTTAACTTTAGGCAAAGGTACCAATTCCCATGTAGCATTTGCTTCCAAGGCATCCATTTCTTCATCCATGGCTTTCTCCCATTTTTCTTTTCCCATGGCTTGCTCAAAAGAAGTGGGTTCTGGTTCCTGTATCACTTTGACCATATATGCATAGTAAATGGCTGTAAATCCATCATATTTCAGCCTATCCATAGGATACCTAGCTCTCGTAGACCTGCGCAAAATAGGTTCACTCCCAGGTGCTCTCAAAACATCCCTGGTCTTCCTTACTCCAGGTGTAACAATAGAAGGAATACCCAACTCATCATCAATGCTCTGTTCTGAGCCACTGGATTCACCATCCACATAAGAGTGACCTGCATTCACATCAAACATGGGCTGATCAACCTTCTCTTTTCCTTTTCGTGATACCTACATACCACTATCTGCATTGCTTTGAGAAGATTCTCCTGATCTCAATCTGCCTGTCCATGGCGAAGAATGTGAACCACTGCTAGAGGACGCTCCAGGTCCACTAATATTTTGTGACTGCTGTTGTGAATTCTGTGCAGCATTACCATTTTGTGCATCTACGTTATCAATCACATTTATTGGTTTATACCAGCTACTCATCTCATCAAAAACAACATCTCTGCTCACTATAAACTTACGAGTAGAAGGGTTATAGCATCTATACCCTTTTTGCTGCAGAGAGTAACCAATAAAGATGCACTTCTCAGCTTTTGGATCCAACTTGGATCTCAACTCATCTGGCACATGTACATAGGCAATGCAACCAAAAATTTTCAAATGAGAAATATCTGGTTTCCTACCAGTATACCTCTCCTCTGGAGTCATCCCATGTATTGTTGTAGTGGGAGTCCTATTCATTATATAGACTGCTGTAGCAACTGCTTTAGCCCAGTAAAAATCTGGCAAGTCTTTTTCATTGAGCATGGCACGAGATACCTCTCCAATATGCCTGTTTTTTCTTTCTGCAATTCCATTTTGCTGTGGGATATGACTGCATGAATATTGCTGCTTTATGCCATGCTCCTGCAAGAACCTTGCAAACTCATTTGAGAGGTACTCTCCCCCTCCATCTGACCTTAGGCATTTTATTTGCAGGCCTGTTTCTTTTTCAACCATAGCTTTAAGAGTTTTGAAATGCCCAAAAACTTCACTTTTCTTTTTCATAAAATACACCCAAACTTTTCTGCTATAGTCATCAATAAAAATGACAAAATAATGACAGCCTCCAAGAGATGCAGCTTTAGTAGTCCACACATCAGAGTGGATTAATTCCAATGGCTTCTTACTCTCTTGAACATGTCTAGGAAATGGTTTCCTTGCCTGTTTTCCAAATTGACAAGCTTCACATATCTTATGCATTTCTACAACCTTGAATTTTGGCAATCCTGCAACAATATTTTGGGCCTGCATTGATTTAAGCCGTTGTACATTAACATGACCAATGCGTTTATGCCAGATATCAATATCTGCAACTACACTGGTCCCATGTGCAAACATTGTTGCACTCAATTCAGACATGTCTGCATCCAATGTAAACATTCTGCCCTTCTTCTTTCCTTTTGCTATCAAGCGGCCTTTATTTTTCATATCCTCAACAAAGCATCCATGAGGATTAAATCTGACCTGCAAGCCCTGCTCAACCATTTGACCAACAGAAACCAGATTTTTGGTGATATTCGGGACATGAAATACATCGGACAGGTATTTCTTTTTCCCATCCTGCATAGACAAAGGAAATTTTCCAATCTGCACAATAGGATGTGCAGTATCATCACCAGTCTCCACAAATCCTAGTTTTTCCATTTTCCTTGCATCCTCCATCCATTCTGCATGACCT
Source organism: Lygodium microphyllum (assembly GCF_053477565.2). Taxonomy (NCBI): domain Eukaryota; kingdom Viridiplantae; phylum Streptophyta; class Polypodiopsida; order Schizaeales; family Lygodiaceae; genus Lygodium; species Lygodium microphyllum. Next base: position 73,965,990 of record NC_141159.1, read on the forward strand.
GTCATGTGGTTTGATGCACATGAGTCAACATACTATACATCATTGCTTTCTTCTGCACTTGCCACAGAATTGTTCATGTGCTGCACCATAAACAAATGCTCATTTCTGTCATCACCCTGTCTACTAGAAGATGCATAATTTTCTTGTTGTAGTTTTCCATTCATGATGTCATTCTGCTTTTTATAGCAGTCTTTAGCCATATGACCAATTTTACCACAGTAGTAGCATTCAACATTACTGTTTGCATTTTGGCCTCTTTGCCATCCACCACGACCTCTTTGGCTCCCCCTGCCTCTAGAGTTACCACGTCCTCCTCCATAGGACTGGTTTTCTTGAGTCTGCTGCATGTTCTGATTTCTACCACGGCCTCCAAATCGGCCTCCTCTACCTCTGCCTCTACCTCTTCCAGCATTTGAGTAGAAGACAGTTTCTTTTGAAGTTCCTCCTGAAGAAGATGCACCACCATTTCTCTGCTCCTCAGAAATTAGAAGAGCAATCAACTCCTCAAAATCAGGAAATCTTTCACGAACTGAAATGGATGTCCAAAACTGTGCATAATCCTTTCCTAGACCATTCAAGGTCACAGAAACTAAATCATCATCTTCCACTGGCGACCCAATGGAAGCAAGTGCATCTGCAATCTTCTTCACCTTCACGTGGTAGTCATTGATGCTCATACTTTCTCTTTGCACATTGTGCAACTCTTGCTTGAGCTGCATTTTCCTGGCTTGCGTATTTGTGCTATACATTTTTGACAAAGTATCCCATGCCTCCTTTGGCATACTTGCATCTTGAATATGCACAATCATAGAGTCTGAAATGCTGATAGACAGCCAGTACATAACTTTCCTGACTCTCTCATGCCATGCTTTAAATGCCTGCATTTGCTGTTGATTGGGAACATCAGGAAGAACTGGTTCTTCTTCATTTCTTGCAACAAATTCCCAATATCCTTTTCCCATAAGGAAATTCGTCATTCTAAACTTCCATGCTTGGAAGTTGTTTTTGTCAAGCTTTTCAGTTACAATCTGTGAAAGAGAATCAGACGCCATTACAGAATACTGCAAAAAGTTCTGTCACTGCAAAGATCACAACTTCAGTCTCACAAGGGCTAATCTGCAAAACTGACAAAAGTGGTATTTGACCACACAATCACTTCCTAGTGATGATTTTGCATCAACAGGCAACAAGGATGATTCTGTAACTCCCAATGTCTCTGCACACAAGCATACGATGCAATTTCTATAGTAACTTTTCACCGACCTGTAGAACAGTGGTCGCACAGCATAAAACTGGACCTTTTCCTGAGTACGTGCAGAAAACTTCCGCCTCCAAAACAAGCCCCGAAATGGCCTCAAATAAAAAAAACAGGGTCGCCAAGGGCTAAAGCCCTTGCCCGCAGCATATGCTGCCCTCTTGCTTCACCGTGAAGTGCGTCTCAACCTAAGACAATGCACTCTTGCAATTTCCGGCTGTGCTACCTGCAGAGATCTGCTCCCAAAACAGAAAATGAAAGCAACACTGCTCCTCTTACCAGAACACCGTGAGCTTGGCTTGCTTTCTTGAGCTCCTTACCACGAACAAGGCTCTGATACCATGTCAAGATTGTGGGAGAGAAGGAAGGAGTCTCACTTGTAGCTTTCTTGCTTGCACAATGGGGGAATACACACAAAGGTGGAGGCTGAAAACAGTTTTCCTCTTCTTAGTTGTGTAAGCCAAAAGAACTCATATACAAAGAAATAGAAGAACCCTATATATGGGTCTCAAACCAAACTCAACTAACTAAGGTGGCATACTAACTGAGCCACGAACTAGAGTAGATAAGGATAGCTATCATGTAGCTATTATTCATGGGCGGTGTACCAACTGCATCTGCAACTGACAAGTCGGTGACATAAATACACAACGGTCACCCTGGCGTATCACGAGTGGAGCTCGATATCTCAACAAGGAGATGGAAGTGGAATAAGTAAAAGAGGATGAAGAGATGGGTAGGCAAAATCATAAAAGGAGAAATAAGATAAAGAAGGAGTGGCTGAAAATTTAAGTGAATCAATTACGAAAGGTGCTAATTGATAAACAGGAAAAGTAGAAGGTATATGGATAGATGGAGAAGGGCATGGTGGAGAAGGGGAAAAAACTCTATCTTCGATAAAATAACAATAGGTAAATATAGGAATTTGAGGAAAACCCTGAGGTTGGAAAAGAAGAGGTAAGATAGTTGCTGAATTGGTTTGATAAAGGAAAAGATGAGTATCATAGTGATGAGCCATTTGCTGATAGTATAGTAGGCTAGGAACAGAGGGACCTAGGACAGATCTTCTCTGGTAGGCATAAAAAAAGGATGAATCAAATGGATGGTGTTTGGAAAGATAAGCTAGGAGATCCACCCTCAGTTGGTTAGTGCTCTGTACATAAGTAGAAGCTGTATTCTAATGTTGATTCAGGACCACAGAATCAATCATTGAATGCGATGAATTGTCAAGGCAAGTAGCCACTTTTGAGTAATAACACTGGAATATGTCATCTATCCACAACTCCAAATAGTTGACATACAAAACAGCTTGTAAAACCACATCTCCCACATACCATGCCATATCTACATCATCTGAAATCAACAGATCACCTCGTAGATATATGTAAGACAGCAACATGGTATTCGTCGTCACACAATCTTCAAACACCATACGGACCACTTCTGTCAGCAAATCAGGAGACCAAGTCCCACTCCAACCATCCTCTAGAAGAGGAAGATCCATCATTGAAAGCTTTATATAGAATGTCAACTTCTGCAACTAATAGTGGACAAAGAAAGAATGGTCCGGAGGAACATACTCCTGAAAGTGCTCAAATGTAGACCATAACAAATCCCATCATGGACTGCAATCTTTCCACTTTACCTTGAAACAAGGGACACAATGTGGCTTGTCTCTGGAGAACTTCCAAGTCCTGCTTAGAGATAGAAGGAATAATAGGAACATTGGGGCTTGGAGAAATGGACCGTGACTATGCCAGTTGGTCTTGGAACTACTTGATTTGGGAAGCTTGTGATTCCACTGTGTTATGAGCAGTCTGTAAGGTTGACAGTTTTGCATCTAAAAGAGTCTGAAACTCTTGAGCTTATTTGAACATCCTCTCTTTCTCCTCTGAGACTTTAGTGACCTCTAACTGAGCTTCTGCTAACTGAATCTTCAAAGAAGATATCTCTTCTCTCTGGGTCTCAATCATTTGGGTATGCTGCTCCATCTGCTTAAACAGATCTGCAAGTGTGTCTTTAGTAGAGGCTAACTCTGAGGTTGCCTTATGCAATTGGTATTTGGACTGCATCAGTTCTTCATAGAAAGAAGCATATAACTGTTGAACACAAGCTGTCCTGAAAGTCCAATCGAACTCTGAATGTCATTACAAAGGAATGGAATAGCATCTCCTGATACTAAACTATTCAGTGAAGGAACTGATATTTCTAAAGAACCCTCTTTATGCACCCTGAACAAATTGTTACATGTGAGGTAGGCAGGGAGGTCACTGCCAGAGGTAGCAGGAATTGTGATTGAAGGAAGAACTAAAGGAGTTTTATCTGCCACACGCTTCAAGTGCTTCCGTTGAATGACCAATGGAGGAGGGGAATCAAGATCCTCTATGTCAATAGGTTTTGACTCTTCTGAAGGTGGTGGGGGAGGAACTGGATCAGATGGAGGAGGTGGTAGCACACCCTTCTTTAGGCCTGAGTATGTTAAGAAAGCATACAAGTAGGAACCATAGGTGACATTTGTGACATTTCCTTTGGTTACTTTGACAAAATGTTGATCCATCTTTGTAAGCAGGGAAGTACTCCAATCAATAGCCACCCCTTTTAACACCATCTTGGAAGCTGTGAAGAGTTCCTTGGACAAATAATGGGATGGTGTTTTGGCAGGCATAAACCTGTCTTGGAGGAACTGGCAGACTAACTTCCAAAGAGGATCAGTGAGATCATGGAAAAAGATACTCCTGAAGTGTTTATCACTTTCTTGACATCCAGAATTTCTTTGGTCTGTTTCTATAACAGCTTGAAAATCTCATCATTGGAGAATAATTGTCTAGCTATAACAAAGGGTTCTCCTTTGTAGGGAAGAGACAAAGCCGTCCCTAACCCTCAGGGTGTCAACACCATGAAAGCACCATGAACGAGGCCCGATTTCTTACTGTATGATGCAAGAAACTCATCACACAGGGATGGATCATTTGCAATCAATGGGAATGAAGCAGCCATGAAAGTCGCAAGTCCTGCTTTCACTATAGGCTCAAAAGCCAGTAGGAAAGAATAATCCCTACTGATCAGTGGGACATACTGGATAGGAGGAGGAGCGTGAGGCACCATTTAGATGGAAAACACATACACCACAACACAGACAATCACAAAGAATGCTTGCAAAACAACCAAAATAGCTATTAAAAAAATCAATAAAAAAGAAATACACACACATAGACATAACTAACCAATTTACCACCCCAAACAACCCACATCCAAGAAAAAATTCAGCATGACCTCTACATGTATGCGACCAAAAACTTCATGCGATGCAATAAGCAGGTACCCGAAAACCCCGTATCAGGCAAGAAAGAAGAAAATCTGCAAAGCGTACCTGTAATCGTAGCACAGAAACAAACCATAATATCATAAAAATTTACATCAGGACATGACCATAACTTTGACCAACAATTTTAGCTAAGAGGACTTTATGCGCCCATCCCACGAAGCATGTTTATTAAAAAGGGGGAAAAAAGTACAGTGAGGGGAAATGGTTTTAATGAAGAATTCATTTTAAGAAATTATTAACAATGGGTGACATTTTATTAGGTGATAAACCTTAATAAGAAAATGGCGGTTCCTTCTTAAAATTTGAATTACAATTTATTAGGGTGAAACGGTGCTTTATCGAAACCTAGACTGCGATTCCCAGATTGGGGTCTCTAAATGCAAATTCATTAATTAAAAATTAGTAGTGATGTGGAGCGCTTTTTTGCCAACGTTTGCTTTTTTGTGACGGTTGGTTCATTTTTATTAAAAATTAAGGTGCCTCTGAAGCGCACGTAGCATGTGCAAAGTGAACGGCTGGTTGTTTTTTAATTATTAGAAACTGTGTGTTTAGCACAAGTGCGCGTGGAAAAGTGGGTGAATATAATTCATTTTAGCAATTAATTGTGGTTAAGAGATGATGAAAATGAATAAAGCTCAAAAAATAAATACCCAGTAGGGGTGTGTATGCAATAAATTGAAGGTGCACGAAGTAGTCCCCAATTGCAAGGAATCCAATAAAAAAAACAAACACCACTGTGACTAGAAAAAATAAAGTACCTTAGTGTTTTTGTTTGATTTTTTTTTATTTTTATTTTTTCTATGTTATTTATTTGTTTGTTTTTATTTCTATTTTTTTTTCAAAGTTACATTTTAGGTGTGTTTGTATTGTGTATATTGTTTGGTTGTGTTTGTTTGTTTTGTTATTTTTTCTTTTTTAAAAAATTATTTTTAAATAATTAAATCATGATATAGGACACATGAATATATTGTGAAGTGTAAGGATATAATTTCAACAATCCAACAAGTGTCAACAATGTGTGTGAATTTATCTATGATTTTTTAGCTGATTTTTGGAATTTAAAATGAATTTTCATGAGGTAAAGTACTAAATTTAGGATTTTTGGCTTCAAATAATATTTTGGCCATTTATGAAAATATTTATAATTGAGAAATTATTTGCAAAAGGGGCAAGGGAGTTTGTGGAATTTTGTTGGATTTATTTCTAAAATTTTACCAATTTTTAATGAATTTTACTCATTTTGCATGTATTTTTGAAGGAATTTTTAAATTTTGAATTTTCTATAATTTATTTTCTTAAATTTTCACTTTTAAAAAATATTCCAAATGATTTCAAAAATATTGAATTTTTTTAAAAAAATATGTAACTTTTTTTAATTTTAAAAGAATTTTAATGAAGTTTTGGAAATTTTATGTGTTTTATATGTATTTTTATGTATTTTGCGGGTTGGAAAATAAAAGACGGTACTCGGACTGCGTGTGAACAGTGAAGGATGACTGCGTGTGAGCGGTTGATTGCAATACTCCATCGCACGAACAAACCGGAAGCGCGTCCTCGCGCGTGAACGCCTGCTAGCACACCCGTACACAGCGGGAAGACAATAGAGGAGAAAGGGCAGAAACGGGGGTTGTAAGGGAGTAGCCTAAGTGAGTTAGGTGACTGAGTAGGTTAAGTGAATTAGGTTAGCTTAGTCTGAGAAAGTCAATTAAGTTAGTTTAGTGTGTTAAATCAATTAAGTTAGTGAGGGAAGTTTAGTTTGTTAAGTTACGTTAGTTAGGTCAGTCTGGTTAAGTACTGTAAGTAATGTTAATCAAGTTAAGTAATGGTAGTTAGTTGAAGTAATATTAGTTAGTTAAGCTAAGGTTAGTCAGTTTAAGCTATGGTGAGTTAATGTAACTAAGGGTAGTTAGTTTAACTATGGTTAGTTAAGATAACTAGGGGTAGTTAGTTATAACTAGGGTTAGTTAATTTAACTAGGGGTTAGGGAATTTAACTAGGGGTTAGTTAATTTAACTAGGGGTTGGTTAATTTAACTAGGGGTTAGTTAATTTAACTAACCAGGGGTGAGAGGGATGTTGGCCGCGCACGGAGGAGGAGGAGGAGGAGGAGGAGGTATTGGAGGAATGGGAGGAGGAAGAAGAGGACAGATGGCGGCGGGTGGCACGACCACGATGAGGGGGGCGGCGAGATATCAACGGCGGCAGCGGCACAACCACGACGAGAGACCGCAGGCATGGGGGGAGGACGCTGGAGGAAGTGGAGCCTAACAAAGCAGGCGCAGGGGAAGGACGACAAAGGCCTGTGGTTCGCGGAAGGGAGCACAGGAGGAGGAACGGACCGTCGCGTGAGAAGGCAGGTAAGCGTTTCTTTGGTTTTTGATTTTTTTGTTTTTTAAATAATTAATTTTGGAAAAAACTATTTGTTTATTTTTAGTTTTGTTTTTTAAAGTTATTGGTTGATTAATGGGGTATTTTTTTGTTTGTGTGTTTTTTTTCCCTCTTGGCCCCTTTTTGTTTTCTATGTGTATGTATTTATTATTATTTGTTGTTGTTGTTTTTTTTTATTTTTTTTGTTTGGTTTTATAAATGTGGGCTGTTTGGTTGTTGTGTGTGTTTGATTTTGTTATTTTTGTTTTTTTTAAATAAAAATAAATTGAATATGGGTGGGCAAAATGAACACACCCTTGTCCCACGCACAGGCGCGGGCGAGGGTAAAAAATTTGCAAGGACGGGATCAAACAGGGCAGGGACGGCAATGCGCGAACCATAGATGCCACGGGGGCGTCCCGAGGTGCGTAAAACCAGAAACAGGCGCGCTCACACGTGACATGAGAAACGCGGTCACACGACAAAAAGGAAGAAAAATTAATAAAACCCAAACCGTTCGTTGGATCGAAAAACTGTAAGAAGGAAAAATGTGCCGGAAGATGAGGAAAAATGAGAGAAATCAGGGTGTTCATACGGGTTTTTTTTGCATTTTTCATGTGTGAACACCCTGATTTTGCCTCGAAAACTGTTTTTTCGAAAACACATACGGGTATTAATATCGGAAAATCCGCGCAGCGGCACGAAGTGCGGAAAGAAGAAAAATTGTGCAGAACAAGGTTTCAACAACCCTTTAATGGCAAAACACAGCTCCCATTGAGATAGAATGCGTTCACATGGGAAAAACCCCAAAAACGGGCTTGAAAATAGACTCAGAAATTAATACAGGAAGAACTGTGCATCGGAATAAAGGACAATAAAAATAAAAAATGTTTGAAAGAAAGGGATTCACAGGGCTGGTGCATCAAAACTCAGGTTGGGGGAAATTAGGAGGGGTTTACATGGAAAAAACACATCTAAAAACACTCTGAAAAATTAATAACTAAAAATCCAACAGTCGAAAGAGGGGGGAGGAAAAAGGAAAAAGTGGGGGAAAGGCTGGCAAGACACAGTTGTCAAGTTAAACTGGAATTCTAGTGAAAAGAGGGCAGGTTCACATGGAAAAATGTGAAAACTAGGCACGAAAAGGGCCTGAAAACCCGTAAAAATTAATACGAACCAATCGTGCATTGGAATGTTAGGGAATAAAAAGAAAAAATATCAAGGGGAATGGGTAGGCCAGGGTGGCCACATCAAATCAGGGTTCTGAAGCAATAAAGACGCGTTCACATGGGAAACTGTCCAAGTTACGGAAATTGCATAAAAAATTAATAACTTTAGAACCATCTGTCGAAACAGGGGTTGGTAAAAAGAAAAAATGGGCAATTTGAAGGGACAAACATGGTTGTAAGGCTGGATTGGGATTCTGGTGAACGTAGGGTACGTTCACATGGAAAAATCACAAAACAAAGAACAAAGGAAAACAATCAAGGAACGGCTTCAAAGACAAAGTGAAATAGAACGGAAGAGTGGGGAAGGGACCCCATCAGGGTAAAATGAAATCATGGCCTAGATGCATGATCATAGCAAGATATATGTATGGGGGTATGTAGCATAGACGCGCAAGGACGCGTCCCCACACTTAAAACCTTAGCAAGAAGGGTAAACCAAACATCAAGGACCTAGTACCACACAACAGACCAACCATGAACGTCCCTACACTTAAGACATAACCGTCACTGAGAAAAAGAAGGTGTAGGATTAGAAAAACTTGGTCCATATTACGGAGGAGGAATGTCAATTATCGAGGTTGCGTTTTGTGTCATTGTCAACTGCAGGAGGTACCTAGGTGTCTTCACAGGACACGTTCTTCGTGGCAGGGACCATGCAGCAGCACCCAGGGAGGTAACTGGTGGAAGGAATCGCAAGAAATTTGTTGATAACGAGGGATATTGCACTCAACTCATGATCACGCTAATGGATTGAAAGATCAATCACTCGCCCCATTACTAACATCACTCGAGGAAATAATGATGAAAACCCAGAGCTCACACCCGGTTTACGAATTGACAAGGAGATGGTGTAGAGAGAGTATGCCAGGGTGCACAATTGATGGTGCATCAATGCGTCCAATCTCGTCTGGCATATGTGCCTTGCAGTGCAGTGTATAGAACAGAGTGATGTGTCTTGTGCTGATGGCATAGAGCCAACCCATGGGTGCATAGGGGAACATAAACGTACCTGACTCCAATGGTTGTAACGTCCTCAATCCTCACCTCTCGATAATTGATCGAAGAAACACCAGTCACACTCAGCCCACCCTCTGTCTCACACTCTGTTGAAAGATACATAGGGCAACCCATTCTTGAAACCCATTGAAGTAATCCTCATGGTCACTTGTGCAGAGGTTATATGCCTTGTGTGCAATTGATGGTACAAATCGTGCATTGTGCATTGAGAGACCCATCCCTTGTGTGCAACACTCTGTTCACACATCTCACCTCTCATTTGATTTGAAGGGAAAGACTGGTCACTCACCCCATCCTCTATCTCACTCTCTGATAGATACAAAGGGTAGCCCATACTCACGTCCCCATCCTGTTAGGATGAAAGCTCACATCACTCAAGGGGTTGGTGATGAAGATCATGGCGGTTGTTTTTGTCATCAGGATGTTGAAGACGAGGCGTACCCAGGGAGGCAACCTAAAGTCTCGTACTTCAATGATTTGTAAGAAAAGTCGTCTGTTAAGAAGGGCAGACAGACTGATATTGCAGAAACAGTGCACTAAGGGAGGTGGCTTCATATTACTTGCTGGAAAGGTTCTGCTGGTGAGTCAGCTATCCTGAACTACGGGGTGTTACCACCTTTTCCACAGTCAGCGTCTCGCCCAAGGGTGTTTCCACCTTTTCTTAGAACGAGGCCTGTTATGACAGGAAATTTCTTCATTTTCTCCCATAACAGTTTTATTTGTTTGTTTTTCTTTTTTCTTTTTGTTATTTTCTTTTTTTTTCATTAAAAAAGAGAATGGTAGAAATACCATGTGTCAGGACCAACCTCGCCACCGTTGTTGGATCAGACGAGAAGAGAACAAGGTCGGATTGAGATGTTTCTGCGAGAAGTTAGCAGAATGAGACCACCTTATGAGAAGAATCATAAGGGCTATTAGAAGCACAACGAGAAGGGCAGTGCGACGCCCAAAAGGGAAAGAGTAGGTTGACTGTGATTATCAAGATCCCCAGGGAGGGAAGTATTTTTTCAAACGATAGCCATTGATCACGAAGGGATCATCAGAGGCATCAATGGTCTACACCTGGATAGAACCGTTAGGATTGACAGCAAGTACCTTGTACGGACCCATCCACCATTGTTGAAGCTTACCACAAAACTTGCCAAATCTCGAATCATAGGCCAGAACAAGATCACCTTCTTTGAACTCCTTGTGCTTGATGAAACTGTCATGATAGGCCTTGCGTCGTGCTTGAGTAGTTTCCATGCACTGTAGGGCCATCCGCTGTATCTCATCCAAGCATTTCAAGTGCAGGAGATGACGTTGCAGTGACTCATCATCTCCCAAGTGTTCTTTAACTGCCACTCGCAAAGAGGGCAATTCCAATTCAACAGGGAAGACGACTTCTATACCATACACTAGTTGGAAAGGGGTTTGGCCTGTAGCTACCTTATGAGAGGTTATGTACGCCTAGAGAGCCTCTATAAGTCGATTGTCCCAGTTGCGACGATGTGCGACAATCGTTTTTATCAAATATGAGTAAAGGATTCAATTGGTGACTTCAACTTGGCCGTTGGCTCTGGGGTAATAGGGAGTGGACTTACGATGATGGATCTTATACAGCTCCGTCAGCTCCTCCATAATTTTGTTAAGGAAATGAGTACCTCTGTCACTTACCAGCTCGAGGAGACTACTAAAACGGGTGACAATATTCTCGTACATGAACAGGGCTACACTCTTACCATCGTCCCATTTGAGAGCTTTAGCTTCACACCACTTTGTGACATAATCTGTACATACTAAGATGTATCTGTTCTGCTTTCGTCTAGTGGGTGGATCAATGGGACCCACAAAATCAATCCCCCACTTCTCGAATGGCTTTAGGAAAAGAATGGGTTGCAATGGCATGGCACTTGTTTTGGTGGGCTTCCCCATTTGCTGACAAGCATCGCATCTCTTACAGTAATCATATGCATCCTTATGGAGGGTCACCAGTATCCTGCCAACAGAGTCTTCCTGGCTATCGCTTCTCCCGCGAAGTGTCCACCACAGGGTTTGTCATGGCATGCTTTCAATACTATGCCGATTTCTTCCCCTGTAACACATCTCCGCAATACTTCATCTTTGCCTCTCTTGTACAGTGCACCGCCTAGCAAAGTGTAGGGGGCTCATTCTAACAGAAGCTTTTTCTTCTCATGGCTTGAGATACCAGGAGGATACTATTGAGTTCCCAGGAGGTTGGCTATGTTTGAATACCAGGGAGTAACTGTTTCAACTAGAAACAAGGAAGCATCAAGAAGGCCAGGATCGTCATGTTTCTCTTCTTCTATTTGAGGGATCCGTGATAGATGATCGGCTAGGACATGGGAACGGCCAAGCTTAGTGACCACTTCACAATCGAACTCCTGGAATAGGAGCAACCATCTCATCAGTTGTCCCTTAACATCTGCTTTGTTCATCAGGAAGGAAAAGGCTTCATGATCCATGTAGAACTTGAAATGTGTTGACAATAGATAGTGTCGAAACTTCTCCAGTGAAAACACCATTGCTAAGCATTCAAGCTTTGTCACTGTGTAGTTCCATTCCCTATCAGTGACTTTTTGGCTTGCATAATAAATTGGTTGATCTAATTTAGAGGGGCCCTTTTGACATAGGACAGCACCTAGCCCTTCAACTGATGCATCTGTGTGCACATGGAACTCCTTCATCCAGTCAGGAGGTTGTAAAATAGGTGCTTGGATAAGGCACTATTTTAGGGTATTAAAAGCTTCTTCACAGTCATCAGTCCAAAGGAAATCCGCATCTTTCCTTAGGAGCTCGTGCAGAGGAGCTTCCTTGGTTGCAAAATGTGCAATAAATCTTTTGTAGTAGCCCACATGGCCAAGAAATCCTCTTAACTGCTTGAGGTTTGTTGGTGCTATCAAGGCGGCAATCTTCTCAATCTTCTCTAGTCTGTTGCAATCCCTTGTGCGGAGACAATATGGCCTAAAAGAACTCCTGATGAGATGCCAAAGACACATTTGTCAGGGTTGAGAGAAATCCCATACTCTCGGCATCTGTCAAAACATTGCTCCAGGTGTCCCCAGTGCTCACGGATCAAGCTATAGACACAAAAGTCATCAAGATACACCTCAATGAAATCATACAAATGATTCTGGAAGGCAGCCATCATTACTCGTTGGAAGGTGGTAGGAGCATTACAGAGCCCAAATGGCATCACTCTATAGGTATAGGTCTCCCATTCTGTGGTGAAGGTTTTGGACTTGATTATATCTGCTGAATCCATCCAAGAGGGAATACAGCTCATGGCCTGCCACTGTGTCCAACAGTTGGTATGTAAAAGGGATAGGAAAATGATTCTTCTTTGTCTTCAAATTGAGCTTCTGATAGTCCACACATATTAGAAGTTTCCCATTCTTCTAAGGTACTACCACAATGGGCGAAACCCATTCATTGTTAGCCACAGGATAAATGAACTTTTCTTGAAGAAGTTTCAATAATTCAGCCTTCACCAATGCATAATAATTAGGATTCATATGCCTCTGTCTTTGCCTTACAGGTTTGGCATCAGGCTCTAGGTCAATGTGATGTTGGTATACTATGGGATCAATCCCCTTTAGATCTTTGTACGACCAAGCAAACACGTCTAAGTTCTCTTTGAGTAGGTGTCTCAGGACCACTAGTTTTTCTTCTGGAAGATTGAGACCCACTTTTAGGTGACGTTCAATACCATCAGTATCCAAGAACGTTACTTGTCTTTCATCTTCCACTTCACGGATAAATGTCCCTCGGATTGCTTCTAGATAGAGGTCTGACTCTTTCAAGAGAGTAGTGTCCTCATCTGATGTTCCATTGGAACCAGTGTCCTCCTTTTGAACAGAAGACTCATTTATCTTTTGAGGTTGCTGGAAGGGTATCAAAGCTTGGTTTGCTTCTGTGTGAGTGGTGATTTCTTCTGGACTTAGGGATTCATCTTTAGAGGACGCGTCCAAGAATGTCACATAGCACGGACCTTCTACAGGCCGTGGCTCTGAGGGCTTTGGCTTCTGTTGGCAAGGGGCATCATCATCATCTTTTCTCTAGACTGAATAGTCAGGGCGACGGGAGCCACTAGTGAACTTAATTTTTATGCTTTTAATCCATTGCTTATACAGATTCAGCATACTTTGTGGTTCATTGACCAACCCAAATGGAACCATGGCCATTTCGTATAGCACCCTGAGATCTTTGACCTCTGAGGTTTCTATAGGGACATCAGCAAGTCATCCGTTATCAGAGGAAATTCTTCAGCTGCACTTTCATAACCTGCTTTATTTTCTTCCTCATCATTTTCATCCTCATCCTCTCGAGGCTTTGTCTTTGCTTCTATAGAGGCTCTGTAAGAGAAGAACAAATCTTCTGCCTCTACATTAGCTTCTACTTTTGTCACAGCTTCTGACTCTGCTTCTGCCTCTGTCTCTGGCTCTGTGTCTGTTACTGTCTCTGTGACTATCTCTGTATCCACTCTGTCTCTATTCTTCATAGATCTCAATCTTCATTAATCATCAATCCATGCTTCATACAAAAGAAAATTAGAACAAAACAGAAGCTATACAAAAGGTATACATAACCAATCAGAACCTCAACAGAACCTATCAAAACATCACAAAGCTTCATATCTCTATTAAGAATCATCATGAACTTGCAAAACATAATCAATATCATCCAAAACACTCTCAAAAACTTCCATTATCAACCATACATCACTCTAAATCCATCAAAAATCAATCATTCAGACCTCAAAAACAAAAAAAAATCAATCAAAAATTCAGTCTTTTTCCACTCTCAACACATGGTCATAGGTATCCTTCATAGGGAATAAGGGAATCAAAAGATAGAACGAAAATATTGTGGATACTTGGTCTTCTACTCAATGCATAGGCAACAATATTTTCTCTACCGGGTTGATATTGGATAAATGGATGGAAACTTTGAATGAAAATAGCCCATTTAATATGACAGTAAAAAATTTGTGGCTTACTAAGGAGATGTTTGATGCTTTGTTTGGTTAGTTTTGATCATAAATTCAGATCCCATTAGATAGTGTTTCCATTAACGTAAGGTTTGAACTATAGCTAACAATTCTTTATCATAGGTGAAATATCTTAGTTTAGAGGCTTTAAGTTTGCAACTAGAATAGGTTATGGGATGTGAATCTTGCATGAGAACAGCTCCTATTCCTAATCTGCTAGCATCAGTGATGACTACTAGAAAGAAATGTCAATTAAAATCAAGTAATTGCAAAATAGGTGCATGTGTTAAATCATGTTTCAATAAATCAAAAGACTTTTGTTGGTTGTCAGTCTAATGATATACAACACCTTTCTTTAACAATATCGTCAGAGGTAATGCAAGCAATGAAAAATTTCTCATAATTTTTCTATAAAAGCTGGCAAGACCTAAGAAATAACGTAACTCATGCATATTTTTGGGGATTGGCCAATTCAAAATTGCCTCTATCCTTTTAGGATCAACACAAATACCATCAGAAGAAACAATGTGACCTAAGTATTCAATTTGGGTTTGGAAAAATTCACTCTTGTTAGGGTTAGTATATAATTGATTCTCTTTCAACAATTTGAAAACTAAAGATAGATGTTCACAATGCTCATTCTCATTCTTCTTGAAAACCAATATATCATCAAAGAAAACAATCACACAACTTTGATACTTCAAAAATATACGATTCATCATACAATTGAATGTAGCTTGTGCATTGGTCAAAGCGAAAGGCATAACAAGAAATTCATAATGACCAAATTGAGTTCTAAATGCAGTCTTGAAAATGTCTGGTGTACCCAATTGTACTTGATGATATCCAGATTTGAGATTTATCTTGCTAAAAATAGCAGCTCCTTGTAGTTTATCCATGATGTCGTCTACCCTAGGGATCGAATATATGTTCTTAACCGTGATCTTGTTTAGGGCACGATAGTCAATGCACATCCTATAGGTATTATTTTTCTTCTTAACTAATAGGATATGTGCACCAAAAGGAGAACTACTGGGCCTAATGAGTCCTCGGTTCAACAGTTCTTCAACTTGTGCTTGGATTTCTTTCTGTTCAATCTGATCGTGTCTATAAGGTGCTTTACATGGTGGTTGTGGTAAATCAGTAGCAAAACAATCTTTAAATTGTGAAAGAAATTGTGCATGCCTAGGATGCATCTGATTTTTCTTAGCTTCAATTTTATTCACCCATACTAATTATGATTTGCTACCTTTTCTCAATGCACATTTAGCATGTGTGTGACTAAGCAGGGGAAAATTATCAAAGGTGTGTGATCCATGTAATGCGATTTGTTTTCCATTAGAATGAATTTTCATGGAATGTGTGGAATAATCTATGTTGGGATTATATTTGTGACGCCAAGGCATTCCTAAAATAATATCACTAGCTTGCAAAGGCACAACTAAGAAATTTCTGCGCTCAACATAATCACCAATTTTAATTTCTAAATCATGAACTTCTTTTGTACCATTGTATCTAGTGCCTAAGAATGCGGCCTTTATGCGATAATGAGTTGGAACAATAGGTAAATTCAATTCTTTTACCAACTTTGTAGAAATAAAATCATGTGTGCTTCCATTATCATGCAACACAATCTTTTCTTGACCATGCACAAAACATTTCATCATTAATAATGAATGAGGATTTGGCATACCTAGTAAAGTATCTGAAGCATCATCGATATCATCATCATCTTCAGTGAAGTCTGGCATATCTTCATGGTCTTCATCTTCAGTCTCTCCCAAGTGATTGATTTGAACAATTGACTTCTTAGATTAACAGTTCACTACTAAGTGTCTAGGTTGTTGACACTTGTAGCAAACTATAGACTTTGCTTTGGAGACATTATTGGTAAGGGCTAGAAATTAGGGTATGTTGGGATTTGGCTGGAGAGAAGGGTTAGGGTTTGAATTTGTGTTTGATGGTAAAGCAGGGGGTCAGGTCCAAGATTTACGGAAAGAAGAAGGAACAAAGCAATTTTGATTGAATCTTCAGAAGTTAGAATTGAATTGCTTTGTACCAAAGTTACCATTAGTAAAAAATTATTGGGGTCACTTTTCTCATCCACGAATTTTGTTTTCCGCATCATGCGCTAAAGAAATTGTATCCTCCAAAGTCTTTGGCTTGAACATATTCACTTGCACATAAAAGTGACCAAGCAAACTAGACATATACTTGTACTTGTGGATCGCCTTAGGAACATCTTCAAGCATTCGAAGTTGTAGTAAGGCACTTCAGAAATGCTCAGTGTATTGCGGAATGGATTCACGATCTCTTTGTTATAGAAGATCCCACTGTTTGATTGCTTTTTCATGGAATTGAGGTGGAAGGAAATTGTGCAAAAATTTCTTTTGAAAGGCCTCCCAAGTAGAGGGACAATCAATACTCTTGCAAAAAATAGTCCATCATAATGATGCTCTGTCTGCTGGATGGTTAGTGACACATTTAAGTTTATCTTTTTCAACATCTTGCTCTTCATGAAAATAGTCATCAAACTGACTGCTGATGAAAGCAAGAACAATTTTTCCATCACATTGCCCATTAAAAGTACGGAATTTGAAATTTCTTTTACTTATCTTGGCTTTTTTCATGACAGACTATGCATCAAGTGTCGCATCAATCATATGTCGAATAACATCTTCAGGTTGCACTTTGTCTTGATCGACAGTTGAAGTATAGCCAGTTGTGCTTGCAAATTTTGACATGCTCTTTTCTCTTCTTGAATTTGCATCATGATTAGGTCCAAGTTTTGCTCCATAGTTGGCTCTGAAAAATCACCTTCACCCATAAAATCTTCCATGTTTTGATCGGACATTCTGCAAAAATCTCACACACTTGAAATCTCGTTAGAAGGATGCACGTAGCTCAAATTTAGGTTTATAAGGCTTGCTTTTTGTTAAAATGACTTTTGCGTTTACGATCTTGCTTTTTTGTGGGTACAGCAATTGATGATAGACTTCTTCCAAGCAAAAAATTCTTATGTATAGACTGTGTGTGATAGTCTGCTTGCTGTGAATCAACTATGCCAAATTGCAGGTGTGAATAGAGGCTTGCTAGAGTTTCAAAACAGTTTCGGGGTAAACTTGGTGTGAACATCCACTTGGAAGGAGATTCAAGATTGAATTTTTAATCCTTTAGTAAATCTTAAGAGCCTTAAGCTTTTAAAAAGATTAAGAATTTTTAGAAATCATTGTAGGATGGCGGCACATCCTGATCATAATCGATGATGACCAGTATATATTGCCATTGCAATTCCTTGAAATTGGGAGCTTTAAGGTCTTTTTAAGCTTATAAAGCTTATTAAATCCAAGCTTAATAATCTTCTTTTTTTTGCTTCTCTGTGACAATAAAAGACTTACAAAGGATCTTCAGAAGTGGTCCTCCACCTCCTAGGAGTGGTCCTTTGCGATCTAAGAGCATAGCAGGGGGTTCTTCACTGCCAAGAATATGCCGGTATTGATGGTTCATAGCGAGACAGCCTATAGAGCCCGTTTGTTCTAGGAGCTTTGCCTTGGCACGAGATGGTAAGCGATTGGAAGTCCTTGATCTCAATTTCTCTTTGATACCATTGGTGCGCAGATCAGGTGCTCTATGCACGCGTAGTGAATGTCGAAAGGTCCCCAATAACAAAGAACTCTACAAAAGCTTCATAAAAACAAGAAGAGAGTTTGCACGACATGAGACAAAAAAACCAATTGGGTGCAATCTCCCCCCATGCCTTGTGTGAGGGCTTCACAAGGTATGTATTTATAGATTTATTAATCTCCAAGCTCAAAAATAGCCCAGTTTACAATTAGCATGCTTTTGGCTTTTGTGTTTGCTTTTGCCCAAATAAAGAGTAAAATGTTTGGGTGTCCCAAAAGTCAAGATGTGCCCAAATACAATGTCCAATAATGAAATATTAAATCGAGCACCTATGCACATACAAAAATAATAAATGTTTGTCAATCGCTTTAATAAATAAGCGTGCCTAAATAAATATTGATGCCACACCTTTAGTGATAAGATGTGCGCCCATCAAAATAATAATTCTTCTAGCTAATTTGAATATACGCCGTTGCACGGCACTTCCCAATGCCATTGCTGCCTACTCT
This sequence comes from Lygodium microphyllum, assembly GCF_053477565.2. Lineage (NCBI taxonomy): Eukaryota > Viridiplantae > Streptophyta > Polypodiopsida > Schizaeales > Lygodiaceae > Lygodium > Lygodium microphyllum. The sequence continues at coordinate 73,984,305 of NC_141159.1, forward strand.
ACATATCAACTGAAGCATTCACAATTGTTAGAAAATAATAAAATAAAACCCACAAAAGTGAATACCCAGTAGTCTTGAGCTACAAAATAATTAAATAGGTTGGAACTCTAACCTTAGTTTAAAATGAGTGCACTCTAAACTCATAAATGTCCATTAATTTAATATGTATTTTGCAGAATCATCCGTTGTGGAATCACCCACGTGCACATTAAATTAATCTGATGCTTGAAAAGGACAAGTGTCCATGTCAACTTCTTGCACAAGGAATCCACCTTGTGTACGAGCCCCGACAAATAAATATAGTTTTGCAAAATCTACCGAAAAACCTCACGGAATCCATCGTGGAATATGCCTCTTGGCATCACTATCCTAGGTTCTAGCAAAGTGGTGGTAGATGAGAATAGCCTTGCTAAAGTACCACCAATCTCAGTGATGGGGTAGATTTCCTATTGCGTCGTATTGGACTCCCTTAACCACTCTATGAGTTGGCAAAAAGGGAAGCCCAAGGAAATAATGACTCTTCTACACCGATAACGGGTGAAATGGAAGAGATTAGGGGCCTTGAGATGATGGGATTAGGTCAAAACATCATATTGGGGAATATGGGAATTTCCCATAAGTTTGGGACACGTGGTCAAATCTTTGGATTTTTCATAAATTGAACACTATAACTCCAAATCAAGCGCTCTATAGCTCAATTGATTCCATTTTTCAAGCTCTTTCCAATGATAGATCACATCATATGGTTTTGAAAAACTTATGGCATATTATCCAAGTGCCACCTATTTAGTATTCCAAAAATGGGAATTGGGAGATTTTCAAACTCACTAATATTGTGTTTCAAGAGGAATACAAAGATTTTGAGGACCCAATCTTGATCCCAAAGAAGAGGACTAAATGCCCTCCTCCTTATAGGAATATCCCAATGTTTCATGGGCTAGTGGAGGAGGATTGGATGCTACACTTGAAAGAATATGGCCTAACTTGCCTTGTAAGTGGGTTTGATGATCTATATCATATGCTTCTATTCTCAAGTACCCTAAAGGGAGAGGTGAGAAAATGGTATTAGAGCCTCCCAAGGGGATCAATCAAATCATTTGAGGAATTGTGTGATAGATTTTTAGATGAATATGAAAAGAAGGTTCCCATGATTAAGTTCTTGAGACAACTTATACAGATTCAATAAGAATTATATACCTCAATCATATACCATGGTCAATTCCCAAGTGGATGGAACTAGAGGACACAATAATACATCTAGCAATGTGCCGATCTAGGATGCATTGTTGTGATGGGCCTAGGATTGAATCCCTATCTAGTTTGGGTATTAACAATGACGCATTAAAAAATCCAAATAGGGAAGGGTCAAATTATCCAAAATCCACGGATCTCTCTGTAGAAGAGGCCTTTGGGAAGCTCGAACAACTAGCCTATTTAAAGGGTAAGATATTTGAGCCTAAGGAGGTCATTCATTCAAGTTATAGCACACAAAACTAAATAGCCCATATTGATGTTATATCAGTAGGAAGGCTTGGACTTGTGGATTTACAAAAAGTCCAAGATTAAAACTCAATAACGCAATTACCCTCATATCTTATGTGACTTTGGTTTAGCTTGATTGGTCTGACAAGATACAATTTACATGCCAAGTAGATTATATTTGGTTAGAGCAAAATGATCTACATTTTTGTCCAAGAGGACCGTTTCTTTTGTCGCAATATCATGTATTTCGTAAGGCCAAGAGGGCCATGTGTCAGTTTGGTGTAGGTATATTTAATGGTTTTCTCTTTTAGTGATTGCATCAACTAGGTTTGACGAAGTGTGCTTGGAGGGAGCCTTTGCTGCGTGGGAGCTTCTTGTGGCCACTCCAGGTGGTGTTGTCACCTTTCTAAGTTTTTTCCTTAAGTTGATAATGTTGTATGTGTATATGATGGTTTATTTTCTTTTCTTTTTGGAGATTGGAAATCAAGGCATGAATTCCTAGGGTTTGGTTAGGTATATCTGAGGGAGTTTTGAGTAGTTGTCTACTCACGATATGGCAAGTGAAGCCGAAAATATATGATCTACCCAACCCCCCGCCCCCCTCCCCCCCATGACATGGCACAATCTCCCCCCCCAAAAAAAGACATGGAAACCCCATGAAAAAACCTTGCTCCATCCATCCCAACCCACCTCACCTCAAAAAAACCCACTCAACCCACCCCACCCCACCTCACCCCCCCACGACAAGGCACACCCTCATCCCCCCCCCCCCACCCCACCCCACCTCACCTCACCTCACAAAACCCCGCTCAACCCACCCCACCTCACCCCCCCAAAAAACCCCACTCCACCTTAAACCCCCCCTCCCCACCTCACCTCACCCCACCCCACCCCACCCCGCCTCACCTCACCCCCCCACGACACGGCGCACATTCCCCCCCTAACCGCTCCACCCAACCCCCCTCCCCCCATGACATGGCACAATCCCCCCCCCCCCCCCCCCCCCCCCCCGCCTCTCAAAAACCCCCCCACCCCACCCCACCCCACCTCACCTCACCTCAAAAAACCCCACTCAACCCACCCCACCTTACCCCCCCAAAAAAAACCCCACTCCACCCTAAACCCCCCCCCCCCTCCCCACCTCACCCCACCCCACCCCACCCCACCTCACCCCCCCATGACATGGTGCACCTTCCCCCCTAAGAAAACCCCGCTCCCCCCTCCCCTCCCCACCTCACCCCACCCCACCCCACCTCACCTCACCTCACCCCCCCATGACATGGTGCACCTTGCCCTCCCTAAGAAAACCCCGCTCCACCTAGCCCCCCGCCCCCCCAAGACATGGCACAATCTCCCTCCCCTTCCCTAAAAAAAACCCCCACTCCACCCAAGTCCCCCCCACGATATGGCAACCCCATGAAAAAACCCCTCTCCATTCATCCTACAACACCTCACCTCAAAAAACCCCGCTCAACCCACCCCACCCCACCTCACCCCCCATGACATAGCACACCCTCATCCCCCCCCCACCTCACCTCACCTAAAAAAAATAGCTCAACCCACCCCACCTCACCCCACCTCACCCCCCCCAAAACACCCCACTCCACCCTAACCCCCCCCCCCTCCCCACCTCACCTCACCCCACCCCACCCCACCCCACCCCACCCCACCTCACCTCACCCCCCCACGACACAGCACACCTTCCCCCCCTAAGAAAACCCCGCTCCACCCAACCTCCCATCCCCCATAGCATGGCACAATCCCCCCCTCCCCCCCAACGACATGGCACAACCCCCCCCCCCCCTCCACCCCACCTCACCTCACCTCAAAAAACCCTGCTCAACCCACCCCACCTCACCCCCCCAAAAAAACCCCACTCCACCCTAAACCCCCCCTCCCCACCTCACCTCACCTCACCCCCCCACGACATGGTGCACCTTCCCCCCCAAGAAAACCCCTCTCCACCCCCCCCATCCCCACCCCACCCCACCCCACCTCACCTCACCCCCCCCACGACATGGCACACCTTCCCCCCTAAGAAAACCCTGCTCCACCCAACCCCCCGCCCCCCCATGACACAGCACAATCCCCCCCTCCCCACGACATGGCACAATCTCCCCCCCTCCCCCCCCCCAAAAAAAACCCCCACTCCACCCAAGTCCCCCCCCCAAGACATGGCAACCCCATGAAAAAACCCTGCTCTATCCATCTCAACCCACCTCACCTCAAAAAACCCTGCTCAACCCACCCCCCCAAAAAACCCTGCTCAACCCATCCCCCAAAAAAACCCCACTATACCCTAACCCCCCCCTCCCCACCTCACCTCACCTCACCCCACCCCATCTCACCTCACCCCCCCACGACACGACGCACCTTCCCCCCCTAAGAAAACCCTGCTCCACCCAATCCCGGCCCCCCACAACATGGCACAATTCCCCCCTCCCCCCCCAATGACATGGCACAAAACCCCTCCTCCCCCTCCCAAAAAAAAACCCCCACTCCAGCCAAGTCCCCCCCACGACATGGCAACCCCATGAAAAAACCCCTCTCCATCCATCCTACCCCACCTCACCTCAAAAAACCCCGCTCAACCCACCCCACCCCACCTCACCCCCCCATGACATGACACACTCTCATCCCTCCCCCCCACCCCACCCCACCTCACCTCAGAAAACCCCGCTCAACCCACCCCACCTCACCCCCCCCAAAAAACCCCACTCCACCCTAAACACTCCCTCCCCACCTCACCCCACCCCGCCTCACCTCGCCTCAGTAGAATCCTCAGATATCCTAGATCATATATTCAAAACCCTAAATCCTCTTTTTTCAATAAACAAGGCTTTACTTCACAGCAATGCAAAATGAATCTTCAGAAGGCCCAAACACACATGAAACTCTATGCTGATGAAAAACGAAGGCATTTGGAATTCCAAGAGGGGGAATTGAAAGTGCCTAAGTCCCGCTACTCAACTCTCAAAGAGAGCAGCAGTAACAAGCTAGCCCATCACTTCTATGGCCCATACCGGATCTTGAAGAGAGTTGGTGACTTGGCCTACCGCAACTCCCCCCTACCACCAAAATCCACAATGTGTTTCATGTTAGCCAACTGAAACCCTTTGTAGGCTCCTCATTGGACTATGTGGAAGACCTTCCCCCCCATAGATGAAGAGGGCATCACTCAATATGTCCTTGAAGCAATCATTGGGCAGTGAGATAAGCACTTACGATCCCGATCCATCAAAGAATACCTCATCAAATGGCAAGGCCTACCCTTGGAAGAAGCCTCTTGGTGCCCAGCAACCATCCTCAATGAATTTCCCTACCTCCGTGAACCCCAACAGCTAGAAGACTAGCCGCTCATGCCCCAAATTGCCCACTCTCTGCCCGCAGACTGCACATTGTTTTAGAACAGTTTTGTACTTACTCAAATCACATGCATGTTCCTTCTACATAGGCTGAAAGTTCTTGCAATAAGCTTCGTTTCGACATATGGTACGCCCTATTTGGAGCAGCCTATCAAAAGTTATGACCAGTTTACTTCAACAGACCGGTCCTGGACTGCATGCTGTCCCTAGTCTCTCCACACCTAATCTTCATTGTCAAAGGGCTCTGAGTAGTACTTTGCAACCCTCCCTTAGCCCACCCATCACTCCTCTCTATTTCTCCTTGTTTTTTAGGGCAAAAACTTTTAGAGTGGGGATGGATTGTAACAAGCGGGATACACACCGACTAGGGTTTAGACACCCCGTCACACTGACCGGGGTATTTAAGGTGTAAGAGCCCTAGATTAGGGAAACCAGTTATTATCAAGATCATACTCTTCACCTTCATCTCTAGCTTCCATGGCTTCCTCCTCCCTTCTCTCTTTCTCTCTCTTCTTCTACTCTTCTTCCTTCTTCTTCTTGTTCTCTTTCTCTCTCCTCATCTCTTCTTCTCTCTCCTCTCAACTTCTTTCATTACATTATCATTCTCAATACATGAAGAGGACTTGGCCATGTAACTAAGAAGATTGGATCAAGTTGAAGATGTTAAAATTTAGGATCATTTGTTGTTATTTTATTGTAAATTTAGTGTTAGATTTTATTTGCCAAAATATGATCAAGATAAAGGATTGAGAGTTTTATGGTTAGTCATAAGTTACAATGAACTTAATGGGACCTTAATGTCAATGTTTTGGCTTTTGTGTTCTCCTCGGATTACAAGTTATCTGTAAAAATTTGAGACCTTAGCTTGGGTATGGAGACATGCACCTTAAAAGTGTTCAAGTTGAAGAATATTCTACTCTTAATTAGCTTTTATGCTCATATTTTAGCTAAGTTTGTAATCCATTTTTGTCACTTAATAATATACAAATATTTTAAATGTTTGGAATTTGTCATTCTAAATGTATAATTAGAGGTTGGTGATGAGGCTAAGAAGACTAGGTCAAATTGAAGACTTCAAAATGTTAGGATTATTTGTTGGCTTCTAGTAGAAATTAGTTCAGATTTTGTTGTCCAAAATGTTATTAAGATTAAGAATTGAGTGCTTTATGTTTAATAGGTATTGAGCTTATTGATATCCATATTTTAGCTTTTTTGATGCCTTTGAATTGCCAAAATTTTGTCAAACTTGGAGACCTTAGCTTGGCTATGGAAAGATCCATCTTGACATGTATTCAGGTTGAAGAATTGACTTTGAGAATTTTAAGTGCATCCATGAATCTCTAGTATAGTTTAAAACTATATTTTTCCAATCTTGTTAAGAGAAAGGGTCAATGATAATTTTATGGTCAACTAGTGAGCTTACTGGGACCTAATTTACATTATTTTTCATTTCCAAAACATGAGACAAAAAATTGGACCTCTTTGTGCAAGCATTTGTACAATATAATACACATCTCAACCTCCTCATTATAAAAACATGAGATAATACAAAGTGATTTTTGTAACTTAACTAAGTTTTTTGCATATTAATATGGTATGCACATCAATATTGTTGCCTCCTTTTAGCTAAATTATAAGATGATTTTTGACATATAAAAAGGAAGTTGTGTCACTTTGATGACAAAGAAATTTGATGCACTAACTGACTTCAAATTGCGTTGCCTAAAATATTTTAGGATATACTTTGATATCATGAAAATTACTTTAAGATTGTATTTAGAATCTTGTCAAATCATGTGCTTAGAGCTGGGTGTGCTTTAACTTGATTCATGTCAAGTCTCCTTAGAATATGGTACACTTTTATGTGAATTGAAAAATACTGAAGCATGACATCTATAAAATTGTGCTCTCTTTCACGATTACATTAAGCTTAGGATTAAAATCTTCTATGTGTCTTAAAGCTAATATCAATCTCATAGAGGATATCATTGAGCATATCCACAAGGCCATGCTCAACTTAAAGAGAGTTTGATTGTATTGTTGAGCTTTATCCATGTAGCCAAGTATTTCCCACTATATTAGTATTAACAATCCATCATTTTAGTCCAAGTATCGAGGCACAGAGCATGGACTTTGAATTACAGGTCTTTAGTATCAAATCAAAGACTCATGGCCATGAAGGAAGAAATTCATGTCAACCTCTAGGCACCCATATACATTATCAACGTATACACAAGCTTAGAGCTCAACCAAAAACATACATGGTTGATACATACATGGATCACCTATTTCATGTATTTGAGAGAGAGCTTGAGCTTGTGATCAAGACTATAGCAACCTTCTTGATTTGGTATGATTATGAGGTGTCTTTGGGAGGGGACTTGAGCATGTTCTCGAGCTCATATCAGCCCTCTCATTATGGGAAAGGAGCTTGCTAAGATGATTTCACCATGTCCCTTTAAGGGAATGTCAAAATACTCTCTCTTCTCTCATTGAGATACCTATGAGATAGCATGCTTGAGCATGTGCTTAAGCTTGTATCCGAACCCTAGCTATTAATACAACTTTTTTATATATCTTTGGGATATAGATTGTGCACGTTCTCAAAATTGTAAAACCCTCTTCTTATGGGAAAAAAATCTTGTCAAGTGGTTTTTCCTCTCTCCCTTTGAGGGCATGGAAGAAGGTCTCTCCTCTCTCAGTGACATGGCCATTAGACAGTGTGCTTCAAGCATCCTATCTATTTGATACGAGTTTTTGATATATCTTTGGGAAAGATCTTCAGCATGTGCTCAAGCTATATCTTTATGGGGAAGGGCCTCTCAAGTGTAGCATGGTAGTCTCTTGTATCTCATTGAGGTGTCTATGAGACAAACCTTGAGCATGCACTAAAGCTTGTATCAATACTATCTTCCTTATGTGAATTTCTAACATGTCTTTGAAACAAAGCTTCAGTACATGCTCAAGGTTGTATCAACTCTTCCTTTTTGGGGGAGGATCTTCATAAGATAGGTTCCTAGATTTTCTTATCCCTTTTATATGTATTTGACAAAGAGCTTGAGTGTGTGATCAAGCCTATAGCAACCTTATTTGTTTCATACGACCCTCAAGTGTCTTTTAGACACATAGAGATGTCATCTTCTTAGATCCGTGTTCCTTATGACTCACATCCACTTGACTTTTCTAATAGTTGTCACACAAATAATATAAATTATGTAAGCATCAGACCATGCTTTTCCTAAAGGGGATTCCTATGATGTGAGAATAAACATGTTTTTGAAGCATTTCAATGATTAAGTGGGACTAAGATTGAGAGCGAAATTTAGGTGACGGGAAGTGCTTAAAAATAGCTAAAAATTATGAATATCAAGGGAAAAATATTCAATGTCAAAGGCGGCGGCTCGATCTAGGACGATTTTAAGCGCCAAAGTGCTTTAAAGGCGCCCGAGCGACACTTGTTGATTTTTCATAATTTTTTAGATAGTCGTGCGGGTTGACACGAGCTACTGGCCAATGCGGGATGCTAAGCGGGACGCCCAGGATTTTTCAGAGCTCAATTCGGAGTCCGGACGGGGAAATGGCCAAGGAAACGGTCAAGATATGAAAAGGTGGACACTTGGGAGGCCAAATTTGAGCATGCCTTTTGAGTTTGGACCCCCCCCAAAAAATTTATGCACCTTATGAAGCAAAAAACGTGGAGAGAGAATGAAGAGGAATGGAAAAACGTGATCAACAGAGGGCGCCATTTTTTTCGCCATGAATGGATGAGAGGCATCATGGCTGCTGCAAACAACCCCCCAATGGATTATGGGGCTTCATTCCCCTCTGTCTGTGGACTCTATCGCCGCCTCTCGCCCGAGAAATGGTGGTCTCTATGAAGAATTCTGATTTCAGTCTTTCTCTCTCCTCCCTCTCTCTCTTCTAAAGGCAAGTTCATGTGGGAAGAAGAAGGAAGAAGAAAGAATGATGGAGGCTTGTCCGGCATGGATCGGATTGCTCCACGGGCTGGAAATGATGATTGGTGATTGTGCTGGACATGAAGTGCTGCTGATTTCCAAATCTACAGCCATGGACATGAAACCCGAAACACGCAAATAAGCGGTAATTCAAAATTTTCAAAGGAAATTTGAGATTCTATAGCATTTGATGGATGAAATGTTGTTCATGTGGGATAAAAACTGTTCATGTTGCTATTTTCTATGAGTTCTTGCTGGTCATAATCAAAAAATCAGAAAAATATGCATTTTGTGGTTCAAAATAATATGCTAAAACACGTAAAACATGAAAAAACAAGGGAAAATGAGGGTTTTTGGCATAAAAATGGAAAAATGGATAGGAGCACCAACTAAACTTTCATTTTTCTGCAAGAAGGAACTAAGGGCCACAGCCCATAACCTGTTCTTAATTTTCAGTAATTAAATAATACAGGAAAATAAGGGAAAATACAAGAAAATGGTGGAAAAACCCTAAAAAATAGGGAAAAAATGCATTTTGGGTTTCGAAAAATAAGGATAAATAAGAGCAATGTTTGTGAATGTTTGTGGGGACTGAAGCATGAGGATTTGCCTCAGTTCAACCCCACCTTCTTGTTCTAGTGTGTCTTTTTCTGTTTTTTTCACATAAAATGATGTCAAAATACCCTATAAACCTATCCAACGATGCACTATTTAAACGGGGAAAGGTAGAGGAGTTGAAATATGTCTAAATGCCGTGTGAGATGATGGGAAAGTTGCTGATTTCTATGCATAGCATTTAGGACGGATGATAATTAAAATTAAGAGCTTAGTAGCACGAGGATCACCTCGGTGCTAGGCCCATGCAACGAAGCACGATCGGTAGTTGGAAACCATTAAAAGAATGTTTTTTCACTTGTGCACGATACTATTTTGCTAAATGTTTGAGCACTAGGCATCCACCAAATGCATAGAGCATGAAAAGAATTTAAAAGTATCAGTGATCAGCTCCTGGACATGCATTGCAATTGGTTTATGAGGACATGACCTACGTTGAGAGGCAGTGAGATACCCATGCTGTAGGCTAGTCGTGGGGTCTAGGGGAAAGAGAAGTAAGGACAATGGTACATTCCTGGACACGCTTATTTGGTATCTCGAGCGACTTGTGTACGAAATGTCTATATGTTGAGCGACGCATCGAGGGGCCAATCCCCAAGGTGTAGGAGAGTCGCAGAGGGTTGACGGCATTCAGCCGTAGGAGGAACCCCATGTGTATGTGATTCGAGCCTTTTGGCTATGTGAAAGGGACTCCCTCTGAGGAGTAATATTGGGTTAGGATCAGTTGGACTACAACGTATTACAAACGCAATGTTTAGGAAGGCAGAGATTTTGATAGACGCTCCTGGCCGCGAGGCCGAGGGGTTGTCTTCTGCGTAGTGACGAGGTCCGGCTAGTGCATGAGCCAGTGCCGGCCCGTTTTTTGGTCCATCAAAGATCTATGAATTAGGGTTGAACTTTCAAACAAAATGTCAAGTGAAATTGGACATATAAGAATAGTTTTGCATATGTCAAGGTGACACCCAAGTTAATCTAACACCATACTTAGAATGTTGTTAAGTTATGTTCTTAGAACTTGGTGTACTTTAACTTGATTCATGTTAAGTCCCCTTAGAATAGGATACACTTTGACCCTTTTAATGAAAGTGAATATACAATACATACAAGTTTGTTTAAACATTATTAAAATTCATCCACAATGAAAACCTATCAAATACCCTTAGAGTAGAATGCTATGACATCTTGACTCAAATTCAAGATTGAGATGATGGATAATCAAATCTTATGAATAACTTATCATACACATCAAATTTTTGAATCCATAAGCTTTTTCATCATATAGATCTACTCAAACAATAAGACTTCAAATTTGGTTATCACATCAAGTCTTTGAATTAGGTTACATTTAATAACCTTTGATCTACATATGTTTAAAGGGTGAAATGATACTACCTATTGTTATAAGCAAAAATTAGTTTATCAAAGTTCTTTGATTTGTAATGTCGTAAACATCTATCAACTCCGAATCTTGCTTGCAAAGGTATTAACACTAAGGGATCTACAACTAGTAGTTTGTTCTATTGCTCAAGACTCAACTCTGATATTAAAATCCTATTTTTAATTTTAAGCACATCAAAATCTAGAATCTTTACCTATTTAACAAGCATACAAGACCAAGAAAACATAAAGTTTTTATTATTACCTCAATGATGCAAGGATTGTAGGATCTAAAACATATGCATTCTTAGATTGCAATATGCATACATCAACTTCTCTCAACTCTACTTTGTTTAGCCCATTTATTTCACATATTCTGATCATAATGGTACAAAAAAGTCGATATGGAGCCCTTTGATGGGACCTAAAATGGGCCAGTATTGGCTATAGCACTAGCCGGACCTCATGCTCATGACACACAAGTACCCTCATGGCCTCGCGGACCAGGAGCGTCAACCTAAGGCTGAAGGACAAACTGCCCTAAAGCTTAATTCCTGCGTTTATAGTTTATAGTCCAATGTTTCCCTAAAACTCCTCAGAGGGAGAACCCAAAGTACATACGCAATGCCACGATCACACACATATAGGAGGCACTCCACCGACTAATAGTCAGAGCCCCACTGCAGCTCTCCTACATCGCAGGGATTAGCCCTTTGATGCACTGCTAAATATATAACACAAACGAGCACAAACTCCTCTCAAGGTACCAATATTTTACGTTCCAGGATGTACCATTCCTCACTACACTTTCCCTTTAGGACCCAACGATTAACCTACAGCTTGGGACGTCCTCTCACTCTCATCGTTGGTCACAGCCTAAGTAAGATAGGTGCCATGCATCCAGGAGGTTTTTCTAATACATTTTAATTGTTATGCTTAATGCAAATTGTGTATGGCTATGTGCTCAGACAAAAGAAAAATCAGCATCGTGCATGGTGCATAAAGCATTCTTTCCATGAATTTCACTAACGCGTGCTGCGTTGAAAGGAGGCACCGAGCCATATACTCATGCTACCATCCTCTTTATTCAAACCGGTTCCTATATGCCAAGTGCAATGCATAAATCAAATCTTTTCCTTTATCTTTCAGTGTTTCAGCCCCTCTTCATCCAACTCTTAGCATTTTGCATCATTGATCGGTTAGATAGGGTTTCTATGCATTTTTCCCTTTTAAAAGAACGATAAATACGCACAAAACATAGAAACGGGGACAAACCAAGGTCAACCTCATGCTTTGCCATCGTTATACATTGCACAAACATAGATATAAATTTTTCTAATTTTTCTCAGCCCATTTTTCATTTTTCCCTAATTTTAAATCCATTTTCTCCCTTTTTGGGTATTTTTCTCTATTTTTCTTTAATAAATAATGATTGAAAATAAAATTTGATTGTGGGCTGTGGCCCTTAGGTTCATTGATAGCAAAAACTCAGATTTAGTTGGTGTGACATATCATATTTCTCATTTATATAGCAAAAAACCCAAATTTACCCTTAAAATACGTGTTTTTATGTATTTTAACACTAATTCCGGCCATGTAGCCTTATATTTTCCAATTTTCAGGTTGCAAATAGTTAAAACTCATGGAAAACAATATGATAATGAAATTTCATCCCATATGAACAAGATTTCATAAAGCAAATAGCATAAAAAGATCATTTTCATTTATAAAAATAGCATTACCGCTTATTTTCAGGTCTCGGTTTCTTGGTCTTGATTACGGGACTGATTTCCAGCATGCATTTAATGCTCAGCATCTTCAAGAATAGCACTCTTCATGTCTTCATCCATCCGGAAGCAATCCGGTCTTATCCGGACAAGCTTTCCTCCACCATTCTTCATTGTCTTCTTCCACACAAGAATAGTCCCTTAAGGGAGAGAGAGAGAGGAGAGAGAAAGACTACAAATAGAGATCTTCATCCAGACTATCATTTGAGGAGTGAAGGGCGGCGATAGAGTCAACATACAGAGGGTAGGCAAGGGCCATGATGTGTTTTGTAGGTTGTATGCAACCTCCATGCCATGATGAGGGAGGAGAAGGCGCATTTTTCGGGCACAAACTGGCGCCTCCTCCCTCCACGTTTTGATGAATGCTATGCATTTTTTTTCATATGACATTTAAATTTTGAGCTCCCCAAAGGTCACTTGCCCATTTTGCCCAAATTTTGTCCACCCCTTCGCATCTTGACCGTTTCCTTGGCCATTTCCCCATCCGGTGTCCAAATCGACTGCTGTAAATTTTTGCGCATTCGGCTTGACATCCCGCATTGGCCGGCAACTCCTGACAACCCGCAGGGTAGTCTAAAAAATTATCAAAAATCAACAAGTGTCGCTCGGGCGCCTTTTAAGAGTCATATTCCACTTGGTGCTTAAAATTGTCCTAGTTGGAGCTGCCGCCTTCAACATTGAATATTTTTCCCTTGATATTCGTAATTTTTAGCTATTTTTAAGCACTTCTCGGCATCAAAATTCCACTCTCATTGGCGACCATGGGATAGGGCGACTCAGCCCATCGAATCCCACAATAGATCTACACAAAACAACTAAAGGAAGCATCAAGCTGATACAAAATAGATACATACTAAACACAGCACTATGCTCACCCTACCCCGTGGCAGAACCAAGGCATGAAATCCATAAGGAGTAGGCCTAGCATGATCTGATAGAAGGTGTGAAGCTAGGCACTAACCGACTGCTCCAACACAGCCAAACTAAAAAGAATTGTCAAAGAGGTTGCCCTAAGTGGTGGTCTGAACTACCTACCTAACCAAGGACAACACAACCAGGAGCTCCTACTAGGCGAGGACTCCTATAGCCTGATCAAGAAGTATTTTCTCTCAGCACATTTCTTCTTTTAGGGTTTATTTTCCATACTCGGGTATGTAAAAAGAAGGGAGCTGAGCGTAGTGACCCAAGGAGAACAGGGCATCGGCCTCAGGACCTGTCTCGGTACCCAAGAACCTACCAAACCCTCGCAAGGCGACACTTAATCCTTTTCTATCACTCACGTTTATTTTCGCTCCAACCTTCCTTATTTTCTTCTTTTCCAGCAAGACACCACGCCTAGGAAGACAAGGCATCGGCCCCGGGTCTGACTCATCCCCAGGAACCTACCAGGCCTTCACAAGGCGATGAGTAATTGCTTATAAGTTTTTCCCTTTCTTTTCTTTTCTTCTTTTATAGGGGTTAGAACCCCTTTTTACACACCTCTATACATATTGATTTTCTTTTAAGAAATTCAGGGTTTTATTTGCATCATCATTATTAGTTTTCCTTTGGCAGGCTTCTCTAACTGCCTCACAACTAACAATAACTTCTAGAACGGCTGCCTAGCAGGCTAGCAGAACAGGGTCACTAGGACTCCCATCTAAAATAGGTATTTTGATGCTTAACAATGTCTTTACAGGAGGCAACGACTGCTCCTCCCTCAGACCTACTAAACCTAAACCTGGGATTGCATGCCTTGGACTTCGATCCCCCACAAGAAAAGAAAAACCCCTTAACAAGTACACAAACACATATAGCATAAAAACCACAGTACTCATAAAGGAGAGATATCACTTGGATAGGGCCACGAGAAGCTTCCACGCAACAAAAGGCTCCTTCCAAGCTCTTCTTCCGAACCTGTCTAGCACAAAACTAAAACAAGAAACCATTAACCGTACCTGCACTAAACAGGCAACTAGCCCTCTTGGCCTTATGAAATAAAGCACTTCACTACAAAATTTGGTCGGCCCTCTTGGCCTAATGAAATAAAACATTCAAAACCTCGCAAAACGGGCCCTGTTGGCCTAACGAGATAAAACAAAATAGCACCTACACATCCCTCCCCGAAATAGTACAGATATACAATAATAATCTCCTTTCCAAGGAGGAAAAACTAGGGCTCCCAGCCCTAAACTAAATGCATAAGGTTATGACCCATCCCTCTTGCATATATAGCAAGAGGCGTATGCATAACGAGTTGTGTAATCAGCCTATGGGTCCAGGATAACAATGGTAGATTGGTCTCGGCTACTCTTTGCATCACCCATATCAACCATCATCTACCATATATTGCATGCTCTGATAACATTCCCCACAAGCGACCGGGTCCTGTTTCATCATTGATCACAATATCCAAACTAGGACCACAATTGAAGAAGAGGTCTTCCTCATAAGCAAGATTTGCCAAAGAATCCGCAAACTAATTCCAGTAACAGGGAATCAGCTGAAAAGACACTCTCTCAAACTCCTCAAGTAGGGTCATGTGAGAAATGCGGGATCTAGAGCATGGCAAAGACGGAAGCTATGGAGGATGGAAGATGAAGATACTACTCATGTTGACATTGACAAAGAAGACAACTGTTACACAAGTGAATTAGGTTTCAAGATTGAGACTTGAACTCATAAACACAATCTTGTGTAAGACTGACAATGACATAGAGACTTGACAGAAAGAGACAAGTACTATTGCATTATCATCATATGAAAGTGATAGTCAAGTACATCATTATATAGGAATGCTTGGTAGCACATTTCATCACTGTGCCTATGGGATCTGTCTCTCTTCCTAGAATGAACTGCATCTTCCTAGCCTACTTGTTCCATACAAAGGGGCATACATAGGGTGTGATTGGCAGATTCTCAACACCCCTCCTCAATCACAACCTGAAAGTACAAAGTGTGTAGAGGCTTTAGTGAGAGCTGCACCTGTAAAGTGTGGGTATACCACAAACATGGCAAAACACCAGAGGCTGTCGCAAAAAAGGCTAAGTGTGGGTACCATAAACATGGTGAACATCCAGAGGCTGTAACAGGGGCCTCACAAAGTGTACAGAGGCTGTAGTACAAGGCTACATGAGGAGTTTACAAAGCTTATGAAAGGAACATTAAGGCAGGTACAATGCTTTTAAAACAGAAAATGAGAGACAAGGACCGATAGGCCCTTGTGGTCTTTTTCAGCATATGATTTCTCTTTGTCAGCATGGAAAATCTTCTTGTCTTTCATCTTTGGTTCTTCAGCTTTGAATGATGTGGTCTTTTGGTCTTCATGGCTGATCTTCTTATTGTCCTTCTTCCTTTGCTCTTTGATCTTATGGTCTTCTTGGTCTGGTTCCCCATGGACTTTGCTTGCAGCTTTAGTCTTCATGTCCAAGTCTTTGTCCCCCTCAAGCAAAGACATCTCATTCTTCATGATGGCCAAGGTGACTGGAGTGTCTTCAAAAACTTTAGATGGAATCATTGATTGCACTGTAGTATGAACAACTCCATGTCTCTCTGCAAGTAGATCACAAAAATCTTCTATGTAGTGTAGATAAGTCATGTTACTTTTCATAAAGTGTATCCACATATAAATCTTCTTGGTTATCATAGATATGACCAAGAATCTGCTTTAAATCTGTGAGTAAGTGGCAACCAAATTGATCTTCAATGTGTCAAAAAACACAAGTGAAAATAGTGTTAAATCAACACTCTTAAGTATCAAGGGATACTAGAGTTGAAGATGGTGATTCTTGATGCCGTCGATCCTTTGCTTGATGAACCCGTTGTTTGAGTCCCCTCCTTGCTAGTAAAATCTTGCTGAACACTGAGTAAATACTCAGATCAGATTAGCAAAACCTTCAGTTGAGTGAAAAGAGTAAGAAAATGAAGCTTTGGAGCTCAAGTCTATGAGAGGTCTTCAAATCTTCAATGGTCTTTAAGTGCTTCAGAGATCTCCCCTCCTTGATTTGATGGACAAATGTTGTTGGAGACTAATCAAATCAATGAATCAAAGTGGTAGGGTTTAGCTTGACTCAAGCCAATGAGGAAAATCAAGTGAAATGAAAGCTTGAGACAAAATAGCTATGGAGTCCCACAGTTAGGGTTTTCAGCCTGCCTGGTTTTTCTGCTACATCAGCCCGTAAACACAATCATCCGGTGACAAACTCGAGTTGGAGGTAGCTTAGGTCATGGGCTTACAAAGCCCTATGGTTGCAGGACACGACGCAGTACAGACGGGCTCCATGGTGTGTACGACCGGGCAGAGGCGCAGATTTAACAGCGATCTCCAATTCACACAACGCTGGGCTCGATGATGAGCAATGTTGGACTGTGATGTACCAGGAGGCTTCGCCCTGACCTAGGCAAGATATCTCCAGAAGAAAGCGGGTCAAAATATTGAGTGTGGAAGGAGATCAAGAAGCTCCAAGGAGGCAGGGTGCAGTCCTGGCTATGGCAGACACAGTTCAAGATGAAGGTCAAGTTGAAAAATGGAGTCATGAGCTGACATTGAGTTGGATGTGAGTTGGATAGAGGTTGAGAGGAATCAAGAGAGGCTAGAGAAGCAATGCCATGCCCAACTGGGCTCTGATACCATGTGAGAAATGCGGGATCTAGAGCATGGCAAAGACGGAAGCTATGGAGGATGGAAGATGAAGATACTACTCATGTTGACATTGACAAAGAAGACAACTGTTACACAAGTGAATTAGGTTTCAAGATTGAGACTTGAACTCATAAACACAATCTTGTGTAAGACTGACAATGACACAGAGACTTGACAAAAAGAGACAAGTACTATTGCATTATCAGCATATGAAAGTGATAGTCAAGTACATCATTATATAGGAATGCTTGGTAGCACATTTCATCACTGTGCCTATGGGATCTGTCTCTCTTCCTAGAATGAACTGCATCTTCCTAGCCTACTTGTTCCATACAAAGGGGCATACATAGGGTGTGATTGGCAGATTCTCAACAGGTCATAATAGTACGATGATACATACAAAGAATGGGATTCCGCACTGTGTATGTCCCATCTAGCTAATTCAAGATCAACTGGGAATCCCCTTTTACTAACAACCGACGAATACCACCTTGTTTGGCAATATGTAGTCCCATAATCAAGGCTTTATACTCCGCCATATTGTTAGTGAATCCTACCCTGAGATAAGCAGCTAACTTCATCGTAACTCTACGTTGGGATCTCAGATTACTACTCCCACACCCCCTTTTTTATTAGGGCCCCTGGATGCTCCATCAAAATATAATGTATACATCCACAATGGGTTTACACAGCCGGCCATCACGAACTCCTCTATTCGTAGTTATGGTAATCAAAGTTTAGCATGTTTAGAGGATGAACTGATGGCTCCATCCCACCTTCTTCATTGAACTCAACAGGGATGCTTGTCAACAGCCGTAAGCAGTGATGGCAAAAGACTTTGATCCCCCACACAAAGGTTATGTCTTATTGCTCAATCACTTTGTATCCTTTGCTCCACCAAATAAGTTTTCCCTGATGGTATCTTTGCTCCAGATATGGGTGCTCCAAATAAGGAATTAACCGCCCCATCAACCAGCTTTAAGCTCTTTTGCAGGTCTCAAATCATCCCCAGCATGGACCTATGCATTGTCCGTATTAGCATACTTAGAAATAATAAGGTTTAATCTTGTTAAGATTAACCTTATTTTTAAACTCTACTCCCTGCAGATCAGATAATAGAGCCGTAGACCTATTTTTCCCCAACCTAACAATCTTGTAGGGCCCATCCCATTTAGGTTCCAGCTTCCCTGGAAACAGCTCCCTACGCGCATCGTAATATAGGACTAATTGCCATTTTTTAAAGGTATATTTCTTCACTTTAAGGTCATGCAACTGCTTCATCCGATATTTAGCTACCTCCTGGTGTAATAAGCTCTACAAGTTCAGCTCATCCAGGTGGGCTATGATCGTGAAACGTTCAAAAAGGGAATCCTTATCTCCCAAAGAATGGTTAATTGCAAACCGTATGGTTCGCAACTCAATCTCCAGGGGTAACACACACTCTTC
Organism: Lygodium microphyllum; assembly: GCF_053477565.2. Taxonomy (NCBI): domain Eukaryota; kingdom Viridiplantae; phylum Streptophyta; class Polypodiopsida; order Schizaeales; family Lygodiaceae; genus Lygodium; species Lygodium microphyllum. The sequence continues at coordinate 74,002,954 of NC_141159.1, forward strand.
CCCATAAACCAATTTAAATGGAATATGGCTGGTAGCTCGCTTGAACGTGGTATTATACGCCCATACTACCACATACAACTTCCTGTCCCAGTCTCTTTTCTTCTCAGAGACTATCTTAGACAAGATACCCACAAGCTGCTTATTAGTACTTTCCACCTGCCCATTTGCTTGCGGATTATAAGGAGTCGTTTTATTATTCTTGATTTGCCAAGCCTCAGTTAAGCTTTTAATCACCTTATTCAAAAAATGGGTTCCACGGTCCGACACTAATTCTTTCGGGGGACCGAAACGATAGATAATCTGCTCTAAAAGGAAACTTGCAGTCTCTTTTGCGTTGTCCTACCTCGTCGCCCGTGCTTTTGACCATTTTGTAAAATAATCAGTGGCTACTATAATATACCTCTTCTGAGTAGTAGACGATGGGATGATAGGACCCACAAAGTCAATGCTCCACTTCTCAAATGGAAGGATAGCCATGATAGGCGCAAGTGGGCATTTCCTATTCTCTCGGCTGCTGTCATGTCTTTGACAGATATCACATTTCTTTACATACTCAAAAGAATCTTGGAAGATGGACGGCCACCAATATCCAGCTCGTAAGGCTTTCTACACCGTCAACCATGCAGCAAAGTGCCCTCCACATGCAGAGTCATGACACTCCTCCAAGATGAAAGGAACCTCGTCAGGCATCACACATCGGCGGTAGATATCATCAACACCCTGCTGATATAGTGTCCCTACGATCAAGAAAAAATTCAAAGCATGTTGTTTTATTTTCCTCTTTTCAGACTTTGATAAACCAGCTCCCGGCTCTCCTATTGATAGATAATGCGTAATAGCATCATACCAAGATGGAATAGAAGCTGTATCAATTTTAAACATTTCTTCAATATCACTTCCTTCAGCCAAAATCTCTTTCGGTTCTCCGAAATCCACAAGGCATTCCACAATACCCTATAACCTTGGTGGCTTACTCTTAATATCATAATCAAACTCCTACAAAGTGATTAACCACTTTGCCAAACGATTAGGCGGTTGTAGCTTGTTCATAAGCAATCTAAGCCCTTCCGCCTTCGTATAGAACACTACCTTTTCATAGAGGATGTAGTGCCTGAATTTCTTAGTCCCAAAGACCATCGCAAGACACAACTTCTCCATGTAGGTATAGTTAATCTCTGAAATGCCCAATTTTTGACTAGCAAAAGCTATCGAATGATACCACTTGTCCTCCCAAATTTGGGCTAAACAGCAGAGCTGATACTATGCATAGTGGCTACTGAAAATATATAGAACACCTCACCCCTTTTAGGTGCTTTTAAAACAGGTGCTTTTACTAGCTCCTGTTTCACATCCTCGAAAGCTACCTTACAAGGGTCGCTCCATTCAAATGAACAGCTAAAGGATAATACGTTCGTTAATGGCAACGTTCTTTCTGCCAAGGCATTTATAAATCTCCGATAGTATCCTATCGATGACAGAAATCTGTGAACCTCTTTCGGAGTGCGTGTGGACTCATAGCAACTATAAACTTGATTTTTTCAGGGTCAGTTGCTATCCCTACTGAACTGACCACATGGCCTAGCAATAGCCCATAAGGTACTCCAAAGACACACTTCCGTGGGTCAAGAGCAATATAAAATTGTCTGCAATGCTCAAAGCACTTTCTTAAAATAACCAACATCCTTTCCCTTATAGTGGCTGCCCCCAGGTCGTCAATAAATACTTTCAACTCATCTGGGGAAATGTCACCAAAGGTCTTGTCTGCTGTTCGTTGCCATGATCTAGGTGCATTGCACAAACCAAAGGCCATCACATGGTACGCAAAAGTACCAAAGACAGTAATAAAAGTCTTTTTCAACTTGTCCTCTTCTGCAATTGCCATCTGGTTATATCCCGCAAAGCAATCCATGAATGAATATATCTCCCTACCCGCTAATTGATCCAAGATCTGGTCAATAAATGGCAACGGGTAGTAATCCTTAACTGTTTGCTTATTCAACTCTCTAAAATCTACACATTAACGGATCTGGTTGTTTTTCTTCTTCCTGATAACAACTGGTGAACACCATTCTGTGTGTTGTACAGGAAAGATTAAACCAGCTTTTCTTAACTTTTGTAACTCCTCAAACAACCCGTCCCTTAGTTCGAAAGGCATACGCCTTACTTTCTAACGCACAGGACGACTGCCTTCTTTTACAAGAATAGTATGAGCAACCAGGCTAGGAGGAATACCTCTCAGCTCAAGCAAAGATATCGCGGAATTCTTGGATCAAGGACACATAGTCCTCCCTTTCTGTTGAACTGAGCATGGAACCTAATTTAATAGGCCACGAATCATTCGGCGTGCCAAGGTCCAACTCAATCACATCTGCATTTCTTATCCTATCTTGCGGCTCTATCGGCTCATTTAGAGTTATCTGATAGATATCCTCTGTAGTGGACCCCTCTTTAGATTCATCACTGGATGATGTCTCACTACGAGATGGATCATCTGCTATTTCTAACTCAGTAGAAGATAAGGGAGCTCTCTCACTTTGAGGAGACTCAGGGTAAGTATCGACTATTACTCGATTGGCACATCTACCTAGAACCACATGACCGGCGGGTATATTGACTTGACAGTCTGTTCGTAAGATCCAAGGCCTACCTAGCAAGACTCAATAGCTAGGACGTCCTGCAAATCTTATCACCCTAAAGTCCAAGAAACATTCTACACTCGCAATTGTAACATGGTCTCTAGTAACGCAACCTTCTGGTTGTCTTAGACTATCATCAGCCATTCTAAGAAGGGCAGAACTATCTTTCTGGATGCCTAGTCCCAACCTCTCCATCAATTCTGAACTCATGATATTGATGGAGGATCCAGTGTCTACAATAGCATGTTCCACCAATATCCCATCCACATAAGCTGGAACCCTAGGGTAGTTCTTTTCAGCATGGTCAAACCAATCTTCCCCTACTCATGCTATGCCCAAAGGTTCTACGATATACCCAATACGCAGGATCTTCTTAAATTCCTTGCATAATCTTGGAGACAATTTGATCAATTGTAGAAGATTTACATCTGGTTTGACTTCGCAAATAGAACTTGCTAAATCAAAGTCATGATAAGTAGCCAAAGCTCTCTTTTCTTGCCAAACCATCCTCTCTTTTGGTCTTTGGACTGGTTTTGGTGCTCCTTTCTTGGCTCTTGCCTTCTTTCTCGGCACTTCCTCATCTTTTTTAGGGTCACCTTTTCTGTCAATCGGCTTTAGTGGTCCCCCTTCTATGCTAGGATTTTAGACTTGCGTCCCCTTATTCCCTTGTTTAGGGTTTCCCTCAACCGGTTTTACATTATCTTTGTCAACCTCTTTGGCCTTTTGGCCTCTTGTCATGGCTCTTAAGTTAGAGGTTTCAGCATCATTGACTCGTATAGCCTCAATAAGGCTAACTCCGTTGCCTTGTGGCAACTCTTCTATAGTTGTTTTTCCCCTCTGCAATATTTGCCTTGGTGCATCACTCTACTGCAAGTTATTTCCTTGCGCTCTGTGATTCACAGGGCCCAGTTGTTTACTCCCTTATTGGAGGGAACTAATCTTACTCCAACAGGTAGCGGCTAAATGGCCCGACTTCCCACAAATGTCACATTTCACATTTGGACAGTTTCTGGGGAAGTGCTGCCCACCACACCACTTACAACTGAATCTAGAGGGTCCACCCTCTTCAGGGCGTCGACTCCCTATCAGATTTTGTTACTTCTTCAAGAAATTAACGTCGACGGCTATTTGTCGATATTGTTCGGAAATCATATCGGTATAATGCTTCATCATATCCTTGACTTCGCCAAGGACATTAGATGCACTTGACCCATAGCCTCGATCGTCAACCCATCGTTCCATTGGCCTAACAATCTGATTTGGCATTGGCTGTTGACCCACAGGAACAACATTAGAATTTGAAACTTGGCCTCCAACATTTGGTGGAGCCAACTGACTTGCCATAGGCATAGTCACACTAGGAGGAGCCGGTAGTAAAGGTACATTCTGAACCACGCTCCCTCTCCCATTAGGGTTAGTCATAGGCATCCCTTGACTTCCATTCGTCAATGATGGATTGCCGCTAGGTACTAAACCCCCATTAACATTCATTCAAGAGGGGTAGGCTATTTGTAATCATGCTTCCACTCCCTCTCCCCGCGTAATAGCGGTGTCTATATCTGCCAAGGCCACACTGCTCAATTGCACTTGGATATTAAAGTCCAACCCATGCAAAAAGTATTGCAATTGGGTAGCCGGCGGAATGGGAATGTAAGTTTGCAACTTAGAAATACTTCCTTCAACTTCTTGGCATATGCTTTCACATTCTCGTGAGGATCTTGGTGTGTTAATTCAAGACCCGTAACCAATATTGGCCACCTCTTTCAGGGGCATATTCCGCTCGGAAAGCTGCATAGAATTGATCAATGGTGGTTATGGTTCCAGACTCTATGCTGTGATACCATACCGCAGCCCTTTAACGTCATATTGAAGAAGATCATGAGATGTCCCTCATCTTGGATGCGATAATTGAACATCAATCTTTGAAATTCACAAATGTGAAATTCTGTATCCTCTTCTGCTAACCCATTAAAAATGGGCAAGGGAACTCCTAAGGCTGGTAAATCCGGCGTCCCTACAGGAATTGCAATAGGTTGTGCCATGGTGACAATCGGATTAACAATAGGAGCTTGAACAGGTGAATTCACCCCCCCACTTGAAGTGGGTAGACTTGGTGGAGGAAAGGGAGAACTTACGCTCCCTCCTGCACCTAACGGAATATGTGGAGCAGTTGGGTGACTAAGACCACTGCTTCGTATACGTATTGGGCTACTCCTTTGAGGAGAATAATGGCTTACGATCTCTAACCACTGTTTAGCCCTCTCAGCACGTTCTGCTTTTTGGATTTCGGCTTGACGCTCCTTGTCAGAGGACATAAACCAACTTTCTTTTGGTCGCTAGAAACCCTAGACCCGAAAACCACCACTTATAGGCGGCTCCCGGTAGATGCACCACTGATGGGACCTAAAATGGGCCGGCACTGGCTATAGCACTAGCCGGACCTCCTCACGGCCTCGCGGACCAGGAGTGTCAACCTAAGGTTGAAGGACAAACTGCCCTAAAGCTTAATTCCTGCGTTTATAGTTTATAGTCCAACGTTTCCCTAAAACTCCTCAAAGGGAGAACCCAAAGTACATAGGCAATGCCACGATCACACACATATAGGAGGCACTCCACCGACTAATAGTCGGGGAGCCTCACTGCAGCTCTCCTACATCACAGGGATTAGTCCTTTGATGCACTGCTAAACATATAACACAAACGAGCACAAACTCCTCTCAAGATACCAATATTTTACATTCCAGGATGTACCATTCCTCACTACACTTTCCCTTTAGAACCCAACGACTAACCTACAGCTTGGGACGTCCTCTCATGCTCATCGTTGGTCACAGCCTAAGTAAGACAGATGCCATGAATCCAGGAGGTTTTTCTGATACCTTTTAATTGTTATGCTTAATGCAAATCGTGTATGGCTATTTGCTCAGACAAAAGAAAAATCAGCATCGTGCATGGTGCATAAAGCATTCTTTCCATGAATTTCACTAACGCGTGTTGCATTGAAAGGAGGCACCGAGCCATATACTCATGCTACCACCCTCTTTATTCAAACCGATTCCTATATGCCAAGTGCAATGCATAAATCAAATCTTTTCCTTTATCTTTCAGTGTTTCAGCCCCTCTTCATCCAACTCTTAGCATTTTGCATCATTGATCGGTTAGATAGGGTTTCTATGCATTTTTCCCTTTTAAAAGAACGATACATATGCACAAAACATAGAAACGGGGACAACTGAGGCCAACCTCGTGCTTTTCCATCGTTATACATTGCACAAACATAGATATAATTTCCTCAGCCCATTCTCCATTTTTTCGTAATTTTAAACGCATTTTTTTCATTTTTGGGTATTTTTTCCTATTTTCTTTAATAAATAATGATTGAAAATGAAAGTTGATTGTGGGCTATGGCCCTTAGGTTCATTGACAACAAAAACTCAGATTTAGTTGCTATGATATATCATATTTCTCATTTATATAGCAAAAAACCCAATTTTACCCTTAAAACGCGTGTTTTTATGTATTTTAATACTAATTCCGGCCATGTAGCCTTATATTTCTGATTTTCAGGTTGCAAACAGTTAAAATCATGGAAAACAATATGATAATGAACTTTCATCCCATATGAACAAGATTTCATAAAGCAAATAGCATAAAAAGATCATTTTCCTTTATAAAAATATCATTATCGCTTATTTTCATGTCTCGGTTTCTTGGTCTTGATTACAGGATTGATTTCCAGCATGCATTTAATGCTCAGCATCTTCAAGAATGGCACTCTTCATGTCTTCATCCATCTGTAAGCAATCTGGTCTCATCCGGACAAGCTTTCCTCCACCATTCTTCATTGTCTTCTTCCACACAAGAACAGCCCCTTAAGGGAGAGAGAGAGAGAGGAGAGAGAAAGACTAGAAATAGAGATCTTCATCCAGGCCATTATTTGAGGAGCGAAGGGCGGCGATAGAGTCAGCATACAGAGGGTAGGCAAGGGCCATGTCTGTTTTGTAGGTTGTATGCAACCTCCATGCCATGATGAGGGAGGATAAAGCACATTTTTCGGGCACAAACTGGTGCCTCCTCCCTCCACGTTTTGATGCATGCTATGCATTTTCTTTCATATGACATTAAAAGTTTGGGCTCCCAAAGGTCACTTGCCCATTTTGCCCAAGTTTTGTCCACCCCTTTGCATCTTGACCGTTTCCTTGGCCATTTCCCCATCCGCTGTCCAAATCAAGTGCTGTAAATTTATGCGCGTCTGGCTTGACATCCTGCATTGGCCGGCAACTCCTGACAACCCACATGGCAGTCTGAAAAATTATCAAAAATCAACAAGTGTCGCTCGGGCGCCTTTTAAGAGTCGTATTCCACTTAGTGCTTAAAATCATCCTAGCTAGAGCCGCCGCCTTCGACGTTGAATATTTTTCCCTTGATATTCGTAATTTTTAGCTATTTTTAAGTACTTCTCAGCATCAAAACTCTGATTTCACCCTTCTATCATTTTTTTATTTCAATGTGAAAAACAATATTCAATTTCTTTTCAATGGGTAAATGATAAATTTAGACCTTTGAGTCTCTACAAAACAAACATATCAAATGTAATTTTATATTTATGTGCATTGAAAAGTATTGAAGCATAAAATCTATGAAATTGCACTCTCTTTCACCAGCGCATTGATCTTAGGATTAAGATTCTCTATATGTTTTAAATCCAATCTCAATCTCATAGATGATATTACTAATCTTGTCCACAAGGCCATGGTCAACTTAAAGAGAGTTTGATTATATTGCATTATTGAGCTTTATCTATGTGGTCAATTATTTTCTACTATATTAATGTTAATAACCCATCATTTTAATCCATGTATAGAGGCATAGAGCATGGTTTTTGCATAAATTTTATAACCTTTATAGGTCTTTAGTGTCGAATCAAAGACTTATGGCCATGAAAGAAGAAAATCATGTCAATACTACATAAATATAGTTCAACCTCTAGGCATCTATACACATTATCAATATATGCATGAGCTCAGAGCTCAACCAACAACATACATGATGGATACATATATGGGTCAACTATTTAATGTATTTGAGAGAGAGATTGATCTTGTGATCAAGCATATAGCAATCTAAATGATTTGGTATGATTATGAGGTGTCTTTGGGAGGGAGCTTGAGCACCTTCTCAAGCTTGTATCAACCCTCTCCTTATGGGGAAAGAGCTTGTCGAGATGGTTTTTCCATATCTCATTGATGGCATGGAAATATAGTTTCTACTCTCTCCTTGAGATAGCTATGAGATAGCATGCTTGGGCATGTGCTCATGCTTGTATCCTAACCATATCTATTTGATATGTCTTTGGGATATAGATTGTGCATGTTCTCAAGCTTGTAAAAACCCTCTCCTTATGGGGAAGCATCTCTTCAAGAGGGTCCCCTCTCGCTTTGAGGGCATTGAAGAGAGTTTCTCCTCTCTCATTGAGACTAATATTGGATAGTGTGCTTCAAGAACCCAATCTATTTGATATGTCTTTGGGAAAGAGTTTGAGCATGTGCTCAATCTTATATCAACTCAATCTTTATGGGGGGAACTCTATCTCTGAGTGCAACATGATAGTTTCTCCTCTCTCATTGGGATTTTGTGAGATAGAGCTTGAGCATGTGCTCAAGCTTGTATCAGCAGTGTTAAAGACCCATGGCCCATCAAGGAAGAAATTCATGTCAGTACTACATTATCTAGTTCAGCCTCCAAGGATCCATATACATTATCAATGTATACATGATCTTAGAGCTCAACCAAAAGCATGAATGATGGATACATACATGGGTTAATTATTTCAACCAAAATTTCTAATGATTGTGCACATATATGATATAGAAAATTGTACAACCCCTTATTGCGTAAGAATAATTTAACCCACTGATGATTGATGAATGCCATAAAGGAAACAGAAGGAACCAATATAATGAGAATCTATGCCATCATCAATAAAAATATGGCACATATCACATCATTCATAACATACTACTCAATTATAGCATAGAAGCCATAAAAGTGTATCATTATCATAATTGTATAAATGAATTATAGCAAGTGGTTGCATGTTGCTTGATTCCATTATAAGTTTGATAATGCCTTTGTAACATGAGTATTCTTCTCATTAATGTTGGGATATATTAATAGTATTAGCTAAAAGCACAACATGGAAATGATATAGTTAATATTAGTTCACAAAAATATAAAGATTTTATAAGAATTTTAACTTGTTGTACACACATATACTTACATGATTGCTTGATGGGACCTAAAATGGGCCGGCACTGGCTATAGCACTAATCGAGGGCCTCATGCACAAAATAGACAACCCCACCACACAGCCTCGTGGTCCAGGAGCGAGGCGTTTGTAATACATCGATGTACACTATATAGACTTAATTATGTGTTTGTAGTTGATATGTAGTCTAATGTTTACCTTCCCTTCTCCTCAGAGGGAGATCCCAGATAACACAAACATCACGAAGCTCCTCTCGGCTGATTGCCACGGCTCCACTGCGACTCTCCTACACCTCGGTGATATGCCCCAAGATGAGTCACTCCAAAATATAAAACATAATGCACAAACTCCACTCTTTTCTTGTTTTGTATGATCCAAGAATATATAGATCCTCACCAAATAGTCCCAAGGAAAGTGTACAACTGCCCTACGACAAAGGCTCCTTTCCACTCCACGTATAAGTCATATCCTAAGAAGACAATTACTATGCAATCCAGGACTAATACCATGTCATGCATCATGCACAATGCATATGATCCTAGTGCACAAACAATATTTATCAAATCAGCATTTTGTGATGTGGAAAAACAACCCTTTCATGATTTTCACTAAACGTATGCTTCGATGTACGGAGACTAGCACCGATTTCTCGCGCTGCTATCCCCTTAAACTAAATTATCGCAATTCTAAATGGAAAGCACAATCAAGTATTTCAAAGATTCAAAACCCTCTCAACCCTCTTTATCTCTTAACATCACCCTTTCCCTCTAATGTTTAGGTTATGCTGCGTTGCATAAGTGTAGGGTTTTATTTTGTATGTATTTTTTGCATAAAATGAAAAAAACCATGAACTATAACACATGAATAAAGTCAAAATGAAGGAAAAATTCATACCTCAGCTTTATTATACAGCCACAACCACGAATCATAATTTTCTATATTTTTAATATTGCGAAAATCTTATTTTTCCTCTTTTTTAGCTACTTTTCTCTATTTATTTGTGCATAAAAATAGATTTTTTAAAATTTATGATTAGTAATTGATTATGATAGTTGAAATATATTTTTTCTCAAAATTTTATCCCATGCGCATCTATTTTTCCCACTCGAAACCAATAAAACCTTCATTTTAACACTAAAAATGCACTTTTCGGGCTATAATTTAATTATTGCGACTATTTATTATTATGGATCTTCATTTCTTTAATTCTTGCCCTCAATAATAATGAAAAGAAGCTCCAAACAAATTTTTGTGCCATATGAATTCCATTTCAACCATCAAACATCAACAAGAAACAAATTTCCTTTGTAAAAATGGCGCATACCGCTTACTTGTGTGCTACGGGTTTTTTGATTACTTTTTCGAGTTGCCAATAGTCCGAGCAGTAGAAAATCTTCAATTTTGAACATCTCCCCTTAGCCTCCTCTTGATCTTGGAGAAATTCGGTTCATGCCAGGGACAAGCATCCTTCAACTGGTCTTCATTCTTCTTCATGTGCATGAATTGGCCCTTTAGGGGAGAGAGAGGGAGGAGAGAGAAATACTGAATTCTCATCTCCATGTTTGGGTAGCCATTTCTGAAGCCAAGAGTGGTTATAGGGAGCGTGAAGAACCAGCATTAGGCTGATCTAATCAATTGGTGTGGTTGCTTTGAAGCTCACATAGCCCCCCTCCATGAAATCGTTGCCCTGTCAAAATGGTGCATTCATCCGTTTTTTTCCTGCGCTAAAAATGCCCCCCCCCCCCCCTCCCCCAAGGAAATCAAATTTTGAGGGGTGGCCCCCAAGGGTCACCCTTTTTCACTTCTCCTTCGGGCCCCTTCTCACCAAGTTTGGCCAATTGCCTCTGGTTGTTGGCCGTTCGATGTCCAATTCGAGGTCCGAAAAATCTTGCGCATCCGTCTCGAAGTCCCCCACTGCTAAGCATCTTCTAGAGTCTCATACGATAGTTGGAAAATTTATGAAAATTCCCCAACCATTGCTTGGTGGGTCTTTAAAGCACTTTTGGGTCTTACCGCTTAAAATCATACCGATTGCAGGTGCTACCTTCGACGAAGTCTATTTTTCCCTTGAAATTTAGATTTTTTGGCTATTTTTAAGCACTTCTCGGCATCAAAAGCATATTTTTAGACTATTTTTAATCACTTCTCAGTGTCAAAAATAATCTCTCATTTGCGACCACGGGATAGGACAACTCAGCCCGTTGAATCCCACGAACAGATCTGCACATAAACACCACCACAAATAGCATCAAGCTGATCCAAAATAGATACACAACAAAACACATCATAGCTCTCACCTAACCCCCTGACAAAACCAAGGTAGGAAATCCATGAGGAGTAGACCTAGTATAATTTGACAGAAAGCCCAAAGCTAGTCACTAACCAACTGCTCTAACACGGCCAAGCGAAAAAGAACTATCAAAGAGGTCATCCTAAGTGGTGGTCTAAACTACCTACCTAACGAAGGATAATGCAACTAGGAGCTCCTACTAGGCGAACCTATAGCCTAATTAATAAATGGTGTCTTTTAGCACATTTTTCTTGTAGCCCCGGATTTCCCATACTCAGGCGTGTAAAAAGGAGGGAGCTGAGCATAGTGATCCAAGGAGAACAAGGCATCAGCCTCATGTCTTGTCTTGGTACCCAAGAACCTACCAAGCCCTCACGAGGTGACATTTAATCCTTTTCTAATGCTCACTTTTTATTTTTTCTCCAACCTTCTTTTATTTGCTTTATTGTTCAACTAGTTGCCACCCCTAGGAAGACAAGGCATCAGCCCTGGGTCTTGTCTTGTCCCCCAAGAACCTATCAGGCCTTCACAAGGCGATATACAACTACTTAAAGATTTTTCCTTTCTTTTCTATTGATATAAGGGTTAGAACCCCTTTTTACACACCTCGGTATATTCAAGATTCTTTTGGATATTTAGGGTTTTTCCTTTTGGTTATTTTGAGTAGGCTTCTCTAACTGCCCCACACTAACAAGACCTCGTAGATCAGCCACCTAACAGGGCAGCAAAATAGGGTCACTACGATTGCCTTCTAAAACAGGTCTTTCAGTGCGGCCTAATGATGCCAAGATAGGAGGCAATGACTACTCAAATCTCCCCCAGACATATAAAACCTAAACCTGGGACTTCATGCCTTGATTGCCGGTCCCCAATAAACAAAAAGAAAGCACCCTTACATACACATATATAATTAATTGCTTAAGGGAAAAAGACTCCAAAAGGGGATGAAACCACCTGGACTAGCCACAAGATGCTCCTCCGCAACAAGGGCTCCCTCTAGTGACTTCGTCAACCTACATGATGCAATCACTAAAATAACAAACTATTAAACGTATCTACACCAAACAGACATAGGGCCCTCTTGGCCTAAATAAATCAAGCATTAAAACCTTAAAGCAACTAGCCCTCTTGGCCTAATGAAATCAAATAGGACAACACATATAAATCTCTCCTTGGAAGCAGGCAGATATACGAAAATATGCTCCAGTCCAAGGGAAATTTTAGGGATTTCTGCCCTAGACTAAATGCATCAAGTTATGACCCATCCCTCCTGCATATATAGTAAGAGGTGTATGCATAACCTATCGTTTCATAAACCTATGGGTCCAAGATAATAGTGACAGATGGATCTGGGCCACTTGTTGCATTACCCATATCAACCATCGCCTACCATATAATGTGTGGTCTGATAAAACTCCCCACAAATGACCAGGTCCTGTCTCATGATCAATAGCAACATCCGGCGGACTAGGACCACAGTTGAAGAAGAGATACTCTTCATAATCAAAATTTGCTAAGAAATCTGCAAACTGATTCCAAGAATTTGGAATGAGTTGAAGAGATACATTCTCAAAGTCTTCACGTAGGGTTATAGTAGTTCGATGATACATGCGAAGGATGGGATTCCAAACTATGTATGTCCCATTTAGTTGATTTAAGATCAGCTGGGAATCCCCTTTTACTAACAACCGCAGAATACCACCTTCCTTGGCAATGTTCAGTCCCATAATCAAGGCTTTATACTCCACCATATTGTTAGTAAATAAATCCTACCCCGAGATAAATAGCTAATTTCATTGTAATTTTGTGTCGGGGATCTTGGATAACTACTCCAACACTCCCTTTTTTATTAGGGACCCTGGATGCTCCATCAAACTATAACGTGTATGTCCACAATGGGTTTACACAACCAACCATCAAGAACTCCCCTATTCGTAATTATGATAATCAAAATTCAACATATTTAGAGGATGAATTGACGGCTCCATCCCACCTTTTTCATTAAACTCAATAGGGATGCTTGTCAAGATTCGTAAACAGTGATGGCAAAAAACTTTAATCTCCCACACAAAGGTACTGTCCTCTTGCTCAATCACTTTGTATCCTTTGCTCCACCAGATAAGCTTCCCTTGATGAGAGCGGAGTTTTGAGCCTGAGATGTGCCTAAAATTTGCCAAAAAATCCAGAATTTAGGGGAAAAATATTTAACATCGAAGGCGATGGCTACAATTAGGACGATTTTAAGCACCAAGTGAAAGAGGGCTTTTAAAAGGCCCAAGTGACACTTGTGGATTTTTGATAATTTTTTCAACTGTCGTACAATTTGTCAGGAGTTGCCAGTCAGTGCGGGATGCTGAGACGGACACGCAGGATTTTTCAGAGGCTGAAACGGAGCTCGGATGAGAAAGAGGCAAAAAATTGGCTAAGATTTGAAAAGGTGGACCAAATTTAAGACCAAAGGGGGGGTCCCCTTTGGGACTTTTAACACCCCCCCCCCCCGAAATCATGATTGTGGGCTGCAAGTACCCCATGTAATAGATGTTACCCGACAACTTCTCCCTCTTTCCTAATTCTATCGCTGGTCTTCGCGCGGGATATGGCTGTGTAGATGAAGAGATCAAAATCTAGTCTTTCTCTCTCCTCCCTCTCTTTCCCCTCTATGGGCTGTTCATGTGCATTATCTTGAAGGAGAAACTGGGAGGGAGATTGAAGGAAGCGGTGATGGAGATTGATAGATATACAGGTGGATGCTCCAGTGACCTTGCTATGTGACAATCTCAGTAGTGTACTACTGGCAACAAATCTAGTTTATCATGCCAAGACCAAACACATTGAGATACACTACCATTTTATTAGAGAGATGGTTCTTGCAAAGAAAGTGGATCTTATGCATGTGAAGATAGATGAGCAGGTAGCAAATATCTTTACCAAGTATTTGGGTAAAGATAAGTCCTGTCGATTCTGACAGCTACTTGGTGTACAGGTTTTATCTTGAGCTTGAGGGGGAGTGTTGATACTTCAAGCTCTTGTGTGTGACTGACAATGTCTTAGTTGTGTCCAGTTGTATAAGCAAGTGTGGGATATTAGATAAGTCGGTGACTTTAGGTTGTGTGTGAATGGTTTGTAGACCTTAGAGTGTTGTATTCACCTTAGTCATATGTGATATGGAATAATGAATGAAATGAGATGAGAGTATACAACTCCTCTCTATTATTCCAACGCTTCTCTCTATCTCTCTCTTAACACCCTCTTTATCTCCACTAGCTGATGGTTTGGATAAGTACTCTTTCCCTTATCCTGGCTACTTGGGACTATCCGTTCACTAGATGTGGTTACCTTTTCAGAGGTTCTAGAGCTAGCCTCATCTCGATTTGAGTTCTTGGAGCTCCTCTCTAACCAAGGCTTCTTAACTGATTAGTTTCAGCCTTCCAATGCAATGACAATTTTCAGCATCAACCTCTATTCAAATCAGTGTATTTCAGTCCATAAACTTGTCGAAGACATTCACAACCAAGTGATGTACAATGTAGGTACATCAATCAACACATAGATCATGTAACTGCTATAAACTCTATACCATTCAACCTCATTACCCGTAGATATACATGCAATCTGAAATTTGCAGACTATCAATGACTAGCAGCTCTTTCAAGGCCAAAATTGAGATGTATACATGTCATACATGCAATAAAAACTCTCAAATGTCTGCTAGTACATGTAGGAGTTCATAATGATCGTGCGGGCACAATTCAGTGCATATACATCAAGTACAAGTGTTAAATAACTTCCTTGCAGGTTGCAGTCAACCAATAGTCAACCAAACCAGGTTTATCTAGCTCCGAAATGTCCTCAAATTACTTCATACATGTACTATCAGATGTAGGGGTCAATATATGACCATTCAGACAACCATAGACACTCTGTCTTCAATAGACAATGTCATAGAATGCATTCCATATTTGTAACTAGCCAAGATAATATCAATGCATTTGTTTCCAACTTCAAACTTTAGCTTTCATGAACATTCAATTCTCATCTCAGTCCTTCAAACATTCAACAGACATATCCCATGTATACATTTGACAAAAGCTAACCAATGTTATGTAATGCTTCAGGACCAATGAGTGCTTACTGTCCATAGTTTTATGACAGTTTTTAGCTTGTCATATACTTCCAGATTTTAGTATGCTTCAATAAATTGCAACTCAAATGCATAAGACACAATACATATGTCTTTTGGGATGTATCTACACTTCAATGGAGCCAATAATGCATGTCAAATAGCTTCAATGCTTACCAAGATCTAGTGTATGTTGTATATTCACTGTTTAATATAGCAGTTCATGCTTTGTTCTAGGTTTGTGTACCTGTGCATAACCTTAAAATAAGCTTCCATCAATGCATTGCCATGTCAGGACCTTCAAGGACCTTCCAAAGTGTGCATACAAGTTGTAGATCACTTGAGTAGTGATTATTTTATTGATTAGTAGCCATGGGGAACCATTTGGACAACATGCACAATCACACTAGCAGTCTAGAGGTGTATTCAAGTAAATATTCAACACACTGATGATCAGTGCTCTCTCTAATGTGGTCAATGAAGCCTCCAAATGCTTCAGATAGGACTTAGACAACCTCTCCTTCAAGCAATATGAAATACCTTCAGCACATACCTTGTAAAACAACAATGGCAGGCAGCTTGCTATTCATAGGAAACCTTGGCCTTGAGTCTTCAAGTCTTCTTCCAAAATGCTATCCACCACAGAGCCCATTCATCTCTCTGATACCATGTTAAGTGAGAGATAGAGAGAAGGGTTGGAGCAACAGAGAGGAGTCATATACTCTCATTTCATTTCATTCATTATTCCATATCACATATGACTAAGGTGAATACAACACTCTAAGGTTTACAGAGCATTCACACACAACCTAAAGTCACTGAATTATTTAATATCCCACACTTGCTGATACAGATGGACACAGCTAAGACACTGTCGATCACACACAATATCTTGAAGTCTCAGCATGCTATTTCCTTCATTTTTAGCCTCTTTTGATGCTTCCTCGATTTTGCACCAAAAACATGGAGCCCCAAGAGAAACACCAAGAAAATAGGGTTTCTACTACAAGAAAATATATCTTGTATCATCAACAACCATATTTTTCATCTTTGATATGGTCCCAACAAAGAAAATAACACCACAAACAAAACATTTGCACGCAGCTTTATAGAAACAATTCTCCCACAGCTTTAACATCAACAAAATCCATCATGCTCTTCACATTCTTCTTAGAATTCTTTGATAGACCACAAAAATACAAGAGAATACTATTGAGAAATGACAAATGATGTATGCTTTAGAAAGAGATGTCATGAATCCCATGTGCATAGTGAGAGGAGAGTGGAACAACCCAACTACTATAAAGCATTGTACTTGTTGCAAGATGAGTAAGGCAGTATGATGGTACTTTCGTTCTTTCAGTTGAGATTTTGAGTCATTGTCCAACCACACAAGACTATTTTTATGAGTCCAAGCTAATCAATATTGGAACCTAATTCACTTGTGTGACATTCTATCTTCAACTCTATGTCTTCATGAGTTCACTCTATCTCTTCAAACCACCATAGCCATGCTCTAGATCCGCTCTTTTGACATGGTATCAGAGCTCAGGTGAGCATGGCCCAACTTAATCTATCTCTCCTCTCTGCTCTCTCAAGCTTTCTCAACTTCAATCCAACTCAATGCTATCTTATGACCTCATTTTTCATCTCTATCTTCACTTGATAGTTTATGGCAGCCATAGCCAACAATACCTACCTACGTTGGAGCCTCTAGATCTCCCGAACAAGCAAATATCTACTGAAGCTTCCTTCTAGACATATCCTCTACACCTCAGGGTTCTTCTTTATATTACATCACAACTCAACAATAGCCCCTCTACAAGATGGCATTGTAGAAATTCACGCTCGCTGTCTAGAATTGTGCCTCCTCTTATCGTACTGCTACTGCTACTACATGCATAGGCCATGATTCCCTCTTCAAGAATAGTGCAATCAAAGGTGGGGTAATGAGATTACTCCCCATCAAAGGACTTACCAATTGGTTGCCTCTACAAGCTACTATGATAGAAGAACTAGTCAAATCTGCCAGAAACCCCATAGCCAAAACCTCAAAAGCTTGACATTTATCACTGGTTCCTCTCACTAAAGCTATCAACAGTGGTTCTAATCATCACTGAGATACAAGCACTAAAGTCTCTAGCAAGTATAAACCTTCAAGAAGAAGATCTGGAGCAACTCACCTGAATTCAAGCAGACCACCTGAAATCAGGCAACATCAAGTCTCAAATCAAGCTAGTAACTCTTGATACTAACCTAGTGCTTCTTGACACATGTGTCTCTTGACACAACCAAGAGCAATTCAATTGCTAGTTTTACTTCAATCTTGCAATGAAAAAAACGAATAATTTTAATGTGGGATGCCCAACTAATTAAATCTCTTGTAAGCTTCAATATCATTGTAAAAAGATAGACAGTGCCTGAGTGCACTCATGGTAAGACCTCCTTCAAAATGTCTGAACTTGAGCAAATAGCCAAGTTCAATGGAGAAGGCTTTCATGCCTGGAAGGAGAACACCATGTACCACCTTATGCAAAAGGACTTGTGGGACCTGTTTGAGGATGATGCAGATAGCAAGAAGGAAGATGATGAAGACGGGTTCATTGAAGAGTTAGCTTTGTCCTCAAAGCTACAAATGGGAAGATACTACAATGGATGTAACATAAAAGTTCAAAGGCACAAGTTGAAGAAGAATCCATGGTCCAAGAAATTCATGACTATCTTCATGCTGCTCATGTTGTCCAAGAAAGGGATGTCATAGAAAAAGAGTCATAACTTCTGAAATATAGCTCCAAATCAAACAAATGAGGTTTCATTTTGAAGAATACATCTAGGAGCATCACATCCAAGCATAAAGTCTTGAATTTGTTGATGTCAGACCATTTATTTTTATGACAGGAATTTAATACAACAAGCTGTATTAAACAATGAACTCATGCTTCTTCAGCTGTTTCTCCCATAAACCAAATAAAAGTCAACGAAGACAAGTTGTCAATCATATTTTTAGGTCAAGGGATCAAAAAGTCCAATCATTCTTCCAGAGAAATCCTCTCAAATCTAATGGGAATCCATCAAAGTGATCATCATCATGAAAACAACTGCCAAAATTGTCAATGACTATGCTCGGGTCAAATGGAAAAGAAGAATCATCCCAATGATCCCTCGGATCAAAAGGGTAATGAACATTTTCATAATCTTCCTCATAGTCATCAAGGTTGAATGGATGTAAAGGATCTTCATTATCCAACATGTACATATCCCAGTCACCTATGGGCTGATATGGATCATCAACAGAATCACCATAGAAACCAAAATTTGCATAACTATGTCCCTCTTGAAGGATAGAGGTCTTATGAAAGTCCTCCTTATGTTGCATGATGTCCTTAGTAAGGTTCTCATGAAGGTCCTCCTCATTTCCCTCATATTCTTCAGCATTGTTCTCCATTTTCTCTTCTTCATTATGGTCATTACCATCTATGATGTCCACATCTACATGTACTTGCTCTTCTTCATAGATATCTTCAGCTTGTAATGCTTTAGGTGGCTCATGTGGTACATAACCCATATGGTTGGGCTGATAGTAAGTGTCATAGATCTCATTCCCATAATGATGTCCATAGAAATGATCATAACTACTACATTCATCCATGTCATGCTGATCATGATGGCTAACATTCTCATAGACATTACCATAGGCATCTTTATAGGCATGCTACAAAGTCATGTGGATGAAACCTTGAAGGAGAAACATGATAATCATGATGAGAAGGCTGATCAAATACATCATGATATTGTCCAAATGTATGTACATTTTGATCATAGACATTACCATAGGCATCTTTATAGGCATGCTACAAAGTCATGTGGATGAAACCTTGAAGGAGAAACAAAAATCATGATGAGAAGGCTGATCAAATACATCATGATATTGTCCAAATGTATGTACATTTTGATCATAAGAAAAAGAATCTTCACAAGGATTATATCCTTGCTCAAAGTAGCCATGATAGTCATTGCTTTGGTAAGGAATACATGCATGATATTCTTGATCAAATCTATCATAAGAAACATCATCTTGTTGTTGACTACAATGATTTTATTGATACCCATTTTTCTCATCATGACATGAAGTATAGCATCCATTTTGTTCAAGACATCTGCCAAAATGTTGCTCATATGAGGGAGAAGTGCCATATGGTTCATATGCTAAGTTGCCATGAGATACATACTCATTCACTGTAGTATCATGACATTGCTAACCATAGTTCTCACAAGTGGAAGGAATTGATACATTAGAAACTACTGTAGGTGGTAGCCATACATCAAAGAGAGTAATGAGTTTGTCAATACCCATCTTCATTTCCCTAATATCACTTGCCACACTTGCCAGACTGTTCTCTGCATGCATGCTATCCCAACTATCCATAGACACAAATTTGACCATAACTTGATGAATACAAGTAAAAATGGAACAAATGATAGCTCTATTTGAAGCCTATGATGTCTAGCTTCAAATGATAGTTCTTGTTTCAATTTAGGAGTAGAAATACCCCTCTCTATAAAATAATTTACTATGTCTATCCACAGTAGATAGCACCCTGCCCAAAGTACCTAGTTGCATTGTTTTGACCATAACTTGAGAAATTCTAATTGGAATGAGGTGTTTGATAGCTTCACTCGAAGAACAAAATGTCTATCTTCAATTTGGAATCTTGTTTTGCATTTTTTTTTACCTACATCCCATTTTGGAAATGACTCTCTAGGTCTATTTACAGTAGACAATACCCTGTTTTGCCTTGTTTGAGTGTTTTTGATACTTCTCATCCAAATTTGAGCCAATACCCAATACGAAAGCACTCAAAAGATTAGGGAAGAGTTTTAGGCTACATGGTAAGTGAAAATGACCTCTGCAAATCCAAAATTGAAGCACATCTTGCTTGTAGGTGGCCATAAGAATGCCAATGAACATGTATGTCCTGTCAATACCACTGCATACTCCAAAGTACAAACCCTTGTAAGCGTAGGAATGAAATAGATTGCATTATACATTTATTGCATTTTCACCCCTACATTACATATGCCCATTAGAGAGTACAACTTGCTACTGAATCCAATATCCCCATCCTTCTTTGTGGGAGCTTCCACTCAACCGCCAAGACCCTCGGACCGCTTATTGTTTCAAGCGTTCCAAGCCGAGCACTAATGGCTACCTCTCACATAGCCAACGCGCCATCCATATCTACGGGTGTAGTGAGCTTACCTTCGTGCCGTTCGAGTTACCTCCTCTCCCGCGCACTCCGGTAGCTCCACGATCCAAGTGCAAGCTTCAAGCAAGCTCTATCCTCAAGCTCCACGCTCCAAGCTCCATTGCCGCGAGCAAGACAAGAGAAGAGAAGAGAAGAGAAGAAGAGAGGAGAAGATGGAGAGCTTCTCCTCCTCGGTCCCTCACCCTCACACACTCACTCCCTCACACTCTCACACTCCCTCTCTCAAGCACAAGCTCAAGCAAGCAAGAACAAGAAGAAGAAGAAGAAGAGGAGAGCTACTTTTGGCCACACACAAGAATGAGCTTCTCATTCACTTTTCAACTTTATATACAAAACCCTAAATCCCTTTTGGGCGGTCATTCCCTTTTCCCCTTTTTTCATGGCTGGCCGTAGCCCATGCCCTTTTTCCCATTGTCCTTCTATCTTCCTAGCTTCCTTTCCACCGCCCGTGTCTACATTTACAAATTGCACGGGTGAGAGCCCGGCGCTCTTTTACAAGATTTCAGGGTGCGCCTTTTTATTTCAAAATGCGCCTTTCCCCTTTTGCCTTTGCCTTAGACTTTTAAGGTTGCCCTTGCGCTTTTGGCCTTTTCTCCTTTTCTTTCTTCAGTCAGGCTACCTTTTTTCCGCCTTTGCCCTGCGTCTTTTCTATTTCTTTTTGCTTTCTTCGTGTTGGGGTTAACATTACCCCCCTCCTAGACGAGTGCCAGTCCCATGGCACTCACCGTCATAGGTAGCAGGCTGTAGCATGCACCGAAGACGTGGATAACAAGGACGCCTGTGGTTTCCGTGGAGGCGTGTTGGTGGTGGTGTGGCAGAAGGTCCTGGGGGCGTGTTGGTAGTCAAGGTGGCTGGTGGAAGGTTGTTGGAGTTGGTGGTAGGGCTACGCTGTGTTGGGGATTGCATTGATGGTCAACACACATGTTGGTTTGTTGGGGATTTTGCACATATCGATTCTTTGCGGGCTTGTTGGATGGTAAGGGATAAGCATTCAGAGTTGGGTGTTGATGAAGATCGAGCGACACTTTCTGTGGAGTCTTCAACACCTGCAATTTGAAAACCTCTCGTGTGGTCTCTCCCTAAGGGGTAGTGCTAGTCTTCTCATCGTGCACAAGACATAGTTTGATTAGTTTGGGAGACAGGTCGAAGCCTAGAGTATTGTCCTGCACTTGAGGACCCAAACTATGGATATATGTCGGTGCAGATATTATGTGAGTGCTTGTGCATACTTAAATATTACATAGTTAGAAGACCATGGGCTAGTTTCTCATAACAATGCGTGGATGAAGCAAAGTTGTCCATGTGGAGAAGGAGTACATGTGAAGGTATATGAGACATCCTTTGCATTGTGACTGCACGATGTAGCATAATTGAATACAAGGACACCGCACTTTCAATAGCTGGAACTATTAGACTTGCTTGATGAGTACGGTGTACTTTTCATGGGCAATCGTGCGGTGCTTATCACCACTGATTGCAATGGTACTAAGGCAGAGTGCAAAAGAAAATTGTGCAAGTGGGTCAGGGTGACAGGTCTAACCCTAGGCGAGACAAGCTCCCCAGGTATGTCCTGCCCTTGATGTGCCCTGAACAATTGTGGGTGATTGTAGGGGGCTAGGGGACTAGGGACGAAGCCGGTTGACCAAGGTCACCAGACGTACCTAATTTGAGGACCCCTAGGTGCTGTGCTGTGATTGTGGGTGCTTCTTATTTTTCCATTCGTTTCTTTTTCTTTTCTTTTCTTGTCTTCTTCTTTTTTTTCTCTCTTTTTTTTTCTTTACTTTTTTTTTTGCTTGAGTACAACCATTACAATATGTTGAGGCTATCAACCTTTCAATGGGTTGGAAAATGTCAAGCTTCGAAGGCTCAGAAAATGAATAGTACAATGATGATGGTGCCCTAGCCTCGTTGTTAGAGAAGCAGTTGGTGAAAGGGGGAGATACACTTGAGATATTACAACTGTCCTTACGCATATGCGATGTGGGTACAATTGAGGTAACGACTGCCGTGAGCCAACTATAGAGCTTGACCCAGAAAGGGGGCGTGGCCCAGGAATGTTTTGTGGGCCATGCAATGTGGGCGATTTGCAAGGGTGCCGCGGCTCGCTGTGGGGTTGTGGGTGTTGCGGTGATTGGGCATTGAGCATTTTCGCACAGGGACCTGTATTATCTTGCATTCACTTGTCGCTTCATGAGAGCATATGCATTGTGTATGCTACAACTATAATAAACCAGTGCAATGCAAGGAGACATCACTCATTTGAATTCAATGGTGTTGACTAGACATTTATCACCTGCGCTTGATTAGCTTTTTCTTTTGCTAAAGGCGTAGCCTATATTAAACGCAGATATGATAAGTTCATACAAGTCAGGAACATGTCAACACTTAACAAGTCGGGAACACTCAACCATTTAAAAACAAAAAAGTCCTGGCCAGTTATCATTTGATAAGCCCCTTATGCATTATGGGCTACTCGATTTGTACGAGGCGGGGCGAGTCTGGATGGCCGAGTGATTGGGGCTCTGCTGGTGTGGGACTCCCGCGGGGGTGAGCAGGGAACATGTCGGCCGAGACATGAATGGTGTAATCCCGGCCCGCTACCGTCTCCAGAATATCTTTAAATAATTCATTAAATTCTTCTTTTTCCCAAGCTGCCCTTTCTGCCTTTGAGCATCTGGGGCCCGAGCGGGAGCTGGGAGTGCATACCACTAGTGCTGCGGCCCGTTGCAGGTTTCGAGTCTCGACTTTCTTGACTCGAGGGTTCTTTGGCCTTTGCCCTGGGCAATGTCGCTTAGGGCCCCGCTTCTTGGCATACCTCTTGATGGTGGGCACATAGCGCTCTGGTGGAGGGGCGCGTGCCACATGCTCCCGTCTCTTGCGAAGAGCATCTTTGCAAGCCAAATCTCCATGATGCTCCATGCGTTCCGCTAAAAAAGAAAACCTGCAAGGTGTGAACCAAGGGTTAGACCTTGATACAGGGTACAATCGTTCGCATGGAAGGGATTTTAGTGTGGTTTATCAAGCGCACATGACAAGTAAATGTGTGATGAGAAGAGGGCTTGAGGAGGTTAGCCTGTTAGAACCAACTCTTCTCCCTGGGCTTGACTATCATTACTTGTGTGTGTTGATATTGTTTATACAAGGTGACACAAAAATCAGCGTTTATTTATATACATATCTATGAATCCATGTCACATCACGAGGATAAGAACCAAGTGTAGAACTCGGGGTTATACCGGAGCATGGCACACGCATCTAGTATTCGTGGCAGCTGACTTAATACTGATAGATATTTTGCCACGTGGAGTAGCATGGAACCTTGACCGAGTCTACTGGCAATATGTAACTCCTCTTCGGTGAGAACCTTATCAATCAAAGGGCCCTGTAGCCTAGTCCCAGCCAAGTCCGCACCCCGAATGTCAGAGAGCACTCGAAGGGAAGTTGGTGCCACGTAGGTTGGGTCTCTTTGAGACCGCCATTTGGCCAATCGCTCTTCTGAGACCGTCATGATCTGAGCCCCTAGTTCGGCCATTACGACGCGGCTTTCGCACCAACGCTGCTCAAATTGACTCTGGCCTGCTGATAGTCGCTTTAGTAGCTCTAGGTCTACGAGATTCGGTCGGCAAATCACTTCATTGAACGTGACGGTTAAGCGTAGTTCATCAGCCTCCTCGTCAGGGATGAGTCGCATCTGTTCATGCAAGAGCCTGTCGTAGTGCCCGTTGAGATGTTCTTGTTCTTCCCATGATAGAGGAAAGGTTAAGTACTCTCCAAGCTGCTCCTTGGGGATCATGCCCACATCCGCAAGGACGTAGACACGTGCGACTACTTTGAGCTTAGCCTCCAACTCATGTTCAGCGAGGGCTTGCTCGGTTGCTATCTCATGCAAAGTTCTAAGAGTTTCCTTAGGCTTTAGCATGGCTGGGGGCTTAGGCCTAGATGGGCAAGATTGGTCAACGCTAGGTTTTCTTATGCTCTTGGGGTTCTCACGTTTCTCCTGAGGTTTTGCTGTTATTCCCTCATGGATCTTCTCGGATGTGACTGGTATAGATTTGTCACCCTGTTGTGACATCGTTGTATCCACTCTTGATTGATCAATGTGAGTTCTATTGTCAGTGGATAGAGTGTTGCAAGCAACTGTTGATGGCAACGGTTGCTTTGGTTTCTCAAAACACACGGATGTGTCTGGGGTTTCACCGCTATTCGGAGAGGCATCAGTGGGTTCATTGGTGGATGGACTCGATGCTTTATTCATCTGCTCTCCAGCGCCCTTCGTCTCAATGTTCTTGGGGTCCACAACCACCTGCATCTGTTGCTGTTTTCTCTGCTTTCTCCTCTTTTTCTTGGTCAATGAAGGTTCCTCTCTCGACAACTCAGGACCCTGGGCTATATCGGCCGTTGATGTGCTTGGTCGGGCCTCAACATTTCCCTTCTCTAGTGTGTCCTTATGGGACATAGCCGCGGTTTGCTGAATAGCCTTGCCCGGTTGTGAGGGCACAACTGCCTCCCTTTTCGGAGAGTCTAGCCCTTCAGCCAACTCCCTTGCGTTTAACTCCTCCAGCCCAGGCTTTAGGCACTTTGAAAGTGCTGGAGTTGTTGAGGGATTTGGTTGCGACACCTCCTCCACAGGTAAACTACTAAGGACATGTTCCACATAGGGTATTGTCACGGCCAAGGGCTGTGACTGCCGTGATCCCTGATTGGACGTAGTAGCAACTAGTTCAGTGGGATGGCCACCCTTGGTGGATTGCGGTGTCAAGTCCTTAGGGCGATCAGAAGTGGCTGTGTCCTTTGTTGGCCTTTGAGCACTCATTTGTGTAGATCGAACAGGAGCTGATCTAGTCGCATTAAGTGGCTCAGGCATATCTTTGGGTCGAGAGGTACAGGTGGCATCGTGTCCCGCCTCTTTGACGGTTGGAAGCTTAGATGGAGGTAGAGATTGGAATTGAGCAGTCGCCCTTGACAACTGGTGTGGTGCTTCCTGTGTCCGTCTAGGGGAAGTGGGTGTAGGAGACTTCGGACTCCTAAGTGGCTTTGACACTGGCTTGGAGATTTGCTCATGGCTGTTAGATGATTTTGTTATTTACTTTGTTGAGCATTTAACCTTGCCATGAGCAATGTTGTGCCTATGATGCTTGCTATCCTCTTGGGGAATCAAAAGCTCCCTGGGCACTAGCGGCTTCTGCGTATCTTCAACGATTGCATCTGGCATCTGCTTGTCAAGCACGCTAGGCCGAGGATCTACCCTCCAATTGGTCCCGTTTGGCTTCTTGATTTCGGCCATGAGGGGCTCGGTCACTCCACTATTGTTGACTCGAGACCTGATTTTTCGCTTAGATCTCCTCCTACGCTTTTTTGCTCTTGATGCACTCACCAGGGAGGTTTAGCAAGGGGTTTTGGCACCCAAATCCATCGGTTGCCTGCATAATACCCTTGAGCCCGAAGCAACGCCTTGGATATCCATCGTGGCGTTGTGCTAGCTCTCCATCGATGCTTGCATCTATAAGGCTTGGGCTTCTTTCGTGGTCTTCTACGATATTTGTGAGTCCAAACCCTGTCCTTGGCCTTGTCTCTTGACCTTCTTGTTTCCGGCATGGCCTCACTCACTGGTTCTCGCTGTTCGACTTGTGCTTGTATCAGCTCTTCCAACAAGTCCTTGCCCTCGTTAGTAGGCTTGACTGTTACGTCAGCACCTTCCTTGCCTTTCCCTCGAGGTTTGATGAGGTCACCCTTGCTAAAGGTTGTGACTATCCTCACACCCGGTAGTGTCAGGTGTATCCTTTGTGCTACATAGTCAGTCTCACACTTGGTTGCCCTTTTGAAGGGTCTTCCAAGGAGGGTTTCTTTCCCGCAGCTAGCACTATTTGGAGGAACATGAAATAGGATAGGCAAGCCTTCAGTTTCAATAGTTGCTAGGATCTTGCACTTCCCCATGAGTGCTTGTGGGTGTCCCCCATAAGGGCTAAGAGTTGCACTAGTCGGTGTGAGCTTCGGTTGGCCCAGTAGGGTCCATGATTCATAGGTCAAGATATTGAAATCTGCTCCTTCATCAATCAGAGCATCGATAGTATGCTCTCTTTTCGCGGTGAGTTTGACCCTAAGATAGGCAGGTGGTACTATGTCTTCATCTTCCAGGTCCTGGCTTGTAAATTTAAGCCTTCTGACAGATGCCCTTGAGTTCTCGACTGCACGACCAGATGTGGATTCTCCACTGCTGTCTTGGATCGTCAGTGCAGTGCTATTCAAAGTACATCTCTCATCAAGAGTGTCATGTCTAGTCATCTTGGCATTTGTCGCTTGCTGATGTTGCATTTCGCTCTGACTCGACATGGTATGAACACAATGTCTTTGTGTCCTCGTGGTGTGGCCTTTTTGCCCTTGATGGCTAGATTGGCCCATTGAGGTTCTAGGGTCTCTGTTTGTCTCTATTCGGGTATGGGCTTTTGGCTGCTCTCTTGCAAGTGGGACTCCATGCTCATGTAGAGCCATTGCTACGCTAGGGTCCAATTTGGAAGGCCTGTCACGACGCGCATTTTCTCTCCAACCTACTCGGGGGAGGTGCGGAGGGGGCAGAGCCCCCTTTGCGGGGGTCTGGGGGGGGGCAGTCCCCCCCGGCCCGCAGGGCCGTTACGGTAGACGCCATATGTAATTTGGAGGACCGTTTATAGCCAAATTTTGACCTACGTGCTCTAAATTTTAGCCCGATTATGGATCTGTGATGTGCCTTCAGCTCTACGTAGCCTTAGGGGTCAATCTCGGGGTTTAGATGTATCAAATTTTATGTTCTAGACACGTGTCCGATTTTGACAGTTTTTTGTCCGCGATTCTCAGATGTCCGATTTTCAGGAGTCCGATTATCAGAATCGGACATCCGATTATGGGTTGGTCCGATCGGCCCAGTGGTCCGATCGGCCCAATGGTCCGATTTTCAAGTGGTCCGATTTTGGGAATCGGATCGGACAGGGTGGTCCGATTCTGGACTGGGGCTCGGACGGCCTGGTCCGATTGTGACTGGTCTGATTCTGGACTGGGGCTCGGACGGCCTGGTCCGATTGTGACTGGTCCGATTATGGACTCGTCCGAGTGTCCGAGTCAGACGGGTTGGTCCGAGCGTCCGATTCTCAGAATCGGACGGATTAGTCCGAGTGCCATGTGGCACGTCCGATCCGAATGTCCGATTCTCAAAATCGGACGTCCGATTCTGGGACTCGGACGGCCTGGTCCGACGGCGCGGACGACGGCCTGCAAGTTGCACGCGATGCCTCTAGGCTGACGTCTACTACACCGAATCGTCCAGCGCCTTCCAGATAGGTGCAAGACACTACAAGGGAATGCCAGACATGCCTGGAACCACTGTGGTGCTCGAATCGAACAGCACTACAAGGATCTGTGCCCCTATTTCCCTGTTTTAGCCTATTATACAGCAACAGAGGACCCTACTGTTTGTTTCTTTTTTTTCTTCATTTTCTTTGTTTTTTCCTACCCTAAATGCATCCAAATCAGAAAGTAAATACCTACACTACTTCATTCCACAACATAAATCACAGAAAGCAAAAAACCTACTTGCCAAGGAGATCGAATACCATCTTCAACCCCCTCGCTTCCTACCTATCTACCTCAAGCACCGGTTCAGGGAAACCCTTACTTTGATGCTCGATTCGAAGCGCGCAAGCGCTTAAGGCTTGAATCCGTTTGTCCCGGCAATGGAACCAAAATGTGGGAGCTTCCACTCAACCGCCAAGACCCTCGGACCGCTTATTGTTTCAAGCGTTCCAAGCCGAGCACTAATGGCTACCTCTCACATAGCCGACGCGCCATCCATATCTACGGGTGTAGTGAGCTTACCTTCGTGCCGTTCGAGTTACCTCCTCTCCTACGCACTCCGGTAGCTCCACGATCCAAGTGTAAGCTTTAAGCAAGCTCCATCCTCAAGCTCCACGCTCCAAGCTCCATTGCCGCGAGCAAGAGAAGAGAAGAGAAGAGAAGAGAAGAAGAGAGGAGAAGATGGAGAGCTTCTCCTCCTCGGTCCCTCACCCTCACACACTCACTCCCTCACACTCTCACACTCCCTCTCTCAAGCACAAGCTCAAGCAAGCAAGAACAAGAAGAAGAAGAAGAAGAGGAGAGCTACTTTTGGCCACACACAAGAATGAGCTTCTCATTCACTTTTCAACTTTATATACAAAACCCTAAATCCCTTTTGGGCGGTCATTCCCTTTTCCCCTTTTTTCATGGCTGGCCGTAGCCCATGCCCTTTTTCCCATTGTCCTTCTATCTTCCTAGCTTCCTTTCCACCGCCCGTCTACATTTACAAATTGCACGGGTGAGAGCCTGGCGCTCTTTTACAAGATTTCAGGGTGCGCCTTTTTATTTTAAAATGTGCCTTTCCCCTTTTGCCTTTGCCTTGGACTTTTAAGGTTGCCCTTGCGCTTTTGGCCTTTTCTCCTTTTCTTTCTTCAGTCGGGCTACCTTTTTTCCGCCTTTGCCCTACGTCTTTTCTATTTCTTTTTGCTTTCTTTGTGTTGGGGTTAACATTCTTGCCACAATGCCATACATCATTGCCATATTGTATCAATTACATTGAACCATTTTTCCATAAGTATGCATTGATCACTTACCATTGATCAAACAACCAGATACAGCATCATACCATTGAGAAAGCTCCATTGGTCTTCCATACAAGGTAGCTTGATAAAGAGGAATCAAATGGCACAAGACTTTGTTAAATCTTCAAAAGGAGTGTTGCTAAGCCTTCCAAAAGTATAAATGGACCCAAGATTTGAAGAAGAATCCCAAAATTTATGCTCTAGGAAATGCCTATGTTGTCCAAGCTTTTCAATCTTCAAGAGATAGCCAAATCTCTTCAATGTTGATGAAGAATCTTCAAATGTTGATTACTACTCATGTCAAGGACCTTCAAGAAGTGTAAAAGAGTAAAAGTCCCATAAAATAATCATGAATTATCCAACATTTGTTGAAATAGACCCTACTATCCAAGCCAGGTCGTCTTTCAAGGGATGGATCTTTCAAAATTCTAGATACAAGCAAAGTGAAGTAGGTATCTCAAACTAGTCCAAGCAATGTAGGTGAAGGAGCAAGTCCTTCTCAAAGTAGAAAATTTACTCCTATTGTTGGATTCTCTCCTTCTCATCCTTTGCATTCCAATCCTGTCCAGTCAAGTCAGACATTGAAGGGTCAGCTTGTGTCTACCCCTAGCTCAGTGGGTGTTGCCTCAATTAGTGTAAATACTATCAAGGCCAGTGGTGGTACTCAAACCAGCAACCAGCCTGAAAATGCACCCTTGAATACTTTGACTGGTTTTAAAAACTCAGGATCATTGAAACATACTGACACAGTGCCTTCATTCTTACTTCCCTCCAAATCTAGCTTCGCTTCAAAGGGACAGATAAGTAGTAAAATCAGTAGAGAAACTAGTGAAGTTGGTGCTCAGTTGGTACCAAGAGACGGCTTATCAATGCATTCTCAAGTAACAAGGACACCAGTTAGAATGAATGCTTATTACTCCAAAAGTCATAAGAGAGCTTCAAAACTGAGAAAATCCCTGAATCTTCATAAGCTTTTGAAGATCAAGTTGTCCATAACCTTTTATGAACAAGAAGAAGCCCAATCTTCACAATGCAGTACAAGGATGGCCAATATTGATGGTTATAGGTATGAGGAACCCTCAGGAAGCATCAAAGACTAAAAGCATGATGATCAAGATGAGGAAATATGAGAATATATGTTGTAAATGACTATCATTAAATAAGGTTTTCAAGATGCTTCCATTCCCATATGTGATTTCCACCAGTGCTTGAGAAGTGAAGCAGTAGAAAATGAGAAGCTTACTAGCCCGCCTCTGATGAAGCCAATGTTGTGCGACTTGACAATGTTGTTGATAGACTTTGCTACGTTCACGATCTTTTTTGATGAAGAGGATCATTCTACTCCAGATCATTCACCATGTCTACTGCAAGTCGAAATCTAGAAATTCCTAAGGGCCAGGAAGGATCTAATCACAAACTAGAAATGGAAAGGAAATAGCACTAGTTTGCATCCAAGCTTATTAAAGTTCATGTTCTTGTTTGTGATGCAGACTAATCATTCACATTGCTTGCTAAAGGATTGCAAGCTTTGCCAACCTTTGACTAAGAAAAGTACCTTGCAGACATAGATAGAGAGAGAGAGAGAGAGAGAGAGAGAGAGAGAGAGAGAGAGAGAGAGAGAGAGAGAGAGAGAGAGAGAGAGAGAGAGAGAGAGAGAAAGAGAAAGATGTGGGATGGCCAGGGCTACCTTCTGCTTGCCCTTCATCAACGTTCGAAGCTGCTCCCTACGAGGAGGAGCTTTCTTGCCTCATCGTCCTTTGAAAAGGCTTATGTATTGAAATATTCTTGGTCACAACTAAGAGTCTGCCCGGCCTCCTTGATGATGAAGCCTCCATCAGATGCCTCACCACAACTCCCCTTTCAGTCATCAACAGATTGATGGAGGTTAGCACACACAACAGAGCAAGATCTGGTGGATTACTTCTCACAAGAAGGAAGGTGCTTGAATGCAAACTTGTTGCTGATGCAGTCCCTGAACTTGTTGCTAATGCACTCCCTGAATCATTCAAACCTTGATGGCAGGGTTGTTATAGTTGAAACAAAATCACCATAAATGGTGCTTGTAGGCAAGCTTAGTAGATGAATAAGCTTGTTATGGAATGCTTTTACATGATAGAAGCCATAGAATCAAGGTAAGAGTAGAAATTTTCCATGGAATCCATGAAAGAGAGCTTGAAGAGAGAAAAGAAACCCTGTCTTTCAAAAAAGTAACTCAATTTTGGTCTCCATTAAAGACTATAGTCTTCATTTTGTCCATCTTACCCTAGATTTTGGTTAAAATTTTGGTCACGACCTACCAAAATAGCCATGAACCTCCATCTTTCCCCCATGTCTCTGTCAAGGAGCACTAAAATAACCACAATTTGAAGTAGTACAAACTGACTAGTCACTATCAAGAAGAAACCAAGGCATGTAACTGTATCTTCAACTCCAGTTACACAAAAATGATTTATGTAACTAGATCTTCCATGAAAATGACCTCCCTAGCAGATCATAATTATGAAAATGATTGAATTAAAGCATGTCTTGGATCAAATCAAGGCTCTGATACTATTGTAAAGAAGGGATCTTCTAACTGAATAAAATTTTCCTAATCTAATGGAATCAACAAGGAATTGATATGGAAAAGAAATTGAAATGTATTAATCTAAGGAAACATGAAAGAAATGCTTAAACAAGCTAGTGCCATGGAAACTCACCTCCATGTAGGTAAAGGACATGAACTAATGTAACTACCAAGAAAACTTACATGACTTCCAAGTTCATATTGGCAAAAGGCCCCTAGGCTGCCTATTTATAGCAAACCCTAAGCCCTAGTCCTCTAATATTATTACAAAGGCTTTTAGCCTATCATTGGCCTTATTTACTTCATTACACTATCTCTTCAAACCACCATAGCCATGCTCTAGATCCTCTCTTTTGACAAATACACCACTTTTAATCGAAAAATATCACACATGATTCATCTTCAAAGATTCCATAGCTTTCTCTCACAATCTCTCACTAGTAGATACATTGTCTTGCATAGAATTGGCTATCTCACACACATACACACACACACACACACTCTCTCTCTCTCTCTCAATAGTATATCATATCCTCACTAAAATACTCAATAATCACTCACAATAACCTTTTCTTTGGTTGTGAATACCCCTCCCAAGAGGTATGTCTGATATGAAAGGTCACCAAAGCCACTACAGTGACTCTTCATAGCTCATCGTTGTCACTTCACTCCAGTCTTCACTTAAGTCTTTAGCAGCTACTTCTTCCACTTCTTTGAGCTCTTTTGAACTTAAATTCATCTCTTTCCAAGGTTAGAAAACTTTCCCATACTATACCCTCATCCAACAGAACACTTATAGAGGCATACAGAGGATTTACATAAGCTCTACAAAAGCTTACAAAGGGTTACAGAAGGTCAACTGAAAGTATCCAGCTCAACTAAAACCAATCAAAACCATCAAAAACCATTCATGAGCTTTCAAACCACCTCACAATTCATTAATAATTACTCCATCCTTCATATAGAAGAAAAATAGAACAAATAAAAAGCAAAAAATAAGCTATCAAAACCAATCAGACACTATCAGGACATCAATAGATCATAATAAAACATCACAGAACCTCACATCTCTACTGAAAAACATTATGAGCTTATCAAAACCATTCCACCCTATTCAAAAAACTCTCAAACCACTTGCAAACCAATCAATCGTCATGTAAAAGCAACCATTCAACCCACAAAAACAACAAAAATCAACCAAAAAAACAAGTCATGTCAGCATTCAACATTTTTTTGATATATGGTGTGAGGATAAATACTATAGATCTAATATAATGAAAATGTATAGACCAAGAAAGGTAGGTTTTGAAGCACGGTTCATGCCCTTTTCTAAAATGGCTATGCAAATTGGGTGTGATGCTACATGAACCATCCTTATTGATGATGATCCTTATAAGGGTTATATTACACCAAGTGCCAATAGCATCTTTCCATCTACTTTTGATATCAAAGAAAATGCTGATGATATGGTTATGGGACATTTACTCCCCTATCTTTTTGTGTTGAATGATATGTCCAATGTGTGATGTGCTATTACAAGCACTCAATATGGACAGATAGTTCTCTTTACAGGATACAATTGGTACAACCAAGTTAGAGGAGTGATGGATGAGTGGGATGATATGAATAATAGATGGTCAATCAAAATTTTCACATAAAGAGGTTATCTCCTATAAAAATATACAAAGTAGAAATACAAGTCTAGATATAATTGATCACCATGTTTTACAAGTTCTTCAAAAAGTACATAGAATTCCTAGAATGAAACTAGATGAATTGATTGGGCTAGCAAAAAGTTGGGTTGCAAAAAGAGAAGCAAGATGAATGCAAGGGTTGCAGATAACTTTTTGGAAAGATTGTTGCACCAACATGGATTTACAAAGCAATGACATATGATTTTTGATGCCGAGAAGTGCTTAAAAATAGCCCAAAAATCCAAATTTCAAGGGAAAAATAGACTTCGTCGAAGGTGGCAGCTGCAATCAGTACAATTTTAAGCGGCAAGCTCCAAAAGTGCTTTAAAGACCCACCGAGCGACGGTTGGGGAATTTTCATAATTTTTTTGACTGTTGTATGAGACTATGGGAGATGCCTGACAGTGCGAGACTTTGAGATGGATGCACAAGATTTTTCGGACCTTGAATTGGACGTCGAACGACCAACAATCGAGCAATTGGCCAAACTTGGTGAGAAGGGGACCAAAGGAGAAGTGAAAGGGGGTGACCCTTGGGGGCCACCCCTCAAAATTTGATTGGGGGGGGGGGGGGGGGGGAGGCGGTGGTTTAAGTGCCCGAAAAAAATGGATGAAGGCGCCATTTTGACAGGGCGACGATTTCATGGAGGGGAGGGCTATGTGAGCTTCAAAGCAACTATATCAGTTGATTAGATCAGCATGATGCTGGTTCTCCACACTCCTTATCACCACTCTCGGCTTCAAAATAGGCTACCCAAACATGGAGATCAGAATTCAATCTTTCTCTCTCCTTCATGTCTCTCCCCTTAAGGGCCAGTTTATGCACATGAAGAAGAATGAAAACCGATTGAAGGATGCTTGTCTGGCATGAACCGGATTGCTCCAAGATCAAGAGGAGGCTAAGGGGAGATATTTAGCATTGAATATTTTCTACTGATTGGTCCATTGGCAACCCGAAAAAATAATCAAAAAACCCCCAGCACGCAAGTAAGCGGTATGCGCCATTTTTACAAAGGAAATTTGCTTCTTGTTGATGTTTGATGGTTGAAATGGAATTCATATGGAACAAAAAAAAAAATTGGAGCTTGTTTGCATTATTATTGAGGGCTATACATAAGAGAAATGCAGATCCATAATAATAAATAGTCACAATAATTAAATTGTAGCCCAAAAAGTGTATTTTTTGTGTAAAAAAGAAGGTTTTATTGGTTTCGGGTGGGAAAAATAGATGTGCATTGAATAAAATTTTGAGAAAAAACATCTTTCAGTTGTCATAATCATTCACTAATCATAAATCAGAAAATAATCTATTTTTATGCACAAATAAATAGAGAAAAGTAGCTAAAAATGGGGAAAAATAGGATTTCGCATATAAAAATCTAGAAAATTATGATTCGTGGTTATGGCTGTATAATAAAGTTGAGGCATGAAGTTTGGCTTTGTTTATATGTTATAGCTCATGGTTTTTTCCGTTTTATGTAAAAAATACATACAAAATAAAACCCTACACCTATGCAATGCAGGATAACCTAAACGTTAGAGGGAAATGGTGATGTTAAGAGATGAAGAGGACCGAGAGGGTTTTGAATCTTTGAAATATTTGATTGTGCATTCCATTTAGAATTGCGATAATTCAATTTAAGGGGCTAGTAGCACGAGAAATCGATACTAGTCTAATCATGAAAGGGTTGTTTTTCCATATCACAAAATGCTGATTTGATAAATATTGTTTCTGCACTAGGATCATATGCACTATGCATGACGCATGACATGGTATCAGTCCTGGATTTCATAGCACTTGTCTTCCTAGGATATGACTTATATGTGGAGTGGAAAGGAGCCTTTGCTGTAGGGCAGTTGTACACTTTCCTTGGGACTGCTTGGTGAGGATATATATATTCCTGGATCATACAAAACAAGAAAAGAGTGGAGTTAGTGTGTTATGTTTTATATGTTGGAGTGATGCATCTTGGGGCCAATCCCCAAGGAGTAGGAGAGTCGCAGTGGAGCCATGGCAATCAGCCGAGAGGAGCTTCCTGATGTTTGTGTTATGAGGCACTATGGCTATATGTCTAGGATCTCCCTCTGAGGAGAAGGGAAGGTAAACGTTGGACTACATATCAGATACAAACACATAATTAAGTCTATCTAGTGTAGATGAGGCTCGACTAGTGCTATAGTCAATGCCAGCCCATTTTAGGTCCCATCAGTGGTGCATTTTTCGAGAGCCGCCAATAAGTGGTGGTTTCGAATCTAGGGTTTCTAGGGACCAAATAGTTGGTTTATGTCCTCTGACAAGAACCATCAAGCTGAAATACAAAAAGCAAAATGTGCTAAGAGGGCTAGACGGTGGTTGGAGATTGTAAGGCATTATTCCCCTTAAAAAAGCAGCCCACTATACATAAGTGACAGTGGTTCTAATAACCTAAGTGTCATAAGTAGCCCTTTGAGCACAAGTGGAAGCCTTAGCACTTCCCCACTTCCAATCAATCAACCCACTTCAAGTGGGGGTGTAGTTTTACCTACACAAACAGCTGTTGTCAATCCGGTTGTAGCCATGGTACAACCCATCGCAATTCCAACAGGGACACTGGATTTACCGACATTAGGAGAAACTTTGCCCATCTTCCATGGGTTAGCAAAAGAAGATGGAGAACTCCATATTAAGGAGTTTCAAATGCTCATGTTCAACTATCGAATCCAAGACTCCTCCCAACAGTATAACTATGCCTATGGCTAGTCAAGTGGCCTCACTAAATAGTGGGGGCCAAACAATGAATCCTAATGTTGTCCCAGTAGGTCAGCTACCAATTCCTAATCAAGTGGTTAGGCCGATGGGACGACAGTCAAATGATCGCGGCTATGAGTCGAGTACCTCTAACGTCCTTGGCAAAGTTAAGGACATGATGAAGCACTACACTGATATGATTTCTGAGCAATATAGATAAATAGCTGTGGATGTTAATTTTCTTAAGAAGTAGCAGAATTTGATAGGGAGTCGACACCGTGAAGAGGGTGCCCCCTCAAGATTCAACTGTAATTGGTGTGGTGGCCATCATTTCCCTAGGAGTTGTCCAAATATCAAATGAAATATTTGCAGGAAGTCTGGCCACTTAGCTACCTATTGGAGTAAGATTAGTTCTCTCCAACAAGGGAGTAAACTGCTAGGTCTAGTTAACCATCGTGCACAAGGAAATAATCTCCAACAAGATGAGGGACCAAGACAAATACCGCAACGAGGAAAGGCTATTGTAGAGAGTTGCCTCATGGCAGTGGAGTCAGTCTTATTGAGGTTGTATGTGTCAATGACGCCGTAACTTCTAATCTATGAGCCGTAACAAGAGGTCAAAAGATTAAAGAAGATTAAACCTTAAGCAAGATGCTAGGGGAAAGCAATTTTTGAATCCTAATATGGAAGTTGTCGGACCTCTAAGGCCTGTTGATAGTAAAGTTGATCCCGAGAAGGATAAAGGATTGCCAAGAAAGATGGAAAAAGTTAAAAAAGAGGCACCAAAGCCGGTCCAAAGACCAAAGGAGAGAATGGTTTTGCGCTAGAAGAGAACTTTGGCTAACTAC
Organism: Lygodium microphyllum; assembly: GCF_053477565.2. Lineage (NCBI taxonomy): Eukaryota > Viridiplantae > Streptophyta > Polypodiopsida > Schizaeales > Lygodiaceae > Lygodium > Lygodium microphyllum. The sequence continues at coordinate 74,039,976 of NC_141159.1, forward strand.
CACGACTTTGATCTAGCAAGTTCTCTTTGCGAAGTTGAACCAAACATGAATCTCTTGCAATTGATTAAACTTTCTCCAAGAGTACGCAAGGAATTCAAGAAAATCCTGCGTATTGGGTATATTGTAGAACCTTTCGAAATAGCACGAGTGGGAGAAGATTGGTTTGATCATGCTGAAAAGCATTGCCCTAGGATTCGAGGATACGTGGATGGAATATTAGTAGAGCATGCTATCGTGGACACTAGATCCTCCATCAATATCATGAGTTCAAACTTGATGGAGAGGCTAGGTCTCAAAATTCAAAAGGACGGCTCCACACTTTTTAGGATGGCGGATGACATTCTAAGACAACTAGAAGGTTGCATCACTAAAGTCCACTTTACTGTTGCAAGCGTGGAATGCTATCTGGACTTTAGGGTGATAAGGTTTGCAGGACATCCTAGCTATTGAGTTTTGCTAGGTAGGCCATGGATCTTACGAACAGACTACTAAGTCAATATACCTGCTAGTCGAGTGATTCTAGGTAGAGGTGCTAATCATGTAATAGTGGATGTTTACCCTAAGTCTTCTCAGAGTGAGAGAGCTCCTTTATCCTCTACTGAACTAGAAACAGTAGATGATCCATCTGGTAGTGAGACGTCATCGAGTGATGGATCTAAACAAGGGTCCACTATAGAGGACATTTATCAAATAACATTGAATGAGCTGATAGAGCCTCAAGATTGAATAAGAGACGTAGATGTTATTGACCTTGGTATGCCTAATGATTTGCAGCCAATTAATTTAGGTTCCATGCTTAGTTCGGAAGAGAGAGAGGACTATGTGTCCCTACTTTAGGTGTTCCGTGGCCTCTTCGCTTGGAACTTAGGGGCATTCCCCCCAATTTGGATGTGCATACTATTCCTGTAAAGGAAGGTACACATCCTGTGCATCAGAAAGTAAGGCGTATGCCTTTTGAATTAAGGGACATGCTATTTGAGGAGCTTTAGAAGTTGCAAAAAGCGGGTTTGATCTTCCTTGTTCAGTATATTGAATGGTGTTCGCCAGTTGTGATTAGAAAGAAGAAGAATAATCAAATCCGACTTTGTATAGACTTTAGAGAGTTGAATAAATAGACTATTAAAGACTACTACCCGTTGCCCTTTATTGACCAAATTTTGGATCAATTAGCGGGTAGGAAAATATATACATTCATGGATTGCTTTGTGAGGTATAACCAAATGGCAATTGCTGGCAGCAAGACAAGCTAAAAACAACATTTATTATTATCTTCGATACCTTTGCGTACCATGTGATAGCATTTGGCTTATGTAATGCACGTGGTTCGTGGCAGAGAACAGTCGCCGATAAGACCTTTGGTGACATCTCCCTAGAGGAGTTGAAAGTATTCATTGATTACTTGGGGGTAGCCACCACAAGAGGAAGGCAGATGATTATTTTGGAGAAGTGTTTTGAGCAATTTAGATAATTTTGCATAGCTCTTAACCCATGGAAGTGCATCTTTGGAGTGTCTTATGGGATATTGTTAGGCCATGTGGTCAGTTCAGTAGGGATTGCGAGTGACCCTAAAAAGTTTAAAGTCATAGTTGCCATGAGTCCGCCGCATACTCCAAAGGAGGTGCATAGCTTTCTGTCATCGCTAGGGTATTATCAGAGGTTTATCAATGCCTTGGCAGAAAGAGCGTTGCCACTGACGAACCTATTGTCTTTCAACTGTCAGTTTACATGGAGTGATGCTTGCAAAGTATCTTTTGACGATGTGAAGCAAGAGCTTGCAAATGCACCTATTTTAAAAGCAGCTAAAAGGGGTGAAATGTTCTATATATTTTCAGTAGCCACCATGTATAGTATCAGCTGGCTTATCCCAAATTTGGGAGGAAAAGTGGTACCATCCGATAGCTTTTGCTAGTCGGAAGTTGGGCATATCGGAAATTAATTATACCTATATGGAGAAGTTATGCCTTGCGATGGTATTTATAACCAAAAAATTCAGGCACTACATTCTCTATGAGAAGGTGGTTTTTTATACAAAAGTGTAAGGGCTTCGATTGTTGTTGAATAAGTTATAGCCACCACCTTTGCAAAGTGGTTAATCACTTTGTAGGAGTTTGATTACGAGTTTAAGAGTAAGCCACCAAAGCTACAGGGCATTGTAGAATGTCTAGTGGATTTCAGCAAGCCAAAAGAGGTCTTGGATGAAGGAAGTGACATGGAAACATTGTTTAAGATTGATACAGTGTCTATTCCCTCCTCGTATGCTGTTATAAAGCATTATTTATCTACAAGAGAGACTAGAGCTACTCTATCCAAATCTGAGAAGAGGAAAATTAAAAAGCAAGCATTGAAATTTTTCTTGATCATAGGAACACCATATCGGTAGGGTATTGATTATATCTATCACCGATGTGTGATGCCTGACGAGGTTCCATTTATCTTGGAGGAGTGCCATGACTCTGCTTGTGGAGGGCACTTTGTTGGGAAATTGATGGCACAAAAGGAATTGAGAGTTGAATATTGGTGGTCGTCCATCTTCCAAGATTCATTTGAGTATGTTAAGAGATGTGATACATGTCAAAGACATGAGAATAGAGAGAATATGAAGCATCCACTTATGCCTATTATGGCTATTCTTCCATTTGAGAAGTGGGGCATCGACTTTATGGGTCCTATTACCCTGTCATCTACGCCATTGAATTTCGCATGCTGCCAATGCAACACCCATGTCCTTTGCCTTAGTGCTAGACAATGCAACCATTGGTTGCTTCTTACTACTTCAGCTGATCATTCCACTTCCAAATCCAAAGGCATAACCACTTGTAGATCTACGATCATATGAGCATCCTCCCTAGTCTACATCCATGTATCCAACCAGTGATAAGGGCTTATCTTCCACATAAAACAGTCCATAATCTACTATGGACTTTACATATCTCATAATCCACTTAACAACACTAAATGTGGCTTTTTGGGCTTCTACATGAACTGACTTATGAGCCCAATAGCATAACTCAAGCCTAGTGATGGTCAAGTAGATCAGACTTCCAACCATCTTCATGTACATAGTCACATCATCAATTTCAACTCTAGTGATAATGTCCAACTTGAAATTTTGATAAAGAGGTGTATCTTGTGGTTTACATTCAGCCATGCCATATTTCTTTAGCATTTCCATGGCATAGTGTTTTTGCATCAACCATAAACCATTTTCAGCCTTGATCACCTCAATACCCAAGGAATACTTTAGTTCACCTAAGTCTTTCATATCAAATTCAGATTTCAGCATTCACATAACATGTTGTATCCTCGAGTCATAATCACTAGCGATTATCAAATCATAAACATAAATAACCAATACTACCAAATCTTTGTCTAATCTTTTTCATAAATAGACTATGATCAGCCCTACCAACAATGAATCCCAAACTCTAATGCCTTTTTTCAGTTTGTATACATAATGCTAAAAATCAGGGTGTACATACCCTTCAAACTAATCCATATAAACATCCTCTGCTAAATCACCATTGAGAAACACATTCTTAACATCCATCTTCTATAAATTCTAGCCTTTAGCAATAGCCAATGCGATCAATGTTTGTATGGTTTCCATCTTGGCAACAGGGCTGAATGTTTCCTCATAGTCTAACCCATACTACTGAGCATATCATTTAGCAACCAACCTGGCTTTGCACCTTTCTACACTACCATCCGACTTGCATATAATCTCATAGACCCATTTGCAACCAATGGTCTTCTTTCCTTCTGGTAGTGGCACAAGATCCTATGTTCTATTTTCAGCCAAGGCAGATATTTCCTCAGCCATAGCTATACACCAATTTTTATCCATCACTGCTTCAGCATATGTAGCAGGTTCTTTGACCTCCGTCACTTTTGTCATGTAAGCATAATCCTTAGTAGAATAACCACTGTAAGTCAACCTATCCACAAGGTACCTGACTCTCTATGAGTGTCTAAGTTGTAATGCACTACTTGATTCCCCTCTCTCATGAGGCAAAATATATCTATTCTCCACAACTCCACAATCTCCTTGTCCATGGAGACAATGTTGTACCACTAGGGTATGTCAATGCAGTACTCTACTGCGAGTCAATTGTAGAAACATGTGTAGAAGGCATATCCGATGGCACTACTGCCCAGTGATGCATACCAAGTTGCCATCTCATAAAAAATAGCATCTCTGTTGTGACTGGTATCTCCCGAGCAGAGGGATCATAGCATTTATATGCATTCTTCTCCTGTGAGTAACCAATAAAGACACACTTATGTGCTTTCGGATCTAGCTTCTTCCTCTTCTCATTAGGGATGTGCACATAAGAAAGACAACCAAATACTTTCATGTGACTGATATCAGGCTTGCAGTCATACAGTTTCTCAAATGATGTCATATCATGAATACCTGTAGTGGGGGTCGTGTTCAAGATATACATGGCTGTCATAACAACCTCGGCCCAATAATAGAGTGGCATATTCTTCTCATTCATCATTGTAGGCGCAACTTCCATTAAGACTGTATTCTTCCATTCAACTACCCCATTCTGATGTGGAGTGTAGCTACATTTAAGCTACCTACATATGCCATTTTTAGCCAAAAAACTCATTTGACATATACTCCCCATGACTGTCAGATCTCAAACAAGAGATATATCAATCAAATTCCTTTTCAACCTACTACTTAAATTGTTGAAAAACACCAAACATCTCATCCTTTGTTTTTAGTATTTAAACCCAAGTATAGCAATTGAAGTCATCAATGAATGTCACATAATAGCTAGAGCCTCCTATAGATGCATTATGGGCTAGTCCCCACACATCAAAGTGAACCAACTGCAACAATCAATTACTATTTCTTACATGCTTGACAAATGGCAACCTTGACTGTTTACCAAATTGACAAGCATCATAAACATGACCAATATCTATGTAGGCAAACTTGGGTAGACATGTAACAAGTTGTCTCTTCTACATCATTTGTAGCCACTGAAGATTAGCATGCCCCACTCTTTTATGCCATATTTCTAAATCTCTAAGTGTGCCATAGCCATGGGAAAACACGGTTGATTTCAATTGTGGTAAAGTGGCATCAAGAGTACACATCCTACCATTCCTATGACCACAAGCAATCAATTTGCAGCCATTACCAAACTGCTCAATGAAGCAACCATGCTTATTAAACCTAACTTGCAAATTTTTCTCAATCATCTGGCCCATAGATAATAGATTTTTAGTAATTGAAAAGACATGCAATACATCATGCAAGTTCTTCTTCTTGCCACCATGGATTACCAAAGGTACTTTGCCTTTATATTCAATGCTATGTTGCATGTCATCCCTTGTGCATACATAGCCATTCCTCTCAGGCACCATGTCAATAAACCAATCACCATAAGGCGTCATATGATTTGATGTCCCCTGAATCAATATACCAAACAACATCCTCAGTAGACTTCTTAGCAGCCCTATCTTTCACATATATCATGGCAAACAATCTATCACTAAAGGAATCATTTGTCTGACTGGACGATGCACAATGTCCATGTTGCTTGCCCTTTTGATTGCCCTACTTCTTCTAGTAGTCCTTGGCAATATGACCATACTTTCCACAGTAGTGACAATCCTTATCCTTATTAGGATTGTCAAATGGACACTGCTACTGCTAGGAGCCTCTACCTCTAGGGCTAGATCCCCCTTGCCTCTGAAATTTCCATCTCTTCTTGCATTTGAACCCTACTAGTTATTATGACCATAAGATACATTTTGTTAGCCTCCTCTACCAAAACCATAACCTCTACCATGGTTGCTACCACCGCATTGATTCAAATAGAAGACAGCATCCTTACTCTTGGAACTACTAGAGCCTGTAGCCAATCTGAGTTTAACTTCCTCATTATGAATAAGCAATGAAACCAACTCATTGAAATCTGGCATTTCAGCCCGCACAGAGATGGAAGTATCAAATGACTTTTATTCAGATCCCAAACCATTTAATATCACTACAACCATATCTTCATCCTCAACCTATGTGCTAATGGATGCAAGCTGATCTGCAATAGTCTTAATCTGTGTGACATAATCTAGTATAGATCTATCTTTTCTCTCCATGTTATTTTCTCCATGCGAAACTTCCATATGGCATAATTATTTATGTCAAGCCTTTCCTCCACTATCTGGGTTATGTTGTCACTTCTGTCTACATTTGCCATGTTGCAAACAATGCCTGACTACCCTGCAAAATAAGGCTTCTTAAGTGATTAGTTTTAGTCTTCCAATGCAATGACAATTTTCAGCATCAACCTCTATTAAAATCAGTGTATTTTAGTCCATAAACTAGTCGAAGACATTCACAACCAAGTGATATACGATGTAGGTACATCAATCAATACATAGATCATATAGCTGCTATAAACTCTATGACATTCAACCTCACTACTCATAGATATACATGCAGTTTGAAATTTGTAGACTGTCAATGATGAACATCTCTTTCAAGGCCAAAATTGAGATGTATACATGTCATAAATGTAATAAAAACTCTCAGACATCTTCTAGTACATGTAAGAGTCCATACATGATCATGCAGGCATAGTTCAGTGCATATACATCAACTACAAGTGTTGAATACCTTGCTTACAAGTTGAAGTCAGCCAATAGTCAATCAAACCAGGTTTATCCAGCTCCAAAATTTCCTCAAATTACTTCATACATGTATTATCAAGTGTAGCGGTCAATACATGACCATTTAGACAACCATTCTTTAACAAACAATGCCATAGAATGCATTCCCTATTTGTAACCAGCAAAGATAATATATCAATACATTTGTTTCCAGCTTCAAACTTTGGCTTTGATGAGCATTCAATTCTCATCTCAATCCTCCAGACATTCAGGAGACATATGCCATGTCATACATTTGACAGAAGCTAACCAATGTTATGTAATGCTTTAGGACCAACGAGTGCTTGTTATCCACATTTTTATGATAGTTTTCAGCCTGGCATATACTTCTAGATCTGAGTATTTTCTTCAAGAAATTGCAACTCAACTCAAATGCATAAGACACAATACATATGTCTTCCAGGATGTATATACACTTCAAAGGAGCCAAGCATGCATGTCAGATAGCTTCAATGCTTTAATCAAGATCCAGTGTATGCTATATATTCACTATTTACAGCAGTTCATGCTCTATTCTAGGTCTGAGAACCTGTGCATAACCTTCAATTTGACCTTCCATCAATGCATTGCCATGTCAGGACCTTCAAGTACCTTCCAAAGTGTGTATGCAAGCTGTAGATCACTTGAGTAGTGATTATTTTATTGATTAGCAACCATGGGGAACCATTTGGATAGTAGGCACAATCACGTTGGCAGCTTGGAGGTGTATTCCAACAAATCTTCAACACATTGATGAGCACCAGCATTCAAGACATCCCCAACCCAAAGATAAGGCTCCAAGCAAAGGTCATCCACTCCCTATTCTCTATCCAAAGGTATAATTCGCTCATGCACAGAATCATGCCTATGTTAAAGAGCTTGGCAGCCCACTCACTGGATGAGGTCGATTGGAATGGATATGTGAGAAAGGCGATCGACTAATCAGCCAAGTCATTGGCCCCTTAGAAGTAGGCCGGAAGGTGGAGAATCCTTGTCATCAAAAGGTGGAGTTGAAAGAAAGAAACCATCATCAAAAGCCTCATTCATTGGGTATGCGAGAGTTCTGATGTCTCTTATCCAAGAGGTAGTGAAAGAGACACAGAATGATGATGAACAAGGGGTCAATGAGACACCAGAAAGGTCGCCTCCCCACCATGAACAAGAGGAATCTAGTGAGAGAAAAATGAGTGACAAAGAGGAGGAAAAGGAAACACAATCTAGCCGTGGAAGGGCTAAGAAAGCAAAGAAAAAGACTGCATAGGAGAAGCAAGAAGAAGAAAGTAGGAAAAAGGAGAAGGCAGACTTAGAAAAGGCTTAGAAAGAATCTAAGAAAGCAGAGGAAGAAAGAAAAAAGAATGAAAAGGAGGAGTCAGAGAGGTTAAAAGAATAATCAAAGAGAACCAAATAGGAGAGGAAGAAGGCAACTGAAAAAGAGGAAGAATTGAGAAGGAAGGAAGAAGAAGACATCATGCTAGCAATGCGCATGTCAATAGAACAGTAGTGTAGACAAGACGAGCTGGATGCTATGAGCCCACCATGATATGAAGGCCCAAACAAGTACCCAAGTTCCAAAGATCACACCACCTTCGGTGAAAGAAGGCAAGGGCAAGGGCCTTATTGTCCCATCCCTACTCTCCTGGTGCCCAACACCACCCCTACAATCACAACCACCCAAGGCTCCATGCCTAGAGTTGATACTAGCAATATGCTGGCTTGGGTGCAATTCTTGGTAAATGAGAGCAGTTTTTAAAGACCCATAAAGTGCAGAAAAGAAGCGGATATGTGCAAATTTTAGGCAGGAATTTAAAATTGACGAAAGTGAAACATGAAGATCCGACAATTTTAGAGATCGAGGAAGAAAGAAATGCAAAACTTTGGCTGATGTGGTGGTTGTGGATTTTTAGTAATTTTCTTGATTGTTGGATTGAAGAGAGATTTCGGCCATTCAGGATGTCAAGCCGATCAGGCAAAATTTTTCAAAACTCAATTTAGAAGTCGAACGATTGAGATGGGAGTCCGAACAATGGTAGAGGTCAAAAGGGCAAGGAAATTTTAAAGATTGGGCATGCTTTTGTGGGGGGGCGCCAATAGGCCCCTTAAAAAGAACAATTTTTTTTGGGGGACAGAGGGGGGCATCATTTCCAAATGGCAGCTATCAGAACATGCCATCCCCCTTCTTCACAATGTTTTGGGTTGGAGAGGCCATATTAGGCCTACAAGCAACATATAGATCAGAGATCAGCAAGCAATTCCTTCAATTTTTCGATCTTCGACACTGCCTTCCGTTTGTGCAACGAAAGGGGAGGAATTGGATGCGAGAGGCTGATGGAATAATGGTCTTGGGTGAAGGATATCATAGATCAAAGTTGGAGAGAGTGTCAACAAGCAGAAAATAAGTGTCATCGACCTCCCAACCATTAATTACGCACCTCTGAAACCGAGTTTCTATGCGTAAGCACTCATTTTATTCATTCCATGAAAGATGTTTGATTAAAAAATTTATATATGGATTCATTTGATTGAAAGTCCTAAACTTTATTAGAAATCTTGAACAAAACCAAAAAATTGAGTCATTTAATAATTTACATCAAAACATGCAAAACCCACAATTATGTGATTTTCATAAAAATGATAAATTTTGGGGGTTTTGCTGTGATTTTTGGGTTCATATGGAGTAGAAATTAATGTTCAATAATTGTGATTGGTCTCAAACCATAAATAAAAAATATCAAAATTTTTATTTAAATAAATGAAGAAAAATAGTGGAAAAAGAAAAAAATTTAGTTTTTTACACTAGAAATTTAAGAAAAAATATGTTTTATGTTTGTGAATGTATGGCATGGCTGTAGCATGAGGGATAAGCCTCATTTCAGCTATGTATTCATGTTATAGTCCATTTTTATTGCTTTTTTAAAGAAAAACACATGAAAAACCCACTCTTTACACCCATCAACGATGCACAACCTAACTAATAGGGGGAAGAGGGGTTTTGATGTTGATTAGATGGTGAGAACATATGAAATTTTGATCTATTTGTTCGTGCATATCATATAAGACATTTATAAATTAAGTTAAAAGGGGTTAAGCAGCACTAGAAGGCTCAAGGCGACCCTTGGCAACAATGAAGCATGGCGTGTAGGTTGAAATCATTTAAAGAAATGTTTGTTGCACTACACAATGATGATTTATGAATTATAAATTGTTTGAGCATGAAGGCATTCATGGTTGCATTGCGCGTATCACATGGTAACTCTGGATACATTGCAATTGGTTTCTTATACTTATGACCCACACTGCGTTGCAAGGCACCTAAGTTGTAGGTTTAGGCAGTTGGGTTCTTTGGAAAATTTTCAAGTGAGAAAATACGTTATCTCCTAAAACGTTCTAAAATAAGAGTGAACTTGTAATTCTTGTGTTATTTGTGTTAGCAATCGAGGGGCCAATCCCCCCGATGTAAGAGAGCTGCAGTGGGGCCACGACACTCAGCCGGAGGGTTCCTCCTTTTGTTTGCGATTATGAGGTATTTTATACCAATCTATATGTAAGGACTTCCTCTGAGGAGTGTGGGGCTTAATTGTTGGACTACAACTTAAAAAGAATGCAAGATTCATGATAGCAATTAGGGCAGTGTGTCCCTTATACACTCCTGGTGGCCGCGAGGTCGAGGAGGTGTGGTTTCTTGAGTATAGAGAGGCCCACGGCTAGTGCTTATAGCCAGTGTCAAGCTCATTTTAGGTCTCGAAAAGTGGTGCATTTTCTGGGAACCACTAATAAGTGGTGGTTTTCGAATCTCGGTCAATTGGGACCAATTCATTAGTGTATTCCAAAAATCGGTGAGATAGACTCACAAGACCATCAAGACAAGCTTCAAAAGGAAGAAAGAGTTGAATGGGCTAGATGGCAAGCTGAAATAAATAGAAGATACTCTCTACAAAAATAAGTGACCCAATATCCTTACAAGGGCAGGGTCTTGGTAACCCTAGCTTGACACATAGTCCATTATAGGGGGAGAAAGCTCTAGTACTTCCCCCCTTTCAAGAAGTCTGTCTGCTTCAAGTGGAGTGATAGTTCTAATTGTTCAATCCCCTTTAGCAAATCCGATTGTTATCATGGTGGCACAACCCATTGCAATTCTTGCTAGAACAGTGGATTTTTCAGTCTTAGGGTTTCCTCTACCCATTTTTAATGGGTTAGCAGAGGAAGATGCAGAACTTCAAATTAACGAATTCCATAAGCTAATGTTTAATTGTCAAATTCAAGATGAGGGACACTTGATGATGTTCTTCAACATGACTCTAAAAGGATGCGCTATAGTGTGGTATCACAGCGTAGAGGCTGGAACCATAACCATGATTGACTTATTCTTTATGGCCTTTCGAAGAGAGTTTGCCCCTAAAAGGGGAGGTCAGTATTGGCTATGTGTCCTTAATGTTATACGTCAAGAACCTCACAAGAATGTCCATGGGTATGCCAAGAAACTAAAGGAGGTATTTCGCAAGTTGCAAACCTATATTCCTATTCTAGCTTCTGCTCAGCTGTGGTATTTTTTGAATGGGCTAGACTTTAACATTCAAGTGCAATTGAGCAGTGTTGCTCTTGCCGACATTGATACGGCTATTACATGAGTAGAAGAGGTAGAATCATGATTACAAGTGTCTTATGCCTCTAGGTCAAGAGGTAGAATCATGATTACAAGTGTCTTATGCCTCTAGGTCAAACTAGAATTCAAGTTTAGGGTTTGGAAATGCTTTAGCACTGATGAATGGAGGTCAAGGGATGCCCATGAGTCCTCCTAATGGGAGAGGAATCATAATTCCAAATGTGTCCATGTTGCCAGCTCCTCCTAGTCTCTGACCATGCCTACGACCAGTCAAATGGCTCCACCGACTGTTGGAAGCCCAATGATAAATCCTACCATTGTTCCAAGGAATCAACAACCAATCCCTAATCAAGTGGTTAGGCCAATAGAATGACAAGTGGATGATCGCGGCTATGAGTCAAGTGCCTCCAATGTCCTTGGCAAAGTTAAGGATATGATGAAGCATTATACTGATATGATTAGTGAACAATATAGACAAATAGCCATTGATGTTAATTTCCTTAAGAAGAAGCAAAATTTGATAGGGAGTCGATGCCCTGAAGAGGGTGGCCCCTCAAGATTCAGTTGTAAGTGGTGTGGCGGCCAACATTTTCCTAGGAATTGTCCAAACATCAAATGTGACATATGTGGGAAATCTGGCCATTTAGCCAATACCTATTGGAGTAAGATTAGCTCTATCCAACAACAAAGTAAGCTACCATGTCCAATTAATCATCGTGCAGAAGGAAATAATCTCTAGTAAGATGAAGGACTGAAACAAATATTGCAAAGAGGGAAAGCTATGGTAGAAGAGGAGCTACCTAGTGGCAATGGAGTTAGCCTTATAGAAGCTATTTGCATCAATAACATTGAAGCTTCTAATCTACGGGTTATTATGAGAGGTCAAAAGGGTAAAGAAGCCGATAAAGCCAAGGCAAAACCTGCCAAGGGAAATCCTAGGCAAGATGATAAAGGGGATGCAAGTCCTTAATCTCAATATGGAAGGTGGACCTCTCAAGGCCGTAGATGGTAAAGCCGACCCCAAGAAGGATAAGGAGTTGATAAAGAAGAAGGTAAAAGCCAAGAAAGAAGCACCAAAGTTAGTTCAAAGACCAAAGGAGAGAATGGTCTAGCGAGAAAAATAAGCTCTTGCTAGCTATCATGAGTTTTATTTAGCGAGTTCTCTTTGCAAAGTCAATCCAAATGTGAATCTTCTATAGTTGATTAAGTTGTCTCTAAGAGTGCACAAGGAATTTAAGAAGATTCTATGCACTGGGTATATCATTGAGCCCTTGGGAATAGTGCGAGTAGGAGATGATTGGTTTGAACATGCTGAAAATCATTATGCAAGGGCAACACCATATATTGATAGAATACTAGTGGACCATGCTATTATGGACACAGGATCCTCTGTCAATAATATGAGTTTGGAATTGATGGAGAGACTAGGATTAGAGATAAAAAAAGATGCCTCCACGATCCTCCAAATGGCTGATGACAGTTTGAGACAAGCCGAAGGCCTGCATCACTAAAGTCCATGTAGCTGTTGCCAATTAAGAATGCATTCTGGATTTTAGGTTATTAGGTTTGCAAGGCGACCTAGCTATCAAGTATTGCTAGGCAGACCCTAGATTTTACAAGCAAACTATCAGGTTGATATACCCATTGGTGGGCGATTGATCTTTGGTCAAGGTGCTAGACGTGTAGTAGTAGTAGTAGCAGTAGCAGTAGCAGTAGCAATAGCAGTAGCAGTAGTAGTAGCAGTAGCAGTAGCAATAGCAGTAGCAGTAGGAGTAGCAGTAGCAGTAGCAGTAGCAGTAGCAGTAGCAGTAGCAGTAGTAGTAGCAGTAGCAGTAGCAGTAGCAGTAGCAGTAGAGACGCCTATCCTGAATCTCCTCATAGTGAGAGAGTTCCTTTATCTTTGTCAGAGTTTGATATGCTAGAAGCTCCATCTACTAGTAAGACATCATCGAGTGACAAATCTAATGAGGGGTCCACTTCAGAGGATATCTACCAAGTGACTTTGAATGATCCAATAGAGGCTCAGGAGAGAGGATAAGGGATGTGGATGTAATTGAGCTTGACCTTAAAAACACATGAAAAAACCACTCTTTACACTTATCAACGATGCACAACCTAACTGATAGGGGGAAGAGGAGATTTGATCCTGATTAGTTACTGAGAATATATGAAATTTTGATCTATTTGTTTGTGCATACCATATAATATGTTTATAAATTAAGTAAAAGGGGTTAAGCAACATGAGAAGGCTCGGGGCTCTGACCCTTAGCAATGAAGCACGGTGTGTAGATTGAAATCATCAAAACAAATGTTTGTTGCACTGCACAATGCTGATTTATGAATATGAACATGATGGCATTCACAATTGCATTGCACATATCACATGGTAACTCCTGGATGCATTGCAATCGGTTTCTTATACTTATGACCCACGTTGAGTTATGAGGAGGCACCTAAGCTATAGGTTTAGGCGGTTGGGTTCTTTGGGAAATTGTCAAGTGAGGGAATATCTTATCTCATGGAACATTCTAAAAAAAGAATAGAGCTTGTAATGCCTGTGTTATTTGTGTTAGCAGCACATCAAGGGCCAACCCCCCAGTGTAGAAGAGCTAAGTGGGGCCATGGCATAATCGGAGGAGTACCTCCTTTTGTTTGTGATTACAAGGTATTTTATATCAATTTATGTGGAGGGACTCCCTTTGAGGAGTGTGGGGCTTAATTATTGGATTACAACTTAAAATAGATACAAGATTCACGATAATATTGAGGGCAATGTGTCCCTTATACGCTCTTGGCCATGAGGCCAAGGGGGTGTGCTTTCTTGAGTATAGAAAGGCACGACTAGTGCTTATAGCCACTGTTGGTTTTAGGTCCCAACATTAAATAAGGAAATAACCCAAGGAATAGGTGAAGGTATCCCTCTAGCAGGAAACCAAGTGACTGGTAGTAGTAGACACTACAAGTCAAGATAGGACCCTAAGAGGCAAAGGGTGGAAGCCTCCACAACCTCCATTCCCATGACGATGATGCCAACTACAAACTATGATGAGTACATCCAAGAGCTTCTCTCGCAATTAGAGAAAGCAAAGGAGGATAAGAAGGTATTACTAGTTGAGTTAGAAGCTTCTCTCATAGTTAGAGAAAGCAAAGGAGGATAAGGTAGTAGTAGTTGAGTTAGAGAAACAAAGGAAAATAACAAGGTAGTAGTAGTTCTGCCAAAAAGAAATATATGAGCTCAAGGTAAAGCTCAAAGATAAGGAGGGCGAAGAAGGAAAGTGAATGGCAAGGCTAGTTGAGGACAGACATGGCATGATGAGGATGTAGCAACGTATCGAGGAGCTTGCATGGTTGTATGAAAAGCTGCAAGAAGAAATGCAAATGTCCAAGATGCCATAGAAATGCTAGAAGCAGCACGAGAGGAAAGGGCACGTAGGTATCAAAATGAGATAGAAATTTTAAAAACTTGGAGGCAACTTTGGGGCAGGAGGAGAAAAAGATATTGGAGAGAGAGATTGAAGAGCAAGAGCAACGACTCATAATCCTAGCTCAAAGGCAAGGGGAGGGCCTTGAAGAAATGAAAAGAAGAGCAAAAGATTGGACCAATCATAATGAAAGAAGAGTCAAGCACTTGGCACACCATCTAGCTTGTGCAAAAGGAGATAAAGTGTTAGTAGATAGCAAGAGAGGCTACTCAAGTGAGCCTAGAGACCCAACAATGTGCCTTTCTGAACACAATCCTGGATATCAACTCAAACAGAAGAAGGGGAGGCTATTGAACCATTGAAGAAGAAGCTAGGTATTGTTCACAAGGCCTTGAGAGCAGGATTGCATATGCCAGCACAACCAGTGGGTGTCAGCCTTAGCCTCAAAGAACAGAGGAGCCCCACAAGAAGTGGAAGCCCTAGGGTTCACCGAGGAAGCACAACGGGACAAGAGGAGGAGACAGGAACAAATTTTGAGATGGGACCTCAAGAGGAAAAACTTGTCCCACTGCCCCCTTTCCCTGACTAGAAGAGCAACAGCAAGTGGACACCTCCGTAGAAAGGAAAGCTACACTTGAAAGAAAGAGAAACATATGGTAGAATAGGCATGCAGGAGGCTGAATGCTCAACTAGTAGTAGTGCCAATAGCACCTATCCCATCAAGCCAAGATGACTTCCCAACAAGCTTTAATGCTGAACTCATAATTTGAAAACAACAAGAGACTTCTTGTAAGCCCTTTGACTTTAATTTTTGATTTTCCGCCAACTTGTGCAGAGTACTACCAGTCAAGGTGGTGGAAGAGGTAATTAATGTCAGAAGCAGGCTGGGAGACAATTGGATATTTGAGAGGGCATAGAACCCTACCTTATGGGTGACAAAGGACATAGAATTTTGGCAAAACAAAGTTTTTGAAGTACCCAAAGCAGTTAAGGGCTATGAATGCCGACCAACATGGAGAAGGCACAATTTGGATGTAAACATGGATGCCTGGATGGCATTTTGTAACACCCTACCCTTCCAAAGGAATGACCCAACTTTCATGCCATATCCAAGAAGGGTAGGAGTGGTTTTTAATCCAAGTATCCATGACAAATATGAATTTCCATGGATCTATGATGCGAATGCTACTAAACCTGAGGAAGCCCTAGTATTCATGGCAGGGGACCTATACGACTCAATAGTTCGCTTCATTGATTAATCCCCGATCCCGCTTTCATCACCATGTGTAACTATCTTAGGTTTCTTAGGATACTACTAAGGCAAGATCCGACACCACAAGAGCACTACCTTCCAGCACTCTTTTTTGATCCTAATGGCATAGATAGCTGCGCTATGGCTAGATTAATTATATGAGTTGCTCTACTCTCCTCTTTTCGCTTAGCCCTCCTAGAAGATATGAATGATAGCCACTTCACCCGCTGCAATCATCTATTTCTTTCCACCACCACTCTCCAAGTATGTCTGAACCTCAAGGAGTACATGCAAAGCTCAAAATTCCTTGAAAAATCTCTTAAGCCCCCAGAACCACCCTCTCAAAATGACTCGAATAACGAAGACTAGCTTCTCATCATATTTATGTAATTCAAAAAAAAAAGACAAGGAAAAAGAAAAGAAAGAAGAGAATAAGAGGAGAAGGGAAGGAAATCACCAGAAATGTAATCAAATCACATCATTACACGTAGGCCACGACCACTGCACCTAGGGGTTCTCAAGTTAAGTGTGTCTAGTGGCTTCAGTCAACCAGCTTTGCCCCTAACCCCCTAGCCCATTTGATTCCCCACATCACGCTTAGGGCCCATCAAGGCTAGGACATACCTAGGGAGGTCACACTCACCTACTATGGTTAGACATGTCTCCCTAACCCACGCCCACCACACCTCCCTTATGCATGAACTGGGTCCTCAAGTGTGGGACAACACCCTCACTTGCCTATAGACCCAGCTCCCAGTTCCACTAACACGAGCACAATGCACCGCAGAGTAAGTAGACACTCCCTCTAGGTAGTGTTTTCTTTTCAGGCACAAACAAAGGCGATAAATCACCAACTTTGAAGGCCCCGTCATCCACTCTCTCTACCTCCACCACCTCAACATTTTGATCAGCTTCTCTCCAATGACTAATCCCCAAGAGGCCCCATCATCATCAACTCACCAATCACCCTTCATATCACTGAGCTCTCATCAACACAGACAAGCAAGTGCCATGGGATTGGCACTCGTCTAGGAGGGGGTAATGTTAACCCTAGTTTGAGACAAAGAAAAATGTTAACCCAATTCGAGATGGAGAAAAAAAACTCCAAAAAATTCCAAGAAAACTCAAATGCGGACACAAAGGAAGAAGCAGGAAGGGAAACGGCCAAAAGCACAAGGGTAGCCTCAAAACCTAAGTCAAAGGTAGGAGCCCCTAAAACTTTTGTAAAAGAGCATCGGGCTCCCACTTGTGGAAATCGTAAAGGGTAGATGGGTGTAGGTAAAGAGAAAGGGCATGTTGGGGTAAAAGGCCCTTGGGATTGCTCGTGTATACTAACTGCCCATATTCTTTATTCATATATATGAGATAGTGCAATAAGGTTGTTATATATCATGCTTGACAGCACCTACATTGTGTGTGCTCTTCTCTCCCGCATCTTCCTCTTCTTCTCCACTGCCATTGCATCCCCTTCAACTCGTATCAGAGCTTTGGATTAGACCTTGATCATGGAGCTTGGCCCGGCATTACTTGAGCCCGAATTGAAGACCTAGAGCTTGGAGCTTCAATGCCAGCAATGGCTTCTTCCCCCTGAGGTAAGATTTCATCTCCCACATCTCCCCGGCCCCTCATAGGCTCTTTGCAGGTGTTCCTTGGCTTCATTGGGTACCTTTTATGCCCCCATTTGTCCCCTTATCCTCACATAACCCGTAGGCCCCACAGTAGCAACTCACTTTTTTTTTTTGCGCCTATTCCGAAATCTGGCTCAAAAATCCCATTTTTTCTCATATCTCAGGCATCCAGAACCCAATTTAGGCAAAGTAAGAGTCTAACTTCGGGTTTTGGCATGCTCCAAACCCAATGGTGATATTAGATCTACCAAATTCTGATCACATAATTTTATGCAACAATTTTGAGTTGATTTACAGCAAGAAAATGTCATGCTCTTAGCTTATGTGATGCTCCAAGGCTTGGTATTTGATGCTCAAATGCTTTGGGGATGTTTGCCCAACGTTTTGAGATGCTTTGGGACTTGGTTTGAGCTTCCATAGCTTGATTTATATAGGGATTTACTATTGTACATTGGGTAGCAAGGTTTTATCAGCGTACGGCTTATGCATAATGCTCTTTGTTGACATTCGGGCGTCCTGTTCGATATATTGATGCTTGGTCATCATGGTTTCTGATCGGATATGCTATTTGAGAGCTATTGAGCCTTGATTTGGATGCAGATACTTCATTATTGGTTAGGATTTATGCTACCTTGGTTGACAAGTTATTTTACCTCCAGTCTGGTTATGCCTATGGTCTACGGGTGCTCCCGCCGACTACTCGGGATGATATGCTAATGTATTTGGATGATGCCACCTTGATGTTTATGATCCCAGATACTTCTTGAGCAAAGAGTAGAGCTCAATTATTGGTTCATTGCCATTTTCTTTGCAATTGGTATTTCACTTTGACAAAGTTTATGCCCTGTGCTATCCATTATGGGACTGATATCTGATGTGGATGCTTTCGGGTTCGTTCAACTGCAGTATAGCACATGTTTGGGCTTGAATCAACTTGCATTTGAGAATTTCGTGGAGCAGTTTGCATTTGATCAGTTTATCATTTATGCAACTTGGATGCTATTTGGCCCTTAATACCCCAATTATGGATCTTGGATTTACTTGGATGCAGATACATGTTTAAGCAGTGCTTGCTCCATTGTCTTGACACTTGGTTATTGAGATTTCATTGCTCATTGATGCTTGGTTTTTTGTGGGTTACTCCTTGATCAGTGGACTTCTTGACAGTGCTTGGGTTTAGCAGTTATGGATTTGTTGCTTCTGTGTTGCCTAGCTTCTATGCTAGTTGGGTTGCTTTTGCCCATACGGGTCAGAGAGCAGTTGCTCTTGATGCTTACCCAGCTATACACTTTGTCTATTGTCATGTACTTTACAGAGCCACTTATTTGGATGTTGTTGTACAAATACTTGGGCTTCTCTTGGAGCTTGGCCATTGCAGGGTCTTTTACCACTTACCGGTGTCTTGCATTGACTTGCATGCTACTATGTGGTTTGATGTACTGCAGTGTCACGTTTGACATTATGGTTATGGGCTGATTTCATGGCTGAATATGCCATATGCTCTTTTGACAAATGTCTTGGCTTTTACACTATTGTAGTTGGTTATGTCATGCACTTAGCTACGAGACTTTTTCATGTGGGAGCTTCTGCATCCCTAGTTGATGCTTCTATGCTTCCCTCTCCAATGAGGATGGAAGAGTACTTGTAGCAACATGCTTCTACCACTTGTGCTTCTACTGACACTTGTCTTGATGAGCATTTTCCATATGTTGGGATAGCCCTAGACTCTTTGAGTTCCTTGGATGTGGATAGCCCTATTTATGATGACTTGGATTCCTCATCATCTTCTACAGGTTCTTCTACTTTAGATGTTGTTTGCTTCCATTGTGGGAAGCTTGGACATGTTCAAAGAAAATGTTTTAGATGGATTAGAGAGCAACAGAGACAGAGACGGACTTGACATGAGCAGAGAGTCAAAGATACAATAGATGCAACAGGTGTTACCACTCTTACTAGTGGTGAAGTACATGTAGTTACCCATGATGATGCAGTTGAGCATGTACTCATGTCATCTTGTTTCCCTAGAATTTACTTTCTTAGTGATCAGGCCTATGTGTTTGATTGGATTTTGGACTCTATGGCATCTTTTCATGTTACCCCTCATAGAGCATGGTTTTCTTCTTACATGGAGGTTGACGGATGCATTGATTTGGGCCTTGAGCAGTCTTATGCTATTGTTGGTACAGGTAATATACACCTAGCTTTGCCTGATGGGACTTCTCTTGTGCTCCATGATGTATTACATGTTCCTATACTTAGTAAGAGCTTGATGTCTATCATCATCTACATGATGCAGGTTACTCTATTTCTCTTTAGGATAGGTCATGGAAGATCTGTCGTGGTTGCTTGGTTTTGTCTAGAGGTTCTAGAGTTGGTTCTCATTATCCAGTGCATGTCTCTCATGTGGAAAATTCTATGGTTGCAATTATCCGGATACCACATGCATTGTTATGGCATTATTGCCTAGGCCATATACCCCATAGAGAGATGGAGATCTTGTCTCATTCAGACTTCATGTTGCCTCCTTTGTCACATGCAAATCTTGATGCTTTCCCTAATTGTACTTATGGTCCTTGCAAAACCCCTTTGGCTCATGGTGATCGTGAGAGGCATGATCCTCTAGATCTTGTCCATTGTGCAATAAATGGACCTATGCCTTCCCAGTCACTTGGTGGAGCGTCATATTTTGTGACCTTTTTGGATCATGCTACCCATCGTGTTTGGGCTTTTCCCTTGGTACGGATTGAGGATGCCACATTTATGCTTGATAGGTTTATGGATTCTACTAGTAGCCGGCCTAGGTGCTTGCAGATGGATTATGAGAGTCATGCTATCTCTCCCAGCTTTCAGTCCTATTGTCAGCAGTCTGGCATTGATTTCTTATGCCCATGGTATTATGGGATTGCTCATGGCATGTGCCTGAATTTACAAGTAAAGGTTGCTTCTATGCTTACTACAACTGGGTTATCTTATGGCTTTTGGGCTGAGGCCCTTATGACAGCAGTCTACTTGCTTAATAGTGTTAGAATATCAAGCTCCCATTACTCTTTAGCCAGTCTATCTTTATGTGTGTGACTGACATTAGCTGGATACAGTTGTACATGTGCGCGACATTCAATAAGTCGGTGTAGTCAGTGACTTAACCACAGTTAGTCTTGGTTAGTCATATCTATGTGTGTAAGTCTCTTTCAGTTAGTATAATGGAAGAATAATGGAAGAACAACAACAATGAGTTGAGGCTCATCTTTCGCTCCACTCTGTCTCTCTCCCTCTCTTCCAACATGGTATCAAAGCTTGAACTCTTGAAGCCTGAAGGCTTGCCAATGGCCATTTGACATCAAGATATCATATCTGAAGAAAATGTCATCAAAGGAGACTGTGCTTGCTTCCCGTTTTTTTTTTCAGAAGCTATATCTTACTATAGAAATGGTTTTTGGAGAAATGGTTTGCATTGCCTAACCATTTTGATGTAGTCTACAACTTTTCAAAATAATTTTTTTTTTCAAATTCCTCATAGATTTTGAAATATTCAGCACAGACCTGTGCAGACTGGCTATTTACTGTACTAAACAACATGTGATTCGAGGGCACTTGTAGCTTTGTGGCTTTCATCCTAACAATGTATATGCCCTTATTATCATGCATTTGAGTATGATATTGGAGTGTTAAATTCTCATTTTTGGAGCTTATTTGTAGGCTAGAAATAGTGAACTGGTTGCTGTCCTGAATTTGGAAACAATATACCTACAGGGTTGAAGTATCTGTGATGCATATTTGCTACTGACAAATGCTTGGATCATACCACTTGAGTGGTAGATGCTTTTTGAGATATTTTGAGTGCTAAAAGTCCAGAGTTTGGACTGATTTGTTGCTGGTTATACCAGAGTATTGATTGGTTATTGTCTGCAAGAAGGATACCTATCATCTTCACTTGACATACATGCAATATATTCTGACCTGTTGGACATGTATCAACTCCTGCATAGAGTGGCAACTGAATGAAATGTTTTGGGGCTGCTTTGAGGTTTGAATACTCTTGTTTTAACAAAGAAAATATTGTTGGTTATAGCAGTGGGTTGGATGTATTTGGCACTAGTACTTGTATCCAGTACAAACATTGATACTGAAATGATGAATGGGTTGCCTCTTACCCATCCAACCTCCAATCCTCACTAAGAGTGTTGAGAAACACGAATCTAGAGCTAGTTAGCTATGGTGGATACAAATTAAACACACGATACATTATCAAAATGAGAGATTTTAACTCAAGTGAATTAGGTTCCAAGATAGATTAGCTTGGACTCATAAACACAATCTTGAGTGAATCAAATTGATAGTGCCATTACATTGAAATGAGTGTCAAGTACATGCCTTTATAGCTTTTTGGATAGTACCACTGTACCTCACTGTGCATATGGGATTTTGGACATCTCTTCTTAGAGCTTCTAGAGCATACATCTTTGTCATATCTCTCATACAAAGCCACTTAGGGGCAAGCCTCTTTTGGGCACACATTCAACCTCTATGGGCATACATACCAAGCATTATTTTCTAATCTCAACACCCCCCCTCAAATGATGAGTTCCTACACTTGTTGGCTTTTGCCCCCCTTCATGATGACATGGCCCGAGAGACTAGCTCATAGGCAGCCTAGTCAAGTTAAAGCTTGAAACTTTACATCTTTGGCAAGGGTTTTGTTTTACAAAGCAAATCCACTAAGGGAAACAAGGATTTACTATGGGAAGGTTTTGTTATCGGTGGCAGAGAATATTTTCTTCATCTTCTTTGGCATCCTTCGGTCCTTTGCTCGATCTTCTTAGTCTTCTTTGTCTTCTTGCTCTTTTCTTCTATTGTGCTCTTTATCCATTTTGTTGATATGTGGTACATGATACTTCTCCTTTTTGCTTCAGTCTTCTTGGCACATTTTTTCTGCTTAATGAGCTTGAGATGGATACACATGAATACATTGTTTTGACTTAGTTGATTCTCTCTGACATACATGGCTTGATGATTCATTACATTGGTCTTGGGATACATAGGATTGATTTTTGGCTTATTGGCTATATAGGTTGTCATTACATTGACATTGGATCTTCTTTCAAAACCACACATCTTCTTAAGGTGATTACATAAATCAGTTCAAGGCAAAGGATAGTGTGAACAAGGGTTGAATATAAATTCTTCTTTAAGCCTTAGTAGTAGGATTATAAGGCGTTAATTTAAATATCCTTATCTATACCTCTCAACTTGCACCTATGATTGTGCACTTGATGGCGTTGACTGTCCGTCAGATTCTCGTGTGAGTAGGGAACTCGTGACCCAGACCAAAACTGTGATCTTTTCGCTGTAAGCTGGAGGATAAGGAGCTTGTTTTCCAGTCGGTGGTATCAATAGCTGGAGATGATTACACTAAGCGCAAGCTGCTTAGGATCTTTTTGTGCTTGACGGACAGAGCTCCGAGGCTTTTCGCCACAGTTGCATGGGCTGCTAGAGAAGGAACGAATATTATTTGTACCCTCTAATGTGCAGGCATTCGACTTCTTCTTTTCCTCGACTTGCAAAGATGGCCGTGATGGCAAAGGTTGTGCCACTAGAAGCTCCTCAGAAGTACATTTCTACTCTTCCTAGTGGGAGACCACTGTGGAGAACGCTTCGTGAAGGAGAGAAAACTCTTTCATAGTCAGAGAACAGGGGGAAGATGTTGGAACGATCAACATAACGCCAGCTCTAGCCATTGCTAAACATTAAAAATGCCTACCCTTATCATTGGTGATCTTTGTCGGTGCGTTGGCTGTTACGTTGGAGTAGTGTGCAGTAAATCCAATGAGTGGCCATTGATTAATTCATTCGTGGGAGGACAGTTGTGCTTGTTGTGCGAGATGTGACCCAACCGTGAGAGTCTGAGCACGTCATTGACTGCGGGCAGATCTAGACTTCGATGCAGCAGTTTCCTTTTTTTTTTAGCTACAAACGGTAGTGATAGATCTCTTCTTCATTCTCTTCCTTTGCCACATAACGAATCTTTGATCTGGATCACAATTTTCGAAGCTTTGAAATTTCCCCAAGAGTGTGGTGTGCCACAGCTGGCTCTAAGATGGAGCAGTTGACTGATCAAACTCATTTGTAGTAGGAACCCTCTTCTTCTTTCTCTTTTGTGGCTGTCTTTTGAAGTATCAAAACTTATGCTAGAGCAATTGAATAGAGGCTTGATATAATGTCTACAAATCAGCCAGCCTCAGTGATGGCTTCGAAGCAAGGCAACTTCAAGCCTCAAGTAGATTCCTCAACTTGCCCTCTCTCTTGATAATAAGCAGCAACCAATTTTAGCTAAAGACTAGTATTCCTGTCTTGAGCTCTATGACCTTGGACCTCTTGAGCTCTTTTACCTCGTATGCAATGGTAGATGGCTTTGAGGAATAGAGGAGATGATAAAGAAGGAGATTGAGAAAGGACACACACTAGCTAACTAGCTCAGCCATGGCTCTGATACCATGTTGAGAAACACAGATCTAGAGCTAGTTAGCTATGGTGGACACAAATCAAACACACGATACATTATCAAAATGAGAGATTGTAACTCAAGTGAATTATGTTCCAAGATTGATTAGCTTGGACTCATAAACACAATCTTGAGTGAATGAAATGGATAGTGCCATTACATTGAAATGAGTGTCAAGTACATGCCTTTATAGCTTTTTGGATAGTACCACTGTACCTCACAGTGCATATGGGATTTTGGACATCTCTTCTTAGAGCTTCTAGAGCATACATCTTTGTCATATCTCTCATAAAAAGCCACTTATGGGCAAGCCTATTTTGGGCACACATTCAGCCTCTATGGGCATACATACCAAGTATCATTTGCTAATCTCAACAAAGAGAACTAAAGAGGGGCACCACCTAGCCAAAGGGAGGATGGGCTAGGGCATCCCTTTTCTCAAAGAGAATCAAAAGAACCAAGACACAACTTCACAAGAGAGAATATATATACTAGACACCATATTAGAATATGAGAGAGAGAGATGAGAGGAGAGGGAGACTAGAGGAGAAGAGGTAGAGAAAGCTTGCCATTATGTATTCATGGAATGAGAATATGAGAAGAGATGGAGACAAGAGGAAAAGAGGTAGAGGAAGCTTGCCATTAGGAGAAGAGGTAGAGGAAGCTTTCCATTATGTATTCATGGAATGAGAAGATGAGAAGAGAGGGAGACAGAAGGAGAAGAGGTAGAGGAAGCTTGCCATGCTACATAATAAAAGAACTCACTTATAGTTTACCTCAAAGAGATGGAGTAGCATGAGGGTATTCTAGAGTGCTCTCATGTGCTTGTTATTGTCATTCTCCCCTTTTCATCTCCATGGGCTCCTTACATAGCCTCCATGAGGGATTAGATTAAGCTAGTCTTCTTGATTAATATAATCTTAGATTATGTATAGCATCTTTGAAAATATGGAGAATAGTGGATGGGACAAGTCCCCACCTTGGTCATCATGCAAGAAGCCAAGGGTGGTGACAGACAAAATAGAGAAAGAGAGCTAGATTACAAGAGGTGGATGCCCAAAGCACATTATTATAATATATTTACAAGAAGGATAGAATGGAAAGTTGATGTGGTGAAAGAGAGAAGAAAATTGCATATAGTCAGCAGTCTGCACCTTCGTAACTTCAAATCGGTAAAGAATCTGAAAAAAGTTTCTTCTGCAACTTTGTAGACCAGGTCGAAACCAATTGGGCAGCTCGAGAATTTTCTTGAAATTTTCTTTTTCTTGGGATTTATTGAGATTATAAAAAATGGCTTCCAAAAGTTGCTTTGACTTTAGTTCCTTATATATATATATATATATATATATACACACACACACACACACATATAAGCATGTGACAGAAGGGGACCATGCTTGTAAGCTTTTGTGTAAGATTCAAATGACACCATGATGTGGATATTGACTTGTGTACTAGGGTGAGGTGTCCTCTAATGATGGTGATAGATTCCAAATCTTAGTGATGTAGGTGGAACCCACGTGTAGTTGGAGGACTAGCATGCATGAATGCGGTCTTGAGATCCTTCCAGTTACCCCTTGTAGCCTCCGAGAGAGCTTGATACCACACTCGAGCATCACCCTTTAGAACTAAAGAGAAGGCCCATACTTTGGTTGCTTCATCATCCGAGCCTGACTAGGAAGGCTATTTCTAAGTCATCTAGAAAGTCTAGAGCTTTCTCCCCTTTGTGTCCAAAAAAACTTGAAAAAGCCATGATAGGAAGATATTGATCTAGCTCAATAAAAAATAAAGATGAACACGTCTAGGCCCAAGTCATATCTTATTAGGGGTAGAATAAATGGATTCACAGATGCATTAATCTTAGCAAGACAATGATGACTCAATAAGCCCCTTATGATATTTTGAAACCTAAGCTTTGTGCTAACTATTATATGCACGGTTTGCCTAATAAGTGGATGGATATGTCCATACAAATCCCTATGGTTCATGGGATACACTTAGAGTAGAATGAATATATGCACATTAAAGGAGATGTTATAATCCAAAATAGGAAATATTATGGGATCAAGGGACAATAAGATCTCTCTCAACCTCTCAGCTCCAAAATAGAAGACCAACCTTTACTGAAAATATATCTATCTATTAATGCACACATCCACCCGAATGTTTTGAACCGATTGAAACTTATAGAAAGTAGGAGTAGTCATTTAAGCATTAACTACAAATTTCCACTACAAACTTTCATGAAGCGTATTGTTGAAGCTCTATCCTCTTAGATCCCACCATTCGAGAGATGCAAAGGATTTGCTCACCAGTGATTAGCCTAGCTTTGTTGTGACCATCATCAGCCTTGTAAAGTTCATAGGCTTTGATGGCTACCTTCTCAATTACTTTGAGCCTTCTTGCTAGTAGTAGTTGAAGCGCATTACCATATGTAGCCTCTCGCCAATACCACACACCATTGATGTGTAACTCCCCCTCCAAAAACTTGTTAATCCTTGAATTTGAAAGCGCCTTCACCACTTGAAGACAAGGCTCCTTAGGGAGTGTCTTTACACTAGACAACAAGCACTCAACACAATGTCTTGACCTAGAGACTTGATGAGAGCAAGATTTCTCTTAAAGCAAAGAAGGGTGTGTGTAATTAACTTGCTTTACCCGTATACGTATCATTTGCCAATAAAGATTCTTCTTCTCTTGAGTTTCTTTTGGAGACCATAGTGGTACTCTTGAGCAATGAATCCCTTGAATAGGGTTTGATGAAGATTCCTCCTTAGTGATTCCTCGATAGACACTCGTTGAAGAAAAGAACAACTCCTTAGATGTTTCTTCCTTCATAGAAATCGTAGAGTATAGCTTGAGAACTCCTCAGGGGGGCACCAAAAATGAGAGCTAAAATTATGAATGGGTTGCCTCTTACCCATCCAACCTCCAATACTCACTAAGAGAACTAAAGAGGGACACCACACACCTAGCCTGGGCTAGGACATCCCTTTTCTAAAAGATAATCAAAAGAACCAATACTTCACAAGAGAGAATATATGTACTAGACACCATTTTAGAATATGAGAGAGAGAGATGAGAGGAGAGGGAGACAAGAGGAGAAGAGGTAGAGGAAGCTTGCCATTAGGAGAAGAGGTAGAGGAAGCTTTCCATTATATATTCATGGAATGAGAAGATAAGAAGAGAGGAAGACAAGAGGAGAAGAGGTAGAGAAAGCTTGCCATGCTACATGATAAAAGAACTCACTCATAGTTTACCTCAAAGAGATGGACTAGCATTAGGATATTCTAGAGTGCTCTCATGTGCTTGTCATTGTCATTCTCCCCTTTACATATCCATGGGCTCCTTACATAGCCTCCATGAGAGATTAGATTAAGCTAGTCTTCTTGATTAACATAATCCTAGATGATATATGGCATCTTTAAAAATATGGAGAATAGTTGATGGGACAAGTCTCCACCTTGGTCATCATGCAAGAAGCCAAGGGTAGTGGTAGACAAAATTGGTGTGGTGAAAGAGAGAAGAAAATTGCATGTAGCCAGCAATCTGCGCCTTCGTAACTTCAAATCGGTGAAGAATCTGAAAAAAAATTCTTTTGCAACTTTGTAGACTAGGCTAAAACCGATTGGGTAGCGTGAGAATTTTCTTGAAATTTTCTTTTTCTTGGGAGTTATTGAGATTATAAAAAATGGCTTTCAAAAGTAACTTTGACTTTATTTCCTTATATATATATATATATATAAATACATATAAGCATGTGACAGAAGGGATCCATGCTTGTAAGCTTTTGTGTAAGTTCCAAATGACACCATGATGTGGATATTGACTTGTGTACTAGGGTGAGGTGTCCTCTAATGATGGTGGCAGATTCCAAATCTTAGTGATATAGGTGGAACCCACATATAGTTGGAGGCTAGTCTTTTGAAAAATCTATACACTCACTCAACTCCTAGGTGTAATCTATTTCCATCTTCACTAAGATAACCATCCCTTTTACCCTTTACATTGACATCTCTCCTAAGAACTTGTTCCCCCTATTTGCTAGAGTTATCATAATCAAGAAGCAATGTAGCATACCTAGTGCTTGAAGAGTAAACCCAAAGTGATATGGTAAGGCTCTTGATAGGAGTTTTGGCCAAATTTTGTGGTAGAAATCCGGTTTGTAAAAAACCCGGATCAATACTTGTATGGACATAGTTTGTTGCTGGGATGTTTTGTCACTACCATAGAATGTTTTGAACTGATTTGAGCTTGGCTTATGCTCAGTTGACTGTGTTTTTTCATTGTTGGAATATAGTTTACAGTAAGCAAGTTGTCAGGAAAACTATCCTGAATTGCAAGAAATTGTCCTGAATAGCAGAAAACTCGTCCTGAAGTGTAGGAAAAGGAGTCAGATACTTACAGGTTGTATACATCACCACTGAATACCTAAGGTGTAACTATGGAAAATGCTCAAGGCACTGACAATATCACTCAAATTGTGGGAGAAAAGATGGACAACAAAAATTTTACTTTATGGAAGTTCCGTATGAAGAATTTTTTGGTTGGCAGAGGTAATTGGGACTTATGTACAGGTGATGAGGCTGAACCTGAAATGCATGAAAGGAATTCGATAAATTATTAGAAAGTGGCTCATAAGCTATGGATTGAGAGATCATGCAAGGTGTTACATTGGTTTTTCTTATGTATATCAGATGCTATGGTTATACAGATTACTAGATGCAGTTCCCCAAAGGATACATGGGACATACTCATGAAGAATTATGGAAATGTAACACATGCAAGAAAGATTCAGCTAAAGCAACAATTCAATAACATGTCTAGGAATGGTAGAAACATTCAAGCCTACACTACAGAGATTAAGAACATAGCGGATCAACTTGCCACCATTAGATCTTCAGTGTCTGAGGATGATATGATTGCAGTGACATTGAATGGATTTGGAAAAGAGTATAAAGCATTTGATTTGTCTATTTTTGTGAGAGCTGAATCCCCTGATTGGGATGAGCTGATTGCTTTGTTGTTGCATGAGGAAGTTAAGCTTGGGCTAAATACAAGTTCTAGTACATCTCAAAGTAGAGACACTGTTCTTTACTCTAGCTAGTGTGGTAGAGGCACCAGAGGCCGTGGCTCTTTTCGAGGTCGAGGAGACACTCGAAATGCTTATGGACAACATTAGCAGAATTCCTGGCATGGCACAAATACAAAGGTGAGCATAGATCTGGTGCCTTTAGAGGCAGGGGGAGATCACCCCATGGTAGAGGTGGTAGATGTGGTTCATGGCAGTCAAATGATCAGTCAAACAGATAGCATGGGTTCTAGTGATAGTCATGACGAGCAAGTTGGCAGGTTGTTTGCCATGCAATATGTGTCTAAAAATGCATCTAGGCATAACAGAGATGAGAGATGGTACATTGATTCAGGGGCTTCAAATCATATGGCACCTCATGAAGAATGGTTTTATGAGATGGTTCCAGGTTCACATGGTTATGTGTGTATTGGGGATGACACCCAACATGGCATTCAACACACAAGATTTGTTCCGTTGTTGATGCCTGATGGCAAGAAAAAGAGTCT
The DNA here is from genome assembly GCF_053477565.2 of Lygodium microphyllum. Classification (NCBI taxonomy): domain Eukaryota; kingdom Viridiplantae; phylum Streptophyta; class Polypodiopsida; order Schizaeales; family Lygodiaceae; genus Lygodium; species Lygodium microphyllum. The sequence continues at coordinate 74,069,626 of NC_141159.1, forward strand.
ACATGATTTACTACATGTACCTACAATAACCAAGAATCTCTTATTAATTGGAAAAAGGACAGAAGAGATTCTGCAAGTGAGATTTAATAGAGATGGATGCTTTGTTGAAGAATATGGTAATGGCTGCAAATCGATTGCTAGAAGCCAAAGAGATGGCAGAATGTTTACTCTTGATGCTTCAATTCCAAAATTGAAAGCAGCCATGTTTGCACATGATGAAGGTGCTATATGGGATGTTGAGATATGGCATAAGCAGATTGGCCATGTGAATGTATAAAAGCTAAAATCTATGCAGCAGAAGGAGAGTGTGCTTGGATTGCCTAAGTTCAAGTATCATGACTTTGGACATGTATGTGATGCATGTCAGTTTGGAAAGTAAGCATTGTTTCCATTTATGAGACATGTACAAAATAGCTCATGAATCTTGGAGTTATTGCATTCAAATGTATGGGGTCCCTGTCTCATAATGCTTTGTTTGGTGGTGCTCGTTACGATGTATCCTTCATTGATGATTTCAGCAGGTATACTTGGCTTTACATATTGAAACATAAGGATGATGTGTTTGATGCATTCAAGGACTTCAAGAACCATGTTGAAAATGAGTTGAGCTATAAAATTTCATGTCTTAGATCAAATGGAGGTGGAGAATATGTCTCTAATTACTTTGACAAGTACCTTGCTAAACATGGGATTAGAAGACAGTTAACTTGTAGCTATACACCGTAGCAAAATGGTGTAGCAGAAAGGAAAAATAGGGTACCAATGGAATCGGCAAGAGCTATGCTGAATGAGAAGAGTTTGCCAAATGGTTATTGGGTTGAAGCAATAGTGACTACTATCTATGTGCTAAATAGAACCCCTACAGCAGGGATTCATGATGTAACTCCATATGAGAGGTTGTATGGTCATAAGCCTAACATTTCACACTTGAAGGTATTTGGCAGCATTGTATATGTGCATGTTCCTGATGAAAAGAGGAAGAAATTGGATCCTAAAGCTATCAAGACTGTGTTCCTTGGTTATGCACAAGACTGGAAAGCTTACAAGTGTTGTCTGTCATCTACACGTGAGAGATTGATTAGCAGAGATGTTGTTTTTTATGAGCTGGCATCGTGGTATGGTAATCCTGTTGTAGTGGCTATTGATGGATCAACCAGAACTAGTAATGTTGAAAATATACCTACATTGAGTACATCTATGAGTGGTCCTACAGGTGATGGGTCACCTATAGTAAGTCCTTGGTCAGGACGCTTGTGGAGTCATACTCTACATCCACTGACATGGATATGTCACTTAGGGGGAGATTGGATAAGGGAAAAGAAAATATGCTTGAGGATGTGACAGGTTCACTTACAGGAGGTTACGAGTCATCCAACAGCGACAGTTTGGATAGTGAGTTGGGCATTCCATCTATTATAATGCCAAGAGCAAGGCAGAGTCATTATGTACTGCCTCATGAGAGGTAAGCTCAAAGTGAGCCACCGTTACAGAGATCTGAGAGACTTAGAAAACTAGTTGACATGTTTACATACAGTGGTTATTCAGCCCGCCATTATGCATATATGGCTAGTGTGACAGGTTACAAAGAACCTACAAAGTTTGATGATGCAGTTACAGATGATAATTGGTGTGTTGCTATGGATGAGGAGTATGGAACCCTATCTGAAAATGAGACATGATAATTGGTTGAGGTGCTTGAAGGCAAAGTCTCCATTGGCTACAAATGGGTGTATAAGGTTAAGTGCAAGTCAAATGGTTCATTAGAACGCTATAAGGCTAGGCTGGTTACAAAAGGGTATGCACAATAGTATGGCCTTGACTATTAGGAGACTTTCAGTTCGGTGGCTAAAATGGCAACAGTCAGAACTGTCATTGCTTTGGCAGCATAGAAAGGCTGGAAATTATGGCAAATGGATATCAAGAATTATTTCTTGAATTGTGATTTGGTTGAGGAAGTATATATGGAGCAGCCTGAAGGCTATGTTCACCCGGACTTTCCTACACATGTATGTAAGCTGAAAAAGGCTTTATATGGACTGAAACAGGCACCTAGATCATGGAATGCTTGGATCATCAATTATTTATAGCAACATGGATTTAGATTGGGTGATGCAGATCACAGTCTATTCACAAAGAAGTCAGATCATGGATGTGTGTTTCTAGTGGTTTATGTAGATGATCTTATCATCATTAGAGATGATGAAGAGGGCATTGCTGAAATTAAATCATGTTTACAAGCTAAATTCAAAGTCAAAGACCTTGGTGAACTAAAGTATTTTCTTGGGATTGAGGTAGTCTCTACACCTCAAGGTATATGGCTACTACAAAAACACTATGCTCATGACATGTTACAGAAGTATGGTATGGCTGAATGCAAGCCTATGGAGACACCTCTTAATCAGAATGTCAAGCTGTAGATTGATGTTGGGAATGACATAGAGAATGTGACCATGTATCTATAGATGGTGGGCAGCTTGATATACTTGACTATTACCCATCCTGACTTATGTTATGTAATAAGGCTGATTATTCAGTTCATGCAGAAGCCTTGCAAACCACATTTAGATGCAGTCAGGAGGATCATTAAATATGTAAAGGGTACTATAGATTATGGGTTGTTTTATGCATGTGGAAAATCTCTTGACTTGACAGGGTTTACTGATATTGATTGGGCTGGTTGTGCCTATGACAGGAGGTCAACCAGTGGTTATGCATTTGGATTGGGCAGCAGTATGATTAGTTGGCAAAGTAAGAAACAACATATTGTTGCATTGTCTAGTATAAAATCTAAGTACAGATGAGCTACGTTAGCGGCTTGCGAAGCAATTTGGTTGATGAAACTGCTGAAAGACTTGGGAATACAGCTCGAAAGCAAAATGAGATTGCATTGTGATAACCTCAATAGTGTTATGTTGGCTAGCAATCTTGTCTACCATGCTAGGTCCAAAAATATTGAGGTTCACTACCATTTCATCAAAGAAATGGTTCTTACAAGGCAGATTGACTTGATTCATGTGAAGATTGAAAACCAGGTAGCAGATATATTTACCAAGCCTCTTGGTAAAGAAAAGTTCATATATTTCAGATAGCTACTTGGAGTTTATCAGATGGTTTGAGCTTGAGGCAAGTTTCCATTACTCTTCAGTCAATCTATCTTTATGTGTGTGACCGACATTAGCTGGATATAGTTGTAAATATGTGTGACATTCAATAAGTCGGTGTAGTTAATGAGTTAGTCTTGGTTAGTCATACCTATGTGTATAAGTCTCTTTCAGTTATTATAATGGAAGAATAATGGAAGAACAACAACAATGAGCAAAGGCTCATCTTCCGCTCCACTCTATCTCTCTCCCTCTCTTCCAACAAATAGGACCCCGTGTCTAACTTTGGATGATACTACACCACACAAGGCATGGAGTGGCATGAGACCCTCCTATGATCACTTGAGAATGTTTGGCTGCCAGCATTTGTATGTATGCCAGATATGCTTATGTCACGCAGATGTATCCTCCTTGGTTATGGAGACAGTGACTTTCAGGCTTACAAGTTATGGGATTTGGATGCCGAGCAGGTTATACGCAGCCATTATGCTGTCTTTTATGAGAGGCAAATATCTCTCAAGCCTCTTGATGCACGTTCAGTGCACTTTATGGTTGATGCTACAACTGTATGTCAATCTTCCACTTCGCTGAGGCTGCATACTATCTTGAGACCCTTTCTAACATGTGTCCATGATGCTTGCGCTTCTTCTTTGATTGACTTTGGAGAGTCTATGTGCTCTCAGTTGTCTCCTATGCATCATGCTGATGCTATGTGGTACTCTGATACTTATGCATTACAGCCTTGCACTCATGAGTTGTGCTTGCTTCATGAGAAGCATTCTTGGACTGCTCCGCTATATGGAGCTACGGGATTGCTTGTCTCCTGGATGTCATGGACTCGGGGATGCTTGACTCTTCTTTCGCAGAGGTTCCTGCTTATTGCACATCTCGCTTTCTGATCGCTTTCTGATTGGACATTGGGTGAGATGTCATGATTCCTCACCTTGTCTCTTTTTTTTCTTTGTTTTTTCACTCCCTGGTCCATTGGCCTTTTAGTGGGAAGTTGTTGGGGTAAAAGGCCCTTGGGCCTACCCATGTACACTGACCTCCCATATTCTTTATTCATATATATGAGATAGTGCAATAAGGTTGTTATATATTATTCTTGACAGCACCTACATTGTGTGTGCTCTTCTCTCCCGCATCTTCCTATTCTCTTTCTCCATTGCCATTGCATCCCCTTCAGAGCAACTAGAAGGGAATGGAAAATAGGACCTTGCCACAATGGCTTGTCATGTAAAAAAGGGGATGGGTGCCCAAAGGGATAAGGATTTTGCATATAAACTCAAAAAGTGAATGAGAAGCTCATTCTTTGGTGTGTGGCAAAAGCTCTTCTTCTTGCCTTCTTGCTTGTGCTTGAGTGAGGGAGTGAGGAAGTATGAGTGAGTGAGTGAGTGAGTGAGTGAGTGAGGGAGTGTGTGTGTGAGGGTGAGGGGCTGGGGTTGAGAAGCTCTCACCATCTCCTCTCTTCTTCTTCTCTTCTCTTCTCTTCTCTTATCTAGCATAGCTATGGAAGATGGAGCTTGAAGGAGAGGGATTGAGGTTGCTCAAGCTTGCATCATGAATCGTGGAGCCACTAGTAAGTGTCTTTTATTTAATTTGTATGATGAATCTTTTGTTCTTATGATGGAAAATGGTTTGAAATGGTTGAATATGCTTGAATATATTTGAAATCAAAGAATAATTAGTAACTTTCAACAATATACATGATAAGAATCAAAATTGCAAAATCGCAATGTGAGATTTAATAGGAAAATGATAATTTTGTGGATTTTTATAGTTCAAATGGCATTCTTATTATAGTGATATTGAATATAATATTGAATCACAATCCACATAAGCTTCATGGATTTGAAAATTAGAAAAATTGGCAATTAATATTGAAATAAATGATTTAAAAACCATTAAAAATAGGTTTTTTAATGGAAATTTTTAGTTTAAGGGTGAAATTTTTTACCAAAAAAGGGAAAGGTCCGTGAGTGTATAATGGCTATAGAGTAGAATATTGGACTCAATCTACATCCATTTGTGTCTTAAAGTGGTTTTTTAGAGGGGGTTTTATGGGAAAAATATCATAAAACATTAGAAGTGCTCTACGCAAATAAATGAACATATAAAGAAGCTGAAATATTAAGAATTTTACATGAAAATATAAATATTTGTACATTTAAATAAATCATATAGGATTTTTTTAATACTCCAAAAAGAGATAATAGCATAGATTAGTCCAATATTATTTTCGAGTAATGCAATAATACATTAAAAAGAAAATCATTGAAAGAATGTTTTGCACACGATATGTTGGCTGATTTGTGGTTAATTTGTTTGCGCACTATATGGCATTGCACGTTGCATCTACATTGAAACATGGTATTAAGAGAAAATTACCAAGATGCATGGCACTTGGTTGCTAAAACGATTGACCAACAACGATGAGAGCATGTGAGGATTCCCGAGGTGTAGAATAGAGTGATTTTCTTTGGGGACTTTTATGTGAGGAAACAAAAGTGGGATGCTTTTATCAAAAGAGTGGATAATGTTGTGATTGTGTTTATGTTAAGATGGCACATCCAAGGGCCAATCCTCGTCAAGGTGTACGAGAGAAGTAGGAGCCATAGCACTCTACTAGGGAGAATCTCTTTGTATATGTGATACGAGGTGTTGATCATTGGTATGTGTGGGATACTCCCTCTATTGGAGTTGGAATGGGCAAAATCGTTGGACTACAAATTGATACAAACACTGATTTATTTAGAGCAATGTATAGCTTCCAAAAACACTCTTAGTTGTAAGGCCATGATGAGGGTGGTTTGTGAGCATAGCATCCCAAATAGAGTCCTAGAGCTAGTGTTGCGCCCATTTTAGGTCCCAACATTAGCACTATACATATTAAATCTCAACCACTTAGACTGTGAGGAACCCTAGCCCCACAAATTGTTATATAGTCAACATGATCTCATTTCCATCACATCCATCTTTGGTTTCTTATAATAGTGGTGATAGTTTTTGGACCCCCTTAGTGGTGATTGAGGGGGAAAATCCCCCCACAATCCAATTTTTCCAAGTATGTTACTATGGTTTATTAATGGCATTTTTACCCAAAATGGTTTCAATAAGGCTTATGGATTTAAAGTATAACACAACATATTAACATATTGGCTTAGCATATGGACTTGCCACAAAGGTTGAAATACCACCCATTGCCTTATAAGATTCGTATTAACGAGGGGTTACACATTGCCTATCACTTTGTAGGACCTTTCTTGCTTAAGGATCCGATTACTTACATATCTCGACTGGATACCAAGTCAATTGATATGGATACCTTTGTTGAACTATAATACAATCAGACTTTCTATTACTAGTGGGTCCCAAAATCTATAGAGTATTAACCCTTGTATATCACTAACCCTAATTGCTTTGTATATATTTTTCTTTGCATTGATAAGCATCAAAGCCCCTCTGACTTTTGGAATAAAGATACATCTATGTGAGGGCAAGATTCCAAGGTACAAGCTCCCAACTTTCACTCAAGGAGTGATGGTGAAAAAGAAGAAAATTTGGTTGTAATTCTTTCTATCATTTGAAGCGATGGCATTCTTTATATCATTTTTCTGTACATCTACTACTATCACATTTTTACCAAGTGAATGCAAGAATACCATAGGTGGCAAAGCAAAGGCCTACACATTCAAGACTTGATAACAACATCATGGATACAAAAGATGTTTGTAACTTCAAGGCTATGGCCACATGAAGACACCATCATCGGCAATGGCAGCTTCCTTGAATATCCTAAGTTGCAGAAACATTGACAACAACAAGATCCTATTGGGGACTCAATGATGCAACAAAGACAATAGAGAACCATCATCAACAATGTCCCAATTTCTTCAATAAAAACAAACCTTGACTTCAATTTTCAATGGTCACCTACTTCTACAAGATGAGTTGCAAATTGCTGCACCAACAAATACACAAATCTTCAACACGTGCAAGTTCTTTAACAACAACAAGGCATTGTGCTTCATAGTTCTAAGTTTAGCCTTCAATCTTAATTGGATACACTCCAATATATAACTCCATGCTTTGAGCCAAGGAAAGACTAACCAAAAAAAAAAAAAAATTTGAGAGAGAAAAGAAAAAAAAACAAAACAAAAAAAAGGAAAAAGAGAATACAAGAGAGCAAAAGCTCCATGATTAGTTATGTGAACTCACATTTTCACTGCACCTAGGGGTCCTCGAGTTTGGTGCATCCAATGGCTTTGGTTGAGTAGCTCCATCTCTAACTAGTAGCCCCTTTTCCATTTTTCCCCCACATTTTCCTAGTGTACATCAAGACATACCTAGGGAGTCTCAACTCGCCTTGGTTAGACATGTCTCCCTAAGTCACTTTTTCTTTTTCCATTCCTCTTCAATCATCCTCTTCATTCATCCCAATTATACTCACTCAACTTCAAGCCAATAAGAAAAATTTACTTCATGTTATCGAAGGGGTTTTAGTCAAAAGGTTGTATCCATCAAGGATCAGAGATAGAAGGAAGTAGAGGATAGGAGATGGAAGAGAAGTAAAAGAATAGACAAGAGGTAAACACGATGAACACAAAGCACAATGAATTAAAGTACTATGTATTGACAGAACCTGAAATTCCTTGTCTAGCACTACTCAGAAGCAATCTCCAATTATTAGATCTCCTAAAGGTCCCTTTTAGACCAAAAACATGCATCAAAACAACAGCTTCTTCTCTGTTACTCAGAACCCAAATCTGATGGTTATGTTGGCTTTAAAAGGGGAGTAAAACTCTAGCACACCTAATCAAAATTCTTGCAGGTTGCTCCTTCTTCTTCTCCCAATTCAAAGTTTTGTTTATTGCCTGTTAACTACGATCGCACGCGCGATTTCGCCCATCTTTCTTTTTCATGAAAAATCCAAAAATGATTGAAAAAGCAGCTTGCTTTTTGCATGCCACCCTAATCTAGAAGTTTCCCTAGCTTTTTAGGATATTTACAATAAATAATATCCAACATATCAAAAATAGGCTTAAATTGTCCAAAAATCTAGTATTTTTTGGACCATCCATGCCACAAACACTAGCACTAATGACTCAGATGACATTAACTCTCTAGATTGATAAGAAAGTCGGATGATGATGCACTCCAGAGTTTTTCACACTATGTCCACGTAGTGCCATGACATCCACCCCCTCTGAACCTTCACATCCTCCGGTATGTGCCAAAATCCTAGTTGTCACCAGATTTTGAGTCCTCCTCATCCTCTACAACCATATCCTTTGCTTCTTCATCTTCCATACCTTCCTGAATAGCCCCTCTATCATGGCCACTATTTTCTTCCAATTCTTGTAACTCATAGGCATTAGATTCTTGCCTGTTTAATAATTTTATTATTTTCCCTGCTATCGAAAGTATTATGGATGTCCCATCCAACTCATTTAAAGCATAAGTAGCATTATCAAACACATGTCTTACCACAAAGGGTTCAAACCGTCTTTTGGAAAATTTACGCATGGCACTATGCTGGTTGTCTAAATTGCTACCATAAACCAATACCCAATCCCCATCTTGTATGGTTCTTGGTCTCAATCTATGTCTTTTGTCAATCCATTTCTTGTTTTGTATCCTTGTTGCCCTTAACTTTGCAACTGCTACCTCTATGCCTTCTAACTTTCTTTCCAACTGTCTAATGCATAAGATGAACAACTCCTCTCGATTCAACTCCTCTTCCCAAGGTAGCACACTCCATGTGAGTGTCATCTCTTCTATTGACATGATAGGTTTTTGACCATATATCAATTTAGCAGGTATATATCCTGTAACAGCACTATGAGTTGTTCTGTAAGCCCACAAAGCATAAGGTCGAGCAATCGTTGCCACTTTTACCTTCTCTTCACATGCTTTTGCCAATGCCTTTATAATAGGTGGATGTCCTCTTTCACTTTTGCCATTTCATTCAGGGTTATAAGCTAAAGTTAAAGCAATATTTATCCCCAACCGTGCAAAGAAATCATGAGCTTCATCTGCATCCAACTCACCCCTATCTGCTGTAATTTTTCCCTCACAACCATATCGACAAAAGATCTCTTCTAAGAGAAAAGTACACATTGCATTTGTTGTCTCAGTACGTAGATCTCTCCCTTCCACTTGATTAGTCAAGTCTTCATGAGCAAGTACAATATATCTCATTTGCCAAAGATCTATAGGCATCGTGACTAAATCCACCACCCACTTAAAATGAAGAGACAAGGGATATGTAGGCTGCGATCCATCCCGATGTCTCACAGATGAATACATTTGACATGTCGTACATGTTTCCACAAAGTGAGCAACATCCTTATACATACCCTACCACCAATATCTTTCTTTGATCTTTGCAAAAGTACCCCAAACACCTCTATGGCCAGCCCACAAGCTTTCATGAAATTATTGCATAACATTTACTTATGAAGCTCTATCACCCAAAACTCACAATGCCATACCATGTTTCTTTTTAGCATGTTTCCATAAGTATCCATCTTTTAACTAAAATACATATAGGCTTTCATCTTGATCTTCTTAAACTCCTCATCTGACCATTCATCTCTCTTTGTTAATGTACTGAGGTATTGACCAATTCTTAGCCACTCTCTTGCATATTTGTCTTCCAGAAACACTTCTACACAAGATACATAACACCTAAAGTGTCTTCTCTTTGCTGTCCAAGCTTTTGTTAGTGCTGTAGCAACTCCTTGCATTGCTAAATTCACTCTTACAACATCATTTTCAGCTGCAAGAAAGGCATCTTCTTCCTCCTCATCCATCATCCCATCTTCATTCTCATAGCGTGCCCGAGATAACATGTCTGCCACCACTAGGTTATATCTTCTTGCAAGATGCTGAAATTGAGGGTTCAAAGATTTGATGTATGCAATCCATCGGCGCATAGCAATGTCAGAGGTAGCACAACTAGTAATCATACCCAATACCGGCAAACAATGGTCTCAAACAATGACTACATGAGCACCCGTAAAATACTCCTTATCACATTTAAGGGCTATCACAATTCCCCATAATTCTCTTTTTACCTGTGGATACCTTCTCTGTCATTCAGTCAATACTCTAGCACCAAAGCAAATTGCATATCTTTGCCCTTCCTCATCATCTTGCCCAATTGCCCATCCAATCCCGATTGGACTTGTATCAATAGTAATAATGATAGGCTTAAAATGTGAATAATCGGCATTTCTCAATGTAGGAGTAGATTTCAAGAGCTGCTTCAATTTCTTCATTGCTTTCTTATACTTCCTTTCCCAGTGAAACCTTTGACCTTTCCTCAAGAGCTGATATAGAGCATCAGCTACATGTGCAAAGTGAGGGATCCAAATCAAATAAAACACACATGCTCCCAAGAATCTACACACCTCTGATACATTTGCGCATACATCTTGCATTCTATCAATCCCATCTATTTTTGCTAGTGATGGTCTTCACCCATAGGGCCCACACATATGTCCAACAATCAAACCTCTTCAACTCCAAAGACTAACTTTTTTCCAGAAAGAGTTAAATGCGCCTCTTCTAGATGCGTCAAAATCCTTTCACAATCCACAATATGGTTTACAACAAATTGTCTGCACCCATGAGCATCCATCTCTTCATTCTTTTCATCCACTACATGCCCTTTGATCGGAACATCATCCAAGAAGGGTATTGTCAATTGTGGTATAAAATCCCTGAGTACCCTATTCATAGCATTTGTCATGTGTGCCACTGATTTTGTTGCACCTTGCGGGAGAGTACACATCCATACTAAGCCCAATGGAGTTTTCATGGTTGTCATATCCCTGCTTTCAACTACAAGAGATGAAATTGATCATACCCCGAGTAAAGGTCACCCAAAGAATAGATCGCTCTGCCTGCAAAAGCCTCGACAAATTCATCAACCACAGGACCTACACCCACATTTCTTATTGTCACTTTATTGATCAGTTGCATGTCTTAATAAATCTCAAAGCTTCATTCTTTTTGGGCACAGTAAACCAACAATTTGAGTATGGGGCTCAAGAGGGCTCCAAGATCTTCATGCAAATCTTTTCATTTAGCAAATCCATTAGCTTTGGCAAGTAAGCTTTAGGCACTGGAATAGGCCTCAAGTTCCATGATACATATGGCACAATAAATATTACCATAGGAGAGAAAACATTTGGATCCACACAACCTATTTCAACTAGTTGAAATGCAAATGCATTTCCATGTCTATCCAAAATCTACATAAAGTAGTCTCTTTCAGTAGGTAAAAGAGACCCTTCTACACCAACTTTCAATTCTTTTAATGTGTCAAATGTAAACCAGTGTTGGCCTATATCTTTAGGATCTCGTAAGTTTGGCTGCCTTGACATTTTTTCATACAAACCATCACTTTCTGGTGGAAGTGGCAAAGTAATTGGTTTCACCTTTTTGTCAATTGTCCTATACTTTGTCTCCACAAGTGCTTCAGCCCATTGTAATCCTTCTTGCTGAGCAAACAATGCTATAACATCATACATATCCAAAGAACATACTAACAACACTCTATTTTCAGCCTCATTTTATGCATGTATAGTTGCTGAAATTTCAGCCATATTGTCATTAATATTCAGCCCACAAAAGATGCCTAAAATGCCTTCATTTACAGCTAACAACCCCAATACTCTTAGTTCCTTAGTAGCCCATTCATAGATATGTGTTCAGCCTTGCACATAGCTTCCATAGGATTAAACCAACATGAAGTGTTTGTAGTAAACTGAGAATAACCAATAGTGATGCATGCTTCATTCCATCAAGAGGCAACTACATCCTCTGAACGGCACTACTGTAGCCCCGCATTACAGAAGTGCTTAATGAAAATTCATGTCTTTGAATTCCCTTGCATTTAAGGAGACTCTCAAAGCATATCTCGATTCCTAGGATGATTAACACAAATGGTAAGAAATTGGACTGGTTTCCTCCCATCCTGAGAGCAGATTTTTGAGCTCGGGATGTGCCTAAAATTTGCCAAAAAATCTGGAATTTAGGGGAAAAATATTCAACATTGAAGGCGGCGGCTCTTGCTAGGACGATTTTAAGCACCAAGTGAAATACGACTCTTAAAAGGCGCCCGAGTGACACTTGTTGATTTTTTATAATTTTTCAGACTGCCATGCGGGTTGTCAGGAGCTGCCAGCCAATGCGAGATGTCAAGCCAGACGCCCAGGATTTTTCAGAGCTTGATTTGGAGCCCAGACGGGGAAATGGCCAAGGAACCGGTCAAGATGCGAAGGGATGGACAAAATTTGGGCAAAATGGGCTAGTGACCTTTGGGAGCCCAAATTTTAAATGTCACATGAAAGTGTGGAGGAGAGAGATGCAACAAATCATGGTAAGGAGGAGGCGCCATCAGACGCTGAAATTTGCGCTCAAAGTGTGGATCATCAATCTCCTGCCTGTGAGCAACCCCCCAAGTGATCATGGGGCTTGACTACCTTCTCCCTGCTGATCATATCACCATCTCTCACTCGTGCAATGATGGCCTGGATGAAGATTTCTGATTTTAGTCTTTCTCTCTCCTCCCTCTCTCTCCCTTAAGGGGTTCTTCTTGTGTGGAAGAAGACAATGAAGAATGGTGGAGGAAAGCTTGTCCGGATGAGACCAGATTGCTTCCGGATGGATAAAGACATGAAGAGTGATGTTCTTGAAGATACTGAGCATTAAATGCATACTGGAAATCAGTCCCGTAATCAAGAACAAGAAACCGAGACCTGAAAATAAGTGGTAATGCTATTTTTATAAAGGAAAATGATCTTTTTATGCTATTTGCTTTATGAAACCTTGTTCATATGGGATGAAAGTTCATTATGATATTGTTTTTCATGATTTTCAATTGTTTGCAACCTGAAAATCAGAAAATATAAGGCTACATGGCCAGAATTAGTGTCAAAATACATGAAAAACACGCGTTTTAAGGGTAAAATTGAGATTTTTTGCTATATAAATGAGAAATATGATATGTCACACCAACTAAATCTGATTTTTTGCTGTCAATGAACCTAAGGGCCATAGCCCACAATCAACTTTCATTTTCAATCATTATTTATTAAAGAAAAATAGAGAAAAATGCCCAAAAATGGGAAAAATGGGTTTAAAATTAGGAAAAAATAGAAAACGGGCTGAGAAAAATTAGGAAAATTTATATCTATGTTTGTGAAATGTATAACAATGGCAAAGCACGAGGTTGGCCTCATTTTGTCCCCCGTTTCTATATTTGGTGTGTATTTATCATTATTTTAAAATGGAGAAATGCATAGAAACCCTATCTAACCGATCAATGATACAAAATGCTAAGAGTTGGATGAAGAGGGGCTGAAACGCTGAAAGATAAAGAACAAATTTTATTTATGCATTGCACTTGGCATATAGAAAACGGTTTAAATAAAGAGGATGGTAGCATGAGCATATGGCTCGGTGCCTCCTTTCAATGCAGGACGCACTAGTAAAATTCATTGAAAGAATGCTTTATGCACCATGCACGATGCTGATCTTTCTTTTGTCTGAGCACATAGCCATACACGATTTGCATTAAGCATAATAATTAAAAGGTATTGGAAAAAACCTCCTGGATGCATGGCACATGTTTTCCTTAGGTTGTGACCAACGATGAGCGTGAGAGGATGTCCTAAGCTGTAGGTTAGTCGTTGGGTCCTAAGGGGAAAGTGTAGTGAGGAATGGTACATCCTGGAACATAAAATATTGGTACATTGAGAGGAGTTTGTGCTTGTTTGTGTTATATGTTTAGCAGCGCATCAAAGGGCCAATCCCTGCGATGTAGGAGAGCTGCAGTGGGGCTTCGACTATTAGTCGGTGGAGTGCCTCCTATGTGCGTGTGACGAGGCATTATGCATATGTACTTTGGGTTCTCCCTTTGAGGAGTTTTAGGGAAACGTTCGATTATAAACTATAAACGCATAGATTAAGCTTTAGGGCAGTTTGTCCTTCAGCATTAGATTGACGCTCCTGATCCGCGAGGCTGTGAGGGTGTTTGTGTGTCATGAGCATGAGGTGCCATAGCCAGTGCCGGCCCATTTCAGGTCCCATCACATCCTTACTTCTGACTCTTGCATAAGCAAAACCATCATCAAGCACCTTTGTTTCCATACGCACACCTATAATATAGGGATGCCCCAAAATCACTACATATGAAGAACTATCTTGCACAAAGAAGTATTGCTCTTCTTGTACATCACCAATCGTAACTTTTAAATTAGGACATTCAGCATAGAGCTCCCTTGAAGAATTATTTGCAGCCCTTATATGCCAACCATGATTAGTGTCCACAGGCCATGATGGTGGCTATATGAAAGATCACCAGTCATAGAGCTATCAAAGGATGTAAGAAACTAATAATATTTGATATCAATTGTGTAATCTTGAAGAGCTACACAAAACCACAACTAGAGTTGGATTTTATGCTACTAAAGGGCTGAATGCAAACCACATATAGTGTGTGTCAAAACCACTTGTATGATGAGGCATTAGATGTTAGATAAATGATGTTAGAATAGTCCTTCTTTTCATACTGTCTAGTACCAAGATGATTCTTTGTTATAACCACACTTAGCACTACGTGAGGTTTCAGTTTTGAGTTGGTTTCTATTATAATGCATGTCATACCTTCATTATCTCTGTCTTCCTTGACTCATTTTTTGTCTTATCACTATAATAATTACTCCTTGGTGGCTACATGAAAAATCACTAGTCATGGAGCTATCATAGGATATAAGCAACTAATAATATTTGACATCAATTGTGTACTCTTGAAGAGCTACACAGAACCACAACTAGAGTTGGATTTTATGGTATTAAAGGGTAAACCACTTGTATGATGAGGCTTGATAACAGAGGAAGTCCTCATCTCTCTAAGGTGGAGGGTAGATATTAAGTTGTGGTCCTCTTGTTGAAGGGAAAAGCTAGTGCAAATCTTGAAAAAATGTTTTCTCTGTTGTTTCTATAAAATAATTGTTTAAATGCATAACTTTCATGTATTATTCTAGCCTCATGCTATCTATAGGTATAATGGCATGATAAGTGCTCTAACCTCTTGTTCCTTTACAAACATATTTAGCCAAGAAGATTGTGAGGAGTGGCTACCTTATTTTCATGGCATCCCTTATGTGCCAAATAAGGTCAACAATAAACTCGTACTCTTGAAGTCGTTAAGGACAACTATGAGAATTTTCTAGCCGTTAAATCATACGAGCCTACATATTATGACCAAGACACCCTCCATACTTGTAAGACCTAATTGAACCTTAGATGATTTGCTAGATTAAGGATGCCTACCCAATGGCATATAGTCTCAAGCACCCATTGTTTGATTTGAAAGATGACATCTCCCCCCACTTGCTGATTATTCTCATTCAATGGGGGGGATACTCCTATCAATTTGAATCCCCTAATGTTGAGTGATACATTGTACCATGGACCACACTTTGTATATACACTTCTAGTGTAATGGAAATCCATCTCTTGTATTTATCAACTTGTCCAATCCACCATCTCTAATGTGGTTTTTTGGCATACCTCTTCTATTTTTTCTAAAACTATACTACTTTGGCTTGATGAGTTGCATTTCACGTTGCCAACTTTAGTACTACAAAATGCCAAATTTGGTATCAAATAGTACCAAATTTGATCTTGTAAATGCCAAACTAATAGTACTATATTTGGCATTGTCATGTGACATGTGCAGTACATAGGTTCAAAGTGACAAAATTGGTTTTTGAAGTATCTTATGCCATGATTCTTTAAAGCTCTCAAAAATAGGTATTTTAACAATTTGACATTACACAATACCAAATTTGGTACTATCAAGAGCCAAGTTGTGCTCTAACTAGCACCATATTTAGTGCAACAATATTCAATTGGAGACACACATAACAATAGAGGTGGTACAAAGTGTTATGGAACACCCTATATTGTCTCTCTGAAATGTCGCTTCTTTGTTTTTGGATAATCTTACAATGTACAGTATCAAAATTAGTATTATAGGTACCAAAATATGGAACTAAAAGGTTTCAAATTTTGGTGTTATAAATACCAAAATTAAAACTATAACTACAAAATTTGATATTATAAGTATCGAATTTGAAATTATAGCTACCAAATTTGATACTATAAGTACCCATTTTGGTATTGTATCGATTTTGGTACTATAAGTTCCAATATTGGTATTGTAAGTGTCAATTTTTTGGTGTTCTAATATCCAAAGTTGAGACTATAGCATCGAAATGGTACCGTATACATAGTGGAATAATGTAGATGTAAGCGCAATGATATAGAAACCCATTAAAAATAAATGTTACTCCATGATTAGGAGAAGTACAGATTAATCCACTTTCCACATTAGCAAAGGTGGGCAAGGGTAACACGGCTTCATCCTCTTTGGCTCCATTATCATATGGCAAGCTACTACATATGTTCTCATACATCTTAGAGGTTATCCTATATTAGTTTCAAAGTCCATATATAGGCTCCATTGGGAACCCTATGGCTCTTACAAGGTGGGAGTAGATCATGACCAAAAGTGTATGGTCGAGAAGACTATATGTATCACAACTTCCCTCCACTTGGCCATAGGAGAAGCTTTCAACCACAAGTCCGCCTCTAACAATTTTGTTATGCCACTTATCATTCTATGCTCTCTCTATTTGATATATGGCTTTGGTGCATTTCAAAAGATAGAAGTTCTCGGTGGCCTTGGCTACCTTCATTGCAAAATCCCCAATGGACAACATTTTACACATCTAACTATATCCCTTGTACATTTGCAGGTTAACATCATGACTCATTGCCACACGGTATTTATATTTTTTTCTTTCTCCCTATCCCCTTCCTCTTCCTCATCACTATCTATATTTTCTAGCTCTGGCATTGGTATAGTGGATACGTATTTCCGTTCTTCTATGTATTGCCTATTCTTGCATGTCCTCCATTGCCCATCTACACATGGATTACAAAAGCATGAAAGTATCCAAAGACAAGAAACACATGGGTTATCTATTGAATATCCATCAACATAGTGTTTTGTATGAGAGCCTCGAACCTTCTTATAGTCTCGTTAGAGAGCCGCTACACATCACCCTATGGAACTAGGAAAAAAGTTCTATGTGTATTACACCTATGTGCATGTCCTTCAGCACAAATTTTGCATTCAAAAACTTAACCACATCAGTTGCACACTTAATAATTACTTCATCCGATTTCAATTTCTCATGTGTGACCATCCCAGCACTGTCATGCTCTCCTTTTCCATGTCTCAAAGGCAAGAGGTTATACATCATGTGTAAGCTTATTAGTAGTACCTTGCAACAAATTAGAAAGGTCTCCATTTCTTGAATAATGATGCAATGTCATTTGACCACACCCAATGATATCACAAGAAATGACTTAGTTGTTTCAACCACTTATTATGAAGCAAAAGGAAATGCTCTAAGAACAATGTAGCATATAGCTTGCCATTAGATATATAAAAATGTAGTGCCTTTTTGACAGCACATGTCGAGTTTCTCACATATATGATGTGCATAAGAATTGTTACTTGGGTGGACCACTAATGCCAATAGACTAAATCTCATTCTACATTGTAAATGAGTAATTCTTGCAAAATCAATAATCAATACAACAATATCGTTAGGAAACTTAAGTATGTAATCTTTGAATTATTGTGTCTACTATCGAAAGATCAAGCTATACTTGATGAAACTTTTGAGATGATCTAAAAATAGACCATGGAAAGCAGCAATTGGCATTCTTTGTAGAACCAAGTCCTTTCTCTTCTTCTCACTTCTACCAGTATTGAATTTTCTAGTACCAACATGCATGAAAACTTTAATAGAGACCTCCTTGCTATCCACTAAAATCTCATTTGGGAAAAATATCAAGTTGGTTACACTAGAGTGGGAACAATCTTTAAACATGTGTTTCTTTGCATGATGATACTCACTATCAAGATGTTTATGGCACAATATGGATTCCCATAAACTAGTGATTTTGCTGACATACTACTAGGCTTGTAGAATACTACCCTTCATCATTGTTTCCACAACAAATGGAACATGTCTAAAGCTTTTCCATGATGCTTGAGCTTATTTTTTCACATTTTATTGAAAGCATCTTTGAAATATAGCATTTAAACATGTGACAAATAGCAACAAGTATACCATTCTTTCAAGTTTTGAACAAAGTACAACTTCAATCTCTCAAATCATCTAATAGATAACTACATTGTAGGATGAGTCCATTTGAATATCTAGAACAATTCACCTATGACATGAAAACAATCTAAGTTAGAAGCTTCTAATTCTATGAGATAATTTTGTGTTCTAGAACATGCTACGTAGGCTTGGGTATTAGACATGGTACTTTTGGTTATGCATAAATTGTTGCTATTCCATAGCACCAAATTAGGCAAATTAGTGCATGATTTGGTACTATACAATATATCAAGACACTTTTGGCATTGTATGTACCTTCTAGTACTTTACAATGGCAATCATATTGTGTTTGCAAATGAATAGTACTTTAGCCTTCAAAAAGTATCCAATTTGAAGATTTTGGCCCTGGAAAGTACCAATTTGGAACATTATGAATGGGACCTGGAACTTTGTAAAGTATCCCACTTGATACTTTTGGTGCTCTATGTTGTCTAGAAAGTACCAAATTTGATACAATACTAACAGTACATAAGCCTCTATCAAGCTTCCAACTAGTTAGTTTGGGTACTCTAAGTACTTATTTCCAATAAAATATCAAATTTGGTACAACACAAATAGTGCCTAAGTCTTTGTGAAGTTTTCAATTTGGTACTTTTGGTACGGTAAGTGCATGTCATCTAGGAAAGTATCAAATTGGGTGTAATATAGATAGTAACTAGGCCTTTGTAAAGTCTCAAATCTGGTGCTTTTAATACTTCTGGTACTATGGATAATGCACTAAGTACCAAATTTAGAGCTTTTTCATACTGCACATGAAAGAGACATGAAACCACTATGGGGCATCTACAATCTCAAGAGACTCATGTGGTTCTTCACCTTATTGTCAATATTGTACTTTATGGTCCACACTCACTCTCTTGTTCAGCTTCCTCTTCACTATCCTCTTCCTTAGCTGGTGCTTCTTCTTCTTCTTCTTCTTCTTCTTCTTCTTCTTCTTCTTCTTCTTCTTCTTCTTCTTCTTCTTCTTCTTCTTCTTCTTCTTCTTTTGGACTTGCCACATCAGCAAGCAAGGTTCATCCTCACTACATTGGTTTATCCCATATAAGCATGCTTCCCAAAATGATTAGGAGGTGTCTCAAAGGAAGTAGCATGATCTACATTCAAATAGGACTGCTCTTAGGAATAATCATGGTTGTCAACTTGATACTTGCCAAAACCAAATGAATCCTTGTATGCATAACCACTAGCATGTTGTCCATAGGAACCATGCTACTAAGTAAATACAACCTCATAAGCATGAATCAGATCATTAACATAATGCTCAAGTAGCTATGTTGGTGACCAAATTCACAAGAGTGCTGCCCACATTCTTGGCAAGGTACATAGCATGCATGTGGCCCAAAACCATAACCATTGTGGACATAATCACCATGTTGCTACCCAAAGGAAGTTGGTGCACAAGAAAATCCATCACAAGATCACCCATATGATGTATCACTATATGCTTGTTGCTGCTCGTAATAGTGTTGTTGATAGTCAGGGGTAGGAAAATCATTGGAACTTGGATGAGGGTCTGATATTTGAATGGATTGGTCATCAAATGAGGTAGCTAAAGCAATCAAATTATCAAGCTTTGACTCCACCTTGTGACCAAAATGATCATGGAAAGTAACCCAACCAATCAGTTTTTCAAGGTTTAACTCCATCATGTGGTCAAAATGATCAATCACAACAACATGAGGCCTTGCTTTGACATCAATGATTATTGGTCTCTAATACTTTCCAAGTCCAACTTAGACTCTCACAGCTACTCAAACTATAGTACTTCCATGATAGCATTGGTTTCCAATCAACTACAACAATCCTTGTATACAATAGTAATAACACCACTATCAAATCCAATGCTTCGAAGAATGAACACTCTTAGCAATTTAAGAGGGAGTGAATAATTTAAAAGGTTATATAAAGCTATAAATCTAATTAGAATGATGATATCAAACCCTGGACTACAACAACTTGATTGCAATCATGGAGGCCAATTGAAGCATTGAGGTTATAGTCCTCAAAGAAGGAAACCTCATAATCATTTCTTCTTCAACTTCTCAATAAGGAAATGAGAATTCTCCACAACCTTCTTACTTATGTGGCCTTCATCTTCTTCATTATTATTCTCACAATAACTCCATATACATGCCACCAACTCAATGCTGCTATACGCATTTTCCTCTCCTAATCTTCTTTGCTAAATGCACTAACAGTTTCCTAGTTTATGTCCACATAGGTGTCCTCAAAATAGGTGAGACTCATTAAAACTCGTCACATCAAGAGAGCTTGGAGTACTCATCTTGAAATACAAGAAAGTGGTTGTCTAAGCCCTCAAATAGTAAATGGAAGTTTGATAGTCAAAATCATCTCACAAATTTAGTGCTACTCTACCAGCATGGTTCTGATGATATCACAATCACCAAGATTAATGATGCAAAACTGGCACACTCTATAATATCTACCACAAGCTATGTCAAGATCTGCATTGTTTTTATCATGCAATAATTGCTCTTATGGCCCATCCTGAAGTGGACATTCCATTGAATTGTGATTGTGAAAATCTCTTTACGCTTGTTTATTACAATGATACAAAGTCAATGGCTCAAATATCATGGATATAGGTCAATGGCTCGAATATTGTGGATACATGTAAATGACTCAAATGTACACTTGTCTTACTACCACACCTCGTACTTCATACTAAGCCTCAAAAGCCACCATGAATCAAATCATTACTAGAAGGGATGAGGATGCTCCCAAGAATATTAATGATCTAAATGTTGTGAAACCTGTGGCTTGATGATGA
The DNA here is from genome assembly GCF_053477565.2 of Lygodium microphyllum. Classification (NCBI taxonomy): domain Eukaryota; kingdom Viridiplantae; phylum Streptophyta; class Polypodiopsida; order Schizaeales; family Lygodiaceae; genus Lygodium; species Lygodium microphyllum. The sequence continues at coordinate 74,090,799 of NC_141159.1, forward strand.
GCCTATTGTGCTTCATGTGTTCCTTTTTAGCTCTCTAGGTCTATAGAATAGCCTCCATTTACATGACAAAGCTACAGCTCACTCATTAGTATTCTCTACATCATTCCCTATCTGATTCCCAATGGATTACCAAGAATGTCATCTTTTTCCTACAATCCTTCAAGTGCCACCAATCTCTCACCTAACTCCCTGTGTTGAAAGGTGTTGCAAATCTGCTACCAAAACTCTCTATGAGCTATGCTATTTATTCCAAGTACAAAACTAGACATGATGGTGGACAACTCATGAAAAGCTTAAGTAACCTTTCTTAGAGCTTCCTAAAGTTCTCCATAGACATTTGATCCCATGGTTTGCAACAATATAGGAGTCTGTACATTCATTGCAAACAATATAGCTCTGATAGGAGGCTTGGAGTATCTTGCTCAAAGGAAGACTTGTAGCCTTCATTGTGGTTAACTTAAGCTTGATATAGTCATTAGACAACCTCAAAATCCCTTCTTAGCACCAAACATGGAGAATAATGCACACAAGGACCCAATGAATCCTGCAACCAACGGTGCAATTTATTTATTAAGCTCACAGATAAAAGTGTGGCATGAATCTTCAAGTATATTGTGCTTAATATGCTCTCAATGAATCATAGAACCATGATAAAATGTCCAAGGCTATCCACAAGCAAGTAAGACATTGAAGCTCCACACATTGTGTATATGCCCTATCATTTACATATTTCAGGCCTAACAGTTAGTGCAAACTGTGCTACATGCTTCCATAATGTACGGTAGGTTAAAGCTAATCAAAATGCTACTCTTCTTGAAGTATTTTGATGACCAAGAAATTTGTGCAAATATAGGCATCAAAATGTGCTCGTCATAGAAACATCTTTTGTATAATGATCCATTGCAAATGTAATTTTTGTCAAAAATTCATTTATGAAGCAATGTAAAATGTATAGTTCAAAAGGCTCACATTATAAAATATTGTGCTAGGGATAGGGATGGTCAACACCTTTTGTCCCATTCCAAAAATTGAAGGGTCTTTAGACCTTAGCCAAGATGTATGCAAATTCAACTTTTATAATATCAAGAAAGGAAAAGGAAGAGGCTTGTCGAGTGATTTGAGGAGGTGGGAAGTTGAGGTGGTTATAGCCTCTCTCTTCCTTTATCTTCTCCTCTCACGCTTCATTTTTTTCTCTCCCATTTTGGCACAACTCTCATCTTTCTCTTTCTTATTTCTTTCTCTCTTGTGCTTCTCATTGCCTAATCTAATGAAGAGTGAGGAAGAGGAAGAGAGTGAGGATGGAATCGTTGTTCAATTTCTTGCCTTATCCATACACGCAGCATCAACAGATCCAAGAAAACATAAACATTTTAAGAAGAAAAGTTAATCATGAAAACACCTTCTTAACAGTGGTTCATACGGATAGCCTCTCTTATCTTCATTATACTCCTTTGATGGGACCTGAAATGGGGTGGCACTAGCTATGGCACTAGCCAGACCTCATGCTCATAACAGACAAACACATCCTCACGGCCTCGCGGGCCAGGAGCATCTATCTACTTCTAAAGGACGAACTGCCCTAAAGCCTAATCTATGCATTTATAGTTTTGTAGTTTTGTAGTCCAACGTTTCCCTTTCTATAAACTCCTCAGAGGGAGAACCCATACACACTGGCAATAAATGCCACGATAATCACATACATGGGAGGCAACCTCTCGGTAGAACACCGCAACCGCACTGCAACTCTTCTACATCGCAGGGATTGACCCCTTGATGCGCTACTCAATATATAGAACAAACGAACAAACTCCACTCTTTCATTTTGAAAGTACTCCAGGAGATACCATGTGTCCTTCCCAAATAATCCCCCAAGAAACGAACGTCTATCCTACGGCTTAGGATGCCTTTCCACACTCAAGCGTAGGTCATTGTCATTGAAAACAGGTGCTATGCATCCAGTCATTTTTATTTCGATACCATGATCGACATGCACATGCAAAGGTGGATGATCCTAAAGTTCTCAAACATAATTTTCAAATCAACAATGTGGTGTGCACAACCAGGCTTTCAAATTATTACTCCCTAACCCGTTGCAGCGATGTAAGGATAGCACCGAGACCACACTCGTGCTACTATCCTCTTAATTAAAATACACAAACCATATGTCATGATGTACATCAGAAAATCAACAACAATCAGCACGTAAATCACACCATTCAAACCTCTCAACCCCTTGCGTTTAGGTATTTCTTTCGTTGCATAGGTGTAGAGGTTCATTTTGTCATGTTTTGATGTATAAAAAGCAATAAATCACAAACTTTGACAAGGAGATAGGGCAAACTGAGGCTAAACCTCATGCTTTGCCACTACCATACATCCACAAACAATCATTATGTTTTTCCTTATTTTTCCAAGATGTATTTCTATTTTTTTCTTATTTTCTCTATTTTCTTGATTTATTTGGCAATAAAATATGCTATTTTCTGATTTTTCTTGTTTCAATCACTTCAACACACCAACATTCAATTTATCCTCCTTAATCCCCCCATGGAAACACCTTTTACCCACCCGAAACGGAAAAACTACCATTTTACCACTTAAAAACCCACATTTCGGGCTTACGAGAATTAAATAAAGCATGTAAATCATAGAAAAATTAGAATTTTTGATACACAGCAATTACTCATAATGTAACCAGCACACAAAAAAATTTCATCCAATAAGAACATAATTATCATCATAAACTATAAAAAATCCTTCATTTTCTTTCATAAAAATGGTCATACCGTGTTTTTACGTAAACCCGAGACGCTTTGAATGACTGCATAATCAGCAGACGGAGCCTCCATTGCTCTCAATCCAATATTGTACTTCAATCTTCAGCATCTCCATCAATCTCCATCACTATTTTCTTCATTCTCCCTCCCCGGTTCCTTCTTCAAGATGGTATACATGAACAGCCCATAGGGAAGAGAGAGAGGGAGGAGAGAGAAATACTAGATTATGATCTCTTCATCTGGACAGCCATTCCTCGCGTGAAGACCGGCGATAGAGTCAACCAAGAGGGAGAAGTTGAGGGGTATTCTCTTTTATATAGGTTACTTGCACCCTCCATGCATGATCATGAGGGAGGAGGGCGCATTTTTCAGCGCATCTTCACGCCATCTTCACGTCCTTCTTCTCCACATTTTTTGATCAAAAATGGATGGGGGTTAAAATTCCCAAAGGGCACCCCCCCTTTGGTCCAAATTTTGGTCCACCTTTTCATATCTTGGCCAATTTTTCGCCTCTTACTCGTCTGGACTCCATTTCGAGCTCTGAAAAATCCTCCGCGTCCGTCTTGACATCCCGCACTGACTAGCAGCGCCTGGCATCCCACACGGCAATCAAAAAAATTATCAAAAATCCACAAGTGTTGCTCGGGTGCCTTTTAAAAGCCATCTTTCACTTAGTGCTTAAAATCGTCCTAGCTGCAGCTGCCGCCTTTGATGTTAAATCTTTTTTCCCTAAATTCTAGATTTTTTTGGCAAATTTTAGGCACATCCCAGGCTCAAAACTCTGCTCTCATTGGCGACCACAGGATAGGGTGACTCAGCCTGTCGAATCCCACAACAGATCTGCACAAAACAACCAAAGGAAGCATCAAGCTAATACAAAATAGGTACATATTAAAACACAGCACAATGCTCACCCTACCCCTCGACAAAACCAAGGCATGAAGTCCACAAGGAGTAGGCCTAGCATAATCTGATAGAAGGTTCGAAGATAGTCACTAACCGACTGCTCCAACACGGCCAAACTAAAAAGAACTATCAAAGAGGTTGCCCTAAGTGGTGGTCAGAACTACCTACATAACTAAGGACAACACAACTAGGAGCTCCTACTAGGTGAGGACTCCTATAGCCTCATCAAGAAATATTTTCTTTTAACACATTTTTTCTTTTAGGTTTTTATTTTTCCATACTCGGGCATGTAAAAAGGAGGGAGCGGAGCGTAATGACCCAAGGAGAACAGGGCATCGGCCTCAAGTCTTGTCTCGGTACCCAAGAACCTACCAAGCCCTCGCAAGGCAACACTTAATCCTTTTCTGTCTCTCACTTTTATTTTCGCTCCAACCTTCCTTACTTTCTCCTTTTCCAGCAAGATGCCACCCCTGGAAAGACAAGGCATCGGCCCCGGGTCTGACTCATCCCCGGGAACCTACCAGGCCTTCGCAAGGCGATGATCAACTGCTTATATATTTTCTTTTCTTTCCTTTCTATTTTTATAGGGGTTAGAACCCCTTTTTACACACGTTTGTATATATTTATTTTCTTTGAGATATTCAGGGTTATTCTATCATTATCATTTTTCCTTTGGCAGGCTTCTCTAACGGCCTCACAACTAACAAGAACTCCTAGAACGGCTGCCTACTAGCAGGCTAGCAGAATAGGGTCACTAGGACTGCTTTCTAAAACAGGTCTTTCAATGCCTGGCAATGTCTTTATAGGAGGCAACGACTACCCAAACCTCCCTCAGACATGCCTAACCTAAACCTGGGACTTCATGCCTTGGACATCGGTCCCCAACAAGAAAAGAAAATCCCCTGCAAGTACACAAAAACATATAGTACAAAAACACGGTACTCGTAAAGGAGAGATATCACATGGATAGGGCCACGAGAAGTCTCCCCCGACATAGGCTCCTTCCAAGCTCTTCTTCGAACCTGTCTAGGACAGGACTAAAATAAGAAACCATTAACCCTCCTGTACAAAATAGACAACTGGCCCTCTTGGCCTAATCAAATAAAACAGAATAACACCTACACATCCCTCCCCGAAATAGTACAAATATACAATAATATGCTCCTTTCCAAGGAGGAAAAATAGGACTCACAACCCTAAGCTAAATGCATAAGGTTATGACCCATCCCTCCTGCATATATAGCAAGAGGTGTATGCATAACATGTTGTCTAATCAGCCTATGGGTCCAGGATAACAACGGTAGATGGTTCTCAGCTACTCTTTGCATCACCCATATCAACCATCGCCTGCCATATATTGCATGCTCTGATAACATTCCCCACAAGCGACCGGGTCATGTCTCATTATTGATAGCAATATCTAAACTAGGACCACAGTTGAAGAAAATGTCTTCTTCATAAGCAAGATTTGCCAGTGAGTCCGCAAACTGATTCCAGTAACATGGAATCAGCTGAAGAGACACTCTATCAAACTCCTCAAGTAGGGTCATGGTAGTTCGATGATACATACAAAGAATGGGATTCCGCACTGTGTATGTCCCATCTAGCTGATTCAAGATCAACTGGGAATCCCCTTTTACTAACAAGCGCTAAATACCACCTTGCTTGGCAATATGCAGTCCCATAATCAAGGCTTTATACTCCGCTATATTGTTAGTGAATCCTACCCCGAGATAAGCAACTAACTTCATCATAACTCTACGTCGGGATCTCGGATTACTATTCCAATACTCCCTTTTTTATTAGGGCCCCTGGATGCTCCGTCAAAATATAATGTATACATCCACAATGGGTTTACACAGCCTGCCATTACAAACTCCTCTATTCGTAATTATGATAGTCAAAATTTAGCATGTTTAGAGGGTGAACTGACAGCTCCATCCCACCTTCTTCATTAAACTCAACAGGGATACTTGTCAACATTCGTAAGCAGCGGTGGCAGAAGACTTTGATCTCCCACACAAAGGTTCCATCTTCTTGCTCAATCACTTTGTATCCTTTGCTCCACCAGATAAATTTCCCCTGATGGTATCTCTGCTCCAGATATGGGTGCTCCAAATAAGGAATTAACCGCCCCATCAATCGGCTTTAAGCTCTTGTGCAGGTCTCAAATCAGCCCCAGCATAGACCTGCAATGCATTTTTCTGTATTAGCATACTCAGAAATAATAAGGTTTAATCTTATTAAGATTAACCTTATTTTTAAATTCTACTCCCAGTAGATCAGCTAGTAGAGCCGTAGACCTATTTTCCCCTATCTTGACAATCTTGTAGGGGCCATCCCATCTAGGTTCCAGCTTCGTGGAAACAGCTGCCTACGCGCATCATAGTACATAACTAATTGCCCTTTTTTAAAGGTATACTTTTTTGCTTTAAGGTCATGCAACTGCTTCATCCGATGTTTAGCTACCTCCTAGTGTAATAAGCTCTGCAATTTCAATTCATCCAGGTGGGCTATGGTCGTGAAACGTTCAAAGAGTGCATCCTCATCTCCCAAAGAGTGGTTAATTGCAAACTGTATGGTTGGCAACTCGATTTCGAGGGGTAACACACACTCTTCCCCATAAACTAATTTAAATGGAGTATGGCTGATAGCTCGCTTGAACGTTGTATTGTACGCCCATATTGCCACATACAACTTCCTGTCCCAGTCTCGTTTCTTCTCAGAGACTATTTTAGACAAGATACCCACAAGCTGCTTATTAGTACTTTCGACTTGCCCATTTGCTTGTGGATTATAGGGGGTCGTTTTATTGTGCTTGATTTGCCAAGCTTCAGTTAGCCTTTTAATCAATTTATTCAAAAAGTGGATTCCACGATCCGACACTAGTTTCTTCGGTGGACCGAAACGGCAGATAATCTGCTCTAAAAGAAAACTTGTAGTCTCTTTTGCATTGTCCTATCTCGTCGCCCGCGCTTCTGACCATTTTGTAAAATAACCAGTTGCTACTATAATGTACCTCTTCTGAGTAGTAGACGACGGGGTGATAGGACCTACAAAGTCAATGCCCCACTTCTCAAATGGAAGGATAGCCATGATAGGCGTAAGTGAGCGTTTTCTATCTCTCTACTGTCATGTCTTTGACAGGTATCACATCTCTTAATGTACTCAAAGAAATCTTGGAAGATGGACGGCCACCAATATCCAGCTCTTAAAGCTTTCTGTGCCATCAACCGTCCGACGAAGTGCCCTCCACATGGAGAGTCATGGCACTCTTCCAAGATGAAAGGAACCTCGTCAGGCATTACACATCGGCAATAGATATCATCAACACCCTGTCGATATAGTGTTCCTGCGATCAAGGAAAACTTCAAAGCATGTTGTCTGATTTTCCTCTTTTTTGATTTTGATAAACCAACTCTAGTCTCTCCTATTGATAGATAATACGTGATAGCAGCATACCAAGATGGGATAGAAGCTGTATCAATTTTAAACATTTCTTCAATATCACTTCCTTTAGCCACAGTCTCTTTCGGCTCCCCGAAATCCACAAGGCATTCCACAATCCCCTGCAACCTTGGTGGCTTACTCTTAATCTCATAATTGAACTCCTACAAAGTGATTAACCACTTTGCCAGACGATCAGGCAGTTGCAACTTGTTCATAAGCAATCTAAGCCCTTCCGCCTTCGTATAGAAAACTACCTTCTCATAGAGGATGTAGTGCCTGAATTTTTTAGTCGCAAACCATCGCAAGGCACAACTTCTCCATATAGCTGTAGTTAATTTCTAATATTCCCAATTTTCGACTAGCAAAAGCTATCGGATGATACCACTTTTCCTCCCAAATTTGGGCTAAACAGTAGCTAATACTATGCACTGCTGAAAATATGTAAAATACCTCGCCTCTTTTGAGTGCTTTTAAAACTGGTGCTTTTACTAGCTCTTGTTTCTAATCCTCGAAAGCTACCATACAAGGGTCGCTCCATACAAATAGACAGCTAAAGGATAACAAGGTCGTTAATGGCAACGTCCTTTCTGCCAAGGCATTTATAAACCTCCGATAGTACCCTACCGATGACAGAAAGCTATGTACTTCTTTCGGAGTGCGTGGTGTACTCATAGCAACTATAACCTTGATCTTTTCAGGGTCAGTTGCGATCCCTACTGAATTGACCACATGGCCTAGCAATAGCCTATAAGGCACTCCAAAGACACACTTCCGTGGGTTAAGAGCGATACAAAATTGTCTGCAATGCTCAAAGCACTTTCTTAAAATAATCAACATCATTTCCCTTACAGTGGCTGCCCCCAAGTCATTGATAAATACTTTCAACTCATCTGGGGAGATGTCACCAAAGGTCTTGTCTGTTGTTCGTTGCCATGATCTAGGTGCATTGCACAAACCAAAGGCCATCACATGGTACACAAAAGTACCAAAGACAATAATAAAAGTTGTTTTCAACTTGTCCTCTTCTACAATTGCCATCTGGTTATAACCCGTAAAGCAATCCATGAACGAATATATTTCCCTACCCGCTAATTGATCCAAAATCTGGTCAATAAATGGCAACGGGTAGTAATCCTTAACCGTATGCTTATTCAGCTCTCTAAAATGGCAACGGGTAGTAATCCTTAACCATCTGCTTATTCAGCTCTCTAAAATCTACACATAGTCGGATCTGGTTGTTTTTCTTCTTCCTGATAACAACTGGTGAACACCATTCTATGTGCTGTATAGGGAAGATTAAACCAGCTTTCCGTAACTTCTGTAACTCCTCAAACAGCCCGTCCCTCAATTCAAAAGGCATACGCCTTACCTTCTGACGCACACGACGACTGCCTTCTTTTACAGGAATAGTATAAATAGCCAGGCTGGGAGGAATGCCTCTCAGCTCATCATAACTCCAAGCAAAGATATCACGGAATTCCTGAATCAAGGACACATAGTCCTCCCTTTCTGTTGAATTGAGCATGGAACCTAATTTAATTAGCTGCGAATCATTTGGCATGCCAAGATCTAACTCAGTCACATCTGCGTCTCTTATCCTATCTTGCGACTCTATCGGCTCATTTAGAGTTACCTGATAAATATCCTCTATAGTAGACCCCTCTTTAGATTCATCACTGGATGATGTCTCACTACCAGACGAATCATCTACTATCTCTAATTCAATAGAGGATAAAGGAGCTCTCTCACTCTGAGGAGACTCAGGGTAAGCATCGACTATTATTCGATTAGCACCTCTACCTAGAACCACTCGACCAGCGGGTATATCGACTTGACAGTCTGTTCATAAGATCCAAGGCCTACCTAGCAAAACTCGATAGCTAGGACGTCCCGCAAATCTTATTACCCTAAAGTCCAAGAAGCATTCTACACTTGCAACTATAACAAGGACTTTATTAACGCAACCTTCTGGTTTCCTTAGACTATCATCAGCCATTCTAAGAAGGATAGAGCTGTCTTTTTGGATGCCTAGACCCAACCTCTCCATCAACTCTGAACTCATGATACTGATGGAGGACCCAGTGTCTACGATGGCATGCTCTACTAATATTCCATCCACGTATGCTGGAACCCTAGGGCAATTCTTTTCAGCATGATCAAACCAATCTTCCCCTACTCATGCTATGCCCAAAGGTTCTACAATATACCCAATATGCAGGATCTTCTTGAATTCCTTACATACTCCTAGAGATAATTTAATCAACTGTAAAAGGTTTACATCTAGTTTGACTTCGCAAAGAGAACTTGCTAAATCAAAATCATGATAGGTAGCCAAAGCTCTCTTTTCTCGCCAAACCATTCTTTCTTTTGGTCTCGAGACCGGCTTTGGTGCTTCTTTTTTAGCTCTTGCCTTCTTTCTTGGCACTTCCTCATCCTTCTTAGGATCGACTTTTCTATCAACAGGCCTTATAGGTCCACCTTCCACGCCAGGATTTAGGACTTGTGTCCCCTTACCCCTTGCTTAGGGTTTCCCTCGACCGGTTTTGCATTATCTCTATCACCCTCTTTAGCCTTTTGGCCTCTTGTCACGACTCGTAGGTTAGAGGTTTCAGCGTCATTGATGCGTACAGCCTCGATAAGGCTGCCTCCATTGCCTTGTGGCAACTCTTCTATAGTAGTCTTTCCCCTTTGCAGTATTTGTCTTGGTCCATCATTTTGCTGCAGGTTATTACCTTGCGCTCTATGATTAACTGGACCTGGCTATTTACTCCCTTGTTGGAGGGAACTAATCTTACTCCAACAGGTAGCAGCTAAGTGGCCCGGACTTCCCACAAATATCACATTTAACATTTGGACAGTTTCTAGGGAAATGTTGTCTGCCACACCACTTACAGCTAAATTTTGAGGGACCACCCTCTTCAGGGCGTCGACTCCCTATCAAATTATGCTGCTTCTTCAAGAAATTGACGTCAACAGCTATTTGCCGATATTGTTCAGAAATCATGTCAGTGTAGTGCTTCATCATATCCTTAACTTCGCCAAGGACATTAGAGGCACTCGACTCATAGCCTTGATCGTCTATCTGTCATTCCATTGGCCTAACAATTTGATTGGGCATTGGTTGTTGACTCACAGGAATAACATTAGGGTTCGAAACTTGGCCTCCAACATTTGGTGGAGCCAACTTACTAGCCATATGCATAGTCACACTGGGAGGAGCTGGCAGCAAAGGTACATTTTGAACCATGCTTCCTCTCCCATTAGGGTTGTTCATAGGCATCCCTTCACTTTCATTCATCAATGGTAAATTGCCTCCAGGTACTAAACCTGCATTAAGATTTATTCGAGAGGAGTAGGCCATTTGTAATCGTGACTCTACTCCTTCTGCCCGCGTGATGGCGGTGTCTATATCAGCCAAAGCCACACTGCTCAATTGTACCTAAATATTGAAATCCAATCCATGCAAGAAGTATTGCAATTGGGCAGCCGACGGAATGGGAATGTAAGTTTGTAACTTACGAAACACTTCCTTAAGCTTCTTGGCATAGGCTTTCACATTCTCATGGGGGTCTTGGCGTCTTACATTCAATACACGCAACCAGTATTGGCCACCTCTTTTAGGGGCATATTCTCCTCGAAAAGCTGCATAAAATTGGTCGATTGTAGTTATGGTTCCCATCTCTATGCTATGATACCATACTACATCCCTTTCTTTTAACGTCATGTTAAAGAACATCATGAGATGTCCCTCATCTTGGATGAGGTAATTAAACATTAATCTTTGGAATTCACAAATGTGAAACTCCGCATCTTCTTCAGCTAACCCATTAAAAATGGACAAAGAAACTCCTAAAGCTGGCAGATCCGGTGTCCCTGCAGGAATTGCAATGGGTTGTGCCATGACGACAATAGGAGTTTGGACTGATGGAATCACACCCCCACTTGAAGTGGGTTGACTTGGTGGAAGAGAGAAAGAACTTGTGCTTCCTCCTGCACCTAAAGGATTATGTACAACAGTTGGCTCATTGAGACCACTGCCTCTTATGCGTATCGGGCTACTCCTTTGAGGGGAATAGCGACTTACAATCTCCAACCGCCATCTAGCCCTCTCAGCACGTTTTGCTTTTTGTATTTTAGCTTGACGATCCTTGTCAGAGGACATAAACCAACTTTTTGGTCCCTAAAAACCCTAGATTCGAGAACCACCACTTGTTGGCAGCTCCCGGCAGACGCACCACTAATGGGACCTGAAATGGGCCGCCACTGGCTATGGCACTAGCCGGACCTCATGCTCATAATAGACAAACACACCCTCACGGCCTCGCGGGCCAGGGGCGTCTATCTACTTCTAAAGGATGAACTGCCCTAAAGTCTAATCTATGCATTTATAGTTTTGTAGTTTTGTAGTCCAACGTTTCCCTTTCTATAAACTCCTCACAGGGAGAACCCATACACACTGGCAATAAATGCCACAATAATCACATACGTAGCAGGCAACCTCTCGGTAGAACACCACAGCCTCACTGCAACTCTCCTACATCACAGGGATTGGCCCCTTGATGCGCTGCTCAACATATAGAACAAATGAACAAACTCCACTCTTTCATTTTGAAAGTACTCCAGGAGATACCATGTGTCCTTCCCAAATAATCCCCCAAGAAACGAATGTCTATCCTACGGCTTAGGATGCCTTTCCACACTCAAGCGTAGGTCATTATCATTGAAAACAGGTGCTACACATCCAGTTATTTTTATTCTGATACCATGGTCGACATGCACATGCAAAGGTGGATGATCCTAAACTTCTGAAATATAATTTTCAAATCAGCAACGTGGTGTGCACAACCAGGTTTTCAATTGCTTATTCCCTAACCTATTGCGGCGATGTAAGGATAGTACCGAGACCACACTCGTGCTACTATCCTCTTAATTAAAATACACAAACCATATGTCATGATGTACATCAGAAAATCAGCAACAATCAGCACGCAAATCACACCATTCAAACCTCCCAACCCCCTGCATTTAGGTATTGCTTTCATTGCATAGGTGTAGAGGTTCATTTTGTCATGTCTTGATATATAAAAAGCAATAAATCACAAACTTTGACAAGGAGATAGGAAAAACTGAGGCTAAATCTCATGCTTTGCCACTACCATACATCCACAAACAATCATTATATTTTTGCTTATTTTTCCAAGATGTATTTCTATTTTTTCCCTTATTTTCCCCATTTTCTTGATTTATTTGGCAATAAAATATGCTATTTTTTGGCTTTTCTTGTTCCAATCACTTCAGCACACTAACATTCAATTTATCTTCCTTATTTTCCCCATGGGAACACCTTTTACCCACTCGAAACGGAAAAACTACCATTTTACCTCTTAAAAACCCGCATTTCGGGCTTACGAGAATTAAATAAAGCATGTAAATCATTGCAAAATCAAAATTTTCTGATACATAGCAATTACTCATAATGTAACCAGCACACAAATAAATTTTCATCCAATAAGAACATAATTATCATCATAAACTATAAAAAATCCTTCATTTTCTTTCATAAAAATGGACATACCATGTTTTTACATAAACCCGAGACGCTTTGAATGACTGCATAACCAGTAGATGGAGCCTCCATTGCTCTCAATCCAATGCTGTACTTCAATCTTCAACATCTCCATCACTATTTTCTTCATTCTCCCTCCCCGGTTCCTTCTTCAAGATGGTACACATGAACAGCCCATAGGGAAGAGAGAGAGGGAGGAGAGAGAAATACTAGATTCTGATCTCTTCATCCGAACAGCCATTCCTCACACGAAGACTGGCGATAGAGTCAACTAAGAGGGAGAAGTTGAGGGGTATTTTCTTTTAGATAGGTTACTTGCAGCCTCCATGCATGATCATGAGAGAGGAGGGTGCATTTTTCGGCGCATCTTCACGTCCTTCTTCTCCACGTTTTTTGATCAAAAATGGATGGGGGGTTAAAATTCCCAAAGGGCACCCCCCCTTTGGTCCAAGTTTTGGTTCACCTTTTCATATCTTGGCCAATTTGTGGCCTCTTCCTCGTCCAAACTCCATTTCGAGCTCTGAAAAATCCTGCGCGTCCATCTTGACATCCCGCATTGACTAGCAGCTCTTAGCATCCTGCACGACAGTCGAAAAAATTATCAAAAATCCACAAGTGTCGCTCGGGCACCATTTAAAAGCCGTCTTCCACTTAGTGCTTAAAATCGTCCTAGCTGCAGCTGCCACCTTCGATGTTAAATATTTTTCCCCTAAATTTAAAATTTTTGGCAAATTTTAGGCATATCCCGGGCTCAAAACTCCACTCTCATCCTTCTCTTCATCAAGATACCCTTCTTTAAAATACACAAGAGTCTTTTCTATTTATTTTTGTTTTATCTTCAATAAAACCAATTTTTCTTTCCTTTTCTGAAACACATTTTTAACGGGCAGAGAATTTCATTGGAATAGCCATTATGAGTGAATGTTTGATGTTTATATCCTTCTCGGGTTTATTATTGTGCTTCACAATGTGGTTGTCTTTCAACCTATCTTGGGTGTTTATATCCTTCTCGGGTTTATTATTGTGCTTCACAATGTGGTTGTCTTTCAACCTATCTTGGGTGTGACGTCATCCTTGTAAGTAAAATTGTTGAAGAGCCCTATCTTTCAAGTTTTGTTTGTGGTTTTATTTTATATGCTTTAGAACCTAAGCTCAACGTCCTAGTTGTGTGTGTATTTTTGTGTGATTATTTCCTTTCCCTATCCAATGACAATTCAAATATGATGATGAATAGACAAAGATCCAAAGATTAAAAATAAAGATGAAGATTTTTCAAGTGCTCTAATTGCGGTTCTTCTTCAAGTTTGTTCACGGGGACGCTTCACACTTAAGCGTGGGAGGAATGATGACTAGGAAATTTGTGCAAATATAGGCATCAAAATGTGCTCGTCATAGAAACATCTTTTGTATAATGATCCATTGCAAATGTAATTTTTGTCAAAAATTCATTTATGAAGCAATGTAAAATGTGTAGTTCAAAAGGCTCACATTATAAAATATTGTGCTAGGGACAGGGATGGTCAACACCTTTTGTCCCATTCCAAAAATTGAAGGGTCTTTAGACCTTAGCCAAGATGCATGCAAATTCAATTTTTATAATATCAATAAAGGAAAAGGAAAAGGCTTGTCGAGTGATTTGAGGAGGTGGGAGGTTGAGGTGGTTACAACCTCTCTCTTCCTTTATCTTCTCCTCTCACTCTTCATTTCTCTCTCTCCCATTTTGGCACATCTCTCATGTTTCTTGTTCTTACTTCTTTCTCTCTTGTGCTTCATTGCCTAATCTAATGGAGAGTGTGTTGAAAAAACACGGACCTAGAACTAGATCGGCTATGGTGGATGCAAGTCAAACACACGATACATTATCAGAATGAGGAATTATACCTCAAGTGAATTAGGTTCCAAGATAGATTAACTTGGACTCATAAACACAATCTTGAGTGACTCAAATTGATAGTACCACTTTCTTGAAAAAAGTGTCAACCAAGTACATGCCTTTATAGATTTTTGTATAGTACCATTGTACTTGTTGTGCATATGGGATTTTGGGCATCCCTTCCTAGAGATTCTAAAGCATACATCTTTGTCATATCTCTCATACAAAGCCACTTATGGGCAAGCATCATTTGCTATTCTCAACAATGAGGAAGAGGAAGAGAATGAGGATGGAAGCATTGTTCAATTTCTTGTGTGCCTTCCTCTTGTGTATTTTTGGAGCAATGGTTTCTTAGTGAAGAAGGAGAGTTTTCTTGTAGGTTTTTGTGGCCAACAATGTATTTGCAGCCTTTCCTAGCAGTGATTTGTGATGTGGCAGGGTGCTATTCATATTTGATGTGGAGAATGCTCATGAAGCATTATTTTTTGGTCCCCATAGCTTGTGAGAAGGGATGGATGTAGATTTCTCAATCATGGACTTGTCGGACAGCCTACAAAACAATGTTGAATCATCCTCTTGATATACGTGAATGTCAAGCCTGGTTTATTTGTCATCTCAATGGTTATGGCCAGGACTATTGGGACCAAAAAATAGGCCCGATACCAGCTCTAATGCTCTAGCCGAGCCTCTATTTTCAACCAATGCAGCCAGGAGCGTCGGGAGGCTACACACACTGATCTAACTCAGACACGCATTTGTATTGTTCATAGTCCCAAAAATCCCTTCCTGACTCCAAGCAATTGGACTTCCCAAATAGATCAATGACTAGCACCTCATATCACATACACATGGAGTACCCCCCATTGATTGCTATGGCCCCACTATGGCTCTCCTACACCCCAGGGATTAGCCCCAAGATGCACCGTTTCAACATAAAGCACATGCAAAACATAGTCCTATCCTTATAATAAACATTTCAAGAAATAATTCAATCCTTACCAAATCAGGTCCCAAAGGAAACAAATGTACTATCCTACAACATGGGACTCCTCACACTCTCAACACAGGTCAATGATTGTAACAATCAAGTGCAATGCATCCAGGATTTGTTTTTCTAATACCATGTGTATATGTAATGCAATGCAAAGGTGAATGACTTTAAGTGCATAAACATGTAAACTTATAGATCAAACAGTGTGGATTGTGCGCACGCAATTCTTTCCATGACTTCACTCTAATGCGTGTCATTGCTAAGGCAACACCGAAGTAATTCGTGCTACTTCCCTTCTTTAAACATTTAAAACAAACAAAACCTATATGTCAACATATGCATAAAATCAGATTTTGATGGATTCTTAACTCCCCACAACCATTTCCCCTACAATTTATGGTTTTGTATTCATTGGTGGGTGTAAAGAGTTAATTTAATGTGTTTTTTGTATATAAAAGCCAATAATTATGCACTTTTACATAAAAAGGGGGATAGGTTGATGCTAAGCCTCATGCCTTAACCCCACCATACATTCACATACACGTTCATAATTTTTCATAATTTTCTGGCGCATAAAATCTATCATTCTTCATAATAAATCCATTTTTCTTTATTTTTCTTGATTTATTTTATATATATATATATATATATATATATATATATATATATATATATATATATATATATATATATATATATATATAGCTGATATTTTGTGATTTTTCTGATGTAAAATGATTAGGAAAACTAAGATTTGTCATCATTTACCATTTCATACCATAGGAACACAATATGACTCAACAAACCCGTCTCATGATTTGCCATAAAACCTCACTTTGCAGGTTTTGTGTGTTTAGCATTAAATTATTAAACGATTAATACTTGATGTTCTTTCTAATGTTTCTGATAAAGCAAATCATTTCCAAGCAATAGCAATAATTTCCAATTATATGAAATCAAAATGCATCATAAAACAATGAAGAATCCCACTTACACATTAGACCACATAAAAATCCATATGTATCTGGCATTCACAAAGCCGTTTCAAATTTGTTTTATGTTCAATAGAAACTTTTTCAAAGGGGATTCATCACACATTGAAAAAATATTAGGGGTTTATTCCTATGAATGTTAGAAGTACCTTCTTTTCTTTGTATTTTTTCACAAGGTTTATAACTTTGTATAATGTGAAGATGAGCATAATTTCAAGGTTGCTTGGTCATGTAAGGAAACTCTCATACACAAGCAAGGTCATCAAAGTAAGAAAAGTAATGGCTTTGCTTTTCTCTACGACTTTCATCTCCCCAAATTACATTTGTTATATTCAAAGCCTCCAATGCTTCAGCACCTCAAACTTTAGTTGACAAACCTCTATTTTGTGGAAGTCCTTTTGGTGAAGCTCACCAAAAAAATGGTAATATGCCCCACCAATGGATGGAGGGTGGTTTTGTAGAAGTAATAAAGCTGGCACGACATAGGTTAAATAAGAATATCACACTGATAAAAACGCCTATGCACTACTCGTTTGCACATCATATCCTTGCTTTTCAAGATATGTGTGCAAGTCCAAGGTTTATGAATGTCAAAAAGAAAAATGAGTCACACCCTTTATTCAAGAATCCTACTTTCTAGTCAAGTGTATGGCTCCACTTTTCAAAGGACAAGTGGAGCTACCTTCCAAGTGCAAGTGTGCAGCTTGCACTTGGAAGGTTGCAATGTGCAAGGATTGGTTATAGTCCAAGGAGAAGTCTATGTGATCATTTAATTGTGTAAATTCAAACATTATAGTTTAGTTCTTTTCACAAATATACTCATTACTCATGAATTAAACTAGATGAATTTATATACTCAAAGTACTACATTCAATAGCATTAACATAAACCATTAGAAGTCTTCCTATAAAGACGACTATATTTTACTACTTTATGATATGTATGCTTGAAATGCATAAAAGAGCATTGAACACATTGCAGTAAACCAATGAGAATACTTTACACGTGATGAACCAATGAGAATACTTTACGTGTGATGCATATGTGCAATTAGGTTTATCTTGAAGTGAATTGACACGAAAGTAATGCACACGTTGCTTACATGTGCATGTAATTTCTTGGATTAAAGGTGTGTGCCATCATATGTAAATTGCTACAAGTTGCAATTCAACTACTAGCTATGTTTCCAAACTAATAAACTTGGCTCTAAAGTACTATAAAGAGAAGGCGAGGATTATTTTCGAATGTAAATTACTACAAGTTGCAATTCAACTACTAATTATGATTCCAAACTAATAAAATGGGCTCTAATGTACTATAAAGAGAAGGCAAGGAATATTTCCATGTGATCTGGGGGTTATGCAAATGGATGCACAATAAATTGTACAATGCATGAAAGGAAACGTTTGATACAAAAGTAAAACAAGAAGAGGCTTACCTATTCACTAGTCTTTATTCAAAACAACCATAAAACTAGATATGTATGATTGTTAGATACTTATCTTTTTTTTAAATGTGAATATTTACAATGCATGTTGGCTACATCTTGGCAAAATTCTTACAAGCAACCTTATAAGGCTAGTCAACACCTCTAAGCAATCTAAACATTGATTTTATCCCTACAAAACACTTGACATAAGCATTATCTATGTCATTAGAGCAAAAATAGGATGGCACATGTAGTCTCTTGTTCCTAATAGACCATATTCTTTTTATGACCTCAATTCTCCACTCGTTAGGCCATAGTAGAGGTGTTTGGAGGAAATTTGAAAAAGCAACATTTCAAGTTACCCATGTAGTCTCTTGTTCCTAATAGTCCATATTATTTTGATGACCACAACTGTCCACTAGTTAGGCCACTAGCTAGAGGTGTTTGAAGGAAATTTGAAAAAGTAATGTTTCAAGTTGACTTCCATTCTATGATCCAATGCAACAACTACTTTTGGGTGATCATGGAGGTTTACTTGAGCCTACATGGAATATTTGGTCAATTATACTTATGTTTATTAAAGAATAAAGGCCTATAGACACATACGAACAATGAGAAGAACTCAAGATCACTAAAGCTATCAGATTCAATTATCATGTTTAGGAAGAATCTTCAAGCCTAGTTGCATCAAATTCCCTAATTTTCTACTCAAACAATAGTGCATGAGCTCAATCAAGAGAGAACTCACAATAAAAGCGTTACTCTTGTTGAAAAGATTGTGTATCCGAACACTAAGATTCTATACATAGGAAAGATCATTCAAACTTGTTGTATTCTCTTAAATATGAACCTCCACTATATGGAAGGTAAATATAACATTTTAAAGTTTTTCCATGTATACATAAAAGTGAACACGTTTGATAGGTTTCCTTTGTCTTTATTCATATCCTAATGGGCTTGAAATCTTACCTTCTACACAAGCACAATGAAATCAAGTAAGAGAATAACATAGCTAGTCTAGAAAAATCTAAGAAATTCCTAGTTTGATGGACCCATCGTATCCTATAGGTGAACTACAAAGATATAGCCTATATACCATTTAGATAAAAGCACATGTGCACACAAAGTCACATCCTCATTCACATACACCCATAATATTAGTGATCTAGCGAACCTTTCATCATGGGGCTACAACAACACCCATGAGGATCCAAGTCAATGGTTCAATCAATAATCTATTATCTACACTACCCACATGCGGAAGAATTAGTATCTTTCTCTTGTGTGCTCTAAGTGAGATGTATAAGACACAAACACAACACACAATGATTGCATACATATGCACTAAACATGCATATTCACATGCAAGTGTAAGTATATGGCATAAATGTGTATAAGTTTGCACACAAGCATGGGTGCATGTGTGTATGTGCAGGTTTTCCCATGCACTTATGGCTATGGGGTATGTCAAACCCATGGTTTTAGAAGCCTGAACAAGGCAAATTCAATGTAGTGGTATGGCTAATAAAAACTAGGCCTCAATATACAAGGCTACATTAAAAGGCTATTGAGTAGTGATTTTATTTTTTTTGCCTCAAAATCAATGAGACTTTAAGATTAATCAAATATTGGCACAAGTTCATTAATTTGAATATGGCACTTGCTCCAATGTGGTAGCATTAGTTCCACCAAGTTTATGTCTTCATTTCATGAAGGTATTTAAGAAAAATCCTGTAAAAAGGAAGACAAAAGTAAATGAACAAGTTATTATTTCTAGTGAAGTTAGTTATTAATTGATCTCATTATATACTAGGAAACAATATTCATTATTGAATGGATAGGTCTTCTATCCATCATTATCATATATCAATGGAGTTGGCTTTTTTTCTAAGGAAACATTAAAGTATATTGTATTAAAAAGGGGAAAAGAAGAGTAATTTTTGTATAAGGTATGGATCTATTCCTTTTTTAAAAGGGAATCATAATGCCTAGCATATTAGAAGGGTCCATAAGTGATGCCAGGAGGCATATTCCACTGTGGATTCCGTGAGGTTTTACGGTGGATTCCGTAAACTTAGATGACCGGGGCTCATACGCAAAGAGGATTCTTTGTGCGAGAAGTTGATGGGGACGCCTGTCCTTTTCGGGCGTTTCATTAATTTAGTGTGTACATGGGTGATTCCATAGCGGGTGATTCCGCAAAATGCATATTAAATTAATAAACGTTTATGAGTTTAGAGTGCGCACTCGTAATAAATTAAGATTAGGATTTATTTCTAACCAGTTGATTTATTTATGTAGCTGAAGACTGCTAGGTATTCACTTTTGTCAGTTTAATTGTGTTATTTTACTAACGATTGTGAATGCTTCAGTTGATGTGTAGAGATAGCAGCAGTGGCGGAGGAAAGCATTGGAGTCTAGCGGGTTTTCGACCTTTGGACTATATTTTGATAGGCGCCACGCCTATATTTTGTTATGTCTATAGAGACATTGATTATTTATTATTATTTTGTATGCGCTTATGCGCCTGGATATGTTATTTTTATTTGGACATTGAGATTGGGCGTGCCAGACTCTTTGGGCACCGTCCATTAGCTTTATTTTCCTATTTTTGGTAGAAAGCAAACTCAAAAGCTAAAAGCTTGTCATATTTTTGTAATTGGGCTATTTTTGAGCAAAAAGATTGGAAATATATATTAAATACATGCTTTGTGAAGCGCTCACACAAGGCATGGGGGAGATTCAACCCAATTTGTCTCTTGTCTCATGTCGTGCTTGCTTTTACATTGGTTTTTGTGCTAAAAAGTAGAGTACTTTGTTCTTGGGGACCTTTGGGAATTCACTACGTGAGCTACCTGCGTCCGATCTGCGCACCAGTGGTATCAGAGCGGAGCAGAGATCAAGGGCTTCCAATCGCTACCAATCTCGGGCGAAGGCGGAGCTCCAGGAACAAACGGCCTCTACAGTCAATCTCGTCGCGAACCGTCGATACAGGCAGACTTCTGGCGATCAAGAACCCCTATTTCCACTGTCAGATCGCGAAGGACCACTCTCTGTCGGCGGAGGACCACTCAAACACCTCCTTCATGAAGTCGTGAAGAAACTGTGAGAAAAACTCTTAATCCTATTAATCAAAAGCCTGATCATAAAGCTTAAGAAGCTTATTAAGCTTCCAATCATCAAAACGTCAAATCGTTTGGCAAGAGGAGGGCCCCGAAATTTTCGGCGGAAAAAAAAACGGACCCCCCCCCACGATCAGAAACGGCGGCCTATTTCTTCTTTACTTAAGCTTATTAGCTTAAGCTTAACTAATTAAGCTTAAGTCCCTCCATACTCTGCAAGTCAGTGAAGGCAAATAAGTCTGCAAACTCCGGGTCACGCACTCCAGAAGACAAGTTCAGCAAGTCACTTGTAAACAAGTCCTGCAAGTTCTGCAAATCAGCTAAGTTCAGCAAGTCAACAACCCTGCAAGTCTGTTAAGTCTGCAACTCTGCAAGTCAGACTAAATCAAAACTGACTAACGCTCGAAACTCCTAGAAGACTTGTTCGTATGCAAAAACTCAGAACTGGAAAGTTGTTCGCAGCAAGCTGTTTTACCTATCTGCAAGTTCGTTGAAGTACTTTCAGCAAACGGAGACAGAAATATTGCAGAATTTCTGAAAGTTGAAGAAGAAAATACCCAAAAATACATAGCCTTGTAACCCCAAATTTGAGCTACGCTCATCCCGCTAACTGATTTTGAGTGAGAAAGGTTTGTTGAGTTTTACAGGATGACTACCCCACATATGGATGATACTATGGCTGAAGACGATCTACCCGAGCCTCCCATGGAACAAAAGCTGGATCTTATCATGCTACAATTGGACGAAGAGCGAAGAGCTAGGCAAGCCTTGCAAGCGCAATTGACAAAGCTACAAGGAGCGTCCACTGATAAAGAAGAACCTCAAGCTGAAGATCTGATTCGCCGTACCATCGACGCCACTCTTGAAGCACAAACCATTCGCAAGGAATCCAAGATAAGTAAACGAAGTTTCAAGTTTCGCACTTTCAATGGCATAAGAGAAGGAAAGACTGTTTTATCATTCATTAGCCAGTTTGATGACTATTTCCATGAGGAAACTTATCCTGAGAAAGATAAAATCAAGTGTGTTACTAATCATCTGATAGATAGAGCATCACTTTGGTGGACTGTAGTCCGCAAGAGTATAGAATGTCCTGCTACATGGGAAGATTTTAAGAAGAAGTTCATGCAAAATTTCCTTCCACCGTAATTTCATGAGAAGGCAATCAAGCAATGGGATTTACTCCAACAGCGCGACCGTGAGCCTATTCCACAGTATACAGAGCGTTTTTGGAATGCACTCCTACAGTTACGCATGCTTGAAGACGTACCAGAGATGACACATAAGCGGAAGTATATGTCTGGACTTCTTGGACATTACTACGCTGAGGTGAATATGTTCAAGCCTGCTACCCTTGAAGATGCCATCTCCTTAGCTCACGACACTGAAGATAAGTTACGTGGAAGAGATCGACGACCACAGCCATTCCAAGCAAACGGTAATTATGGATCTAAACAATTCAATTCAAATTTCAGAAGGTTTAATCCAGGTCGTTTTTCATCACCATCTTTCCGCAAGAATTGGCCTAAACCACCCGCATTACCATCCACTGTCAATCCAAATCCTAAGCCTATCCAACAAGCAAATTCAAATATACCCAGACTCCCAGCCATTGCAAATAATGTGACCAAAGCCAAGCCCATCGTATGCTACAAGTGTCACCAGCCAGGCCATCTCGTAGCAAATTGTCATTCAAAGAAGCCATCAGCACATATCAACTACCTTGGAGCTATGGACGAGGACGAGCATGAGGATATGCCGGACTTCACTGAAGAAGAAGATGATCCTACTACTACTTCCGACACTTTACCAGGTATGCCTACTTTACATTCATTATTAACTATGAAATGTATGGTGCATGGAAAAGAAAGAATTATATTGCATGATGACGGTAGTACCCATGACTTTATTTCAGCAAAAATGGTAAAGGAATTGAAATTGCATACAGTACCTACGCACTATCGCATAAAAGCTGCATTTTTAGGCACTAGGTACAATGGCACACAAGAAGTTCAAGATTTAGAAATTCAAATTGGTCCATATATTGAAAGAAGAAATTTCTTAGTTGTCCCATTACAGTCTAGCGACATTATTCTAGGAATGCCATGGAGACACCAACATAATCCCAATATAGATTATTCCACACACACAATGAATATTAATTTTCAAGGAAAATCTATTACATTATTTGGTATGCATGCATCTCATATGTTTCCACTGCTTTCGCATACTCAAGCAAAACGTGCACTACGCAAGAATACTAAATCATATCTCATTTGGGTGAATGAATTACACACAAAAGAAACTCATATGCACCCTAGGCATAAGGAATTTCTTGCATATTTTAAGGATTGTTTTGCAGAAGACCTACCACCAGGTTTACCTCCATCACGTCCAGAAGACCATAAGATTGACCTAATACCTGGCACACAACCACCTTGCAAAGCCCCATATAGGCACAATCAAATAGAGCAAAAAGAAATCCAGACTCAAGTAGAAGAATTACTAAATAGAGGTTTAATTCGACCTAGCAGTTCCCCATTCGGTGCACCTGTGCTCTTAGTCAAGAAAAAGAATAATACTTATCGGATGTGTATTGACTACCGAGCATTAAACAAGATCACTGTAAAGAATAGGTATCCTATACCTAGAGTTGACGACCTTATGGATAAACTGCAAGGATCTTCTATATTTAGTAAAATTGACCTTAAATCTGGATATCATCAGGTGAGGTTAGATAGATCCGACATATTTAAGACTGCATTCAGGACACAGTTTGGCCATTACGAATTCTTAGTTATGCCATTCGGATTAACTAATGCACCTGCTACTTTCAGTAGAATGATGAACCTTATTTTTCTAAAATATCAGTATTGTGTGATTGTTTTCTTTGATGATATTTTAGTATTCAGTCAAAGTGAAAAAGAGCATTATGAGCATTTATCATTAGTTTTTCAATTACTGAAAGAAAATCAATTGTTTGCAAATCCTGACAAGAGTGAATTCTTTAAGACAGAAATAGAATATCTAGGTCATCTTGTATCAGAAGAAGGAATAAAAGTTGATCTTAAGAAAATTGACGCAATATTGTATTGGCCTATTCCTAAAAATGTACATGAATTACGCTCATTTCTTGGTCTTGCTAGTTTCTATAGGAAGTTTGTACGTAATTTCTCATTACTTGCTTTACCATTGACCAAACTTCTTAAGAAAGGCATTGTTTATCAATGGACTGAAAACCAGCAGAAATCCTTTGATTTACTCAAACGTGCATTGACCAATGCCCCTGTCCTACAATTGCCTGACTTTAATAGACCATTCTTTTTAGTTGTGACTGATGCTAGCGGATCAGGAATAGGAGCCGTGCTAATGCAAGACAACCATCCAATAGCATATTCTAGTTCTAAACTGAAACCCTCTGAGCTCAAATATTCCACTTATGACAAGGAACTCTTAGCAGTTGTCCAAGCATTGAAACAATGGAAGCATTATTTAATGGGTTCAGAATTCATGATAAAGACCGACCAGCAAAGCATTAGAGATCTACTTAGCCAACCCCAAATTTCTGACCGTCATATCAAATGGGCTTCATTCATTCAAAGTTTCCATCCTATCATTCAATACCAACCTGGAAAAGAAAATGTAGTTGCTGATGCATTAAGTAGAAGACCTGCAATTCATAACATTTCTATCATATCTTTTGATTCTTTGATTGCTATGAAAGACACATATCACCAGGATATTACTTTTCATTCTGATTGGCAAAAATTAGTTCAAAATAATTTCATTCCTGTTGATTCATTGTCATATAATGATGGATTCATGTTCTTTGAAAAGAGACTGTGTGTTACTATTCCATTCCGATCTTTTGTTTTGAATGAAATTCATTGTCCCCCATATCAAGGTCATAGAGGTATCATTTCTACATTACGCATGTTAACAGAAGATTTTTATTGGCCGCATATGGATGCAGATGTGTCTAATTTTGTTTCTGAATGTCTGATTTGTCAAAGAATAAAAAGACATCATGGTAAATAGTATGGACTATTAATGCCTTTATCTATTCCATCTAAACCTTGGGAACATATATCTATGGATTTCATTACTGGCTTACCAAATACTAAATCTAACCATGACATGATTTGGACAATTGTAGATAGATTTAGTAAGCAAGCATATTTCATTGCATGTAAGAAAACTTTAACAGCATCACAAGCAGCACAGTTATTTTTGAAAACTGTTTTTACTAACCATGGATTGCCGAAAGTGATTATTTCAGATAGAGATTCTAGATTTTGTAATAATTTCTGGATTACACTGTTTGCAAATCTAGGCACAAAGATTGATTTTTCATCTGCATTTCATCCAGAAACAAATGGACAAACAGAAGCCACAAATAGCACTATTTTAGATCTTTTACGTGCATACACTATCTCTAAACCTCAGACATGGGATACTCATTTGCATTTATTACAGTTTGCATATAACAATACACCGCACACATCTACAAAGAAAGCACCTTTTGAAGTTATTTATGGATATAGATTATCTACACCTGTTGCATCTTTGTCTAATAGAATACAAAGTGCCGATGATATTGCTGTTATGCATAACACTATTTTTGATGAGGTCAAGGATATGATTGCTAAAGCCCAACAATCATATACCAAACAAGCCAACAAGAAAAGACAAGCCATGAATTTCAAAGTTGATGATTATGTTTGGCTTAGAATAGAAAAGCGTAGACTGCAAAGTGTAGATAGACATCCAGTTGTCAAATTAGCCCCTAGATTCTACGGACCATTTAGAATCATTCATAAGATTAATGACAATGCATTCAAGTTAGAATTGCCATCCCATTGGAAAATTCATAATACATTTCATATTAGTTTATTGAGACCATTTAGAGGACAATTACCTATCCACCCTATCTATGAAAACCCACCTTTACTAGAAGAAGAGACTGAAATCCTTGAACCAGAAGCCATCATAGACACTGATTACATGACCACTAGAACTGGCCGAAGGTACTCTAGATATCTCGTGAAATTTAAGAACCATCCTGTAGAAGAAGCACAATGGATGCACACTAGAGACCTAAATGCTTTCCCCACTCTGTTAGCTCCACATTGAGCTAATAGCAATTGAGGTCAATTGCTATCCCACCCCGGGGGTATGATGCCAAGAGGCATATTCCACGGTGGATTCCGTGAGGTTTTACGGTGGATTCCATAAACTTAGATGACCGGGGCTCATACGCAAAGAGGATTCTTTGTGCGAGAAGTTGATGGGGACGCCTGTCCTTTTCGGGCATTTCATTAATTTAGTGTGTACATGGGTGATTCCATAGCGGGTGATTCCGCAAAATGCATATTAAATTAATAAACGTTTATGAGTTTAGAGTGCGCACTCGTAATAAATTAAGGTTAGGATTTATTTCTAACCAGTTGATTTATTTATGTAGCTGAAGACTGCTAGGTATTCACTTTTGTCGGTTTAATTGTGTTATTTTACTAACGATTGTGAATGCTTCAGTTGATGTGTAGAGATAGCAGCAGTGGTGGAGGAAAGCATTGGAGTCTAGCGGGTTTTCGACCTTTGGACTATATTTTGATAGGCGCCACGCCTATATTTTGTTATGTCTATAGAGACATTGATTATTTATTATTATTTTGTATGCGCTTATGCGCCTGGATATGTTATTTTTATTTGGACATTGAGATTGGGCGTGCCAGACTCTTTGGGCACCGTCCATTAGCTTTATTTTCCTATTTTTGGTAGAAAGCAAACTCAAAAGCTAAAAGCTTGTCATATTTTTGTAATTGGGCTATTTTTGAGCAAAAAGATTGGAAATATATATTAAATACATGCTTTGTGAAGCGCTCACACAAGGCATGGGGGAGATTCAACCCAATTTGTCTCTTGTCTCATGTCGTGCTTGCTTTTACATTGGTTTTTGTGCTAAAAAGTAGAGTACTTTGTTCTTGGGGACCTTTGGGAATTCACTACGTGAGCTACCTGCGTCCGATCTGCGCACCAATAAGACTACTTTTAGATAGCTATTTGCTAGGAGACTTGAGTCCTCAATGGCATATTATTATTCTCCCTATTTAACTTGGGGTAAAAATATATTTACGTAAGTGCACCCATCAATAGGCCTATTCTATCCTATTCTGGATGTCCAAGAGTGTGCTTGCAATATCATTGGGCTATTGTAGTGTATTGCTCCCATGTTTCTCAAAGTTGGAACACTGCTTGAGCCTCTTCTCATGTTGATGTTCCCATAACTCAGTATGTAATTTTTAGTTTGCAACAACATCCAATCAAGTTTTATTGGTTGGAATGGGTCAAATTCTAAGAAAATTAACCATTTATTATTTAGAGTTGTAATTGGAGTTAGTGGGTGGTGTGTCATCGTAGACTTGAAAGACCATGTTCCATGTCTGTAATCAAGTTAGTGGTGGTGGGCATGGCACCTAGCGGGTAGACCATGTTGTCTTGCTAGTGAGCCATGCAAAAACCCCCAAAATTTTGAGTCAAGAGTCTAGCAGGTGGACATTGACTTGATAGTGAGTCACATTAAGAACCCCAAATTTTGGAGTCTTGTAAATTCTCTTTTGCTATGAATATTATGCTTGGGCCCTTCTAATGACTCTCATTCCTTCAAGTGATCTAATGCATTTGTGAGCTTTTGTGTGCCTTTGTGATTGTGACATGTAGGGTAGGCACGTGCAACCTTACATGGAGATCCCAAGTGGGATCCTAGCATGTTGTGGCATGCTAACTCTCATGAAGTGTGTCCAGTGAGGCAAGAGACGTACATCATGAGGCATTCCACTAGGTGGTTCATCATTGGGGGGTGGGGGGGTATGAAGTTTATGAGCTTCTCTATGGGCCAATCCCTCGCCTCATGGAGTTGAGTCATGCTTGATGTGCATTGATAGCTCAGCCTTCACCCACAAACCAAGTCCCTCTCTTGGCTAGGCTATCTTGTAAACTCTTTTGCTATGAATGCTATGGTTGGCCCCCAAGATAGACACTTCTAATGCTATTCTTGCCCCCAAGATGGACACTTCTAATGACTCTCTTGCCTAGGAAAACTTGTAAAATCTTTTGCTATGAATGCTACGCTTGGCCCCCAAGATGGACCCTTCTAATGACTCTCATGCCTTCAAGTGATCTAGTGACCTTTACCAAATCCATGGACTTCACTACAAGTTCTTTCACTAAAAGAATGCAAAAAATGGTATTGTTGCAAAAATCTATTTGCTTGCAAATATCTTGTCGACTTTAACTTCCACAATTGGATACCATAACACAATCTTACTAGAGATTTTTGTTGGTTCCTTCCATTATAGATAATTTTTTTTTTCTATGAATGTTTTTCTAGTACAGATCACAGTACAACTAATTCATGGCATATTCCACTACCACACGAAACAAGTCTTGGCACTTTGTGCACTAGTTTCCAAGTCACAATGGCACACTTTAGCTTGGTTCCATAAAATCCATGGCCTTGTGTTCTCCTTCCCATTCTTTTGAGACTTCTTCACCTTCTTGCCTTTCTCCTTCCAACCAAACTTGGTTCCATAAAAGCCATGTCCTTGTGGTCTCCTACCCATTCTTCTGAGAATTCTTCACCTTCTTGCCTTTCTCCTTCCAACCAAAATTCTACTCATCATTAATGCATGGGTCCTCAATATTACTACTATCCTATGCTAACTTTTAGTCACTTGAAATGAAATTTTTCTTATCCAAGGACTCCAACTTGGATTTGCCTTGCTTTGACTTTCCAGACTTTGACTTGGTCTTAGATTTTCTTAGCATTTATCTTGTTATTCACCAAATCATCAAAAGGGGTTGTTCCAACTCTCATTGTAGCCACCACACTTCTTAAAGTCTTCTTAGCCTAGTAAACAAGAAAGAACTCAAAGTTTTACTATTAAGTTGGTGTGTTTGATTCAGCTCATTCTTCAACTTTTAAAATTTTCTTGCATAATCTTTCATTGTCAACATTTCTCCATCACATTAAGATTAGTATTCTCCCAACATTGTCATGTAAGGAATGTTGTGTTGAGAGCATTATAATCTACAAGATGACATGACCCATTGAGAGATACAAGCAATTTCTTGGTTATGTAGTGTGTTAAGAAATATCTAGACCTTGGCCGGCCAAATTACTCCAATAGGATTGTTGATTGCATGATGAGAGGTGAATTTTAGAGTCGAATTTAAAGCGCAAAAGTGACCCAAGAGCCGTAAAAGAGACATTATTGGCAAAAAATGTGATGATCACATATTAAGGAGTTGGAGTTTTCCTAGACACATTTTGACGCCTTGGAATCCAATGCAAGTGTATGTTCGTCAATCAGAGCCCATTTAACCCCCCATTTAATGGGTGCAAGGTTTGGCGTTGTGAAGTAGCTACCTAATCCGAAAGTTGGAAAGCAAGTGACAAAGGCCAGGGCAATAGTTTTTTATGCTAGGAAGTCATCCATCCAATCAAATTGTAAATTCAAGGTCATTTGCCCCTCCATCTTGACTAAAACCACTTGCATGATAGTGTTCCAGGTCATTTGCTCCTCCATCTGGATTGAAACCACTTGTAGGATAGTATGAACGCACAAGGATTGAACCAATTTTTTGCAAGTTATAAGTTAATTGAGCTTAGAAGAAGACAAACTTCATGAAACATCATGAGGGAGGGGGGAATTTTTTGGCACCACATTTTTTCCTTTTTTTAAATAGAATTTATGCCCATTCGAATCAAACATTCTCCTTCTGGGACTGAGATGTTGCAATTCTTCACTCCATGTCTCAAGAAACAACGTGTGACTTGATGCATTGTATGAAAAGTTCATATTTTAGTATTTCTCTCTTGTCATAAACATTGTTCATATGGGCTGAAAGGGTGAGGGAGGATGATTACTAGTTCGAATAAGATGCAAGGAATGGGACAAGGAAGTGCAAAGGAGACACCAACAGCTGTAAAATAGTGTCAATAACTTCTCATTTTTGAAATATGAATCACTTGTTCTTAAATGGAAAATGGTTGAAAATTGTTGAATATACTTGAAAATATCTAAAATTATAGAATAATCAATAATTTCTAGTAATTCACGGAATGAAAATCAAAATCATGTGCAGGATTTAGTAGAAAAATGATCATTTCATGGGTGGTTATTATTCAAATGGTGTTCTTAGGGAGTTATACTAAATATAATGTTGAATCACAATCCACATAAGCTTCATAAATCTAAAAATTAAGAAAATGGTAATTAATATTAAAATATTTTTATATGAAATTTTTATTTTTGATGGAAATTTTTTAGTTTTCATTTGTAAAAATTTACTATAAATTAGGTGTATGTATGTGGTTGTATGATGAAGGTAGGTCATGGAGATTTTCCTCAACCTATCCCAATCTTTATGTGAAAGTGTGTGTAACTGTTTTATACATGGAAAAAATGACATGAAACACCTGCTTAAACCGATACATGATTATAAAATTGAAACGATGGTGGGGAAAAAGTTGTGAAAAGTTAAATATCAATTAAGTTCTGATTTCTATGCATATCATGACATATATGACTCACTTCATTTAAGTTTAAAGGGACAATAGCACGGATTAGTCCAGTGTTGTTTCTATGAAGCAATACATTAGAAAGGAAATCATTGAAAGAATATTTTCACACGACACATTGGTTGATTTGTGGTTAATTTGTTTGAGTAGTACATGGCATTCTTATACATGGTATCAAGAAAGAGGAAGTCTCCTAGATGCATTACATCTTGGAAAAGAGTGGACAATGTGACGATTGTGTTTTACATTTCGACATGCATCCTGGGGCCAATCCCTGGGGTGTAGCAGAGTCATGAGAGCCATAGCAATCAGCTGGGGGGTGCTCTATATGTGTGTAAATCGAGGTGTTAGTCACTTATGTGTATGGTATACTCCCTCTATTGGAGTTGGGATGGGAAAATTTGTTGAACTACAAATCGATGCAAACGTATGATTTATGTATAGTAGTGTATAGCAGATGCTCTTGGGCCACCTAGCCGTGAGGGTAGTTTTGGTCAGCATAGGAGCTTGGCTAGATCCCTAGAGCCAGTGTCGGGCCCATTTTTTGGTCTCCACAAGTGGTGTGTTTGCTCAGAGTTTCTAATAAGTGGTAGTTTTTGAATCTTGGTTAATAGAGATCAATTGCTTAGTGTATACCAACAAAGAGCATTGAAATAGGTCCATTATTTTATTATAGATACCATCAAACCGAGATCCAACGTCAAGAAAGAGCTAAAAGGGCTAGAAAAAGAGTAGAGGTCATTAGGAGGTATTCTTCTAAGCACAACAGTCCAATATTGTTAAGAGTGAGAGGTCTTATTAATCCAATTAATATCCCCATTAGTTTGTCAGGGAAAGGAGGAAGCTCTAGCATTCCCCTTTCTTTGAAAATTCAATCTACTTCGAGTGGGCATATACTCCTACTGGTATAGACCCATGTAGCAAATCCGATCATCCTTATGGTATAACCCATTACAATACCTATAGAAACGCTAGATCTACTAGCCTTAGGTTTCCCTCTATCCATTTTTAATGGGTTAGCAAAGGAAGATGCGGAGCTCTACATCGATGAGTTTCAAAAATTAATGTTTAATTATCAAATTTGGGACGAAGGATATCTTATGATGTTTTTCAATGTGACTCTAAAATGAAGAGCTACAATGTGGTATCATGGCTTGGAAATTGGGACCATAACCACAATCAACTTAGTCTTTATGGCCTTCCAAAGAGAGTTTCCCCCTAAGAGAGGTGGTCATATTGGTTGCATGTTCTAAATGTGACACGTCAAGAGCCCCATGAGAATGCTCGAGCATATGCCAAGAAACTAAAAGAGGTATTTCACAAATTACAAACCTATAATCCTATTCCACCTCTTACCCAACTGCATTAGTTTTTACATGGATTAGACTTCAATATCCAAGTGCAGTTGAGTAGTGTTGCTCTTGCTAGTAAAGATAGTGCTATTACATGAGCAAAGGAGGTAGAGTCGTGCTTAAGCGGCCTACACTTTCTAGGGCAAACCTAAATTCAAGTCTAGGTCCTGGAAATAATTTGGCATTAATCACTGGAAGTCAAGATGTGACTAGTACACCTATGACCAGTCCACATGCTGCCGGTTCCCTCTGGTAAGTTACTCATGAATATATGTGTGCATCACGTGGGTTCAAAATAAGGTATTTTTAAAATGCAATTTTTATAAAATTTTTACATACAAAAGGATGTAACATAATGGGGTTATTTACAGATTGAATAGAAAAGGATATATTTTATTTAAGAAAAATTCACAAATAAGGATATTTATAAATAGGTCTTGAATGCATGTGATGTAGAGGATATACATGTAGTAACTTCCCCGAGCCGGCTCCTCCTACTGTTGTGCTATACCAATGGCTAGCCAAATGGTTCCATGAAATAATGAAAGCTAAATGATGAACTCTAATGTCATGCCAACTAATCCACAATCAATCCCTAATTAGGTGGTTAGGCCAATTGAACAACAAGTGGATGATCACGACTATGAGTCTAGTGCGTCAAATGTTCTTGGCAAAGTCAAGGACATGCTGAAGCATTATACTGATATGATAACAAAATAGTATAGACAAATAGCCATAGATGTTAATTTCCCAAAGAAGCAGCAAAACTTGATAGGAAGTTGACATTTTGAATAGGGTGGTCCATCAAGATTTCGCTATAAGTGGTGTGGTAGTTAGCACTTTTCAAGAAACTATCCTAATATCAAATGTGACATATGTGGGAAGTTCTCAGCCAACTAGCTAGTACTTGCTAGAGTAAGATCAGCTCTATTCAAAAAGGGAGTAGATTATTCAATGACCAAGAAAAGAATGGTCTAGCGGGAGAAGAGAACCATTGCTAATTATCATGAATTTGACTCGACCAATTCTCTTTGCAAGGTAAAGCCTAATGTGAATTTCCTATAGCTGATCAAGTTATCTCCAGGAGTGCATAAAGAGTTTAAGAAGATCCTTCACACTAGGTATATCATTAAATCCTTATGAATAGCCCATGTGGGAGATGACTAGTTTGAATATGCTAAAAAGCATTGCCCAAGGGTGGCAGCATATGTTGACAGCATATTACTAGATCATGCCATTGTGGATATAGGATCCTCTGTCAACATTATGATCTTAGAATTGATGGAAAGGCTAGGACTAGAAATCCAAAAGGATGCCTCCAAAATTCTCCATATAGCTGATGACAACTTAAGACAATTGGAAAGTTGCATTACCAAAGTCCACGTGACTGTTGCTAATGTGGAATGCATTTTGGACTTTAGGGTTATTAGGTTTGCAAGTTGGCCAAGCTATCAAGTATTATTAAAAAGATCATGGATCTTGCAATCCAACTATCAAGTTGATATACTCGCTAGTCATCTTATTTTTCATAGAGGTACCAAAGACGCATAATAGTGGATGCATATGCTAAATCTCCTCAAAGCGAGAGAGCACCCTTATATTTGACAGAATTAGATGCATTAGAGGATCCTTCTGGCAGTGACACTTCGTCAAGCGATGAATCAAGAGAGGGGTCCACTAAAAAATATGTCTATAGAGCGAATCTAAATGAGCAGATAGAAACTCAAGACACTGGATTAGAGATGCAAATGTGATTGAGCTAGATCTTCGTACATTGGATGAGCCGCAATCGATTAAATTAGGATTTATGTTTAGTCATGGAGAGAGGAAGGACTACATGTCCTTGGTCTAAGAATTCCATGATATTTTTTTATGGAGCTATGATGAGTTGAGGGGTATTCCTCCTACTTTGGCTGTGCATACTATTCCCTTAAAGGAGAATAGCCATCCTGTTCGTGAGGCATATGCCTTTTGAGCTATGGGACAGACCATTTGAGGAGCTACAAAAATTGTGTAAGGATGGCTTGATATTTCATGTACAACACATGGAGTGGTGTTCACTAGTAGTTATCAAAAAAAAGAAAAATAATCAAATTTGTCTTTGTGTAGATTTAGGGAGCTTAATAAACAGATGGTCAAAGATTACTATCTACCGTCATTTATTGATCAAATTCTAGATCAGTTAGCATGTAGGGATATCTATTCGTTTATGGACTGCTTTGCCGGTTATAACCAAATGGCTATCATAGAGAAAGATAAGTTGAAATCAAAATTTATAATTGTATTTGGCACCTTTGCATATCATGTTATGGCTTTTGAATTATGCAATGCACCAGGGTCTCAACAACGTACAGCTAACAAAACTTTCGGTGATAATTCCCTAGAGGAGTTGAAGGTCTTCATTGAGAATCTGGGAGAAGCCACCACAAGGGAGAGACAATTGATTATTTTAAGAAAACATTCTGAGTAGTGCAAGCAATTTGGCATTGCTCTCAATCTAAGGAAATCCATCTTTGAAGTGCCCCATGGATTGTTGTTGGGCCATATGGTTAGCTCGATTGGTATTGTGACCAATCACAAGAAAAGATAAAGGTTGTCCTCACTATGACCCCACCACATACTCCTAAAGAAGTGCATAGCTCTCTATCTTCAATCAAATATTATGGATGATTTATTAATGCACTAGCTGAGAGGACATTGCTATTAACGAAACTATTGTCCTTTAACTATCTATTTGTTTAGAGTAATCCAAGTATCCTTCAAGGAAGTGAAGCAGAAATTAGCAAAAGCACTAGTCCTGAAAGCACTAGTCCTGAAAGCACCTAAAAGAGTGATCCAAGTATCCTTCAAGGAAGTGAAGCAGAAATTAGCAAAAGCACTAGTCCAAAAAGCACCTAAAAGAGGTGAGATATTATATATTTTCAATGGCTACGATGTATAGTATCAGTTGTAATATTTAGTCTAGATTTGGGAGGAGAAGTGGTATCATCTGATTGCATTTGCCAATTGCAAATTGGGGGTGTTCGAGATTAATTATACCTACCTAGAGAAACTATGCCTCAATATGGTCTTTGCAACAAAGAAATTCAGGCACTACATCCTATATGAAAAGATAGTATTTTATATGAAGTCAAAGGAGTTGAGGATATTGATGAATAAGTTATAGCCACCTAATGGCCTAGTGAATTGGTTGATTACTTTGTAGAAATTTGACTATGAAATTAGGATTAAGATGTCGAAGTTATAAGGCATCATTGAATGTCTTGTGAATTTCAAGGAGCTGAAGGAAGTCTTGGCTGAAGATAGTGACCTCAAAAGTCCATTCAAAATCAATGTGGCCTCCATTCCATCCTAGTATGCTTCCATAATGCACTATCTATCCACAAAAGAGGCTAGAGCTACTTTGTGGAAGGCTAAAAAGAGAAAAATTAGGAGACTTGAAATTTACCTTGATTGTAGGAACACTATATTGGCAAGGGGTTGATGATGTTTATCACTGATGTGTCATGCTTGATGAGGTTCCATTTATCTTGGAAGAGTGTTAAGACTCCGCTTGTGGAGGGGGCTTTGTTGGATGGTTGATTGCACAAAAAGCTTTGAGAGCCAAATATTGGTGGCCGTCCATTTTCAGGATGAATTTGCATATGTTAAGAGATGGGATACATGTTAGAGACATGACAATAGGCAGAATAGGAAGCACTCACTGACTCCTATCATGGCTATATTACCATTTGAGAGGTGGAGCATTGATTTTGTTAAGCCTATACATCCTTTGTCAACTACATGAAAGCGTTATATCATCGTGGCAACATGCTATTTCATGAAGTGGTCTGAAACTCGTGCTATGATGAAGGATAACACCAAGGAAATTGCTAGTTTTATTTTGGAACAAATTGTTTGCTATTTTGGTCCCACCTAAGGAGCTTGTGTCTGACCATGAAGTGATTGAGGCTTTGACAGAAGCTCTAAAGATTAAACATGATAAGACCACACCTCACAATCCCCAAGCTAATGGGCAAGTAAAGAATACTAATAAGTAGCTTGTGGAGATTTTATTCAAGACTGTATCCAAAGGTAAATGTGATTTGGATCTTGCACATCTTGATGAGATTTGGTTGCAAGCCTTGTTACATCACAAAGTAGGGGAAAAGAAAATGGAAGAGCTATAGGACCTTTGGACTAAGAAGTATAAATTTGCTAAGGGTCAATTGCTCCTATATTATGATGCTCATCATAAGCTCTTCCCAAGCAAGTTGGAACCCAAATGGGATGGTCCTTATAAGATTGTTTGTGTAGAAAAGAATGGCTCTATAACCATTGTAGTAGATTTACAAGGGGTAGAGTTCAAAACTAAAGTAAACTTCAATAAACTGAAGCCCTATTATGTATCAGGGCTGATATCAAACTTGGTGCCTTTGTAGGTCCCTTAAGATTCAACTTAAACTTACAGAGGGTATGGATGGGAAAATTCATTCCTTATCTTGGACATCCATATTTAGAGTAGCATTGCCACCACGGAAAAGTGATCTGGTGAAGTAAGGGTATCACATTACTAAGTGGCAAGACGGATCTTTCATGTGGGATATTTGAGTCTATTGCCATCATTGTCATTGAGTTCTTATTAGCATCCCTATTGAGTTTTGTGAGGAAGGAGAGATTGTACATGTCTTACACCCCCTCTCTCGATTAGACTTTGACTATCATAAGTACGAGTAGGTTGATCGTTATGGCATGTTACATCAATGAAGCCTTGGTTTATACATTATATTTTGATGGAGCTTCTGAGTGACCTATTAAGCATGCAAGTGTAGGGGCTGTCATAAAAGACTCTCATCGTCGAGTGGTTTTAAAAATGGGAGTGTATTTAGGCATTGATTTTGCAAACAACATGGCATAATACAATTCCTTACTTATGGAGTTGAATCTATCCAGATGTAGTGGTATTCATCGATTATTTGGTGAAAGACAACTTGATATTAGTGATCAACCAATTGAATGGGACCTATAGTGTGAGAGATCCCATTCTAAGGATATACCATCATGCAACCTTGGACACCCTTGAGATCTTTGAGGCAGTGACTTGCCAATAGATTCCTTGACAATGAATTGCTTTGCACACTCCTTGGCTAATTATGCCTTTGTTGAAGATGTCTTTCTTAACTATGGCCCTGAGAGGCTTTTACAATTGCCTCCTCATGTTAGTCTAGGGCTACTGTGGGGATTGCTTGCTGACATATCTTGTTTTTCCCGCCAATGGTTAGTATGGGTTATGAGCCAAGTAGCGATTGCCTATTTTATCATGGATGTATCATATCATTAAATGGCATATTCATCAGACACACCTTGCCATTAATATATGGGGGTTAGCTAATAATTTGATGCATTTATTGCAGGGCATGATTGGCCATCTCCTTGGTCTAGTTTTGTGCTTTAGTAGGGTTTATATGGGGACCAAGGGTTTGCTTTTAGCTATAGGTTGTTGAATGGTGTACTTAATGGTTACATTTTGTTAGGCCAAGAGGGTCATTTATTTTGTAGTAAAATGGTTTATCTCAAGAGGGTCATTTATTTGTTTGGTGCAGGTGTAGTTAATGGGTTTTGTTTTAGTGCTACACTAAATAAATTCAACACAGCACATGGAGGGAGCCTCTTGTTGCGCAAAAGCTTCTTGCAGCCAAGTCCAAGTGATGTCCTTCCTTTACGACTTCTTTTCCTTTGTGCTCTATGTGTATATGTATACGGGGTATTTTTCTTTTGTTGGGAACTAACATTCAAGAATGAAGTCCCAAGGTTAGGTTAGGTGTGTCAGGGGAGGTTTGAGCAATTGTCCACCTCCTGTAAAGACACTCTAAGAGCTATTTTTGAGGGTAGTCCTAGTGACCTTGTCTTGCTAGCCTACTAGGCATTTGTTTTGAGGATTCAAGATTGCTTGAACACCTCTTTTCTAACCTAAATGTTGGTGCAATTTTTTAGA
The DNA here is from genome assembly GCF_053477565.2 of Lygodium microphyllum. NCBI lineage: Eukaryota > Viridiplantae > Streptophyta > Polypodiopsida > Schizaeales > Lygodiaceae > Lygodium > Lygodium microphyllum. The sequence goes on from NC_141159.1 coordinate 74,128,814, forward strand.
AACATTTGAAAATGGTATGAAAAGGGAGATGCCTCTTCAAAGATACATAACTTCACTTGCGACATTGACATGTAAATAAAAACGCTCTAATGTCAAAATGTTTCATGCTCTTTTGGAATGTCACTTATCCCCCCACAAAGAAAAGCTTAAGCATACAATTAGTTCGTGCTAAGGTTATTTTAACTCAAAAACTCTATTTGAGAAATAGCTTTATTTCAACTATTCTATTCTTTGTAGTTTGATATGTTGTGCAAAGCTTTTAGAGTTATTGTGTGTGTGTGTGTGTGTGTGTGTGTGTGTGTGTGTGTGTGTGTGTGTGTGTGTGTGTGTGTGTGTGTGTGTGTGTGTGTGTGTGTGTGTGTGTGTGTGTGTGTGTGCACGCGCGCATGTGAGAGACAATGAATCAAGGCTTAAGGATTCACTTAAGAAAATACAACATATTTGTTAACCCCAACACGAAGAAAGCAAAAGGAAATAAAAAAGACGTAGAGCAAAGGTGGAAAAAAGGTAGCTCGACTAAAGAAAGAAGAGGAGAAAAGGCCAAAAGCGCAAGGGCAACCTTAAAAAGTCCAAGGCAACTACAAAAGGTGAAAGGTGCATTTTAAAATACCAAGGCGCACCCTGAAATCTTGTAAAAGAGTGCCAGGCGGTGGAAAATCCGGAAAGCTAAAACAAAAGACAAAGACAAAGGCCAAGGCAAAGAGAAACTGAAGACAAAGGCACACAAGGAAAAGCGCAAGTCAAAACTATTGTAAAAGAGTGCAAGCGCATCATGGTTTAATTCAAGGAGCGCCGGTGCAATTTGTAAATGTAGACGGGCGGTGGAAAAGAAGCTAGGAAGATAGAAGGACAATGGGAAAAAGGGCCTAGGCTACGGCCGGCCATGTAAAAAAAGGGGAAAAGGGGATGACCGCCCAAAAGGGATTTAGGGTTTTGTAAATAAAGTTGAAAAGTGAATGAGAAGCTCATTCTTTGGTGTGGCAAGTCAAATTGTTGTAGAGTTAATATAACTTTGATGAAATTAGTAACCTATGTTACAAGCTAAGAAAATGGGGTTTAGCCTTGAATGATAAGTGCTAAAATAGAAGGTAGGAGTTTTACAAAGGGCAAAGACGGAGAGAGGAATGAGAGAGGGAAAAAAGGCCAAGTATGATAACTTGTGATCTTTGGGACATACTAATTAAAAACTCATGTACTTATAAATAATACACTTTCTAAATTTAAATTAAAAACCTTGAAACTTTCTAACCTAGTTCAACTTATGAGCAATGTAAAGACAAAAAAGAACTATATGTCTAATATAACCTTAATCTAGCATGGACATTGAAATAGTTATGTGTTAAACAATAGCATCTCAATAATAGAGATAGCATTTAGTGTGGCCGAACTAAACTTGGAAAGATAAGTTTAAAATAGCAAGCATGTATATGGTGATATTTTTAGGTATCACCAAGTTCTAATAATATCATCATCCAACGACATGGGAAAGAGTAACACTAGATGACTATTAGAAACATGACATCCTATGGACAAAAATGGAGTCAACTAGGATGTAGTAAAACTTTAAATCAACCATTTTAGATCTAAAATATACCACATAAGGAGAAATTCTTAGAATATAAGAAATATATAAAGTTCTAGGAGATGAGTTCAAATTACAACAATGTTGTTTCAGAATATTGTAGCACACTCGATTAGAAATTACCACAATTATATGCTCAGGATCTAAGCTTAAACACAAACTATATATAATCATGTAAATTTGAACCAAAAAATCATTTACCATAATAGGAAAGGGCATTTTAGGTTTACTAATATAAACCTATACCAAGAACATGAGCATAATGTAGAGTTAAATCGTAGATTCTATGTTAATAAATTATAAGAGCATATTAGATCAGTTATGCAGAAGCAACAATAGCCCTTTACCAAAAGTATTTTTTTAAAAGAAATTATTTAAGCTAATATTCATTCAATATGCAGGATTTAAAATAAACAATATCTCAAGTTATGATTGTCAATGCCTAATGGCCTTCCTAACTAGACAAAACGTAAGTAGAATTAGTTAGATATTATTATAGAACTTTATATTGTAAGAGTGCACAACTATGAGTCATAACCTAATAGTCCATAAAAGGATATGCATATGCATTAGCATAGCTACTTCCATTTATTGCTCATCATGAAGAGCTTCGATGATGGTAGCCCAAAGATGTAACCAAGAGGGAAAAGAGAGGGATCCCCTAAAAGAACAAGGCTTTAAATAGAAGGAATCTCCAAGTAAACCCTAGCAACTTATCTTTTCCATAAAAAACAATAGTTAGACTTACATTACTATTTAGATGAAGGGGGGATAGGGGAATACCATTGATACATGAGACCTCATTCTTATTTTGACTAAGGGGGTGTAGGGAAAATTATTAAAGATTTACAATTGCTACATATAAAAGCACTTCGAAAAACTTAATATACATTTATATAACTTCCAAGAAACTTCAATTGTGAAAATCTCCATGCATCTAGTCCCCATTCCACGCTTTAGAATGGGTGCATAGGTGAAAACAATTACAAAATAGCAATTGAGATATTTAATTACAACCAAGCAACTTCAATAATGAAGAATATTACTCCTTTTATTTTTTTAAACCCTTGCCAACAACCCATACCAAATAGGTCTATAATCGTGTGTGTGTGTGTGTGTGTGTGTGTGTGTGTGTGTGTGTGTGTGTGTGTGTGTGTGTGTGTGTGTGTGTGTGTGTGTGTGTGTGTGTGTGTGTGTGTGTGTGTGTGTGTGTGTGTGTGTGTGTGTGTGTGTGTGTGTGTGTGTGTGTGTGTGTGTGTGTGTGTGTGTGTGTGTGTGTGTGTGTGTGTGTGTGTGTGTGTGTGTGTGTGTGTGTGTGTGTGTGTGTGTGTGTGTGTGTGTGTGTGTGTGTGTGTGTGTGTGTGTGTGTGTGTGTGTGTGTGTGTGTGTGTGTGTGTGTGTGTGTGTGTGTGTGTGTGTGTGTGTGTGTGTGTGTGTGTGTGTGTGTGTGTGTGTGTGTGTGTGTGTGTGTGTGTGTGTGTGTGTGTGTGTGTGTGTGTGTCCAAGTCCCTTGGAAGAACATTATAACTAATACTTATGTAAGAACAACTAAATGATACGATTTATACATGAGGATAATATCATAAATACTTGGACGTACTTAGAGGAAGTTATGTTTACATATGGGATTTCTTATGGGAAGTTCCTTAAAGGAATAAGAAGTCCATTTAAAAAAGAAGGCCACGATCCTCAAATACTTAAAAGACTAGTGTGAATAGTTTTACCAAGAAAATATATGAATGCTAACTTTAAAATTCACCTAATGTAATATTAAAGCATATATTTTATAATGGTATAGCATTTTTTTAGGTGGGATTTAACTAGAGAAACATGGTCCAATGGACTTTCCCTTTGATTTTAGTGGTTACATGACTATATTTGGACATTAGATATGAAAATCATGAAGTGTTATCCTAGGAAAATTTGCTAGCAAAGGTCATGCACATTCTATCCATGTTGAACATTTTCTCACAATTTTACTAAATGGAGAATAGTAGTATGGAGGTTATGAAATTATGGGCTAATACATGAATATTTTCTTAATGCATAAATAATATCATTAATTATATGAGAATATTTACAAAATCTTGAGGCAAAAAGAGATAGGATAGAGCTATGCATCTACATCTTCTTTGCAAGTAGATTGTAACCAACTTTGAATACATGCTTAGACTTGTATAATGCTCTTACTAGGGCTAGAATCTCATAGCTACATGATCTAAAAAGCAGAACTTGCAAATTTTCTACAAGAGGACCCTATTTATATTTGACCATAGATGCTTGCATATGATGGCTTTTACTATACTCTAGAGCTTGAATGTGTCCTTGTCGATATTAGCTTTATCTTTAAAATTAGTTGTTCTCATTTTGATAGCTACATCAAGCTATTGTGGACTACATTTAGGGAGATGAATTTATTTACAGAGGGAGGGTTTTATTCCTTGGATTCCTATTAGAAACCTTAGCTATCTAAAAATATATACTTTCTAGGAAGAAGAAAAAAGCATAAACTCTTCCCTTATTAGATAAAATAACACAATTTATAAGGTTTATAAGGTTGATTTTGTCCTCCTTGATGAAACATGATGTCTTTTTGCCTCATTCTCATTCTCTGAATTATTTTTCCATGACCCCATCATAATAGATACTATCATTGTATCACCATATCTGTAATGGAAAGATCATCAACAAAATACAATATTGTTTTCACATTGGAAAAACCATATGTGTAATGGTCAAGGATGCATCAAGGCTTCAACATTTCTTGACACACCAAGTGAGGATGAAGGATCCCCAAATCTCAAATATGTGTGGGATTTTTTAAAAATCAAATCATGGAGCCAACAATCACAAATTCATCATATATAAATTTATGAGGAGAAGACCAACTGCCAAAATTACTATCATATCTGCTCTTTGGTTGCCACATGTCACACCTACTCAGCATCTATTATTGATCATAAAGTGGGGCACTTCAAGAGGTCGTGAGGATATTGAGGACATGAAGTGCATTTGGCTAAATGTTGGTCAACTTTGTTGCCAGCCTCGTAGTTTGCACTTGGATACCTATGTTCTTGTCTTATTCCTTCATTGTGAAATCAAATATGAGAATGTGTTAGAAAGTAGGAGATTTTGAATTTTTTCATGGGAAGGAGAGAAAGCTCTAAGTTCCTTCTTCTTTGGTCAATGGAAACTCCTTTTTAACAATATAGCTAATTCCAAGTACATTCACAAATGGTGAGATCAAAGAAGAATAATGTACATGCTTTCAACAATGTCATAGGGTAGTCTAAGTATTCTTTTTTGTAGTTATTTTTAGTTTTATGTTTTTCTAGTATATGTTCATATTTTATGGTTTAAGAAGAGTATTAATAGTTTCATATCAATAGAAAAATGGTTATACTATGACCATTATCTTTTATGATGTTTGTACTATATATATGATGTCACCTTTCAATACTATGAATAGTTTTAGTGCTTATGTTGTGTATGGTGTTAGTATGAATAATGATGTCATTGGTTAACACCCCAAAACGATCATGTAAATTCTTGAGATGGCTTATTTGGAACATTACATGCCATGATCTAAGTTCTAATAGTGAAATAAGTGGCTTTATTTGGGATATTAGTTATAGTTTATGAGTGAGAAGAGTGTCACTAAAATTGCGTCATTTGAGTCATATTGCTTTCTTTAGCATTTTGAGCACACTTTGAAACTATTGCCTTTAAGTCATGCCAAAACAACAAGATTTGCCTCTAAACACTTTTAAGTGGTGAAGGAATAAAACCAAGACTATTCTTGGATCACCCATACAAAAAATCATTCTTAGCATTCCAAATCTTCCTCAAGCTTACAACCTTTAGCATACTAAGAGTACACTCTAGATATCCATTTCTTATTCATTAAACTTCCCACGATCTCCTTCGTAGAACCCATTTGGAGCATGTTTGGCACTAAACATACATGATAGTCTTGCTTGACCCATGAAGTTCTTGTTACTCCAAAGATATTTTAACTTTTGTACACTCCCAACAATTTACCATATCAAAGAGGCAAATAGAAAATATAATTTTAATCTGCCTTAACTTATGTTTAATCAACCCTTGATTCATCAAGACTCTTGATAGAAATAAATTTTGTTCTTCACACAAATACATTTTTCCTAGAAGAATGAGTGATTCTCTAGATTTTCTTAACTCTCCTATTTCATGCAACTATTGAATGATCTATATGGAAATATCTCCTCAAAAAAATACTAAATTTTGTAAAAGTCAATAGGGAATCTCGACTATATTGATTAGCTACATCATGTTTGGAGTAGCCTTGCAAAGGATAGGCTCAAAGTAGAAACATTGTAAAAAGGAAAACTCAACATGAAGCTAACAATAAGGATGAGACTTTTACCTCCTCTAGCCAAGATGAGATTGTGAACACAAAAGGTGATATCTAAGCATAGATTTATTGTTAAAGATTTCGAGAAACCAAATGATGTTGCTAGGCTTCGAATGAATGTGAAATAGGAAGATTTAAAAAAATTATTAATTGTTTTTTGGAATGGAAAATATGCTAAAGGTGGCCATTAAAAAATTTGTCTTGATAGAACATTCTTTTTTGTTTAATTGATTGAGACTATATTCCAATACATTTTCCCTACAAGTTAATATTCAATGCCACATTGCTAGTGATTTCCCCTTTACTTTAAAGCTGAGAGAGACTTCTTCCATTAAATTTTCTTGCTTGATACATTATTGTCCTATTTGATGACTCTTGTCTAATAAAGTTTCTCTATTGTATGTTGCTTAATGTTATCTTATTGGTTATTCCCTCTTTAATAAAGAGGTGAAAGAATGTTCTTCTATTCATTTTCTTGCTTATTGATCCAGTCTTATTAGTACAAAAGCCATTACAAGTTAGTAATATTTTCCAATTATATTTGAGAGACTAAGTCTATGTTCTTTGTATTAAGCTCCTTTGTTCATAGTTTGCAATGAGTTGGTATGGTTTTTATATTATGTATTTTTGGAACATTTATAAGTTACACATGTATTCTCTTCAATGAGTATGATTGAGATAAATGTCTTCATAGTGATTCTAGTGCTTCTAAGCATCTCATTGATGTAAGCTACAATGTTCTTACCTCTAAAGTAGCCATTCGAAGTAGGGCCATTGCATAGTGATGGTTTGTGATGTTGATAAGGTGTACTTGTTGTCATAGTATTCTAAAGTAGTTTTCTTGCAGTTATCATAACTATCTTTAGAAAATCTTAGATGGTACAATCAAAACTAAAGCATGTCATATAAGGTCACATTATAGTTTTCATATGAGTACTAATGTATCCCTCTCCATCATTCATTTATATATTTAAGCTATCTATTAATGAAAGCCTCAATAACTAAAGCATGCTTTAGCTTATGTAGGAATACTAGCCTTAGAATGTGTGCAATAGGAGATGTTATTGCAATCAAACATCTATTGTTATCAACTTCTTCTTTTGACCACTAACTTTCTAGTTGTTCTTGAATTTAATTTTCAATTTCTTTATCTCTAATCCCTTGTGCCATGTGTATAGGCAACAAAGGGTTTGGTTTCACACGTGGGTTGGTGTGCTCACCTACCATGGGTCCAAGAAGGTTATGCAGGTGATTGATCCACATCACTCTTTTGCAATAGGTGGTTGATGCCTTCCTTGCCATCCAAGTGGTGAGAAGTGGATGACTTGCATGTCATCTACTAGTTCTCCTCTCCTCTTTTCTTTTCCTCACCGCATGCATTGTAGGTGCATGTCTAACCACTTAAGCCACATAGGTGATGATGTAAATGGTACCACCACCACTATTGATACTTCTGACAACAATGCCAATGTAATGGCCCTATCATCTTTTGTGACACTCCATTCAATAGTTCATTCCTTACACCATGTGCATGATATAACATATATCTCTTGTTTGTGAACTACCCTTCTCATTCTTATTTATTTAAATATTATAGGACATAGTGTGGTGTTTTGAATAGGATATCATTTTTCCCTTTTTTATAAAGGGGCACTTGTATGCATGGCATGCATTTTGATGGTCCTATGACCACTTAAGCCATAAAATCGGCCATATCAAAGGTTCCATCACCATCTCAAGTGGTTATGCCCAAAGTAATTGTCCTAGATCCTTTTGTGACTTTGCTTTCTAAGTTCCTTATCCTTTCCTTCCTCACCCCATGTATCACTTATGGCACATGTCTCCCATGTGTGAAGCCCCAATTCTCATTCTTAAAGACCTCTTAGGTTGCGTGATCATTGTAGTGATTTAGAATGAATATACTCTAGAAATACTTTCATGGAACTATCTCAAAAGTAAGTTATGAGGATGAACATGTTTGGATATTGAGATTATGTCAAGTTTAGTGGGATAGTTGCATCTTCCCTTTCTCCTTTCATCATATGAAATCCAAATATGTCCAACAAATTGTAGCACCAAACTTACAATCAATAAAAGATACTAGATTGTAAAATCTTTGTATAAGATTACACTTGATTAGAATCAAGACACCATATGACTTATGAAACAATGATGTTTCCATTATATCATGGGATATGCCACATTGGGTTTTGGTTTCTTGATCCTAATTCCAATATAATAATGTATTTTAGTTTTGAGGTTGATCCTAATTCCAATATATTATTGTATTTTAGTTTCGTGGCAAGTGCAACCTTGTGATTCCTTTGAATACTTGCTTCTTATATTATTGTATTTTAGTTTCGTGGCAAGTGCAACCTTGTGATTCCTTTGAATACTTGCTTCTTATATTATTGTATTTTAGTTTCGTGGCAAGTGCAACCTTGTGATTCCTTTGAATACTTGCTTCTTATTGGAGTATTCTTGTGTCGTACTTCTTAAGAACAATGTTAAAGTGGGGATGAAACTATGGGATGAAATGAAATAGTGCCAAATTTTGGTAATTTCAACATTTCAATCTTACAATTGTATTTATATCAAAATGAGATGTTTCATGTTTTTGAAAAACGCCATAGATTTGTACAAATAATCTTGCTAGATGTAGATCTTTACAAAATAATTTGTCACATAGTTCCAATATCCTCTTTGTTCTATGAGGTAAGAATGTCTTGATTTGTTTTAATTTCTTCTTTGTTTATGAGGTAATACTATCTCACCATTGTGAGATAAAACACAAGTTTTATAGATTTTGTTGTGCATTGCCATCCCTTATGGGGTATAAGGTAATTTGAAGGCATGTTGTGAAGATGGAAGAGATTAGCATACATAGATTTCATTCATGTGTTGCCTACTACACTTAGTACAAAAAGCAAGATAGGAAAGAAGGATGAGGAACATCAAACACAAACAAATAGGAAAGGAGAGGTTGAAAGAAAGAAAGATGGGAAGTAGACATAGAGCATAGCATTGTACATGAACAACACATCACATATACTTTAAGATATTTGGAGTACTAGCACTCACTACATGTGTATGAACCTTTTATATGCAGAAATTGAAGCACATATAATATAAAAAATGAGGAGGCATAAGATAGTTCATGTCCAAAGTTGTGTCACTTGAAAGAATGGATTGCAGCCTCATTGGCATAATCTCTTGACATCTTAGATCTCCTCTCTCATTCTTCACCCTTGCTATCTCAATCGCATATGCACACTCTAGTGTTTAATCGGTGACCCCTCATGCACTCATGCTTTTGTAATTCCCTATAAGTACGATGCTCTCTCTTTTGTGATGCCATTTTTCTTATGATGTTTACGTCTCTCATGGTGTTTACCTCACTCTCACCTTCATCCATGCCTAAGCTTGTTATTGATGCCTACCCTACACCATCATTTTGCAAGAATGGTATTAGATCAAACGATTTCCTCCACTCTTTCAAATAGATTTGACATTACAACTTTAAAATTGGATGTAAACCTTTTCTATCAAGTTGTATCTTTTTGCACTTGCCAAATGAAAGGGACACAAAATTATATATTGTATGCAAAAGTTACAAACTTTTCACTAAAATATGGACACTTGGAGATTCCTAAAATTGTTATGTGCCATGTTTGCATATCATTTATTTTGTTTGTATTTGATAGGTCAATCCTTAATTGATCATGCTAGAAAATTTGGTAGTTAGGTTGCAAGGGACTAGTCAGATACTCTAGCTTTTTGTAAAATACATCCATCTACATAATTGGGTTTTCAATCCTTAATTTGGTCACGGTAGAAATTTTTGCAGTTAGGTTGCAAGGGACTAGTAAAATACTCTAGCTTTCTATAAAATAAAGTCACCTACATAATTGGTTTTTCAAGCTTGTGGGTTTGGGCAAAATTTTACCTTCCATGATTAGACAACTAAAAAGATAGAAAATCTTAAAATTAAGACTTAAAACCATCACAAGTTGAGTCTGCTTCTATTCTAGTGTTGGTTTCATAACCATCATCTTTTGCAAAGTAGTGGAATACTAAACAAGCAGTTGCCTCTTTCCAAAAAAAAAAAGCGTGGTTGAAGAGATTTATGATTTTGAAAAGGCTATATTTGGCTAAAAGTTAGGTCATTATGAGATAAATACAAGATTATTTTGGTTTTGATTGTTCTCTTTCAATAAGTATCACAATTCATAAGATTTAAGTTGTAGACTTTTTATTGCATAAATTTGAAGTAATACAAGGCCTCTTCAATTGTTACAGTCTACAACAAGTAGTTATAAGAAAAGTTTCAAGATATTAGGTTCTAGAAATAGTGATAAACTCTTTAAAGGACCTATGCTTGATTTGTTTATGTGGAGCCAATCCTCAATGCCTCCATCATGTTGCTACACTCGCTCTTGGTTACTGAGAGCGGAATTTAGGTGACGGGAAGTGCTTAAAAATAGCAAAAAATTATGAATATCAAGGGAAAAATATTCACAGTCAAAGGCGGCGGCTCGATCTAGGACGATTTTAAGCGTCAAGTGCTTGACGGGTGCCCGTACGACACTCCGAGAATTTTCATATTTTTTTCGAGCTCACAGAAATTTTCAGACTGACGATCGGAGTTCGTATGCGGAAGATGGCCCAAAACCGGCCGGGGTGCCCACAAAGGGGGCCAAATTTGAAAATTAAAAGGGTGTGATTAGTGGGGGGTGCCCTTTGGCCCCTCCACCCCCCTAAATTTTTCGTGGGGGGGAAGGAAGTGCCGTGCAGGCAACGACGCAGAAAAAATGGCGCCCCCCCCCCCCCCCCCCCCCCAATCGAGATGCTAGCCTCCATGTAAGGCATATGAGAGAGCACACAGGCTGACTACATCTATCCTACGCTCCGTATCGCCGGTCTCCGCTCCCGCAATGGTGGACTGTAGAGAGAGAGAGAAAAACAGTCTTTCTCTCTCCTCCTTCTCTCTCCTCTTAACCCCCATTCGTGCGTGGAAGAGTAGAATGGAAATAGATGGCCAGATGGATGCCGATTCTTGACGAGACTGAAGGGCAATGCCAAATCATTGTAGATTGCTGATTCCAAGCAGAATTCATGGCTGGAAATCAGTCGTGGGACGTGCCAAATTTAATGGAAAAACCCGCAAGACACGGTAATAATTGTTTTTATAAAGAAAATGGCCTTTTGATGCAAATTTGGTTGATAAAAATGTGTTCATATGGATTGAGTTTTGAGTATGTCGTGCTTTGAGTTGTTTTCTGGCTGTTCATCATTTAAAAATCAGAAAAAACATGTGCGGGATAGCAGAAAATAGAAAACCGAGACACGAAAAACCATAAAAATGAGGGAAAATAGGGTTTTTGGGCTAAAAATGATGCAATAAATTAATCCACACCTACTAAAATTCTTTTTCTGCTGAAATGAACTAAGGGCCACAGCCCATAAACTGAACTTAATTTTCAGCAATTAAAAAATGGGAGAAAATGGGAAAAATTGCAAGAAAATGGTGAAAAAAAACCCTTAAAATAGGGAAAATTTATATTTTGGGCTTCGGAAAATTAGGAAAATTATGAGCAATGTCCGTGAATGTATAGTGAGGCTGAGACATGAAGATTTGCTTCAGATCAGCCTTGCTTCCGTGTTTCAGTTCGGTTTTTTTTCCGCTTTTGATATGAAAAATAATGGAAAAAGCCGTAAAATGACATGCAACGAAGCATACAATCGTTAGAAAGAAACCATGTAAGGGATGTTTTTGCACTTGTGCACGATACTGTTTGCTAAATGTTTGAGCACTAGACATCCACGAAATGCATAGATCATATAGAAAGTTAAAAGTATCAGTGACCAGCTCCTGGACATGCATTGCAATTGGTTTATTAGAACATGACCTACGATGAGAGACAGTGAGGTACCCATGCTGTAGGCTAGTCGTGGGGTCTAAGGGAAAGAGAAGTAAGGACAATGGTACATTCCTGGACACGCTTATTTGGTACCTTGAGCGACTTTTGTGCGATGTGTCTATTTGTTGAGCAACGCACTGAGGGGCCAATCCCCAAGGTGTAGGAGAGTCGCAGAGGGTTAACGGCATTCAGCCGTAGGAGGAACCCCATGTGTATGTGATTCGAGCCTTTTGGCTATGTGAAAGGAACTCCCTCTGAGGAGTAATATTGGGTTAGGATCAATTGGACTACAACGTATTACAAACGCAATGTTTAGGAAGGCAGAGATTTCGACAGACGCTCCTGGCCGCGAGGCCGAGGGGTTGTGTTGTGCGTAGTGACGAGGCCCGGCTAGTGCATGAGCTAGTGCCGGCCTGTTTTTAGGTCCATCAGTGGTGCGTCTGCCGGGAGCCGCTTAAAAGTGGTGGTTCTCGAATCCTGGTTGTTTAGGGACCAATTAACAGTTTATGCCAAAGGATACTGAGATTGATCCGTTATTTATTGATAAGCATCGTCTAGCAGAAATCCAACAGCAAGAAAGAGACGAAAGAGCTAGGCGACGTGCTGAAATTTTTAGGAGATATTCCCCTAAGCGTAGCGGTGCTGAACCCTTACGAGGGAGTGGATCTAGTGGTCTTGGGGCCACAAGCAGTAAGTTAGGAGAAGGTGGAAGCTCTCGTGCTCCCCTTCCTTCTATAAGCCAGTCCACGTCAAGTACGGGAAGTGTAACCCCACCGTCCCCTATTCCTAGTGCAAATCCAATCTTTGTCATGGTGCAGCCTATTGCAATTCCAGCAGGAACGACGGATTTGCCGGCTCTAGGTTACCCGCTACCCATTTTTAATGGGCTAGTTGAGGAAGATGCAGAACTCCACATTAGGGAGTTTCAAAAGCTGATGTTTAGCTGTCGCATCCAAGAAGAAGGACATTTAATGATGTTCTTCAATATGACTCTCAAAGGAAGAGCCGCTATATGGTATCATGGTTTAGAAGCCGGAACCATATTGAACATTGATGCATTTTATGGAGCTTTTCGAAGGGAGTTTTCCCTTGAAAGGGGTGGGCAATATTGGTTGCGTGTACTCAACGTGACCCGTCAAGAACCACACGAGGATATTCGTGCTTATGCAAATAAGATAAAAGAGGTTTTCCGTAAGTTGGACACCTCTATTCCTATCCCCGCAGCTGCCCAATTGCAATATTTCCTTCATGGTTTGGACTTTAATATCCAATTGCAGTTGAGTAGTGTCCCCTTGGGGGATATAGATACTGCCATTACACGAGCACAAGAGGTGGAATCCCGACTACAAGCAGCCTATGCTTCTCGAGGCAATTCGAATATGGGTTTAGTATTGGGAAACAATATGGCAATGGCCAATGGCAGTAGTGGTCAAGGGATAGCGATGGCTAACCCTAATGGGAGAGGGAACATGATGCAGAATGTGCCTTTATTACCAGCTCCCCCTAGCATGTCGATGCCTACGTGCAGTCAAATGGCTCCAAGTGGTGGAAGCCAGGTGGTCAATTCTAACACCATGCCTGTGGTTCAACAACCAGTGCCTAATCGAATTGTTAGGCCGATGGAACGACATGGTAATGACCAAGGCTATGAGTCGAGTTCTTCTAATGTTCTTGGTGAGGTTAAGAACATGATGAAGCATTATACCGACATGATTATGGAGCAGTATCGGCAAATAGCCGTTGATGTCAACTTCCTTAAAAAATAACAAAATTTAATAGGAAGTAGATACCCAGAGGAGGGTGCACCTTCGAGGTTTAGTTGCAAATGGTGTGGCGGGCAGCACTATCCAAGAAATTGCCCAAATGTTAAGTGCGACATCTGTGGGAAATCTGGCCATTTAGCAACTACTTGCTGGAGTAAGATCAGTTCCCTCCAGCGAGGAAGTCGGCAACCAGGGCCTGTTAATCATCGTGCCCAAGGAAATGACTCCCAGCCAGAAGACGGGCCTAAACAAATACTTCAACGACCAAAGACTAGAGTGGAAGAGCTACCAAGTGGTAGTGGGGTTAGTTTAATTGAGGCTGTACGCGTTAATGATGCTGAAACCTCTAATTTGCGAGCTGTACTTACAAGGGGTCAAAAGGGTAGAGAAGCTGACAAGGATAAGCCTGTCGACGAAAACCCTAAACAAGGCGACAAAGGAACGCAAGTTTTGGATCCTGCCATGGAAGGGGGACCTTTGAAGCCCGTAGAAAGTAAAGCCGATAAGGAACCACCAAAGAAGAAGGTGAAAGTTAAGAAAGAGGCAATAAAGCCAGTTCAGCGACCTAAAGAGCGGATGGTTTGGCGTGAAAAGCGAGCCCTATCGAACTATCATGAATTCGATTTGGCGAGCTCTCTTTGCGAAGTCAAGCCGGATGTGAATCTTTTATAGCTTATTAAGCTTTCCCCAGGAGTATGTAAGGAATTTAGAAAGATTCTACGTACCGGGTATATTGTAGAACCTTTGGGTATTGCGCGAGTTGGTGATGACTGGTTCGAGCATGCTGAGAAGCATTGCCCAAGGGTTGCAGCCTATGTCGATGGGATATTAGTAGATTATGCCATTGTCGACACGGGATCATCTATTAACATTATGAGTTCTGAACTGATGGAAAGGTTGGGTCTTGCGATCCAGAAAGATACCTCCACAATTCTCAGAATGGCAGAAGATAGTTTGAGACAGCCAGAAGGCTACATTACTAAGGTCCATGTCACTGTTGCAAATGTAGAATGCCTGTTGGACTTTAGGGTGATTCGTTTTACAGGCCGTCCAAGTTATCAAGTGTTACTCAGACGACCTTGGATCTTGCAAGCGGATTGCCAAGTGGATATACCCGCCGGTCGACTGATATTCGGCAAAGGTGCCCAGCGTGTGGTGGTTGATGCTTATCCTGAGTCCCCGCAGAGTGAGAGAGCTCCTCTATCTTCTACAGAATTGGAGACATTAGAAGATTTATCTGGCAGTGAGACATCATCGAGTGATGAGTCCAAAGAGGGATCCACCACGGAGGACATCTATCAGATCACTTTGAATGAGCCGATAGAGGCCCAAGATCGTATAAGAGATGCAGATGTTATCGAGCTAGACCTTGGTATGCCTGATGATTCACGGCCAATCAAATTAGGTTCTATGCTCAGCTCAGCAGAAAGGGAGGATTATGTGGCCTTGATCCAGGAATTCCGTGATATCTTTGCCTGGAGTTATGATGAGTTGAGAGGCATTCCTCCTAGTCTTGCTGTTCATACAATTCCGTTGAAAGAGGGCAGTCGTCCTGTACGGCAGAAAGTAAGGCGTATGCCTTTTGAACTGAGGGACGGGCTGTTTGAAGAACTACAGAAGCTTCGGAAAGCGGGTTTGATTTTTCCTGTGCAACACACGGAATGGTGTTCGCCAGTCGTGATTAGAAAGAAGAAGAATAATCAAATCCGTTTATGTGTAGACTTTAGGGAGCTGAATAAGCAGACAGTTAAGGACTACTACCCGCTGCCATTTATTGACCAGATTTTGGATCAATTGGTGGGTAGGGAGATATATTCGTTTATGGATTGCTTTGCAGGATATAACCAGATGGCAATTGCAGAAGAGGATAAGTTGAAGACAACTTTTATCACTGTATTTGGTACTTTTGCGTACCATGTGATGGCCTTTGGTTTATGTAATGCGCCTGGTTCGTGGCAACGAACAGCAGATAAGACATTCGGTGACATATCCCCTGAAGAGTTGAAGGTGTTTATTGATGACTTAGGGGCTGCCACCGTGAGAGAAAGGTAGTTGATCATTTTAAGAAAATGCTTTGAGCGCTGTAGACAATTCTGCATCGCCTTAAACCCACGGAAGTGTGTTTTTGGAGTACCTTATGGGCTATTGTTGGGTCATGTGGTCAGTTTGGTAGGAATTGCGACAAACCCCGAGAAGGTCAAAGTTATAGTTGCCATGGGTCCACCACGCACTCCGAAAGAGGTTCATAGCTTTTTGTCTTCGGTTGGTTACTACCGTAGATTTATCAACGCCTTAGCAGAAAGAACCTTGCCGCTTACAAATTTATTGTCCTTTAGCTGTTCGTTTGTATGGGGTGACCCTTGTAAAGTAGCATTCGAGGATGTGAAATAAGAGCTAGCAAGAGCACCCGTTTTAAAAGCACCTAAAAGAGGTGAGGTGTTTTATATCTTTTCAGCAGCCACGATGTATAGTATCAGCTGCTGTTTAGCCCAAATTTGGGAAGAGAAGTGGTACCACCCGATTGCTTTTGCTAGTCGGAAGCTGGGGGTATCCGAAATCAACTATACTTACATGGAGAAATTGTGTCTAGCGATGGTCTTTGGGACCAAGAAATTCAGGCATTACATTCTCTATGAGAAAGTCGTGCTTTATACGAAGGCGGAGGGGCTTCGATTATTGATGAATAAGCTACAGCCGCCTGATCGTCTAGCAAAGTGGTTGATCACTTTGCAGGAATTTGATTATGAAATCAAGAGTAAGCCACCAAGGTTGCAAGGCATCGTGGAATGTCTTGTGGACTTTGGGGAGCCGAAAGAATCTATGGCTGAAGGTAGTGACATGGAGTTGTTATTCAAAATAGATACGGCATCTATTCCCTCCTGGTATGCTGCAATAACGCATTATTTATCAACGGGAGAGGCGGGATCCGAATTATCTAAGGTTGAGAGAAGGAAAATTAAGCAGCAAGCGTTAAAGTTTGCTTTGATCGCAGGTACATTATACCAGCAAGGGGTTGATGATATCTATCGCCGATGTGTGATGCCTAACGAGGTACCATTCATTTTGGAAGAGTGCCATGATTCTGCTTGCGGCGGCCATTTTGCTGGACGGCTTACAGCACAAAAGGCTTTGAGAGTAGGTTATTGGTGGCCTGCCATCTTCCAGGATGCGTTTACGTATGTTAAGAGATGCGATATTTGCCAATGACATGACAGTCGAGAGAATAGGAAACGACCACTCACCCCTATTATGGCGATACTTCCATTTGAGAAGTGGGGAATAGACTTTGTGGGTCCTATTACTCCGTCGTCGACTATGCAAAAGAGGTACATCATTGTCGCAACTGACTACTTCACAAAGTGGTCAGAAGCACGTGCAACAAGGAAAGATGATGCTAAAGAAACTGCTAGTTTCCTTTTAGAGCAGATAATATGCCGGTTTGGTCCGCCGAAAGAATTAGTGTCAGACCGCGGAACCCATTTCCTGAATAAGGTGATCAAAGGTTTGACAGAGATGTGGCAAATCAAGCATAACAAGACAACCCCCTATAACCCGCAAGCCAATGGGCAAGTTGAAAGCACCAACAAGCAGCTTGTGGGCATCCTGTCCAAAATTGTGTCGGAAAAGAAACGGGATTGGGATAAAAAGTTATACGTGGCAGTGTGGGCCTATAATACGACCTTCAAACGAGCCACTGGCCATACCCCGTTCAAGTTAGTATATGGGGAGGAGTGTGTCTTGCCTTTAGAAATTGAGCTGCCGACTATTCGGTTTGCCATCAATCATTCTTTGAGCGATGAAGACGCACTTTTTGAACGCTTGACGACACTGGCACATTTAGATGAGCTTAAGTTGCAGAGCTTATTGCACCAAGAAGTGGCGAAGCGCCAAATGAAGCAGCTACATGACCTCAAAGCCAAGAAATACACCTTCAAGAAAGGACAGCTTGTTCTGTATTATGATGCATGACGTGAATTATTTCCAGGCAAGCTAGAGCCCAAATGGGATGGGCCCTATAGGATCGTTAGAATAGGAAAGAATAAATCCACAGTCTTGTTAGCTGACCTTGAGGGGATAGAATTTAAAAATAAGGTTAATCTTAATAAGATTAAACCTTATTATTTCTGATTGCACTTATGCTATGACTGCCTTGCAGGTCTAGGAGAGATCGATCAAGCATCTGCAAGAAAATCGTGATAGAGGTTGATGGGTCGTCTGATCCCTTATTTAGAACACCCATATTTGGAACAGAGGTATCATCAGGGAAAGCTCATTTGGTGGAGCAAAGGATACAAGGTGATTGAGCAAGAAGGCGGGACATTTATTTGGGAGATCAAGGTCTTCTGCCATCACTGCCTACAAATTTTGACGAGCATCCCTGTTGAATTCAATGATGATGGAGGGATGGAGCCTACAGTCCACCCGTTGAATATGCTGAATTTCGATTACCATAATTACGAGTAGAGTTCAGGATGGCGGGATATGTAAACCCTTTATGGACATACACCTTGTACTTTGATGGGGCGTCCAGGGGTCCGTGCAAAAAAGGAAGTGTAGGAGTTGTCATCCGAGACCCCCGACGACGCATTGTCATGAAGTTAGCTGCTTATCTCGGGGTGAATTTTACCAATAATATGGCAGAATACAAAGCCCTGATTATGGGTTTGAATATTGCGAAGAAGGGTGGTATCCGCCAGTTGTTGGTGAAAGGGGACTCTCAGTTGGTTTTAAATCAACTCAATGGGACATACATGGTATGGAATCCCATCCTTTGTATGTACCATCATACTGCCATAGCCCTGCTAGACGAATTCGATAGAGTGTCTTTTCAGCTGATTCCACGGGATTGGAATCAGTTTGCCGATTCTTTGGCTAATCTTGCGTATGAAGAGGACCTCTTCTTTAATTGTGGGCCTTGTCCCGATATATCTATTGATGGTGAGACAGGACCTGGTCGTTTGTGGGGTATGCTTTCTGAACATGCCCTCTTTGGCAGACGATGGTTGATTTGGGTGATGCAGAGGGTAAGCGAGACTCATCTGCCTTTATTATCTGGGACGCATAGACTGATTAGACGACATGTGATGCGAACACCTCTTGCGATATACGCAGGAGGGATAGGTCATAATTTAATGCACCTAGTTTAGGGCTACGCGCCTTTGTTCCCCTGGGAATAGTATGCTTTGATGTCTATCATGGTTGTTTCCAAGTGGATGTTCTGTATAATATTGTTTGATTTCATTAGGCCAAGAGGGCCGATTCAGTTTTGTAGTGAAGTGTTTCATTAGGCCAAGAGGGCCATTTCCCTGTCTCGTGCAGGTACATTTAATTGGGTTTTTGTTTTAAGTTCTGTGCTAGACAGGTTTGAAGGCAAGCTTGGAGGGAGCCTTTGTCGCAGCATCGATGGAAGCTTCTTGTGGCCAATCCAGGTGATATTTCTCCGTTACGAGTACCTTTCTTTCATGTTATATGTGTATCTGTACTTGTCAAGGGGGATACATTTTTGTTGGGGACCGGCAACCAAGGCATGAAGTCCCAGGTTTAGGCTTAGTATGTTTGAGGGAGGTCGGAGTAGTCATTGCCTCCTGTAAAGACATTGTCAAGCATCAAAAGACCTGTTTTATAAGGAAGTCCCAGTGGCCCTGTCCTGCTAGCCTGCTAGGCAGCCGTTCTAGGAGTTCTTGTTCGTAGTGAGGCAGTTAGAGAAGCCTGCCAGAAGATAATAATGATGATGCCCAGAAACTCTATACATCCTAAAAGATGAATATAAATACGAAGGTGTGTAAAAAGGGGTTCTAACCCCTCTCAAAGTAAAGAAAAGAAAAGAAATGAAAATGTGTAAGCAGTTGATCATTGCCTTGCGAAGGCCTGGTGGGTTCTTGGGGATGAATCAGACCCGGGGCCGATACCTTGTCTTCCTAGGGGTGGCTTCTTGCCAAATATAATACCAAAACAAGGACGGTTGGAGCGAAAATAAAAGTGAGCGGGAGAAACGGATTAAGTGTCACCTTGCGAGGGCTTGGTAGGTTCTTGGGTGCCGAGACAGGTCCTGAGGCCGATGCCCTGTTCTCCTTGGGTCACTACGCTCAGCTCCCTCCTTTTTACATGCCCAAGTATGTTCATCCAATAACAACCCTAAAAGAAGAAATGTACTGAAAGAAAATACTCTCTGATCAAGCTATAGGAGTCCTCGCCTTGCAAGAGCTCCTAGTTGTGTTGTCTTTAGTTGGTAAGTAGTGCAGACTACCATTTAGGGCAACCTCTTTGATAGGTTTTTTTAGTTTGGCTGTGTTAGAGCAGTTGGTTAGTGACTCACTTCGGATCTTCTATTAGATGATGCTAGGCCTACTCCTTGTGGATGTCATGCCTTGGTTCTGTCCAGGGGTAGGGGAAGCATTGTACTGAGTTTTAGTATATAATTGTTTTGTATCAATTTGATGCTTCTTTGGTTGTTTATGTGCAGATATGTTCGTGGATTCGACGGGCTGAGTCGCCCTATCCCGTGGTCGCCAATGAGAGCGGAATTTAGGTGACGGGAAGTGCTTAAAAATAGCAAAAAATTATGAATATCAAGGGAAAAATATTCACTGTCAAAGGCGACGGCTCGATCTAGGACGATTTTAAGTGTCAAGTGCTTGACGGGCGCCCGTACGACACTCCGAGAATTTTCATAATTTTTCCGAGCTCACAGAAATTTTCAGACTGACAATCGGAGTTCGTATGCGGAAGATGGCCCGAAACCGGTCGGGGTGCCCACAAAGGGGGCCAAATTTGAAAATTGAAAGGGTGTGATTAGTGGGGGGGTGCCCTTTGGCCCCTCCACCCCCCTAAATTTTTCGTGGGGGGGAAGGAAGTGCCGTGCAGGCAACGACGCGGAAAAAACGCCCCCCCCCCCCCCCTAATCGAGATGCTAGCCTCCATGTAAGGCATATGAGAGAGCACACAGGCTGACTACATCTATCCTATGCTCCGTATCGCCGGTCTCCGCTCCCGCAATGGTGGACTGTAGAGAGAGAGAGAGAAAAACAGTCTTCCTCTCTCCTCCTTCTCTCTCCTCTTAACCGCCGTTCGTGCGTGGAAGAGTAGAATGGAAATGGATGGCCGGATGGATGCCCATTCTTGACGAGACTGAAGGGCAATGCCAAATCATTGTAAATTGCTGATTCCAAGTAGAATTCATGGCTGGAAATCAGTCATGGGACGTGCCAAATTTAATGGAAAAACCCGCAAGACACGGTAATAATTGTTTTTATAAAGAAAATGGCCTTTTGATGCAAATTTGGTTGATAAAAATGTGTTTATATGGATTGAGTTTTGAGTATGTCATGCTTTGAGTTGTTTTCTGGCTGTTCATCATTTAAAAATCAGAAAAAACATGTGCAGGATAGCAGAAAATAGAAAACCGAGACACGAAAAACCATAAAAATGAGGGAAAATAGGGTTTTTGGGCTAAAAATGATGCAATAAATTAATCCACACCTACTAAAATTCTTTTTCTACTGAAATGAACTAAGGGTCACAGCCCATAAACTGAACTTAATTTTCAGCGATTAAAAAATGGGAGAAAATGGGAAAAATTGCAAGAAAATGGTGAAAAAAACCCTTAAAATAGGGGAAAATTATATTTTGGGCTTCGGAAAATTAGGAAAATTATGAGCAATGTCCGTGAATGTATAGTGAGGCTGAGGCATGAAGATTTGCTTCAGATCAGCCTTGCTTCCATGTTTCAGTTCGGTTTTTTTTCCGCTTTTGATATGAAAAATAATGGAAAAAGCCGTAAAATGACATGCAACGAAGCATACAATCGTTAGAAAGAAACCATGGAAGGGATGTTTTTGCACTTGTGCATGATAATGTTTGCTAAATGTTTGAGCACTAGACATCCACGAAATGCATAGATTATATAGAAAGTTAAAAGTATCAGTGACCAGCTCCTGGACATGCATTGCAATTGGTTTATTAGAACATGACCTACGATGAGAGACAGTGAGGTACCCATGCTGTAGGCTAGTCATGGGGTCTAAGGGAAAGAGAAGTAAGGACAATGGTACATTCCTGGACACGCTTATTTGGTACCTTGAGCGACTTTTGTGCGATGTGTCTATTTGTTGAGCGACGCACTGAGGGGCCAATCCCCAAGGTGTAGGAGAGTCGCAGAGGGTTGACGGCATTTAGCC
The DNA here is from genome assembly GCF_053477565.2 of Lygodium microphyllum. Taxonomy (NCBI): domain Eukaryota; kingdom Viridiplantae; phylum Streptophyta; class Polypodiopsida; order Schizaeales; family Lygodiaceae; genus Lygodium; species Lygodium microphyllum. The sequence continues at coordinate 74,150,650 of NC_141159.1, forward strand.
GTAGGAGGAACCCCATGTGTATGTGATTCGAGCCTTTTGGCTATGTGAAAGGAACTCCCTCTGAGGAGTAATATTGGGTTAGGATCAGTTGGACTACAACGTATTACAAACGCAATGTTTAGGAAGGCAGAGATTTCGACAGACGCTCCTAGCCGCGAGGCCGAGGGGTTGTCTTGTGCGTAGTGACGAGGCCCGGCTAGTGCATGAGCCAGTGTCGGCCCGTTTTTAGGTCCATCAGTTGCTTTCTTGCAATTTCTTATTGCTTTTCTCTAGCTTTTGATGTATCAAGAATGATGGGTACTCCTCTATGGCCCTCTAGGCTTACCATCTCCATTTGGTTGATCTCTTGGCTCGGACCTCAAGGTTAAACTTGACTACATTGTGAGATGGTAGCTTGGAATTACTTACTGATTAACTTGACTTAAGTGGACCACTTGTAAGTTGTTTTTAATATAGGAAGGTTTTTTATTTTCTCTCTATTTTTCTTTGTTCGTGATGCCAGGAGGCATATTCCACGGTGGATTCCGTGAGACCACGGTGGATTCTGTGAGATTTTATGGTGGATTTCATAAAACTATCTTTTTTTGCCGAGGCTCGTACACAAGGTGGATTCCTTGTGCGAGAAGTTGACGGGGATGCCTATCCTTTTCGGGCGTCATGATTAATTTAATGTGCAAGTGGGTGACTCCACAGCAGGTGATTCCACAAAATACATATTTAAATTAATGGACGTTTATGAGTTTAGAGTGCACTCGTATTAAATTAAGGTTAGGACAAAGTTCCAACCTATTTATTTATTTTCTAGCTGAAGATTGCTAGGTATTTACTTTTGTCGGTTTAATTTTATTATTTTCTAACAATTGTGAATGCTTTAGTTGATGTGTAGAGCAGGCGCCGGTGGTGTTGGAAAGTACTTGGGCGATAGCGTGTATTCAAATTATCTTTAAAATTTTATTATTTTTTATGGGCGTGCGTCTTATCATTAAAGGCATGGCACTAATATTTATTTAGGCGCACTTATTTATTGAAGTGTTTGACAAATATTTATTATTTTTTATGCGCAATATGGGCACACGGTTTAAATATTTTATTATTGGACATTGTATTTGGGCACAGCTCGACTCTTGGGCCACCCAATCACTTTATTCATTATTTAAAAAAAAGAAAACACAAAAGCTAAAGCATGCTTATTTGTAAAATTGGGCTATTTTTTAGCTTTGAGATGAATAAATTTATAAATACATGCCTTGTGGAGCACTCACACAAGGCATGGGGGAGATTGTACCCAATTGGTCTTTTTGCCTCATGTCATGCAAGTCTACCTTCTTGATTTTTGAGCTAAAGTAGAGTTCTTTTGTTCTTGGGGACCTTTCGGCGCTCACTACGTACGCATCTAACATCCGATTTGCACACCGATAGTATCAAAGCGAAGCTGAGATCAAGGGCTTCTAATCGCTTATCATCTCGCGCGAAGGCGAAGCTCCTAGAATGAATGGGCTCTACAGTCAGGACCAGCTCTGAAGATCCTTTGTAAATCTCTTTGGTTAACAGAGAACATAGAAATAAATGTTATTTAATTGGAGTTTAATAAGCTTCATAAAGCTTAACAAAGGCTTAAGCTCCCAAAAAGCTCGACGTCAACAGTGGCATCACTTCCTGACTGGCGATGATTTCAGCACCAACATACCGCCATCCTGATTCATTTTTCATAAAATTATTAAGATTTTAATAAAGCTTAATCTCATTAATCTTCGTAAAGCTTAAAACTTTCAATCCTAAGTCTTCTCCATAGCAGCAATTCACACACAACCAATCCTGAACCGGTTCTAAAAATCCAGCAAGCCCCTATTCATATTTGCACTATGATAGAGACTGATTTCAACATTCAAATTGAAACGTGATGCAGTATATTTCCCACTTGAAGAAGGATTTGATCAACTTTCATACCGCAAAAAGAAGAAAGATCGCAAAAAGTCATTTTTTAAAAAAAAGAAGCAAGCCTTGTTAACCCAACTTTGAGCTACACTCATCCCACTAACAAGATTTCGAGTGTGTGAGGTTGCTTGAAATTTTGCAAGATGACCGATCAAAATATGGAAGATTTTATGGCCGAATGTGATTTATCGAAACCAACGGTGGAGCAAAAATTAGACCTAATTATGATGCATCTTCAAGAGGAATGAAGAGCATGTCAAACTTTGCAAGCCCAACTGGCTACTCTTCAACGATCTACTATCAAACAAGATGGACCACAACCCGAAGATGTTATATAACGTACAATTGATGTGACACTCGAAGCACAATCTATCAAGAAAGAAGCCAAGATAAGTAAAAGAAATTTCAAATTTCGTACTTTTAATGGGTTACGTGATGGAAAGAGTGTTCTCGCTTTTGTCAATCAGTTTGATGATTATTTTCATGAGGAACAGTATGCCGAAAAAGACAAACTCTAGTGTGTCACTAACCATTTAGTAGACAGAGAATCGCTATCTGCAAAAGTATTGATTGTCCTACTACTTGGGAGGCTTTTCAAAAGAAATTTTTGCTAAATTTTCTTCCACCTCAATTCCATGAAAAAGCAATCAAACAGTGGGATCTTTTGCAACAAAGAGATTGTGAGCCTATTTCACAATATACCGAGCATTTCTGGAATGCCTTATTGCAACTTCGAATGCTCGAAGATGTACCTGAGGCAATCCATAAGTGCAAGTTTATGTCTAGTTTGCTTGGTCACTTTTATGCGGAGGTGAACATGTTCAAGCCAACGACTCTCGAGGATGCCATTTCTTTGGCCCATGATGTTGAAGACAAAATTTTAGGACAAGAGAAGCGACCACAATAATTCCCAACTAACAGTAACTTCGGTACAAAGCAATTCAATTCTAACTTTCGAAGATTCAATCAAAATCGCTTTATTCCATCTTCTTTTCGTAAATCTTGGATACGACCCCCTACTTTACTATCAAACATAAATCCAAATCCTAAGCCATCTTTCCAACCAAATCCCAACATACCTAAACTCTTAGCTATTACCAATAATGTTTCCAAATCCAAACCCATAGTCTGCTACAAGTGCCAGCAACTTGGACATCTAGCAGTGACTTGTCAATATAAAAAGCCAATTGTTCATATCAACTACTTGGGAGCGACTAAAGATGAAGACCATGAACAAATGCCAGATTTCACGAAAGATGATGATGATATCGGTACTACTTCAGATACTTTACTAGATATGCCAAATCCTCATTTTTTATTAATGATGAAATGTCTTGTGCATGGTAGAGAAAAGATTGTTTTACATGATGACGGGAGCAGACAAGATTTTATTTCTGCAAAATTGGTCAAAAAATTGAATTTACATACTATTTCAACTCATTATCGCATCAAGGCTGCATTCTTAGGTACTAGATACAATGGAACACAAGAAGTTCGTGACTTAGAAATTAAAATTGGTGAATATGTTGAGCGCAGAAATTTCTTAGTTGTGCCTTTGCAATCTAGTGACATTATTTTAAGAATGCCTTGGCGTCATAAATATAATCCCGATATAGATTATTCCACGCATTCAATGAAGATTCATTCTAATGGAAAACAAATCACATTAAATGGTACGCATACCTTAGATACTTTTCCATTGCTTAGTCACACACATGCTAAACATGCATAAAGAAAAGGTAGAAAATCCTGTTTAATATGGGTGAATGAAATTGAAGCTAAGGAGAATCAGAAGCATCCTAGGCACGCACAATTTCTTTCACAATTTAAAGATTGTTTTGCTGTTGACTTACCACCTGGCTTACCACCTACACATCCTGAAGATCATAAAATAGACTTAATTACAGGTTCTCAACCACCATGTAAAGCACCTTATCGACATAATCAAATTAAACAGAAAGAAATTTAAACCCAAGTTGAAGAATTGTTAACCCGAGGACTCATTAGACCTAGTAGTTTTTCTTTTGGTGCACATGTCCTATTAGTTAAAAAGAAAAATAACACCTCTAGGATGTGCATTGATTATCGTGCCTTAAACAAGATTGCTATCAAGAATAGATATGCAATCCCTAGGGTAGATGATCTCATGGATAAGCTACAAGGGGCCACAATATTTAGCAAGATAGATCTTAAATCTTGATAACATCAAGTACGACTGGACACATCTGATATTTTCAAAACTACATTTAGGACTCAATTTGGACATTATGAATTTCTTGTTATGCCATTTGGTTTAACTAATGCACCAACCACATTCAGTCATATGATGAATCGCATATTTTTGAAGCATCAGCATTGTTAATTGTTTTCTTTGATAACATATTGGTTTTCAACAAGAATGAGAACGAGCATTATGAACATCTATCTTTGGTTTTTAAATTATTGAAAGAAAATCAATTATATGCTAATCCTGAAAAGAGCAAATTTTTCCAAACCCACATTGAAGACTTAGGACATATTGTTTCATCTTATGATATTAAAGTTGATCCTAAAAAGATAGAAGCAATTTTGAATTGGCCGATACCTAAAAATGTGTATGAATTACGTTCTTTCTTAGGTCTTGCTAGCTTTTACAGAAATTTTGTCAGAAATTTTTCATTGCTTGCATTGCCTTTGACAAAATTATTAAAGAAAGGTATTTTGTATCATCGGTCTGATAATTAGCAAAAGTCTTTTGATTTACTGAAACATGCCTTAACATATGCCCCTATATTGCAACTACCTGACTTTAATAGACCATTCTTCCCAATAGTCACTGATGCTAGTGGATCTAGAATAGGAGTTGTCCTTATGCAAGATTCACATCCCATAGCCTACTCTAGCTGTAAACTTAAACCATCTGAACTCAAGTATTCTACCTATGATAAGGAATTGCTAGTACTAGTACAAGCTTTACGTCAATGGAAACACTATTTAATGGAATCTGAATTAATTATCAAAACTAACCAACAAAGTATCAAACATCTTCTTAGTCAGCCACAAATTTTTGACCGTCATATTAAAGGGGTTGCTTTTATTCAAATTTTTCATCCACTTATCCAATACCAACCTGGAAAAGAGAATGTTGTTGTTGATGCATTAAGTAGAAGACCAAATATCCATAATATCTTTGTTATATCTTTTGATTTCCTTATCCCTATGAAAGATACCTATGACCAAAACCCTAGTTTTCAAGCTGATTGGAATAAATTAGTTGCAAATAACTAGATTCTAATAGATTCATTGTCTTATTCTGATGGATTCATGTTTTATGAGAAAAGGTTGTGTGTAACTAATGGGACCAAAAATGGCCTGGCACTGGCTATGGCACTAGCCAGACCTCATGCATATAACAGACACCTCCACCACCACACGGCCTCGCAGGCCAGGAGCATCTATAATAACTAAATGCATACTAGATACATATAATATTGCATTTGTAGTTGGATAACAATCCAATGGCACCTTCCCCAAAACCCCTCAAAGGGGGTATCCCCCCACACATGTTGCAAATTAGTGCCATGTATCACAGACATAGGAGGCACCCCATCGGCTGATTGCCGTGGCCTCACTGCAGCTCTTCTACATCCTGGGGATTGGCCCCTCAATGCGCTGTTTTCACATATAAACACATTCGCACAAGACTCCTCTCTTTGTCAGTGAGATCCAGGAGATACCATGTTCCCTCAGCAATAATTTTCCCCAAGAAACGAACGACTAACCTACGGCAACGGGAATCTCACCCTCTCAAGCATGGATCAACTATAATTCAAATAATTGCTATGCATTTCTAGGAGTCGATACCACTTGTATGATCAATGCAATAGTGGATGTCTCATCGTGCACAAACAATTATGTTTTGAAATTAGCCTATGTGCTAATATGCAAACAATCTTTTCATGAATTCCAACTAATACATATATACTTCGTTGCAAGAATCTAGCACCAAGGCGAACCTTGTGCTACTAGATTCCTTATTTCCAAATAGGCCATTTCCTAAATGCTATGCATAGAAAAACAATTAGAATTTGTATTATTTCATCCCTCGAACTATTGCACAAAATCCTCCTCCCCCTCACCGTTTAAGTTTTGCTTTGTTGCATAGGTGTATAGAGGTTGTTTTGTCATAGTTTAATGTACAAAAAGCAATAAATCACACACTGTGACAAAAATATAAGGCAAACTGAGGCCAAACCTCATGCTTTGCCACTACCATACATCCACAACCACTTCTTATATTTTTCCATATTTTTCTAAGGCATATTCCTATTTTTCTCTTATTTTCTCACATCTTTCTCTATTTTTCTCTATTTTTCCAATAAAAAAATTATTATATTTTCAAAGCTGTGGCTCTTGATTCTTAGAATAGCAAAAATATAGATTTTATTGGCATTTTATCCCATGTGTATTGATTTATCCCACCCGAAAACACCAAAAACCTTATTTTTCTCATAAAAATCATGTTTTACAGGTTTCTAAAAATTATTTCCAGCATTTTGTCTTTTTTTTTTCATCATGAAAAAATAGAACAAATAGTAAACAATATGTCTACAAATTTTCGCTCCATAAGAACAACATTGGCTTAATCAAATATAAAAAACAAGCAATTTTCCTTTGTAAAATAGAATTACCGATTTTTTCCTTCTTTGTGGATTTTAAAATCTGATGTGGGACTACAGGTCAGTCCTCATTCAAGGCTCAGCCCACCTCCGAACAACCAACTCTAACCCTCCATCGATCCGGGAGTAATCCAATACCATGTCGGATAAGCATTCTTCAACTGGTTCTCTTCTTAGTTCTTCCCACATGAATTGCCTCTTGGAAGAGAGAGAGGGAAGAGAGAGAAAGATTGATTTTTTATCTCTAAGCATAGTACATCATTTCTTGATCAGATTCGGGCGATGGAGAGAGAAGATTGGAAGCATATTAGGCCTAAGAGGATTCTCTCTCTCTCTATTGAATCAGAAATGGCCAATCATTGCCAAGATTGGAGGCGTAGAAAAAAATGCGCCCCCCCTCCCCCCCATGGCATTTCTTTTTTTGGGTTTTAAGCTCTTTGTTAAGAGTTTTTAAGCTTTTAACCCAATTATCTAGTTCTTGACTTTTTCTTTTACACTGTTGCAAGTGGTTTTTTCAGTTTTGAGGGGGCAAACAACGTCGGAATTGAGATCCGTCTGGATGGGTGGCTTCGTGACGTCGAAATCTACAATTTAGGCCCCGTCATGCTCTTCCTAGCTTCGAGATCTAGTAGCTACTTCACAACCCTGAACCTTGTAGGGATTAAATGGAGGGTCAAACAGGCTCAAATCGACAAATCGAGACTTGCTATTGGATTCCTGACGTTGAAAGCCATCTAGGAAAACTCCAGCTCAGCTATCTGCCACCATTTGATTTTTCATGAAAATTGGCTCTTTGACGCCTCTCAGGCACTATCATTTGTCTGCGTGTCGGATTTGAGGTTTGAAAATCTCTAGTAGTCCGTCTTGGAGTCCCCCACTACCGGGAGTCTCATTTGACATGACAAGAAATTATGAAATTTTCCCAACCGTCGCTTGATGGGTCTTTAAAGCACTTTTAGGGCATTGCCACTTAAAATCGTATTGATTGCAGCTGTCGCCTTCGATGAAGTCTATTTTTCCCCTGAAATTCGAAATTTTCGGCTATTTTAAAGCACTTATCGGCGTCAAAAATCATCTTTCATTGGCGACCCATAGGATAGGGCGACTCAGCTCGTCGAATCCCATGAACAGATCTGCACATACACAACCAAAGGAAGCATCAAGCTTATACAAAATAGATACACATCAAAACACATCACAGCTCTCACCCTACCCTCTAACAAAAACCAAGGCATGAAATCCATGAGGAGTAGGCCTAGCATAATCTGATGAAAAGCCTAAAGCTAGTCACTAACCAATTGTTCCAACACCACCAAGTTAAAAAGAACTATCAAGAGATCATCCTAAGTGGTTGTCTGAACTACCTACCCAACTAAGGACAACTCAACGAGGAGCTCTTACTAGGCGAGGACTCCTATAGCCTGATCAACAAATATTATCTTTTTAGCACATTGGTCCCTTAGCCTCTTATTTTCTATACTCGAGCGTGTAAAAAGGAGGGATCTGAGCGTAGTGACCCAAGGAGAACAAGGCATCGGTCTTAGGTCTAGTCTCGGTACCCAAGAACCTACCAAGCTCTCACAAGGTGACACTTAATCCTTTTTTAACGCTCGCTTTTATTTTCACTCCAACTTTCTTTTATTTTTATTTTTCCAGCTAGATGCCACCCCTAGGAAGACAAGGCATCAGCCCCGAGTCTGACTCGTCCAGGAACCTACTAGACCTTCGCAAGGCGATAAACAACTGCTCAAGGATTTTTCATGTCTTTCCTTTTCTATATTTTTTTATAGGGGTTAGACCCCTTTTTACACACCTCCGTAATTCATAGAATTTATTTTAGATATTTAGGGTTTTTTCTTTTGGGTATTTTTAGTAGGCTTCTCTAACTGCCTCACACTAATGGGACCTCCTAGATCAACCGCCTAACAGGTCAGCAAAACAAGGTCACTAGAACTCCCATTAAAAACAAATATTTCAGTGCCTAACAATGCCTTTGCAGAAGGCAATGACTACTCAGACCTCCCACAAACATACCGACCTAAACCTGGGATGTCATGCCTCGATTGTTGATCCCCAACAAACAAAAAGAAAGTACCCCCTTACACATGTATTGTTATTTGCTTAAGGGAAAAAAACTCGGAAAGGGGACGAAACCACTTGGAATGGCCACAAGAAGCTCCTCCGCAGCAAAGGCTCTCTCTAGCGACTTCATCAACCTATATGATGCAATCACTAAAACAACAAGCCATTAAACGTACCTGCACCAAACAGGCATAGGGCCCTCTTAGGCTAAAGAAATAGTACATTTGTACTACAAACTAACTGGCCCTCTTCACCTAAAGAAATCAAACATTAAAACCTTGAAACGACTGGCCCTCTTGGCCTAAAGAAATCAAACAGACCAGCTCATATAGATCCCTCCTTGGAAGAAGGCAGATATACGAAAATACACTCTATTCCAAGGGGAAAAAGAGGGCTCTTAGCCCTAAACTAAATGCATCAAGTTGTGACCCATACCTCTTGCATATATAGCAAGAGGTGTATGCATAACATGTCGTTTGACCAATCTATGGGTCTAGGATAATAGTGGTAGATGGGTCTCGGCTACTCTTTGAATTAACCATATCAACCGACGCCTGCTATATAACGCGTGGTCTGATAACATTCCCCACAAATGACCAGGTCCTCTCTCGTTATCAAGAGCAACATCCAAACTAGGACCACAGTTGAAGAAGAGGTCCTCTTCATAAGCAAAATTGGCTAGTGAATTCGCAAATTGATTCCAAGAACGTGGAATCAATTGAAGAGATACGCTCTCAAATTCATTAAGTAGGGTTATAGCAATTCAATTATACATACAAAGGATAGGATTCCGGACTATATATGTCTCATTGAGTTGATTTAAGATCAGTTGGGAATCCCCTTTTACTAACAACTACCGAATACCACCTTTCTTGGCAATATTCAGTCCCATAATCAAGGCTTTATACTCCGCCATGTTGTTAGTGAATCCTACTCTGAGATAAGTAGCTAATTTCATTGTAACTCTACGTCGGGGATCTGGGATAACTACTCCAACACTCCCTTTTTATTAGGGCCCCTAGACGCCCCATCAAAATATAATGTGTACGTCCACAATGGGTTTACACAGTCAGCCATCCAAACCTCCCCTATTCGTAATTATGATTGTCAAAATTCAACATATTGAGATGATGAACTGACGGCTCCATCCCACCTTCTTCATTAAAGACTACAGGGATGCTCGTCAAAATCTGGAAACAGTGATGACAGAAGACCTTAATCTCCCAAACAAATGTCACGTCGTCTTGCTCAATCACTTTATAGCCTTTACTCCACCAGATGAGCTTTCTGTGATGATACCAATGCTCTAAGTATGGGTGCTCCAAATAAGGGATCAGTCGACCCATCAACCTCTATCGTTGTTTCCTTGCAGATGTCTGACCAATTGCACATAGACGTGCAAGGCACTTATGTCATTAGCGCAGTCAGAAATAATAAGGTTTAATCTTATTAAGATTAACCTTATTCTTAAACTCCACACCCTCAAGATCTACCAATAATGCTGTGAATTTATTATTCCCAATCCTGAAAATCCTATAAGGACCGTCCCATTTGGGCTCCAGCTTTCCTAGAAATAATTCTCTACGAGCATCATAGTACAACACTAGATGTCCTTTCTTAAAAGTGTACTTCTTTGCTTTTAGGTCATGGAGCTGCTTCATTCGACGCTTGGTCACCTCCTGATGTAGCAAGCTCTGCAATTTAATCTCATGGAGGTGCGCTAGAGTCGTAAAGTGCTCTAAGAGGGCATCCCCATCACCCAAAGAATGATTGATAGCGAATCTTATCGTCGGCAACTCGATCTCTAGAGGTAGGATGGAGTCCTCTCCATATACTAACTTGAATGGGGTGTGACCAGTAGCTCGTTTGAATGTTGTATTGTATGCCCACACTATCACGTACAAGTTTTTGTCCCAATCTCATTTCTTTTCTGATACTACCTTACATAGAATGCCCACAAGCTGCTTGTTGGTACTCTCGACATGCCCATTGACTTGTGGGTTATAGGGGGTTGTTTTATTATGCTTGATGTGCCAAGCCTCAGTCAAGCTTTTTATCACCTTGTTCAGAAAATGCGTCCCCCAGTCCGATACTATTTCTTTTGGTGGACCAAATTGACATTCTATTTGCTCCAATAGGAAACTGGCGGTTTCCTTTGCATTGTCTTTCCGTGTTGCAGATGCTTCCAACCACTTAGTAAAATAATCAGTTGCTACGATAATATATCTTTTTTGTGCAGTGGGGACGATGGAGTAATAGGGCCCACAAAGTTGATCCCCCACTTCTCGAACGGAAGGATCGCCATAATAGGAGTGAGTGGTCGCTTCCAATTCTCTCAGCTATCATGCCGTTGTTAGATGTCACATCTTTTAACGTACTCAAATGCATCCTGGAAGATGACCGGCCACCAATATCTCGCCCTCAAGGCTTTTTGCGCAGTTAGCCATCCAGCAAAATGACCCCCGCAAGCAAAGTCATGGCACTCTTCTAAGATGAAAGGGACCTCGTCAAGCATTACACATTGGTGGTAGGTATCGTCTACCCCTTGTCGATAGAACGTGCCTGCAATTATTGTGAATTTTAAAGCCTCCTGCTTGATCTTTCACTTTTCTGACTTCGATAGACCAGCTCCAGTCTCTCCCGTCGACAAATAATATGCTATCGCCACATACCAAGAGGGAATAGATGCCATATCAATCTTGAACAATGAGTCCTAGTCACTATCTTCAGCCACAGCTTCCTTTGGCTCCCCAAAGTCCACAAGATACTCTACGATACCCTACAACCCGGGTGGCTTGCTCTTAACCTCATAGTCAAACTCTTGCAACGTGATTCACCACTTTGCCAAACAGTCGAGAGGTTGTAGCTTATTCATCAGCAGTCATAGCCCTTCCGCCTTCGTATAAAGGACAACCTTCTCATAAAGGATGTAGTGCCTAAACTTTTTAGTCGCAAAGACCATCCCAAGGCACAAATTTTTCATATAAGTATAATTAATTTCGAATACACCTAGCTTCTAACTGGCAAAAGCAATCGGGTGATACCACTTCTCTTCCCACATCTACGCTAAACAGCAACTAATGCTATGCATGATAGCTGCTCAAAAGATATAAAAAATCTCACCCCTCTTCGGTGCTTTCAGCACAGGTGCTCTTACGAATTCCTATTTTACATCCTCGAAAGCCACCTTACAAGGGTCACTCCACATAAACAAACAATTGAAGGATAATAGATTTGTCAATGGCAACGTTCTTTCTGCCAAAGCGTTTATGAACCGTCAATAATATCTAACTAATGACAGAAAGTTGTGGACTTCTTTGGGGGTGCATGGCAAACTCATGGTGACTATAGCTTTGATCTTTTCAAGATCCATCGCAATCCCTATTGAGCTAACTACATGGCCTAGCAAGAGCCCATAAGGTACGCCAAAAACGCACTTCCTCAGATTGAGAGCTATGCAAAATTGTCTGCATCGCTCAAAACATTTTCATAAAATAATCAACTGCCTTTCTCTCATGGTGGCTGACCCTAAATCGTCAATAAATACCTTCAGCTCCTCATGGAAAATGTCACCAAAGGTCTTATTAGCAGTTCATTGCCAAGAACCAGGTGCATTGCATAGACCAAATGCCATCACATGATACATAAAGGTCCTGAAGACTGTTATGAATATCATTTTGAGCTTATCCTCTTCTACAATCACCATCTGATTATAGCCCGCAAAACAGTCCATGAATGAATATATCTCCCTACCCGTCCATTGATCTAGAATCTGGTCAATAAAGGGCAATGGGTAGTCATCTTTAACTCTTTGCTTGTTCAACTCTCGAAAGTCCACACACAGCCTTTGATTATTTTTCTTGATCACAACTGGTGAACACCATTCAGTGTGCTGCACAGAGAAGATCAAACCCGCTTTCCGTAATTTCTGTAACTCCTCGAACAGCCCATCCTGCAACTCAAACAGCATACGCCTGACTTTCTTTCGCACATGATGACTTCTTTCCTTCAATGGAATTGTATGGATAGTGAGCTGGGAGGAATGCCCCTAAGTTCATCGTAACTCCTTGTGGAACTTTTGGATCAGGGTGACATAATCCTCCCGTTCCTCCATACTAGGCATGGACCCTAGCTTTATTGGCTGCTCATCGTCCGGCGTACCAAGGTCTAGCTCAATAACATCTGCATCCCTTATTCTATCTTGAGCTTCTAATGGCTCGTTCAGCGTTACTTGATAGATGTCTTTTGTGGTCGATCCCTCTTTGGATTCATCAGTCGACGACATCTCACTTGCAAATACATCTTCCATTGTCTCTAACTCTGTAGAAGACAGGGGAGCTCGCTCACTTTGAGGTGATTCAGGATATGCATCAACTACCATGCGTCTAGCACCTCTGCCAAATATCAATCTACCAGTGGGTATATCTACTTGGCAGTCCGCTTGCAAAATCCAAGGTCGACCAAGCAATACTTGGTAACTCAGATGCCCTGCAAATCGGATTACCCTAAAGTCCAATAGGCATTCTACATTAGCAACTGTCACATGGACTTTAGTAATGTAGCCCTCTAGATGTTTCAAACTATCATCAACCATTCTAAGGATTGTGGAGGCATCTTTTTGAATCGCAAGACCCAACCTCTCCATCAATTCAGAACTCATAATATTAACCAAGGATCATGTGTCAACGATAGCATTATCCACTAGAATCCCATCAACATAGGCTGCAACCCTTGGGCATTGCTTTTGGGCATGTTCAAACCATTCATCCCCTACCAGCGCTATTCCTAAGGGTTCTACAATATAACCCATACACAAGATCTTTTTAAATTCTTTGTGTACTCTTGGCGACAGCTTGATTAGCTGCAAGAGATTCACGTCTAGTTTAACATTGCAAAGGGAGCTAGCTAAATCAAATTTGTGATAATTCGCTAAAGCTCGCTTCTCACGCCAAACCATCCGCTCTTTAGGACGTTGCACCAGCTTTATTACCTCTTTTTTAACTCTCACCTTCTTTCTCAATACCTCTTTATCTCTCTTGGTGTTAGTATTACTCTCTACGGGCTTCACAGGTCCCCCTTTCTTGTCACGATTTAGAATTTGCATTCCTTTATCATTCTGCCTAAGGTTTTCGTCAATAGGTTTTACATTATCTTTGTCGTCTTCTCTATGTTTTTGGCCTCTTGTTATGGCACATAGGTTAGAAGCTTTAGTGCCATTAACCTACACAACCTCGATGAGGCTCACCCCACTACCACTTGGCAATTCCTCGATAGTAGCCTTACCCCTTTGGAGTATTTGTTTCGGCCCAATATCTTGCTGCAAATTGTTTCCTTGCCTATAATGATTAACAGGCCCTGGTTACCGACTACCTTGCTGGAGGGAACTGATCTTGCTCCAACAGGTGGTTGCTAAATGGCTCAACTTCTCGCAAATGTCGCACTTGACATCTGGGCAATTACGTGGATAATGTTGCCCACCACACCATTTGCAGTTGAATCTAGAGGGTGCACCCTCTTCGGGGCGTCAACTCCCTATCAAATTCTATTGTTTCTTTAAGAAATTAATGTCCATGACTATTTGTTGATATTGTTCAGAGATCATATCCATGTAGTGCTTCATCATATCCTTGACTTTGCTAAGGACATTTGATGAACTCGACTCATTGTCCTAATCATCTACCCATCGGTCCCTTGGCCGCACAATTTGATTAGTCATTGGTTGCTGACCCACAGGGACAATGTTAGGGTTCCCTGCTTGGCCTTCCACATTTGGAGGCATCTGACTAGACATAGGCATAGTCACACTAGGCAAAGCTGGCAATAAAGGCACATTCGGCACCATGTTCCCTCTCCCGTTAGGGTTGGCCATCCGTATCCCTTGGCTTCCACTGCCATTTGTTAGAAGATAGGCATAAGAACCCACTATAAGCAAGGGAGTATGAGGGCAGATGGGTGTGAATAGCCCTAGGGGCAGGGAAAACCCTAACCCTAGCTTGGCAGAGGCTATATAAACAGCCTATGGGTCACTATCAAGTGTGAGATAGAGTGTACCCAAGTTGTACCTTGAGCAACTTATTAAACAAGAACTTGTTCTTGTACTTGAGCCTCTTTCTCCCTCTTGTGCACACATTCCAATGCTACAACTCTACTTTCTAACATGGTATCAGAGCCTCCTCTGATCCCCTCAGCTTCCTATACCCTCAGTCTCACTAAATGCATAAGATAGTCCATCGTCTTCATCTTTTACCTCTTGCCTCCATAGCCAAACAAGACCCACCTCTGATGGAGGACTTAGGGAGGACAAAGGAGGCCATATCAGGTCCTGCTTTCTTTTGGAGATCTCTTCCCCACATCAGGGCGCAACTCCTCATCAAGTCTGCCCCCAACATTGTCCACGAGTGAGCCTGGCATTGCGTGTTTTCCAAAACAAGCACAGTTTTCTGATAGTGCAGAATTTGTACTACTGTGCACGCAGCAGGCGACGTGATCCCAGCAACCATCTTGGGGCTTTGATAGCCCCCCCAGTGGGCTATCCTCATCTACAAGGGTTCCTGGAAATTTTCCCTACAGAGAGAGTTCTCTGACAAACCCTAACTGTGTATCCTGTGGAATCCATAGCCAGTAAGCTCTAAGCTTGGCATTTTCCTTTTTTTCACTCTGAGCTGTATTGAACAGTGATTCTAATCACCAAAGCATCTTCTCTGAAGCTTATTTGAAATCTAAAAGCTCTCGGACATGCTCGATGGACATCACTAAGTGCATTGGGAAGCCGACTTCCAACTTGCTTTTATTCAGGCATCTCACTAAGCTTGACATTAGTGTTTCTAAACACTAATCATTAATCATCTAATCATTTGCTTGCTGGGTATCTACTAAATCTAGTGAGTGTTATTTTGTCAACTTCCTCTTCTTATATTGCTATAAGGTTATGTGTACAATTATAAACACATAGACCATCATACACTAGAAGTGCATTGCATATCTTGAGTGACTTTGTTTCAAGTACACTGGTCAATGAAATCAAAAGGATGAGTGTCATTGCACTCTCCTCGAAATCATCAGCAACAAGCATTGAGATCATAGACCTACCTTGTCCAACACAAGCTTCATCCACTAAGCCATACCACAAGGAGGAGCCTGAAGTCCAGTCTAGGTTTACTTCATTAAAACCGAAAATGACTATTAAACCTCAGAAGAAGATTGCACATAAGAAAGGACCACCACAGTCATACCTTGAAATATTACATCTGTATGATTTTCAGCCTTTCTCTTCATTGCAACTTTGATTTCAAATTGTCTGATTTGCTTCCGCATTTAGTGGAAATTTTGTAAGGGACTAGACACTGCCATGTGTCCTAACAAGTGGTAAGACCTTCCCAATGGCCACAACATATGCTGATGTCCGTCCTCAAATTTGAAAGTTTGATGGCAAAGATTTCCACCCATGGCAGGTACTTATAAAGTACAAAATGATAGAAAGAGGGTATTGGCCTCTCATTCAAGGCACTAGAGTTGTAAACTCTACAAATCTGATTGATATAGAGGATGACCAATGTGCCCAAGCAATCATAATGCTACACTTAGATGAGTCCCCAATTCATCATGTTGATCAACTAAACACTACTAAAGAAAAATGGGAAATACTAAAATTGGTGCGCAGATCGGACGATGTATGCTCGCGTAGTGAATGCCGGAAGGTCCCCAAGGACCTACTTGTTAGTTGCAGTCCTTTGAAGAGATCCGTCAAGCCGAACTCCAAAAATAGGAGAGAGCCAAGAGGGCTAGATGGAGGGCCGAAATCAATAGGCATTATTCTCCTAAAAGGAGTAGTCCTAAACCTATTCAAGGGCGGGGTCTTAGTAACCTTAGCCTAAATTAAAGTCTGTCAGGAGGTGGAAGTTCTAGTGCTTCCCCCCTCCCAATTAATCTTCCCACTTCGAGTGGTGTGACAGCTTTGCCTGTCCCGATTCTATTAGCAAATCCAATCATTGCCATGGCACAACCTATCGCAATTCCTATGGGAATGACAGATTTTCCAACCTTAGGTTTTCCCCTACCCATTTTTAATGGGTTAGTGGAAGAGGATGTGGAGCTTCATATAAGGGAGTTCCAAAAGTTGATGTTTAACTACCGCATCCAAGAGGAAGGGCATCTAATGATGTTCTTCAACATGACCCTGAAGGGAAGGGCAGCTATATGGTATCACAGCCTTGAGGTCGGAACCATAACCATCGTGGACTTATTTTATGACGCCTTCTAAAGGGAGTTCGCCCCTGAGAGGGGTGGCCAATATTGGCTGCGGGTGTTGAATTTGACACACCAAGAACCACATGAAGATATATGAGCGTATGCCAAGAAGATTAAAGAGGTTTTTCATAAATTGGATGCCTCTATCCCTATCCCACTTGCTACCTAGTTACAATACTTCTTGCACGGTCTTGATTTTAACATCCAGGTGCAGCTGAGTAGTGTCACCTTGGCGGATATAGACAGTACCATTAGATGAGTGCAAGAAATAGAATCCCAACTGCAAGCGGCCTATGCTTCTCGAATCAATCCCAATATGGGTCTAGTATCAGGAAATAATTCACAATTGATCAATGGTGTTAGAAAGCAGAGTTGCAGCATTGGAATGTGTGCACAAGAGGGAGAAAGAGGCTCAAGTACAAGAACAAGTTCTTGTTTAATAAGTTGCTCAAGGTACAACTTGGGTACACTCTATCTCACACTTGATAGTGACCCATAGGCTGTTTATATAGCCTCTGCCAAGCTAGGGTTAGGGTTTCCCCTGCCCCTAGGGCTATTCACATCCATCTGCCCTCATACTCCCTTGCTTATAGTGGGTTCCTATGACTATCTTCTAACACCCCCCCCCCCCCCCCTCAATGCCAGGGTGGCATTAGATTATAAGGCATGTAAGATGTCCTCCCCCTTCTTGGAATGCCTTTATAAATCAGGCTTACAAGAGTTTTTTAGGTAAATGATTTAAAGAGTCAAAACAGTTGATCTTCAAATGGATTGGAGGCATAGTTGGCCACTAATTCTTTGGGTACATCAAGAGTATTGGGGCATTTACTAGTGATATGCCCTGCCTTCTTGCATTTTTTACATTTCATTTTCTCGGGATACTTCTTCCAACAGTTGTTTACAAGATGTCCTTTTTTCTTACAGATTGAACATCTAGTGAGAGCTGTATGTACCAATACTTGATCACGGGAAGTTGAAGATGCCTGACTGTTGCTCCTTTCTTTGTGGTTCCTCTTTTCTTCATCCAAACAGGATTGAATGGTACTTACCAATGTAGGATCTGGAATGTTGGTGAGAGTGGTTACAAGAGTAGGAAACACCTGTTTTACAGCTTTTAGGAGAATACTAATAGCATCTTCTTTATGTATTGGAGCTTGTACAGAGGAAAGCTGTGCCATAAGTCCCTTTATGTGAGAGATGAATTTTCCCAAATCTTCTCCTAATTTATATTCTAAGCTAAAGAATTCAATTTTAAGGAAGATTTTTGGTGCGCAGATCGGACGCTGTATGCTCGCGTAGTGAATGCTGGAAGGTCCCCAAGAACAAAAGAACTCTACTTTTTGCACAAAACTCAAGGTAGAAAGCATGCACGACATGAACAAGAGACCAATTGGGTGCAATCTCCCCCCATGCCTTGTGTGAGCGCTCCACAAAGCATGTATTTTATGTATTAATCATCTTCAAGCTCAAATAATAGCCCAAATTACAAAATAGCACGCTTTTGGCTTTTGAGTTTGCTTTAGCACAAAATAGAAATAAAGCTAATGGGCGGGCGCCCAAAGAGTCAGGCATACCCAATACAATGTCCAAATACAAATATCATAATCGTGCGCCCATGCGCATACAAAATAATAAATAAATATCCAATGCCTCAATAAATAGGCGCAACAAAATATAGGCATCATGCCTAAAGTATGTGCCCATCAAAATATAAATGACAACTCGAATACACGCTATCCTCCAATGCTTTCCTCTGCCACTACTGCTATCTCTACACATCAACTGAAGCATTCACAATCGTTAGTAAAATAATACAATTAAACCGACAAAAGTGAATACCTAGCAGTCTTCAGCTACATAAATAAATCAACTGGTTAGAAATCAATCCTAACCTTAATTTATTACGAGTGCGCACTCTAAACTCATAAACGTTTATTAATTTAATATATATTTTGCAGAATCACCTGCTATGGAATTACCCATGTACACACTAAATTAATGAAACGCCCGAAAAGGATAGGTATCCCCATCAACTTCTCGCACAAAGAATCCACTTTATGTATGAGCCCTGGTCAACAAAGTTTACGAAATCCACCGAAAAACCTCACGAAATCCATCGTGGCACAGAATCCACCGTGAAATATGCCTCCTTGCATCATACCCCCGGGGTGGGATAGCAATTGTCCTCAATTGCTATTAGCTCAATGTGGAGCTAACAGAGTGGGGAAAGCATTTAAGTCTCTAGTGTGCATCCATTGGGCTTCCTCAACAGGATGGTTTTTAAACTTGACCAAATATCTAGAATATCTACGTCCAGTTCTAATGGTCATGAAATCAGTATCTATGATAGCTTCGGGTTCAAGTATTTCAGTTTCTTCATCTAACAAAGGTGGGTTTTCATAAACAGGATGTATAGGTAATTCGCCTCTGAAGGGTCGTAATAAACTAATATGAAATGTGTTGTGAATTTTCCAGTGAGGTGGTAGGTCTAACTTGAATGCATTGTTATTAATTTTGTGAATGATCTTAAATGGTCCATAGAATCTAGGTACTAATTTCACAACTGGGTGTTTATCTACACTTTGTAATCTACGTTTTTCTATTCTCAACCAAACATAGTCATCAACTTTGAAATTCATGGCCTGTCT
The DNA here is from genome assembly GCF_053477565.2 of Lygodium microphyllum. Classification (NCBI taxonomy): domain Eukaryota; kingdom Viridiplantae; phylum Streptophyta; class Polypodiopsida; order Schizaeales; family Lygodiaceae; genus Lygodium; species Lygodium microphyllum. Next base: position 74,170,220 of record NC_141159.1, read on the forward strand.
TTTCTTATTGGCTTGTTTGGTATACGATTGCTAGGCTTTGGCAATCATGTCTTTAATCTCATCAAAAATAGTAGCGTGCATATTAGCAATATCATCAGCACTCTGAATTCTATTTGATAAAGATGCAATAGGTGTAGATAATCTATAACCATAAATCACTTGAAACGGTGCTTTCTTTGTAGATGTGTGTGGTGTATTGTTATATGCAAACTGCAATAAATGTAAATGTGTATCCCATGTCTGTGGTTTAGAAATAGTGTAAGCACGTAAAAGATCTAAAATGGTACTGTTAGTGGCTTCTGTTTGTCCATTAGTTTCAGGATGAAATGCATATGAGGAATCAATCTTTGTTCCTAGGTTAGCAAACAAAGTAATCCAAAAGTTGTTACAAAATCTAGAATCACGATCAGAAATAATAACTTTTGGTAATCCATGATTAGTGAAAACAGTTTTCAAAAACAATTGTGCTGCCTGAGATGCTGTTAAAGTTTTCTTATATGGAATGAAATATGCTTGTTTACTAAACCTGTCTACAATAGTCCAAATCATATCATGGTTAGCTTTAGTATTAGGTAAACCAGTAATAAAATCCATAGAAATCTGTTCCTATGGTCTTGATGGAATAGATAAAGACATAAGTAATCCATACTGTTTACCATGATGTCTCTTAACTCTTTGACAAATCAAACATTTAGAAACAAAGTTAGATACATCAGTGTCCATATGTGGCTAATAAAAATCTTTAGTCAATGTACGCAAAGTAGATATGATACCTCTATGACCTTGATATGGAGGACAATGAATCTCATTCAAAACAAAAAATCTAAATGGAACTGTAATACATTATCTCTTTTCATAAAACATGAATCCATCATTATAAGACAGTGAATCAATAGAAATCCAATTATTTTCAACTAATTTATTCCAATTAGCATGAAAAGTAATGTCCTGATGATAAGTATCTTTCATAGGAGTTAGAGAATCAAATGATATGACAGAGATATTATGAATGATTGGTCTTCTACTTAATGCATCGGCCACTACATTTTCTTTACCTGGTTGATATTGAATAAGGGAATGGAAACTCTGAATAAAAGTTGCCCATTTGATATGTCGGTCAGATATTTGAGGTTGACTAAGTAAATGTCTAATACTTTATTGATCAGTCTTAATCATAAACTCAGAACCCATTAAGTAATGTTTCCATTGTCTTAAAGCTTGTACAACAGCTAATAATTCTTTATCATATGTGGAATATTTAAGTTCGGAGGGTTTCAGTTTACAACTAGAATAGGCTATGGGATGATTATCTTGCATAAGTACGGCTCCTATTCCAGATCTGGTAGCATCAGTAACTACTAAAAAGAATGGTCTATTGAAATCAGGTAGTTGTAATATAGGAGCATGGGTTAATGCATGTTTCAATAAATCAAAAGATTTCTGTTGATTATCAGACCAATGATAAACAATACCTTTCTTTAAAAGTTTAGTCAAAGGCAAAGCAAATAATGAAAAATTGCGCACAAATTTCCTGTAAAAACTAGCAAGACCTAGAAAAGAACATAACTCATGCACATTTTTAGGTATAGGCCAGTTTAATATTGCTTCTATCTTCTTAGGGTCAACTTTAATACCTTCTGATGACACAATATGACCTAAATATTCAATTTCTGTTTGAAAGAACTCACTCTTTTCCGGATTAGCATACAATTGATTATCTTTCAACAACTTGAAAACCAAAGACAAATGTTCATAATGTTCTTTCTCATTTTTACTGAATACCAAGATATCATCAAACAATACTATAACACAATGCTGATATTTCAAAAATATGCGATTCATCATTCTACTAAATGTAGCAGGTGCATTAGTCAATCCAAAAGGCATCACTAAAAATTCATAATGACCAAATTGTGTTCTAAATGTAGTCTTGAATATGTCAGATTTATCTAATCTCACTTGATGATAACCGGATTTAAGATCTATTTTACTAAATATGGTAGAACCTTGTAGTTTATCCATAAGATCATCGACACCAGGAATTGGATATCTATTCTTTACAATAATCTTATTTAGGGTACGATAATCAATGCACATACGATAAGTATTATTCTTCTTCTTTACCAACAAAACAGGTGCACCAAATGGAGAACTACTAGGTCTAATTAATCCTCTATTTAGTAATTCCTCAATTTGATTTTGAATTTCTTTTTTCTCTATCTGGTTATGCCTATATGGTGCTTTACAAGGTGGTTGTGTACCAAGAATTAAATCTATTTTGTGGTCTTCAAGACGTGAAGGAGGTAATCCAGGTGGTAGATCTTCAGCAAAACAATCTTTAAATTGTGCAAGGAATTCTTTATGCCTAGGGTGCATATGTTTTTATTTAGCTTGCAGTTCATTCACCCAAATTAGATAAGATTTACTACTATTGCGTAATGCACGTTTAGATTGAGTATGAGTAAGCAGTGGAAAAGCATTAGATGCATGCATACCATACAATGTAATGTTTTTTCCTTGAAAATGAATATTAATTGAATGCGTGGAATAATCTATATCAGGATTATACTGATGACGCCAAGGCATACCTAAAATAATATCACTGGACTGTAATGGTACAACTAGAAAATTCCTTCTTTCAGTGTATTTACCAATTTGAATTTCTAAATCATGCACCTCTTGTGTTCCATTATACCTTGTGCCTAAGAATGCTGCTTTAATGCGATAATGCGTAGGAATAGTTTGTAATTTCAATTCTTTCACTAACTTTGCAGAAATAAAATAATATGTACTACCATCATCATGCAAAATAATCTTTTCTTTTTCATGCACTAAACATTTCATTGTCAACAAAGAATGTGGAGTTGGCATACCTGGTAAAGTATCCGAAGGAGTAGTAATGTCGTCTTCATCTTCCGTAAGTCAAGCATTTCTTCATATTCTTCATCTTCCATTGCTCCAAGATAGTTGATATGGACAGGTGGCTTCTTCAATTGGCAATTAGCTGCTAGATGTCTAGGTTGATGGCATTTGTAACACACTAGAGGTTTGGCTTTAGATACATTGTTTGCAATGGCAAGAAGTCTAGGAATATTAGGATTTGGCTGTGAAGATGGCTTAGGGTTTTGATTGGTATTCGATGATAAAGCAGGTGGTTTTGTCCAAGACTTACGGAAAGATGATGAAGGAAAACGACCTTGATTGAATCTTCTAAAATTTGAATTGAATTGCTTAGAACCATAGTTACCATTTGCTTGAAATTGTTGTGGATGCTTGTCTCTTCCTCGAAGCTTGTCTTCAGTGTCATGAGCTAAAGAAATTGCATCTTCAAGAGTTGTAGGCTTGAATATATTGAATTCAGCGTAGTAATGCCCAAGTAATCCAGACATATACTTGCGCTTGTGAGTCGCTTCAGGTACATCTTCAAGCATGCGTAGTTGGAGTAATGCATTCCAAAAGCATTCGGTGTATTGAGAAATAGGCTCACGATCTCTTTGCTGAAGAAGGTCCCATTGCTTTATGGCTTTTTCATGGAATTGTGGAGGAAGGAAATTCTGCATAAACTTCTTCTTGAAACTCTCCCAGGTAGTGGGACAATCTATACTCTTACGAACCACAGTCCACCAAAGAGATGCTCTATCCACTAAATGATTAGTGACACACTTGATTTTATCTTTTTCAGCGTATGTTTCCTCCTGAAAGTAATCATCAAACTGACTGATGAATGCAAGAACAGTTTTTCCATCTCGAGTGCCATTGAAAGTACGGAATTTGAAATTTCTTTTACTTATCTTTGTTTCTTTGCGGATGGATTGAGCTTCGAGAGTCGCATCAATGGTACGTCGGATAAGATCTTCAGATTGTGGTGCCTCTTTATCGGTAGTCGATCTTTGTAAATCGGCCAATTGAACTTGCAATGCTTGCCGGGCTCGTCGTTCTTCGTCCAACTGCATCATAATTAAATCCAACTTTTGTTCCACTGTAGGTTCAGGAAGATCGCCTTCAGCCATTAAATCATCCATATTTTATTCCGTCATCCTGCAAAACTTCAAAAGACCTCACACTCTCAAAATCCAATTAGCGGGATGAGCGTAGCTCAAGATCGGGTGTACAAGGCTTATATATTTTTGTTTGGCTTTCACGGTCTTCGTCTTTGGCAATTGCGGGATTTGAAATCTTTGAAAAATCTGTTTTAACCTTCTGCGTGTGCTGAAACTGGTTCAGCAAGTCTGCGTATGCGAACAAAGTCTTCCAGGGAACAACTTTGCAGTTCGGTGCTTCTGCGCAAGAACAGTCCTTATGGGAGTTTTGGGCACAAGTCAGTTCTGACTTCTAGTTACCTGCCAGACTTGCAGAGTTGCAGACTTACGAAACTTGCAGAGCTTTGAAACTTTATGTGATTTAGGGCTTGGGTAACTAAGCTTTAAGCTTAGTGATCAATAAGTCGTCGAATTTTAGGGGGGGCTGTTTTTGTGTTGTTGAAAGTCACGGAAAAGGGCCGCCCTGCCGCCGTTTTGTAAATTTGAAGCTTAATAAGCTTCTAATTAAGCTTTATAAGCTTTAAACTCAAGCTTTTAAGCTTATGAAGTTATGAAACTTATCTCTGTTGACGGTAAGAAGACGACTTGAAGAAGACGATGTTGGAGTGGTCCTTCGCCGTTACAGGCTGGTCCTTCGCGATCAGAGGCTGTAAACAGAGGTTCTTGATTGCCAAGAATCCACCCGTATCGACTGTTCACGATGAGACTGACCATAGAGCTCGATCGTTCCAGGAGTTCCGCCTTCGCACAAGATGGGTAGCGATTGGAAGCTCTCGATCTCAGCTTTGCTTTGATACCACTGGTGTACAGATCGGACGCTGTATGCTCGCGTAGTGAATGTCGGAAGGTCCCCAAGCACAAAAGAACTCTACTTTTTGCACAAAACTCAAGGTAGAAAGCATGTGCGACATGAACAAGAGACCAATTGGGTGCAATCTCCCCCTATGCCTTGTGTGAGCGCTCCACAAAGCATGTATTTTATGTATTAATCATCTTCAAGCTCAAATAATAGCCCAAATTACAAAATAGCACGCTTTTGGCTTTTGAGTTTGCTTTAGCACAAAATAGAAATAAAGCTAATGGGCGGGCGCCCAAAGAGTCAGGCATATCCAATACAATGTTTAAATACAAATATCATAATTGTGCGCCCATGCACATACAAAATAATAAGTAGATATCCAACGCCTCAATAAATAGGTGCGACAAAATATAGGCGCCATGCCTAAAGTATGCGCCCATCAAAATATAAATGACAACTCGAATACACGCTATCCTCCAATGCTTTCCTCCGCCAACTGCTGCTATCTCTACACATCAACTGAAGCATTCACAATCGTTAGTAAAATAATACAATTAAACCGACAAAAGTGAATACCTAGCAGTCTTCAGCTACATAAATAAATCAACTGGTTAGAAATTAATCCTAACCTTAATTTATTACGAGTGCGCACTCTAAACTCATAAATGTTTATTAATTTAATATGTATTTTGCGGAATCACCCGCTATGGAATCACCCATGTACACACTAAATTAATGAAATGCCCGAAAAGGATAGGCATCCCTATCAACTTCTCGCACAAAGAATCCACTTTGTGTATGAGCCCCGGTCAACAAAGTTTACGGAATCCACCGTAAAACCTCACGGAATCCACCGTGGCATGGAATCCACCGATTCATTTAGTGGCAATCCTTTTCGAGCGTTTCATTAATTTAGTGTGTACATGGGTGATTCCATAGCGGGCGATTCTGCAAAATACATATTAAATTAATAAACGTCTATGAGTTTAGAGTGCACACTCGTAATAAATTAAGATTAGGATTGATTTCTAACCAGTTGATTTATTTATGTAGTTGAAGACTGCTAGGTATTCACTTTTGTCAATTTAATTATATTATTTTACTAACGATTGTGAATGCTTCAGTTGATGTGTAGAGATAGCAGCAGTGGCGGAGGAAAGCATTGGAGGATAGCGTGTATTCGAGTTGTCATTTATATTTTGATGGGTGCATACTTTAGGCATGGCGTCTATATTTTGTCGCGCCTATTTATTGAGGCATTGGATATTTATTTATTATTTTGTATGTGCATGGGCGCACGATTATGATATTTGTATTTGGATATTGTATTGGGTATGCCTGACTCTTTGGGGGCCCACCCATTAGCTTTATTTCTATTTTGTGCTAAAGCAAACTCAAAAGCCAAAAGCGTGCTATTTTGTAATTTGGGCTATTATTTGAGCTTGAAGATGATTAATACATAAAATACATGCTTTGTGGAGCGCTCACACAAGGCATGGGGGGAGATTGCACCCAATTGGTCTCTTGTTCATGTCGTGCATGCTTTCTACCTTGAGTTTTGTGCAAAAAGTAGAGTTCTAAAAGACCCTAGATTCGAAAACCACCACTTGGAGGTGGCTCATGGCAAATGCACTACTGATGGGACCAAAAATGGGCCGGCACTGGTTATGGCACTAGCCGGACCTCATGCACATAACAGACACCTCCACCACCACACGACCTCGCGGGCCAAGAGCATTTGTAATAACTAAATGCACACTAGATACATATAATATTGCATTTGTAGCTAGGTAAAAGTCCAATGGCACCTTCCCCAAAACCCCTCAAAGGGGGTATCCCACACATGTTGGCAATCAGTGCCACGTATCACAGACATAGGAGGCACCCCATCGGCTGATTGACTTGGCCTCACTGTAGCTCTCCTACATCCTGGGGATTGGCCCCTCGATGCACTACTTTCACATATAAACACATTCACACAAAACTCCTCTCTTTATCGGTGAGATCCATGAGATACCATGTTCCCTCACCAATAATTTTCCCCAAGAAACGAACGACTAACCTACGGCAACGGGAATCTCACCCTCTCAAGCATGGGTAAACTATAATTCAAACAATTGCTATGCATTTCCAAGAGTTGATACCACTTGTATGATCAATGCAATAGTGAATGTCTCATCATGCACAAATAGTTATGTTTCAAAATCAGCCTATGTGCTAGTATGCAAACAATCTTTTCATGAATTCCAACTAATACATATATACTTCGTTGCAAGAATCTAGCACTAAGGCGAACCTTATGCTACTAGATCCCTTATTTCCAAATAGGCCGTTCCCTAAATGCTATGCATAGAAAAACAATTAGAATTTGTATTATTTCAGCCCTCGAACTATTGCACAAAATCCTCCTCCCCCTCACCGTTTAAGTTTTGCTTCGTTGCATAAGTGTATAGAGGTTATTTTGTCATAGTTTAATGTATAAAAAGCAATAAATCACACACTATGACATAAGATTGGAGGCGTAAAAAAAAATGCGCCCCCCCCCTCCTCCCCCCCCCCCCCCCCACATGGTGTTTCATTTTTTGGGTTTTAAGCTCTTTGTTAAGAGTTTTTAAGCTTTTAACCCAATTGTCTAGTTCTTGGCTTGTGCTTTCACATTGCTGCAAGTGGTTTTTTCAGTTTAGAGGGGGCAAACGACGTCAGAATTTAGATTTGTCTAGACGAGTGACTTCATGGCGTCGAAATCTACAAACCTAGGCCCTGTCACACTCTTCATGGCTTCTAGATCCAATAGCCGATTCATAACCCCAAACCTTGCGAGGATTAAATGGGGGGCCAAATGGGCTTGGATCGATGAATCGAGACTTACGTTGGATTTCTGACGTCAAAATGCATCTAGCAAAACTCTAGCTTGGCCATCTGCCGCCATTTGATTTTTCATGAAAATTGGCTTTTTACTCTCGGGCACTACCATTCGACTGTCCGACGTCCGATTTCAGGTCTGGAAATCTCTGACAGTCCATCTTGGAGTCCCCCCACTGCTGGGAGTCTCATCTAACATGCAAGAAATTACGAAAATTCCCCGACCATCCCTTGGTGGGTCTTTAAAGCACTTTTGAGGCATTGCCACTTAAAATCGTACTGATTGCAATTGCCACCTTCGACGAAGTCTATTTTTCCCCTGAAATTAAATTTTTTTGGCTATTTTTAAGCACTTCTCGACGTCAAAAATCATATATCAATAATTGTTCCATTTTGATCATTTGTGTTGCACAAAATTCATTGTCCCCCATACTAAGGCCATAGAGGTATTATTTCTACTTTGCGTACATTGGTTGAAGATTTTTATTGGCCACAAATGAAATCTGATGTTTCTAACTTTATATCTAAGTGTTTAATTTGTCAAAGAGTTAAGCGACACCATGGTAAGCAATATGGTTTATTAATGCCTTTATTAATTCTTAGACGACCATGGGACCATATTTCAATGGATTTTATTATTGGTTTACATAACACCCAAGCTAATCATGATATGATTTGGACTATTGTAGATCAATTTAGCAAACAAGCATATTTCATTCCATGCAAGAAAACATTAACTGCATCTCAAGCTGCTCAATTGTTTTTGAAAACTGTTTTCACTAACCATGGTTTGCCAAAAGTTATTATTTCTAACCGTGATTCTAGATTTTGCAATAATTTTTGGACTACTTTGTTTGCTAATTCAGGTACAAATATTGATTTTTCATTTACATTTCATCCTGAAATAAATGGGCAAACAAAAGCTACTAATAGTACAATTTTAGAACTTTTACACACATACACAATTTTAAAACCACAATCATGGGATACACACTTGCATTTACTTTAGTTTGCATACAATAACACACCACATACAGCTACACAGAAAGCACTTTTTGAAATCATTTATGGACATAGATTGCCTACACTTGTTACATCATTGTTAAACAAAGTTAAAGCTGTTGATGATATTGCCAATATGCATGCTACTATTTTCGCTAAAGTCAAAGACATGATTGCGAAAGCCCAGCAATCATACACTAAACAAGCTAATAGGAAAAGAAAAGCTATGAGTTTCAAAGTTGATGATTATGTTTGGTTACGCATTGAAAACAGAAGATTACAAAGTGTTGAGAAACACCCTGTTGTTAAGTTAGCCCCTAGATTTTATGGACCTTTCAAAATCATTCACAAAATTAATTACAATGCATTTAAATTAGAATTACCCCAACACTAGAAAATCCATAATACTTTTCATATCAGTTTGTTACGACCTTTTAGAGGCCAATTACCTGTTCACCTTGTCTATGAAAACCCTCCTTTGTTAGAAGAAGAAACTGAAATCCTTGAACCTGAAACTATTCTAGACACTAACTTTATGACCACTAGAATTGGCTATAGATATTCTAGATATTTGGTTAAGTTTAAAAATGATCATGTTGAAGAGGCCCAATGGATGCATGCCTGTGATCTAAGTGCTTACCCCTTGCTGCTCGCTCCACATTAAGCTAATAGCAATTGAGGACAATTGCTATCCCACCCCGGGGGTATGATGCCAGGAGGCATATTCCACGGTGGATTTCGTGAGACCATGGTGGATTCTGTGAGGTTTTTGCGGTGGATTCTGTAAAACTATATTTATTTGCTGGGGCTCATACACAAGGTGGATTCCTTGTGCGAGAAGTTGACGAGGATGCCTGTCCTTTTCAGGCATCATGATTAATTTAATATGCACATGGGTGACTCCACAACAAGTGATTCCGCAAAATACATATTTAAATTAATGGATGTTTATGAGTTTAGAAAGCACTCGTATTAAATTAAGGTTAGGACAGAGTTCCAACCTATTTATTTATTTTGTAGCTGAAGACTGCTAGGTATTAACTTTTATTGGTTTAACTTTATTATTTTCTAACAATTGTGAATGCTTCAGTTGATGTGTAGAGCAAGCGGTGGTGGTGTTGGGAAGCACTAGGCGATAGCGTGTATTCAAATTATCTAGAAGAAATTATCATATTTTATGGGCATGCGTCTTATCATTAAAGGTACTGTGGCGCTAATATTTATTTAGATGCACTTATTTATTGAAACATTTGATAAATATTTATTATTTTGTATGCGCATGGGCGCACTGTTTAAATATTTTATTATTGGACATTGTATTTGGCCACAACCCAACTCTTGGGCCGCCCAACCGCTTTATTTTTTATTTGGATAAAAGCAAACACAAAAGCTAAAGCATGCTTATTTATAAAATTGGGCTATTTTTGAGCTTTGAGATGAATAAATTTATAAATACATGCCTTGTGGAGTGCTCACACAAGGCATGGGGGAGATTGTACCCAATTGGTCTTTTTGCCTCATGTCATGCAAGTCTACCTTCTTGATTTTTGAGCTAAAGTAGAGTTCTTTTATTCTTGGGGACCTTCAGACGCTCATTACGTACGCACCTAGCATCCGATTTGCACACCAGTTTGGCATCATTAATGCTTATTACATGGCATGCACATCAAAGAGAAAAGGTTGGATTCTCCCTCCCTCCCCTCTCTTCTCTCTCACATCCATGTTATGTGTGCTCATGGTATATGATGTAATGCAAAATCACATCTCTTGTGCTCTCAAAAAATGAATAAAATGCTATTTGATTTTCTCTCTCTCCTTCTTTGTTTGGCATCATTACATGCTTATTGCATGGCATGCACATCAAAGTGAAAATGTAGGATTCTCCCTCTCTCCCTCTCTCTCTCTCTCTCTCTCATATCCATGCTATGTGTGCTCATGGTATATGATGTAATGCAAAATCACATCTCTTGTGCTCTCCAAAAATGAATAAAATGCTATTTGATTTTCTCTCTCTTTTTCTTTGTTTGGCATCATTACATGCTTATTGCATGGCATGCACATCAAAGTGAAAAGGTAAGATTTATACACACACACACACACACACACACACACACATCCATGTTATGTGTGCTCATGGTATATGATGTAATACAAAATCACCATCTCTTGTGCTCTCCTTATTTTGGGGATGCAACTCTATTATTGCGATTGTGTAAGGATGGCTGCCTTATATCCCATTATTAGCAACTTCCTAGTCCCTCTACTAATGGAGGCTCTCTCTCGAGTAAGTTACTCATGAATATATGTGTGCATCACGTAGGTTCAAAATAAGGCATTTTTAAAATATAAAATTTATACATTTTTTACATACATAAGGGTGTAATATAAGGGGATTATTTACAGATTGAATAGAAAAGGGTATGTTTTATTCAAGAAAAATTCATAGATAAGGATATTTATAAATAGGCCTTGAATGCACGTGATGTAGAGGATAAACATATAGTAACTTCCCCGAGGGCTCTCTCTCTACTCTACTGGTGGAGTGCGGAAGGTTGCTTGATGCGTGCCTTTGCTAGTTGAGGCTCCCTTTACTAGTGAGTGCCGGACACCTACATCTTTCTACATCAACATTCCCTCCTCCCTAAACTCAAGGGTTTCTCACCATGCTTGTCATACTACTACTACTAGAGCCAATGTCTATTGTGCTTGTGGGTGTTTTTCTCCATATGGAAGTTTACAACAATTTTTATAGATGTGAAAAACAAAGTAAACAAATGATTCTAAAGTCTATTTATATGTCTTCCATATCGCAAGCAATATTGTGATGTTTTCGATAGTTTGGATAGAAGGATGTCAAGTAGTACTATGGTAGTCATATTCTAGGGCTCATCTAACATGGCACGGTGGCTATGTTGTAATCACCAATCTATTTGAGGAGGCAGTGGCAGACCAAAGATGACATTAGTGGTGATCATTATGGCATAGATGGCAACCTATAGATGGCGGATGGTAAGAGGGGTAATGATGGTGAGTGATGACAATAAGCCTTGCTCTAAGTCTTGTAAACTCTTATTTAAGGCCCAAATAACAATGTTTCAATCATAATAAATAGCTTGAGCTATTATTTTTGTGCTACTCAATAGCTATTATTACATGTACATTTATATATCTTACTATAGTCATGACTAATAATACTATTTTCTATGTTATCTCAATTATTATTATTTCAAGTATGGTCAACATGGCTACAAGCCCTATTATATCATGATGATTATTGTCCCTATTTGACCATTGCTTTTACAATTTGGATACAAACACAATGTAATTGAAAGCCAATATGTGTTCTCATTAATAGGTGTATCAAACTATATGTTCTCTTCTTCTTTTTTCATAAGTAGGGCTAGGGTTTTGTGAGAATACTTTGAAAAGCTTAAGCTACAAGGATTCCTTAAGGCTCAAGCATTCTTTATTGTTGTTTAGAGATTTTCTTTTATAGAGCTAGGTGTGAGAGGACATTAGGAAATGAACAGGTGTAGAATAAGGGGTGTCCTAAGCCCAACTCTCCTTAGGCATGTCTATCCTCTGATGATCAATCTTTTCTATCAAATGCTAGATGTAGCTATTTGTCAGATGTATCCAAGTCTCCTTAGGCATGTGTATCCTTTGATGATCACTCTTTCCTATGCTAGATGTAGCTATTTATCGGTTGTATGTGACATAAGTAACAATCTGGAAATTTCAATGTTGTAAATTTTTGGAGGTACACTAGCATGGTCATAGCAAGAACATCTATTATACCAAGGAAGTGCCATCATCTATCTTAAGCTTGCTTTTGCAACTAGTCTATATATATATGATATATATGTATAGACATATATTGTTGTATGTATTAAATAAAAGGATAATCACATATTTTCCATCTTTGTATTAGGTGGTGATTATGGTGGATTGTAATGAGAATAGTTTGGATATCCAAATTATTCATAACCTACCACCAAGTTCATGAAACAAAAAAGTTGTTCATGAAAAAAAAAGGGAAGGGCAATGCTCTTGTGCACAAGCTTGCATCCTTGTTAAGTCATAGGTTTTCTCTTTTGGGGATTTATCAATTATCTTGTATGCTCAAAATCTCCATTTGGTTTATCTAGTTTGCTTGGAGCTTGAGGTTGAACTTGACCTCATTGTGAGATTATAGCTTGCAATTGTGCACGAATGTCCCCTAGTCCCTTTTTTAAGCCATATGTTTGCTATTTTCAAAGTGTTTGTCCAACGGTGGCAATATCTTCATAGTGTAAAGTTGATCATATGGTAGTCTTTTCCATTATTAAAATAGAATATCTACAAAAATATTCAAGATTTGATCACTTTATTTGCAACATGGGAATATTGAAGAAAAGTAAAATTTGGTTGCATGACTAGAAATTATGAAAGGTTGTGAATTGAGATGACTTCAAGCACACAAAAAGGAAGGCAAAAGGTTGAAGAATAAGAAATGTTTCATGGACACTGGTTTGCCTTAGACCAACAATTAATATTGGAAAATTCAAGAAAGGGTGAAAGGCATGGAATTGAAGGGATGACAAAGTAAACAAATGAAGATCATAAAGGGTTATATGGAGCAACATGTGTAGCCGTATGAGCATAACTAAGAGTCATAAGAAATAATCATAGTCTTGTGAGAATGAGCAAAAGTTGCAAAAAGATAGTGAAGAGAAACATGCCAATGCTTGACTATATAGAGAAAAGATAAAGGCATTACAAAATAGCTTGGTATGATTAGGACAATGGTTCCATCTAAGTGCAATAGCTATACGATTTGAGAAATAAGCTCACAAGTAGAGGAAGAGGACAAAGAGAAAACATATATACTTAAGGTGAAAAACATGTTACGTGCTCAAGATAGAGGACTCTAGGTTGGGGACAACCAAAACCCTAAGCTTAGAGGGAGAAGAGGCAATGGTAACCTTGGATATGATCAATAGAATCAAAAACCTACTTTCACTTGTTACAACTATGGGTAGAAAGTACATTTTCTAGGAATTGAAGAGTTAGTTGTGATAGAAAGACAAGAAAGGACAGATCTTGCTTTAATTTGGTCAAGCCCTGAATTGAACCCTGCCTAATTGGAAACTAAAGCAAACTGTTAGAGGATGTAATAATATGTCTCAACATGGCATTGTATGTCAAATTCAATGTTATGTGTAGTTCAAATATGGTATTGTATAAGTAAAAGCTACAATACATAGGTGTGCTCATGAAGCCTCATGATTGTCTATTAAGAGATATAGTATGATGGAGCTTTCCTCTATATCAAAAAAATATAATAGAATTCATATCTCTAGTGCAAAATAGGGTAGAACATATTATGTATTTTGGAAAGCTCCATTCTTTGTACTTGTTATGTGACACAGACAAAGCATCTTAGAGATACTTGCATATACTTGAGAAAGGAGATTAAACAAGGTTGCAACTTGAAATGTAGCAAACATGAAAATTCATATTGTATTTGTGAATTTGCAAAGTTCAACAAAAGACCAAATAATAATTTTTGTAGTTATGACAATCAAATTGTGGTGGAATTAGTTTGCTTATATGTGAGTATTTGGAAGTTTTGGCTCAAGTCCCTATACATCAATGGTTAGAACCAAATTTAAAATGCTTTTCATAACCTCCAATATGCACTAATATGATTTATTGTGGACTATTTAAGCAAAAAACAATTGTAAATTAGCAAGATACTATGCATATAAAAGTGCTTGTAAGTGAGCACATCTCTAATGAGATTATATTGTCAATGAGTGTAGAGAACCAAAAGAATAATGCCAAATATGCATGCCTTTGATGAGCATTTTCTCACTACTAGTGTATATAAAGAAAAAATAAAAGAGAGATGTAGAAGCCTAGTGCTACACATTAAAAATTTTGTTTACTTATGCTGTGTCATTATTAGAAGAAGGTACAATGTCCAAGGCAAAGATGAGAGCTAGTAACTCTTGTTATTGGGTTTTTAATTATGTAAAGGTGTCTACAAGTGACTCAAATGGGTGTAGTGAAACTTAAAACATGTACACAAGTTCTAAAGAACTCAAATGCAATGAAACTTAAAACATGTTGTCTTTTGCAGTATCACTTTCTATAATAGGAATTTGAATAAGAGATGGACAAGCATAACCCACAATTCAATATTACAACTTGTGTCATGTCCTCTCTCTCTCTCTCTCTCTCTCTCTCTCTCTCTCTCTCTCTCTCTCTCTCTCTCTCTCTCTCTCTCTCTCTCTCTCTCTCTCTCTCTCTCTCTCTCTCTCTCTCTCTCTCTCTCTCTCTCTCTCTCTCTCTCTCTCTCTCTCCCCCCCATCACACATCCTTGTAGCTCATGGCTATGTTGTTTAGGTGCTCTCCCATTTTCTTATGTCTAGATTATCTCTATACAAGTATAGTTGCTATCTCTTCCCTAATCTCTCTACAATCTCTTTCGACTCTTCATGGTACATTTAATTCCCTCCTTATCATTGGTTGTGTACATTAGCTTGGGGGTAAATTCAGTTCCTATTCCATCATTAGGTGTCTCCACTTTTGACACTTCTTTCATAAAAGGAAGGGCTCCCAAAAAAACTGCTCATAGATAAAGATATGATTTCCCATAAAGAATAAAGAAGATTTGAAGTTGTACTACATTTTCATGATTTTGATTAGTTATGTGGACTTGCAATGGCCATTGCTCCTCCACTAAAGTCAAAAGATTGATTTCCATGTCCTTGGTTGGATTTTGACGGTACTTGCATTGGCCATTGTCTTCCATCGGAAGAGTCAAAAGATAAATCTAATCGATTTATATGTCCTTGGTTAGCTTTGAACTATATTTGCAATGCCAGTGCATGATGGTGTACTTAGATGCATCTTCTACCTTTGGACCACAAAATATATGCATAAATAATTACAAAGCACACATTATTTCACATGTATTTCAATGTCATTGGTTATATTTGGGTTATACTTGCAATATTGTTGCAAGGTGTGTTCTTAGATGCATCTTGAACCTTTGGATCACCAAAAAAATGCATCAATAATAAGAAAGCCCACATTGCAAACTAAAAGTGCTTATTTCACATATATTTGTAAATTCTATTTTTTTGGCCTATCCTATCAAGGCCTCATTACTTTTTTGGGGGGGATGTTTTGTTTATATGCAAAAAATAGAAAAGTCCATTCCAAATAAAGAAAGGAAAATATATGCATACAATTATAAGAGGTAATGGGATGTCTCTCTCTCCTTTTACTATGAGACCATCTTTTTCTCTTTATTAAACAAATAAGGGCCCCTCTTTTATGTTTCTTATTAATAGAATCTCTCTCTCTTTCTCAAAGTTCAAAACCCCCCTCCCCACTTGTCCCCTCTCTTTCCTTCTTTTCCACACTTAGAGTAAGCTACCAAGCTTTTTTAGTTCACATGCAGTGCATTTTATAATTACCTATACATACATTGATCTATCTTCAAATCCAAATTTTGTTGCATTTTTTGGTGCATTATGCATAATTAAACTTCTAAATAGATATAAATATTATATATGTAATATTTTGATACAAATACTAGAGTCTAATATCTCGTTAATGCAATGCACACACACACACACACACACACACACACACACACACACACACACACACACACACACACACACACACACACACACACACACACACACACACACACACACACACACACACACACACACACACACACACACACACACACACACACACACACACACACACACACACACACACACACACACACACACACACACATGTGTGTGTGTGTGTGTGTGTGTGTGCGCACATGTGCGGACACGCACGCATGCACTCACACACACAAAAATTCCATAGGAATAATTGGAAAAGCTATCAAAGTAGCATTACATAGCTTTTCTTAGCATCTTAGAATCAAGGTGAATTCAATGAAGATAAGTTAAGAATAGATTTTTGTTTGGTACTAATTCTTCTATGCTCTAGGGCTATCATGCTAATAATTGGTATCTCAATCAACACTATCTGGGGATATTTTGGAAACTTTTGATAACAAAGAACATCAAAGTAGGGTGCTTAATGACTCACTTGAATTTTGAATTTGACATTTTAAGAAACTTCTATACATAAAGATAGACCAACTTGGGTTCATTACACAACAAATGATGGATGCCCAACCTTGCCCAAAGTGTTGGTATGCACTTTTTGAATTTGGACATGGACATGGGCACATAGCTTTTACCCAGCAAAAGGACGCATTTTGCAAAAAAAGAAAGATAATTATAGGTTTATTGTCTTTTAAAATGGATGTAGATGCAAAAAGTGCACCCTTGTCTATCACTTTACAAACTGAGCAAGGGAGACTCTCCATCCAAAAGTGGGCGAGGAGTCCACCTATTTAGCAACAAGTAACAATAGGTCATGTCCTCTCTAGTGTGTAAAGAACTACCAACACCCCATTCCAAAATAAGTACGTTGATCAATTAACACATACAATGTGGGCATTTGCCATTTGGTGTGTTAACCTCATTTTTGACAACATGTTCCCCCCCTTACAATGCAACCATATTTTAGAGATGAGGACGTTCCAGATTCATGGAAGTTGGGATTTGAATTCACAATGATAGACATACTAGTAAGTAGGTTGTCACTAAGGTTATGGTCATAGTCAAGCTATTAGAGTTGTGATCAGACAGACATACTTATAGATAGTTCAAGCATCATGATTTATATAAAGAATACTTCTTTTTCACATATACACATACTTGGGGTGTTCATGCATCTATGTACAGTCCATTAATTACAAGATATCTCACAAGACATATATACCTCCATATATGAAACTCCAACATGTACGTATTAGCTCAAAGCCCATGACACTTCATTGATCATTCATTGCATATGTTAGATGTATTTTAATATTATTTACACACACGGGGGATTCACTAGTAGTAATAAGGAGACGTCACTTGCATGTAAGAAATATATGAAAATACCCCTTATCTTACCCCTATTTATGGGACCTTACCTTATAAAATGTACCTTCCTTCCCTTAAATAACCCCCCTCCCTTACACTCACGTGGTACCATACGATAAACCCTAGTGGACCGCTTGGGTTTACACATTAGAGTAAAATCAAACTATCCACTGTTTCTATATTCCAAAAAACACTTAACATTCAAAACATGTGCTCATTATTTGCATGTGCAAGATAAATCTAACTCATAGAGCAATTGTTTACTGGCTTGGCCAAACTACATGTTACTCAATATAGCTTTATACCATAAAATTAAAGGGTCTTAACATACATACTACTTCTCAACTTCTGCAATTGGAACTTGATTTTGACTAAAGGGCATGTGTTTGGTTTGGTTAGGTTTGTTTTGAAACTCTATCCCGAAGATTTATTTTGGTACTTAAAATACATAGTAAGCTCAAAACTAGCAAAGGCATTTCTAAGACAATGGCATTTGTAGAAGGTTCTAAGAATGCTATGTCCTTATTTGTACAATTCACTTTTTCCCATGATTGGATAGTTCCCTCACCTTAATCATGTCTTTGAACCTTGTTCTCTTATCTAGACCGCCCTTGTGATATCATCACCTTTTCTTGCAAACTTTGGTGTATATCTTGAAAGAAAATGCATGACTCTTTTGTTGTTATACATGGATGCTTTGTAGTGATAAGTTGCTTCTTTTAGCTCAGAGATAAAAAAGGATTTGTACATCAAGAAAGCTTATGCTTAAAAGAGCACAAAAGGAAGTACTATACCACAACTTTCTAATTATGTACCTTGGACCCATTTATTTGGCCAATGTATGTACTACAACACCACAACTTTGTATAACCTTAGACCGGTTTAATTAGGTAGTTGTATGTTTACAAGACCACAACATTGCATTATCTTTTCTACCTATACCCATTTAATTGGCTAATTCATAACACTTTTTGTTGGCAATTTTTCATATGTATACACTAAGAATATCCAATGAAGTATTGCAATGTACATTTCTATTTGCTTATGCCTCTATTTCAAAGCTTCACATAGAAGGGTGATATTTCCATAAACATGCCTTAAGGTAAATTTCTATTTGCTTATGCCTCTATTTCAAAGCTTCACATAGAAGGGTGATATTTCCAAAAGCATGCCTTAAGGGGGATTTCACGATGCATTTGGAACACATGCAAAAAAAAAAACAAAATAAGTAAGGTTACTCTCTCTAACCTCGCATGTTGGAGATTACTTTATGTTAGCACATGCAAATAGACTAGAAGTTCCAAGTGAGAGATATAGTTGCACTCAAAATACTTAGAACGAGTAATGAATTATAAAAATGCAAATTTTGTAGTAATTTTTTTTTCAAACTAGTAATGGTTTGTGAAAAGTGCACTTATTTTAATTTTACCATAAGAATGCTCAAATACGCATTGTGAGTTCTTTCAACTTTAAATTGTAATTTTATGAAAGAGAAGGCATTGTTTCCTTAAAAGAGCAGTCTAGTTGGTTGGGTATAATGTGCATATGTGTGAAGTTTTGTAGTTCAATAGTCGGCTAGGCAGATTAGAGGGATTTGCATAGACACATGACTTGTACCTTCGAGGGTCAAAGACAAGTTCAAACCATCACAATTAAAGAAAAAAAATGCCAAATTTCAATTGCATTTTTTAAAAATAGAGAAGGTATCGCACCATAAACAATGAGAGCTTTTTTACACTTGCTTGGATGTACATATTGTGAGAGTTGAGACAAGGTAGGAGTGACTAGTGCTTCCTAACAATGTTGCCTATTAGATCTCATCCTAATGTTTTTATATTTGAGAAACGTACTAATATTATATCAATAAGTTATGGGAGGTTGCTCGTAATACAATTTTCTTAATTGGGAAATTGACATTGGTCGTTGCCTTGAGCTTGAACTTTCAAGGGATAGGATTTGCATGTTTTAACTACATTCCCGGTGTGCAAGTGATTCTCACTCTTGCCAATAAGTTAGGCTTAGCATTGCCTTTGATTTACGAGTTTGGGAAGACTTTTCCTTCGGGGATTGATGTAGACACTCTCAATCTGGCACTTTTCCTGCCTCTAAGATTGAGAAAGACATGGGTGAGAAGTAAGCGCATGTTTATTAATAATGGTGATAATTTGAAGGTAAAGTATGGGTTTCAACCCCACCATTTTGGGAGTATTCTAATGTGCATTTCATGGTAAGGTATGGGTGTCAACCCCACTCTTTTTGCAAGTATTCTAATGTTCTCTAAAGAAAAAGCAATAGCTTGGGCTCCATGATAGATGAAGACAGTGAATTGAAGCTTTTGGAGGTCTTGGGGAAGGGGGTGGGAAAAGCAATGGTGGTGAGAAAAAAAGACAACACATAGAAGTGTGTGGGGTAATGTATCTTAGGAAGGAAAGTGTGGGGTATAACAAATGTAGGCCTATGTGACAAAGGAGGGAGAGGCCCAGCCTCCAGGGGATGAGGCCTGTGTGAGATAATGGATGTGGCCTAGGTTTGTTGCCAGAGGGAGGAAAGCCAGGCAAGGAGGTAAAACTTGAAGGCTTGAGGGAGGGAATCTTGCAAGGTTGCAGGCTTGTTCTGTGTGGCAATAGTGTGTGACTTTCCAAAGATTCTTGGGTTGCATTATGTTGATGTGATTGATTCATTTTTAATCAAAAATATGATTTTTAAAATTAATATACATACCCCTTTTGTTTTTCCCAGACACGTTTTATAAAATATGACATTTCTTTATTTGTTTTCGGTTGCTCCCCCCTCTCCTTTTTTAAAAAATTAAAAAAAAACTTTTAATGCACCCAAATATCGGAATTTTCTCTCTTGCGATTTTTTTTTCAAATATAGAAATAGAAAAAACCCCAGCCTAGTCGAGCACGTTCTTGCCTTTGGAAATTTCAAACGAGCGAGGGAGAGATTTTTGGGTTATTATCACTGCATTTCTTTTCATTTTTGGGATTAAAAAAATATTTCGAGCTGTACTGTAGTTGATTGGTGTTTTTAAAAAATTATTTTTGGACTAAATTGGTGTTTGCCGTGGTTTTGTAACTTGGATTTTAAAATTTTTTGAAAATAAAATCGAAATGCGTTCTTTTCCAATTGTTAAAATAATAATAATAATTTGGAATTTGGATTTGGATGTGGAGTGGATTGTCCTGGAGTGGTTTGTATTTGCGATTGACAAAAACGATGATGAGTGTGAATTTGTAATGGGAGAACGAAAAAGGATGGATATATTTAAAAGGACTCGTTGACTTGCTGGAGAGCAGGTGAAGCCTGGGGAGGAGACCGGGACTAGTCGGTCACCGCCGGTAGACTTGTGGGAAATCTTTATTCTTTGCAGGCCTGCGATCAAATAATGGGGGCATGTGCAGGCGGGGCAGAAGAAAGAGCGGCAGGGTCGATCGTCTCTCATGTTCCTCCTCCGAGTCGCCTCTCCTGTGTTGTATCAGAGAAAGACGCACAGAAATAGAGAGAGAGAGAGAGAGAGAGAGCGCATTTTAGCTGAGGAAGAAGCATAATTGATCCGCCATAGCCGTCGAAAAGGGAGGAAGACATAGAGAGAGAGAGAGAGAGAGAGAGAGAGAGAGAGAGAGAGAGAGGCCGTGCTTCTCTCTCCTTTTAGCGCAAAGCGAGAAGCCCAGGGAGGAAAGAAAAGCAAAACGAGAACGCTATAATAGAGAGAGCTTTTTGTCTCTCTCATCCAGCGCCTCTTCGTCATCATCAACGCAAGAAAAGCAAAGCAAAAGTCAGGCCCTCTCGCCACATCCACCCCTGCGCTTTCAACCTTTTAAAGGCTTCCGCCTTCTCCTTTCACCGTTCCCACATTCCTCATTGGTCAGCGAGAGAGACAGACACACAGAGAGAAGACAGACTGTGCTTCCACCCCTCCCCCTTCCTGCCCCCTTGCTGCTGCACCCTCCATGGGCACCGGGGCCGATGACAATGAAAAGACCATCAGTCTCCAGGCCCTCAATTCCGAGACTGTTGATCTGGTACGCCTCCATGCCATTGTCTTGCTTCAATGCCTCCTATATTGAAAATAGGCTCCGTTAACGTTGCCTCCCTTAATCTGTTCTAGATTCACTTAAGTCTTCTCTTTTTACCAAACCCATCATGTGTGTCAACCGTATTACTACGTCTAGTAGGGACCTTTCATAATTCAAATGTGAACCAGCCAGGGTCTCTGTCAGAAGGATTGTGTAAATTTTTCGGGACCTTCAGAATTCAGACGTGAAGGAGTCAGGGTCGGAAAGGGTTGCCTTAATTTTGCACCTCAGATCTGTCCTCCAATCCTTTCAACTCGGTTAAAGTTTATATCTGTTTTCTCAGGAACACATCCCTATCGAAGAAGTCTTCGAACAACTCAAATGTACCAAAGAGGGTCTGTCGACCGAGGAGGGAGAGAGTCGACTGACAATCTTCGGCTATAACAAGCTTGAGGAGAAATCGGTAAGCTACACACCATCACACTGATGACACTGGCACTGCATGGTATTGTTTCGTGTACAAAAGATTGACCAACATTCTGGTTCGCAGGAAAGTAAATTCCTCAAGTTCTTGGGGTTTATGTGGAATCCATTGTCATGGGTGATGGAGGCAGCTGCAATAATGGCCATTGCCTTGGCCAATGGGCCTTACAAAGGAAAGGTAATACGAACACTTTCAGTCTGCATACATGGCCTATTTTGATTACATCTAATTCCTCAAGCATGACGTTGCTTATTACTGATTTGCAGAGTACTGCCCCTGATTGGCAAGATTTTATCGGTATCGTTGTTTTACTTGTGATAAACTCAACCATTTCATTTATTGAAGAAAACAATGCCGGAAATGCAGCAGCAGCTCTCATGGCCAGATTAGCACCAAAAACCAAGGTTTGTGCAAGCCATGTGATTTGAAAGTGGAATTTAATAAATTGTGAAATTCACAGTTTGGTGAACAGGAAGAGTTAAATCTCTGTGCCTCTTGGGGTTCCCTTCGGGAGTCTTTTCTGTGTAGCTTCATCTAACTAGTAGTAATTTGTGGCTACAGGTGCTGCGAGATGGCGAGTGGAGTGAAAAGGATGCTTCAATTCTCGTCCCTGGTGACATAATTAGCGTCAAGTTGGGTGATATTATTCCTGCTGATGCCCGTCTCTTGGAGGGTGATCCTTTAAAGATTGACCAGGTAAGGTTGGTGTTTGGGAATCATTTGCTTCAGCTATTATCCAGCCAATTTAGAAATTGGAAAGGCTACTAAACTAGCTGCAAAGTTGTGTAGAGTCAAACATTATTTTTTTTTCAGAAAAGAAGTGTTGGAATCAGGATCTTTTCACCTTACATCTGTATGTTTGCAGTCTGCTTTGACAGGAGAGTCTTTACCTGTGACGAAAAAGCCTGGTGATGAAATTTTCTCAGGATCAACGTGTAAGCAAGGGGAGATTGATGCAGTTGTTATTGCAACTGGAGTGCACACGTTTTTTGGAAAAGCAGCACATCTTGTAGATTCCACTCACCAAGTTGGTCACTTCCAAAAGGTAGGTCTTCACAAAAGAATCAAGGGTAATTGATCCTGTCCATTCATCATGAGTTTAATACAACTGTACCGTCACTTTGCAGGTATTGACGGCAATTGGTAACTTCTGTATCTGCTCTATTGCCATCGGAATGGTAATTGAAATCATCGTCATGTACCCTATACAACGTAGAGCCTACAGGGATGGAATAAATAACCTATTGATCCTCCTTATTGGAGGAATACCCATTGCTATGCCAACAGTGCTTTCTGTTACTATGGCCATCGGATCCCATCGCCTTTCACAACAGGTTGATATGACTCTGGATATAATTCTCCAGTGTGTCATCTTTTAAATGCCAAATCAACTGGACCTGTTTATTGATGTTGAATGGTTGTTTTCGCAGGGTGCTATCACTAAGCGCATGACTGCTATAGAAGAAATGGCAGGAATGGATGTTCTTTGCAGTGATAAGACAGGAACACTTACTCTGAACAAACTTACAGTCGACAGAAACTTGATTGAGGTTAATACAGTACCATATTTGTCATTATCTTCACCTTCTGATTCATTGTCAGACACTGCTACATCTGATTTTATTAAACAGGTCTTCACCAAAGGAATCGACAAAGATATGGTTGTGCTTTTGGCAGCAAGGGCATCAAGAACAGAGAACCAAGATGCTATTGATACTGCCATAGTAAATATGCTGGCAGATCCAAAAGAGGTATTTTGCATTGTTACCTCTGACTTGCATGACTGTATCTTTTTGGCAAATGCTTGAGCTCAAAGTTTATCTCCCAGTTATTCTTTACTGTGAAACTTGATCTTTTTGGCAAATTCTTGAGCACTACTATATCAAAGCATTCTGTGCATGAACTCACCCACCAACACTTATGCATCTGCATGTGGGCAACCTGGACATACTGGACTTTGTTATTACTAAGGTGAATCACTCAAATTTCAGGCCCGAGCAAACATCAGAGAAGTGCATTTTCTACCTTTCAATCCAGTGGACAAGAGAACAGCTCTTACATACATTGATGCTGGTGGACAATGGTTCAGAGCTAGCAAGGGTGCACCAGAGCAGGTATAATGGCTGCATGCTATCTCATCCTATGTGGGAATTTTTCTGGAGGAAGATTCATTATGTATATGCTTGTATTGTTAAACTTGCAGATACTTGATCTAGCTCATAACAAAGCAGAGATTGAAGGGAGAGTACATGCAGTGATTGACAAATTCGCTGAGCGGGGCTTGCGATCACTTGCTGTTGCCTTACAGGTGCCATGATGCATACATTGTGCAACATTTTTTTCGTTTAACTTACCAGTAGTACTCAGCTGAACATGATATTTTATATTGTTCAGGAAGTGCCTGAAAGGAATAAAGAGAGTCCTGGTGGCCCGTGGCGGTTTTGTGGTCTATTACCCCTTTTTGATCCTCCACGACATGACAGTGCTGAGACCATTCAGCGAGCTTTGAACTTAGGTGTCAATGTGAAGATGATAACAGGTATGTGTTGTTTTCTTGCTTTTGCGACTGAATTATAAAAGCAATAACTCTCAGCATCTTTGTGCCATGAAGCTAAATATAATGAGGCTCAATCATGTTGTAGGCGATCAGTTGGCCATAGCAAAAGAGACAGGGAGGCGGCTGGGTATGGGTATCAACATGTATCCATCATCTTCTTTATTAGGACAACATAAGGATGAGTCTATTGCAGCTCTTCCAGTGGATGAACTTATTGAGAAGGCAGATGGCTTTGCTGGTGTATTTCCAGGTATTCTATGAGCACAGGGATCAAATGTCTTATTTGGCCTTGAAATGAATTTTCAGTTGATTCATTAAGATGCTGGTTTGTCAAGATACGTGAGGATGAATACTTCAAACTGCTAATTTTGAGTGTGTTGCGTATGCAATGTACATAATGAAACAGAGCACAAATATGAAATCGTTAAACGGCTACAAGAGAAGAAGCACATATGTGGAATGACTGGTGATGGAGTAAATGATGCTCCTGCTTTGAAAAAGGCTGATATTGGTATTGCTGTTGCTGATGCAACCGATGCTGCAAGGAGTGCCTCTGACATTGTGCTGACAGAGCCAGGCTTGAGCGTCATCATTAGTGCAGTTTTGACAAGCCGAGCTATATTTCAGAGAATGAAAAACTACACTGTAAGCTAAACATGCTAAGTTTTGCAATTTTTTTTCTGTTAACAAAAATTTCAGTCATTCTTATAGAGTGAGACTTTTGTTTTTGCAGATATATGCGGTGTCTATCACCATCCGTATAGTGGTATGTTTCAACACTGAAAGGGGAACCATTTCTCTTGGTTTTTTCAGCAGTTTCAAGTTCTTTAACCTTCTTCTTGTTGGCGTATTGCAGCTTGGATTTATGTTGATTGCTTTGATATGGAAATTTGACTTCTCACCCTTCATGGTTCTTATTATTGCCATACTCAATGATGGTATGCATTCAATCAATACATCTCATATTTCAAATTCGTATGGTTTAACTCTCGAAAATATGCAAAACCAATATGTGCTCAAGGTCTTTAATAATCAATGCAGACTCATGATTTTTTATCATTCATGTGCTTCATCCTTTTTGCTGGACTTTCAAAAGTACGTGAAAGTAATGCAGACTGAGGTTTACTTGACCTTGGTATTAGGTACCATCATGACCATCTCCAAGGATAGAGTTAAGCCTTCTCCTCTACCAGATAGCTGGAAGCTCAGAGAAATTTTTGCTACAGGGATAGTTCTTGGGAGTTACCTTGCAATCATGACAGTTATATTCTTTTGGGCTGCTCATAAGACCTCATTCTTTCCTGTGAGTACATTCCTTTCAAATAATGAGAATTCTTGCAGTTTCATTTTGTATCACTAGATGTGACAAGTGAATTACATGGTGCATTGGCCTTTGTGCAGGACACTTTCGGTGTCAAAGATATAAGTTGGAGTCTCAGCAGGCTCAATTCTGCTTTGTACTTACAAGTGAGCATTATAAGTCAAGCACTCATATTTGTGACCAGATCAAGAAGTTGGTCTTTTGTGGAGCGTCCAGGACTGCTGCTCATAACAGCCTTTTTTGTAGCTCAATTGGTATGTGCTTTTATGTTTCATGAGGGATTTATTGTATGAAGTTCTCTTTTTGTGGATTATATATTTATATTCAGTGTTGGTTTACTTATAACAGGTTGCAACTATAATAGCTGTGTATCCTGTTTGGGGTTTCGCAAACATACGCGGCATTGGTTGGGGTTGGGCTGGAGTCATCTGGCTATACAGCATTATAACTTACTTGCCTCTAGATCCTATTAAGTTTGCTGTACGATACATTCTTAGTGGCAAGGCTTGGGATCTTGTTATTGAACGAAGGGTAATGTCTTCTGAACTTGTTGCTCCTGACTTATAAGGCATTTAAATTTTAGAAGCCGATTGATGCTGAAACACCACATCATGTACAGATTGCGTTCACAAGGAAAAAGGACTATGGCAAGGAAGCCAGGGAGGCACAATGGGCCCATGCGCAGCGTACACTGCATGGATTGGAGCCCCCACAACCCACAAACAAACTGTTCTCAGACAAGAGCAGTTACCATGAGCTCAATGAGATAGCTGAGCAAGCTAAGCGCCGTGCTGAAATTGCAAGGTAAGGAGTTTGCAAGAGTCAAAGAAATTTTCAAAGTAACATCTATCATAGTTTCTGGAATAAAAGACTCAACCTTGTAATACTACATGCATTTTTTGATTTGCAGGCTGAGGGAACTCCACACTTTGAAAGGGCATGTTGAGTCTGTTGTGAGATTGAAAGGTCTGAATATTGATACTATACAACAGTCGTACACAGTGTGAGACCAAACGAGGAGCAGCCTTCATACCTTCATACTGGGATTTTATTTATACTTTCAAAGGCATTTCAACAACTGGGATTAGCAAAGCTTTCACAGTGGAGTACCTAAATTGTCTTTGGCAGAGTCCTTCAAGCTGTGCACCACGACAAATTGCAACAGATTGAAACATTAACGAGATGTTTTGAAAATATATCACAAGAAAGCCTATCAAGTTTCTGGGAGATTTTATAAGCTGAGTTTTTTGCTCAAGGTTGGAGGGAACAAAGATGAATTTCTGAGGTTCATTTGTGTTCAAATTCATCAAATAAATAACAATACTTTTGTTGTTCATAATTTTGGTCACTTCCAAACAGTGAGGATTAATGCTATCCTACATTAATACTCTTTTCTCTAAAATTGTAGAGAGATTGAAACTCAGAGTTATGAGTGAGGATTAATGCTATCCTACATTAATACTCTTTTCTCTAAAATCGTAGAGATTGAAACTCAGAGTTGTGAATTATGCCTAACCTTTTGATGACTGTAACATCTCCATGCATTAGAGCCCCTCACATAGTGTTGCAAGGGCTGCAAAACTCTGCTCACACGCCTACATTGCGTCATGTTCAACTTTTATATATGAAGCTGATTCTGGCACATCTCATGAGCTTTTTGCCAGCCAGTTGTCACTCTTCAGTCACTCCATCTAGGATCACTGCATCTCTTTCATCTGCAGGGTGTATTGTACAATTCATAGATAACAAAATGAATCCTCCCTTTGTACAATGTCACCAACGATCAGTTTTTCAGTCCATTGTAGATAGATTTCTACATCATTTTGCTGAATATTCCCCTCTACTTTCTGTAGAACCAGCTTCAAAACTCCAATGGACATGAGTCCTGGCTGTAATGGCAATGAGAAAGGTAGTTCATTCATTAGACTGATACTGAATTTCTGCATTGACATCCTTAAGCAGGACATCTTGTAAGTTGTGATCTCTGCCATGTAGAGCTGCTATAGGTAAAAACCTTAGATTGTGGGACTGGCGGCATGATGGTGTTTCTTGTGCTTCATGTTTGGCGCAGCTGAAAATGTGAAATGTCATTGTGCTGCATAAGGTGAGTGTGTCATTCATTCTATAGAATTTTAAGGACAGCCCAACTTTTATGATTTGAAGGGCTATACTAGAACCTCAAT
The DNA here is from genome assembly GCF_053477565.2 of Lygodium microphyllum. Lineage (NCBI taxonomy): Eukaryota > Viridiplantae > Streptophyta > Polypodiopsida > Schizaeales > Lygodiaceae > Lygodium > Lygodium microphyllum. Next base: position 74,198,489 of record NC_141159.1, read on the forward strand.
CTCCGTGTGATCTCTTGGATGGGTACACTACTCTTCTTATCTTACGTATGTCGATATTTGTAAGGGCAAGCTCATTTCTACCCTTGTGAAAGATAAACGTCCCTTTGAAGGGTGTGCAACCTTCAAATTCAAGCCTTGACTGCACCCATCACCACGCTTTCTTGCAGACAAAAGGTAACCCAATGATCCTGATGATTACATGTCACGGTCAATTTGGGACCGGCATGCATAGTCCTGAACACAAGACACCCTGGGCACATGAGCATGGTCCGCAACAGGTTTCCATCTTGTTGCTGATCGGGAAGGACGCCCCTGTAGCTGTGATGCCGGAAGCTGAACGTAGAGTGAAATCCTTGCCCGACGGACAATAATGGTATGTACCGTCAGGCAAGCAATAGGCAAGGTTGGCAACCAGTGGGGTTTTGCCAACTCCGCCTTTTAAAGCCATTTCAAGCCTACTGGAGATCAACATGACATATGCCCATTTCTCAGATAGGTTCCTGCAAAAATCCGGCACCAATCGGGTTTGCATGTTCCCTTAGATCGGATTAGAGTTCGACAGGCAGCCTTCAACCTGAGCCGCGACGGATTAGCACATGTGCCCAAGGTGGGAGCCATCCTTGGAATGCTTCAAGCAGTACCAGGTGTTCCTGGCCGTGATGCTGCTTGCAGACTCTGACTTCATGTCAGACCATGTGCAGCTAAAGCCAACCGGAAGGAGCGACTCATGGTCACTCACAATTCTCTGCAGCCCACACATTCAAGTGTCAGATCTCTCACCCCCTGCAACTCCTTTTATGAGGCAGTTGGACAGTTCTTTTCCAAAATGAGGTGTTCTTGCGTTGTACTCCGCATTCTCATCGATGAATAGACATCTAAGATAATATTGAGAGAGAGAGAGAGAGAGAGAGAGAGAGAGAGAGAGAGAGAGGGAGACAGAGAGTCAAACCATACAAGGTAGCTGCATCCTTATTATAAAATGAGATGATTCTCTTAAAGCCACACCAAGTGCTTGCCAGAAGCTTCACTTGTGCTGTGATATTTGGTGAGAGACATTCACCCCAAAGGAATTCTCTTATGCAAAATAAAACAAGTGGTCATCCCAAAATTCCACTCTAGGAACCATCTTCAAGCATGAAGCTTAGCTGCATAGCAAAGAGTTTATATTACCTTTCAATACCACTCCCTTAAAGAATCTCAAACGTGGATACAAAGTACCAAAACTCAACTCCATATGCCATTGATGAGAATCGAATTGATAATTAGATCCTCATCTATAAAACATATTGTCAAAGCATAAATGCAAGTAGCATAACACTAAATAAAACCTTTAGAATTATAGGAAAAAAAGGCATATCAAAGTTACAAAATTAAGAGGATGCTCATACGTATGTCTTAATGTTTTGAGATTCTTCTATTAGGGTCAAAAACACTTCAAAAAATGCACTTTTGTTAATCATGGGATTAAGAAAAGGGCTAAAGAGAGTTTGCCACGTGTGCAAGAATATGGCATTCTTGTCTCCTCTTTTTTGGACATAGTAGAGTCCACTTTGTGATTCTCTCTTTCTTTTTAGCCAAAATCTTTTGCTAGTGTTGAAGTCCTTATTTACTTATAAAATTTGACAAATAACATAATAAAGATGTTGTGAAGTTAATGATGATTTTTTTGAAAGTCGAGAACTTTTTAGCACCCAATGTATTTTCATTAGTCTTATTAATATTCCTTTTTAGTTCATTCACCTTTCTCGGCGAGCTTCTTTCTTTGCTTTTTAGTTCATTCATCTTTCTTGATGAGCTTCTTTTTCTACAAATTTAATTTAAGTATGGCATTCACAAGGCGCTCTTCTCATTTAGTAAACTCTTACATTGTCTATAGCCACAGAGCTAATGAAAATTGGGAGCCAAATATCTTTACCGTAAACGATTAGGTTGCCATGCTGCCCTCTTGCAAGGACTCTCACAAGGTGAAAAGAAAAAAATGAGAGGATATTAAACATCATTGGAAGGGACGTATCATTTCTTTCAAAATTATGCATGAAGGGTGGTTTATCAAACAACAATATGTTTACATGGCCAAGGATATGCACTTGCCTCCAAACGAGCGTATTTGCAGCAAACACATTGTAAAACTTGAGTTGATAACGTATGTAATTTTTTTTCTTTTAAGCAAGTACTAATAATGAATTCTTGGTTGTAGATATATTTCTATCAACAAGTACTGAATGGCAACGTATGGAAAGCTTAAGTGGAACCTTTCATACGATTCATAAGGTGTTCATAGATATTATCTATATGATCAGATTGTGGGTTTTTTTTATTGAGAGAAGGTTTTTTTAATATATTATGCATGTTTCGTGGCTTTGTGGAGGGGAGTCGGAATAAATTAGTGTGATTACTTTATCCAAAATAAACTCAATACATTGCTCCCTCATCCACCACATATATGAGTTAGGGTTATCTTAGTACTATGAGAAAAAATATAACAAGTTGGTAAACTAAAAATGGGTCCCTAAAAAAACCAACAAAAAGTTTGTGATGGAATCAAAAACTTTAAAAGACATTGCTATGTTTGAACCAGATCTCGAAAGCAATTCCATTGATAACAGTGGATCAACAATACATATAATTTTAGAGATTTATTGGTTGAGAGATGCAATCAATGCCCTAAAGTTAATAGCAAAAATAAAGGCATGTTATTTGTAATCAACAACACAATCATTTTATATACTAAAAATTTTGAGAGTCAAAATACCTTACCTTATGCAATAATAAACTACAGAATCTAATAATTAAATATCCTTTTTAACAACTAGCATGGACTTGTCCTCAATAGATATATTAAGATAGTCCTCTTCCTCAGAAGTGCAAGAAACATTGATAACCATTTGTCCATAAATGTAACGTGTCCACCTGTTGTCTTCAAGACACGTCTTAGTAGTCCATCAGAAAGGATGTCTAGAAAGCTCCGCTCGGCACTGATGCCAGGAGGCATATTCCACGGTGGATTCCGTGAGGTTTTATGGTGGATTCCGTAAACTTAGATGACCGGGGCTCATACGCAAAGAGGATTCTTTGTGCGAGAAGTTGATGGGGATGCCTGTCCTTTTCGGGCGTTTCATTAATTTAGTGTGTACATGGGTGATTCCATAGCGGGTGATTCCGCAAAATGCATATTAAATTAATAAACGTTTATGAGTTTAGAGTGCGCACTCGTAATAAATTAAGGTTAGGATTTATTTCTAACCGGTTGATTTATTTATGTAGCTGAAGACTGCTAGGTATTCACTTTTGTCGGTTTAATTGTGTTATTTTACTAACGATTGTGAATGCTTCAGTTGATGTGTAGAGATAGCAGCAGTGGCGGAGGAAAGCATTGGAGTCTAGCGGGTTTTCGACCTTTGGACTATATTTTGATAGGCGCCACGCCTATATTTTGTTATGTCTATAGAGACATCGATTATTTATTATTATTTTGTATGCGCTTATGCGCCTGGATATGTTATTTCTATTTGGACATTGAGATTGGGCGTGCCAGACACTATGGGCACCGTCCATTAGCTTTATTTTCTTATTTTTGGTAGAAAGCAAACTCAAAAGCTAAAAGCTTGTCATATTTTTTGTAATTGGGCTATTTTTGAGCATAAAGATTGGAAATATACATTAAATACATGCTTTGTGAAGCGCTCACACAAGGCATGGGGGAGATTGAACCCAATTTGTCTCTTGTCTCATGTCGTGCTTGTTTTTACATGGGTTATTAATGCCTTTATCTATTCCATCTACTGTCAATTCAAATCCTAAGCCTATTCCACAAGCAAATCCAAATATACCCAGACTCCCAGCCATTGCAAATAATGTGACCAAAGCCAAGCCCATCGTATGCTACAAGTGTCACCAACCAAGGCATCTCGCAGCAAATTGTCATTCAAAGAAGCCATCAGCACATATCAACTACCTTGGAGCCATGGACGAAGAAGAGCATGAGGATATGCCGGATTTCACTGAAGAAGAAGATGATCCTGTTACTACTTCCGACACTTTACCAGGTATACCTACTTTACATTCATTGTTGACTATGAAATGTATGGTGCATGGAAAAGAAAGAATTATATTGCATGATGACAGTAGTACGCATGACTTTATTTCAACAAAATTGGTAAAGGAATTGAAATTGCATACTGTACCTACGCACTATCGCATAAAAGCTGCATTTTTAGGTACTAGGTACAATGGCACACAAGAAGTTCAAGATTTAGAAATTCAAATTGGTCCATATATTGAAAGAAGAAATTTCTTAGTTGTCCCATTACAGTCTAGCGACATTATTCTAGGAATGCCATGGAGACACCAACATAATCCCAATATAGATTATTCTACACACACAATGAATATTAATTTTCAAGGAAAATCTATTACATTATTTGGTATGCATGCATCTCATATGTTTCCACTGCTTTCGCATACTCAAGCAAAACGTGCACTACGCAAGAACACTAAATCATATCTCATTTGGGTGAATAAATTGCACGCAAAAGAAACTTATATGCACCCTCAGCATAAGGAATTTCTTGCATATTTTAAGGATTGTTTTGCAGAAGACTTACCACCAGGTTTACCTCCATCACGTCCAGAAGACCATAAAATTGACCTAATACCTGGCACACAACCACCTTGCAAAGCCCCATATAGGCACAATCAAATAGAGCAAAAAGAAATCCAGAGTCAAGTAGAAGAATTACTCAATAGAGGTTTAATTCGACCTAGCAGTTCTCCATTCGGTGCACCTGTGCTTTTAGTCAAGAAAAAGAATAATACTTATCGGATGTGTATTGACTACCGAGCATTAAACAAGATCACTGTAAAGAATAGGTATCCTATACCTAGAGTTGATGACCTTATGGACAAACTGCAAGGATCTTCTATATTTAGTAAAATTGACCTTAAATCTGGATATCATCAGGTGAGGTTAGATAGATCCGACATATTTAAGATTGCATTCAGGACACAGTTTGGTCATTACGAATTCTTAGTTATGCCATTTGGATTAACTAATGCACTTGCCACTTTCAGTAGAATGATGAACCGTATTTTTCTAAAATATCAATATTGTGTGATTGTTTTCTTTGATGATATTTTAGTGTTCAGTCAAAGTGAAAAAGAGCATTATGAGCATTTATCATTAGTTTTTCAATTACTGAAAGAAAATCAATTGTTTGCAAATCCTGACAAGAGTGAATTCTTTAAGACAGAAATAGAATATCTAGGTCATATTGTATCAAAAGAAGGAATAAAAGTTGATCCTAAGAAAATTGATGCAATATTGCATTGGCCTATTCCTAAAAATGTACATGAACTAGGCTCATTCCTTGGTCTTGCTAGTTTCTATAGGAAGTTTGTACGTAATTTCTCATTACTTGCTTTACCACTGACCAAACTTCTTAAGAAAGGCATTGTTTATAAATGGATTGAAAACCAGCAGAAATCCTTTGATTTACTCAAACGTGCATTGACCAATGCCCCTGTCCTACAATTGCCTGACTTTAACCGACCATTCTTTTTAGTTGTGACCGATGCTAGTGGATCAGGAATAGGAGCCGTGCTAATGCAAGACAACCATCCAATAGCATATTCTAGTTCTAAGCTGAAACCCTCTGACCTCAAATATTCCACTTATGACAAGGAACTCTTAGCAGTTGTACAAGCATTAAAACAATGGAAGCATTATTTAATGGGTTCAGAATTCATGATAAAGACCGACCAGCAAAGCATTAGACATCTACTTAGCCAACCCCAAATTTCTGATCGTCATATCAAATGGGCTTCATTCATTCAAAGTTTCCATCCTATCATTCAATACCAACCTGGAAAAGAAAATGTAGTTGCTGATGCATTGAGTAGAAGACCTGCAATTCATAACATTTCTATCATATCTTTTGATTCTTTGATTGCTATGAAAGACACATATCACCAGGATATTACTTTTCATTCTGATTGGCAAAAATTAGTTCAAAATAATTTCATTCCTGTTGATTCATTGTCATATAATGATGGATTCATGTTTTTTGAAAAGAGACTGTGTGTTACTATTCCATTCCGATCTTTTGTTTTGAATGAAATTCATTGTCCCCCATATCAAGGTCATAGAGGTATCATTTCTACATTACGCATGTTAACTGAAGATTTTTATTGGCCGCATATGGATGCAGATGTATCTAATTTTGTTTCTGAATGTTTGATTTGTCAAAGAATAAAAAGACACCATGGTAAACAATATGGATTATTAATGCCTTTATCTATTCCATCTAAACCTTGGGAACATATATCTATGGATTTCATTACTGGCTTACCAAATACTAAATCTAACCATGACATGATTTGGACAATTGTAGATAGATTTAGTAAGCAAGCATATTTCATTGCATGTAAGAAAACTTTAACAGCATCACAAGCAGCACAGTTATTTTTGAAAACTGTTTTTACTAACCATGGATTGTCGAAAGTGATTATTTCAGATAGAGATTCTAGATTTTGTAATAATTTTTGGATTACACTATTTGCAAATCTAGGCACAAAGATTGATTTCTCATCTGCATTTCATCCAGAAACAAATGGACAAACAGAAGCCACAAATAGCACTATTTTAGATCTTTTACGTGCATACACTATCTCTAAGCCTCAAACATGGGATACTCATTTACATTTATTACAGTTTACATATAACAATACACCGCACACATCTACAAAGAAAGCACCTTTTGAAGTTATTTATGGATATAGATTATCTACACCTGTTGCATCTTTGTCTAATAGAATACAAAGTGCCGATGATATTGCTGTTATGCATAACACTATTTTTGATGAGGTTAAGGATATGATTGCTAAAGCCCAACAATCATATACCAAACAAGCCAACAAGAAAAGACAAGCCATGAATTTCAAAATTGATGATTATGTTTGGCTTAGAATAGAAAAGCGTAGACTGCAAAGTGTACATAGACATCCAGTTGTCAAATTAGCTCCTAGATTCTACGGACCATTTAGAATCATTCATAAGATTAATGACAATGCATTCAAGTTAGAACTGCCATCACATTGGAAAATTCATAATACATTTCATATTAGTTTATTGAGACCATTTAGAGGACAATTACCTATCCACCCTGTCTATGAAAACCCACCTTTACTAGAAGAAGAGACTGAAATACTTGAACCAGAAGCCATCATAGACACTGACTATATGACCACTAGAACTGGCCGAAGGTATTCTAGATATCTAGTGAAATTTAAGAACCATCCTGTAGAGGAAGCACAATGGATGCACGCTAGAGACTTAAATGCTTTCCCCACTCTGTTAGCTCCACATTGAGCTAATAGCAATTGAGGTCAATTGCTATCCCACCCCGGGGGTATGATGCCAGGAGGCATATTCCACGGTGGATTCCGTGAGGTTTTATGGTGGATTCCGTAAACTTAGATGACCGGGGCTCATACGCAAAGAGGATTCTTTGTGCGAGAAGTTGATGGGGACGCCTGTCCTTTTCGGGCGTTTCATTAATTTAGTGTGTACATGGGTGATTCCATAGCGGGTGATTCCGCAAAATGCATATTAAATTAATAAACGTTTATGAGTTTAGAGTGCGCACTCGTAATAAATTAAGGTTAGGATTTATTTCTAACCGGTTGATTTATTTATGTAGCTGAAGACTGCTAGGTATTCACTTTTGTCGGTTTAATTGTGTTATTTTACTAACGATTGTGAATGCTTCAGTTGATGTGTAGAGATAGCAGCAGTGGCGGAGGAAAGCATTGGAGTCTAGCGGGTTTTCGACCTTTGGACTATATTTTGATAGGCGCCACGCCTATATTTTGTTATGTCTATAGAGACATCGATTATTTATTATTATTTTGTATGCGCTTATGCGCCTGGATATGTTATTTCTATTTGGACATTGAGATTGGGCGTGCCAGACACTATGGGCACCGTCCATTAGCTTTATTTTCTTATTTTTGGTAGAAAGCAAACTCAAAAGCTAAAAGCTTGTCATATTTTTGTAATTGGGCTATTTTTGAGCATAAAGATTGGAAATATACATTAAATACATGCTTTGTGAAGTGCTCACACAAGGCATGGGGGAGATTGAACCCAATTTGTCTCTTGTCTCATGTCGTGCTTGTTTTTACATGGGTTTTTGTGCTAAAAAGTAGAGTACTTTGTTCTTGGGGACCTTCCGGGATTCACCACGTGAGCTATCTGCGTCCGATCTGCGCACCAGGCACTCCCATGGAATGTTATGGGATTTGCGATCTAGGACTTTCTGCGTTTGCCATGTAGCGGAAGTATTCTGGCCGTTTCCACTTAGGATCGACCTAAATCAGGGTTTTTTCTATTAGTCATTTCCTAAACAACAACTAGTGTCGAACCCGAGCGAACTACTTTACGCAGAAATGCCAGGTTCGAAGCGGATTCACGCTGCACTTGGTTCAAGGAGAATGGGAAATGAGAGGGATGCAAGGCTTGACCTCTCTGCCATAAGGCATAGTCCCATTCCGTTCCCCTAAAACAGCGTAAATCAGGATCATTTATAACTTAGACTCTAGGTCAACGCCCTGTTGTTCGCGTCCTTTGAACGATCTTCTTGCTGTCCATCGTGATTGTTAACCCCAACACGAAGAAAGCAAAAGGAAATAAAAAAGATGCAGGGCAAAGGCAGAAAAAAGGTAGCTCGACTGAAGAAAGAAGAGGAGAAAAGACCAAAAGCGCAAGGGCAACCTTAAAAGTCCAAGGCAGCTGCAAAAGGGGAAATGTGAATTTTAAAATACAAAGGCGCACCTTGAAATCTTGTAAAAGAGTGCCAGGTAGTGGAAAATCCGGAAAGCTAAAATAAAAGACAAAGACAAAGACAAAGGCCAAGGCAAGGGAAATGGAAGGCAAAGGCGCACCAGGAAAAGCTCAAGACAAAACTTGTGTAAAAGAGCGCAAGCGCACCGCGGTTTAATTCAAGGAGCGCCGGGCTCTCACCCGTGCAATTTGTCAATATAGATGGGCGGCGGAAAGGACGCTAGGAAGATAGAAGGACAATGGGAAAAAGAGCCTAGGCTATGGCCGGCCATGTAAAAAAGGGAAGAGGGGATGACTGCTCAAAAGGGATTTAGGGTTTTGTATATAAAGTCGAAAAGTGAATAAGAAGCTCATTCTTGTGTGTGGCTAAAAGTGGCTCTTCTCTTCTTGTTCTTGTTCTTGTTCTTGTTCTTGCTTGCTTGAGCTTGTGCTTGAGAGAGGGAGTGTGAGAGTGTGAGGGAGTGAGTGTGTGAGGGTGAGGGACCCGGGCAGGAGAAGCTCTCCATCTTCTCCTCTCTTCTTCTCTTCTCTTCTCTCCTCTTGTCTTGCTCATGGCAATGGAGCTTGAGGATGGAGCGTGCTTGAAGCTTGCACTTGGATCGTGGAGCTACCGGAGTGTGCAGGAGAGGAGATAACTCGAACGGCATGGAGGTAAGCTTGCTACACCCGTAGATATGGATGGCGCATCGGCTATGTGAGAGATAGCCATTAGTGCTCGGCTTGGAACGCTTGAAACAATAAGCGGTCCGTGGGTCTTGGCGGTTGAGCGAAAGCTCCCACATTTTGGTTCCGTTGTCGGGACCAACGGATTCAATCCTTGAGCGCTTGCGCTCTTCAAATCAAGCATCGAAGTAAGGGTTTTCCCCCGAACCGATGCTTGAGATAGGTAGGAAGTGAGGGGGTTGAAGATGGTATTCGATCTCCTTGGGAAATAGGATTTTTACTTTTTGAGATTGATGTTGTGAGAGGGAGTAGTGTAGGTATTTACTTTGTGATTTGGATGCATTAGAGTAGGAGAAAACAAAGAAAATAAACACTAGGGTTTACTGTTGCAAAACAGGGCAAAAACAGGGCAAGAATCGTGCAAAAGTGGTAAAAAACTCGCTTGTGATGCCTCAGATCGGTAAGTGAGCTATTGGGGACATCAATATCATACCCGGGAAGGGGTATAAGGGCCAAAAGTGGCAAGAAAGGCCACATTGTGCACTGCAGGGTTTCAAGAGAGCAGGAGAGAAGAGGAAAGCTTGGTGAGGGGATCTGCTTCAATCTTGGCATCAGAGAGATATTTGGCTAGCCTAGGTAATTCTACATCTTCCCCTACATGAGTAGGATGGATTTGGAGCTGCTCGATAAGGGGAAAGGCCTCCAGCACCCGGCATGGTGAATTTCGTAAGGTTTGGTGAAAAGATGCACGGCGCCCAGCGCATCTGAGTGACGACTACTCTGGTCCGAGGCCCAGAATCGACCCTTGGACCGCTCGACTCGACCCACTCGGCCACTACCACTCGGACGCCCACACTTGGCCCATTCGAATCGAGCACTTGGACTACCTTAGAGTTCATCCTCGGCCCACTCGGCCACCTGACCCAGCCTCGGCCCACTCGGCCCTTGGACATCTGGGTTCGGACCGGACGAATTTCGCATTCGGACAGTTATATACGGCCCTTCCCAGTCGGCCCTCGAACGTGCCGAACCAGGCACTCGGATCTTGCAATTCGAACCAGTTGGGCCGAGTGTACAGTTTCACCAAATATTCAAAGACCTTGACCTGACGCGGCTAGAACTCAGCAGTGCGAACTGTCAAAAGCCCTTAGGACGCTCAGAACTTGATTCTGGCACAGGGAATAGGTAAGATCGTAGGGCGCAGCTGCTCAGCTCTGCTAGAAGTAGGCAGTTACGAGACTAGGGACTTAGACGCAAACCGCTGAGTGAAAAAGCCTGATTCGACCCAGAAACGAACAAGGCCACAAATTTAGAAAAACTCTGAACCTCGAAATTGACCCCACAGGCTACATAGAGCGAGAGGTGCATCATAGATTCACCACTGGGCCGAAACTTCGAGCAAGTGGTTCAAGATTTGGCTGAACGATCATCCAAACTACACATGGTGTTTACCGTAACCACCTTGTGGGTCGGGGAGTGTCACAACTCTATAGAAACAGAATTTGTATACTTTTTCATTAATTTGTCTATATAATGATTTATTAAATTTATTTCCTTTGCACTAATTAGATATAAAGAAAAGTGCATTGGAGCTGGCCACTGATGAGTGGTCACAGGTTATGGTGGACCCACACGGTGGGTTAGAGAAAAGATAGTTCACAATTTCATCTATATGGCCCGATTGGGCGCCTGTGACTAGAACTCACACGTATCAGGGTTAGACTCACACACAGAAAGGATTGATGCCTTGAAGTGTGGGCTAGATCTACCAGAACAGATAGTTACAATCAACAAGATGGCATGATCATGAAATGCTTGTATAATGTGCATGTGTGGGCTGAAAGCTTGAAATGCACATTTCTTTGCATAGGAAAGTCACATGAAGATTCGGATACCATTTTTGCGATGTACATGGAAAAAGCTTTCATATGACACCCATATTCGGGGGGTCCCTAAATTTTAGGAGGTCCCTAAATTTTAGGAGCCTTGAATTAGCCTAAAAATGCTAGTCCTAAAAAATAGGGATATCATTCTAAAAATAGTAAGTTCTGTACTCTGATTGTGCTTACTAAATTTGGTTGTTTCTATTCTTGACAGTATTCAACCCAAAAAGGAAGGCCATAGAGAAGATACAAGTGTCAAGACACTTGTCACACAAGTTTTCAAGTGTCCCACCACTTGTCACATCTCATGACATGTGGCTGAACACTTGTCTTGTGCTACTCCACTTTCCCCTTTTGTACTAGCTCTTCCCTCTCCTATAAATAAGAGCTCGTTTTTCTTCGTTCAACATCATTTTTCTTTGCTGTAAACTCATGTACAACACCCACAGATAGCCAGAAACTGGCCCCATCCATCCCCATCATCATCCCCCACTTCTCCATTATCAAATTCCTCCATATTTCCTCTTTTATCACTGCTGTTTTACAGGACATCAAGCCTATAAATTCATTACAGCACCTCCTTCTCGAGCTCTTTCTTCCATTTTAGCAACAAAGGGTGTGACTCTTCGTTACTAGAAGAGGATCCATCAGAATAGACACCAGATGACTTTGAAGAAGAGGATGAGCTTCGACGCGATCTCTTTCTTTGTCTTGAAGTAGAATGGGACTGCCTCTTAGAAGTAGTTGGACTTCTTGATCGGCTCCTTTCATTGGTATGGCTTTGTCTCCTTGAAGTAGATGGGCTTCTTTCCTTGAATTCTTTGGGATTCTCAACTTTTTCTAGTTTGAGAAGTTTCTCACTAATTTGCTGATTCTCCTCTCTAAGACTTTGAATGGCTTGAAGGATAGCACTCAACTGATCCATTGAGACTCTTAAGAAAAAAAATATGCTCAAGCACTCAATGCAAGGGCTGAAAAAAACAAACTTATAATTGTAAGCACTACCAGTGTTGGGGGTGAGGACCGAGCCAAAGCTCTGATACCACTGTAAACGCCCCGAACAACGTAGTATGCTTAACAATTATGATATTCGCTTGTTTTCAAGATTTAATATAAAAGAGAATGAACACTTAAAACTGAAAATGAAAATTATTCACAAAATTACAGCCATGAAAATGTAAAAGTAATGGAGACAAGATTGAGGGTTGAAGATGGGCAACCCCCCCTGAAGGAATGTATTTCTGCTCAACCCAAGTCCCTTAGGAAAGAGCTCAGTTACAATCAACCTGGGAGTGAGAAGAAGTAATTCTCACTCTCACAAGATCATGCAAAGATGTACAAACACACATGCATTATCTATTATGCAATGATAAGAACTGATTTCTTTACAGTATGAGAGAAGAAAAAGGGGAAATCAGCCTTTCTCTATCGTTGATCAGCAGTACATGGATAGGGCTTGCTTGGAAGACCTCATCATCATCAAAGGCGTCGACATTCTTCACCCTCGTCTCCATCTTAATCCCCATCAAGCACTTCATCATCTTCAACCTCAACATTCGAGCATGGACGAAGGCATAAGAAGAAGAAGAAGACTAAGTCACTATCTCAACTTGAAAAGAAGATCAAGTTCAGTATGTATGATGGTTCCCAAAATCCTGATCTTCTTCTGAAGTTTATTCGTCAATTTTAAATTTTGTATGGTCGTGACAAGTATAAAGAAAAAGAAAAGATTAAGTTTGCAGCTTTACATTTAACCGACTTAGCCCATACTTGGTGGACGGGGTTGGAATATGATCATGCTGTCCCAAAATCATGGCGGTCCTTTGTTCGCATGATACAAAGCCAATTTCTTCCTGTTCATTTCAAAAGAGATGTAAAAATGGAATGGGATCGGCTTTGGCAAAGGAAAAATGAGTCACTTGGTGACTATACCAAGAGATTGTGGGAGCTACTTTTGAAGGTCCAACATTTCAAGAAGATCAGCAGTTCGGAAAAGCTTAGGAAGTTTCAAGGAGGTTTGCATTTTAAACTTCGTACTGCTCTTAATCATTATCATTGTTCTAGTCTCAGGGAACTCATTGACCATGCTGAGACATGGGAAATAGAGCACAATGGCAACAAATCATTCCAAAAGAATGATAACAAGAGAGTAGCTGACGATGAGGAGTATTCAGCCCCAAATGAAGGACAAAAACAGCGGCAAAAGCAGCCATCAAATCAAAAGAAGATGAAGCCCTATGCACCTCCTAATGCTCCTCAATTTCACTCCAATCTATACCCACAAGCAAAGCAACTTTCCGAAGAAGAAAAGCAACGCTTCATGAAAGAAGGGAAGTGCTTTAAATGTGGACAAACAGGCCACATAGCGAAGCAATGTCCAAACAAGGGACAAAGCAAGGTTTCTGACAACAAGCCTAAGTTGCTAGTGAAAATCAATGCTATCAGTGATGTAGTTGCAAACACAACTCACACTCCAGAGACGCGCAAATTATTAAAAGCTTGGGGATAGTTGCAAGGTAAGCAAGCACTATTCTTGATAGATCTTGGGGCGAATGAAAATATCATTTCCTTGCAATTAGCTAAAGAGCTTGGATTAAAGAATGAAGAGATGGACACTTCGGCAGAAGTTCGCCAAGCTTTAAATGCTGATGAAGGTGACACAGTGAAGACTGTGATACCCTACATTGGCAAGCTCAAGTTTCAAATTCAAGGCTACAGTGATGAAGATACCTTCTGTATCGGAGACCTTGATGGTTGCGATGTGATTCTTGGCATGCCCTGGAATCATAGAGTAGATTCAACCATCTTCTCTCAGAAAAAGAAGGTAGAACTCACCAACAAAGGCAAGAAGTACGAGATCCAAGCTGGAGTTTCTGGAGACACCATACCTATGGTAAGCCATATGCAAGTCTCTAGAGCAATTAAGGATTGTGTTCAATGTTGTCTGCTTTATGTCACTGATGTAAAAGATAATATGAATGCTGAAAACCAAGAGCAACTTCAGCTCTTGGAAAAGTATAAAGATTGTTTTTCGGAAGATCTTCCTTATAAGCTTCCCCCAGAAAGGCCAGAAGACCATCATATTGATATTATCCCGGGCAGTTCTCCTCCTAATATAGCACCATACCGTGTGAGCCGTCCTCAACAAGAAGAAATCAGAAAGCAAGTCGAAGACCTACTCAACCGTGGGCTAATTAGGCCAAGTAGCTCACCATTTTGTTCACCGGTTCTTCTTGTTCAAAAGAAAGATGACACATTCAGGATGTGCATTGATTATCGAGCCCTCAACAAAATCACTGTGAAGAATCGGTTTCCTATTCCCAGAATTGACGACATTTTGGATCGTCTAGGAGGCTCAAAGGTTTTCAGCCGCATTGATCTAAAGAGTGGTTATCATCAAATTAGGGTAATACCACAAGATGTACACAAAACTGCTTTCCGTACTTCATACGGTCTTTATGATTTCTTGGTGGTTCCTTTCGGATTAACCAATGCACCAGCCACCTTTAATCGAATGATGGAGCGCATCTTTAGAGGGCATCGACAATATGTCGGTACTTTCTTTGATGATATTCTTGTCTTTAGCAAGAATGAAGAGGAGCATCATCAACACTTGGAAATTGTTCTACAATTACTACAACAAAATCAACTCTTGGTAAATGGTAAAAAGAGCGAATTTTTCATGCATAAAATAAATTACCTTGGGCATGTCATCTCTTCTGAAGGGATTCAAATGGATCCTGAAAAGATCAGGATAATCCAAGAATGGCCTCATCTTCATGATGTACATGAGGTGCGATCGTTTCTTGGCTTATGTTCTTATTACCGCCGCTTCATCAAGCGTTTTGCACATATGGCTTCTCCACTTCATGACCTTACAAAGAAGAAGATCTCTTTCCAATGGAAGGAAAAAGAGAAGGCAGCCTTCACAAGGCTGAAAACAACTCTTACTTCTAGACCTGTTCTTATCATTCCAGATCTGGTAAAACCATTTATGGTGGAAGTAGATGCTTGCGGTGATTGTATTGGTGCAGTGCTAAATCAAGAAGGCCATGCCGTAGCCTTTGAAAGCCGCCGTCTAAATGATGTGGAGAAAAGGTATGACATTTATGAACAGGAGCTCTTAGAGGTGGTTCATGCTTTAAAGATATGGAAACATTATCTTTTAGGCAATGAATTCCTTATTAAAACTGATCATCAAAGCTTGAAGTATTTCAAGACTTAAAAGCATTTGTAGGAGAAACATGCAAGATGGGAAAATTTCTTGTCTATGTTTCATTTTCAAATTATGTACACTCCAGGGAAACAAAATGTAGTTGCTGATGCACTTTCTAGAGTGCCTCGCATTGCAACTATCACAGTGGCTCATCATGAAGATTTTCAAACGATGAAGAATACTTATGATGAAGATACTGATTTTGCAGCAATTTGGTCAAATTTACAGCAAGGAGGTTCTCATCCAGATTATTCCATCAAAGACGGTTACCTTCTCATGAACAATCGCCTTTGTGTCACTCTTCCTGTTTGACAAAAGGTGCTTAAAGAAAGTCATGAACCCCCTTATGCAGGGCATAGAGGGAGGGCAGCCACTGTAAGTGCAATTGAGCGCTACTTTTATTGGCCAACATTACGAAGAGATACACATAACTTCATTGAGGCTTGTCTGGTATGCCAAAAATCCAAATATGATAGGCAGAAGATTCCAGGATTGTTGCAACTTCTTCCAGTGCCCAAAGATCCATGGGAATCTATCACAATGGATTTCATCTTAGGTATTCCAAGAACACCTCAAGGTCATGATATGATTTGGGTCATAATTGATAGATTCAGCAAACAATCACATTTTATTCCATGTCATAAAACATTGAAATCCGCACAAGCTGCAAGACTTTTCATTCAACATATCTTCAGATTACATGGTATGCCTTTTGAGATCATTTTAGATAGAGACTCCAAATTCACAAGTAACTTTTGGCATGCTTTATTTGAGAATTTGGGAACCACTTTAAAGTTATCCTCAGCTTTTCATCCTCAAACTGACGGCCAAACAGAGGTGATGAATCTCTCTTTTGGATATGTTGAAAGCTTATGTTAGTGAACATAAGTCACAATGGGAGAAATATCTTCCATTATTGGAGTTTGCTTACAACAATACAGTGCACTCATCCATAGGGAAAGCTCCAAATGAAATAGTACAGGGTAAAGTGATTCCTCCTCCAATTATTCGCACTAAAGATAAGATTTTTGCTGCTGATGAGTTTGCTTCAGATTTAAAGACCGCAATGGATCAAGTTCGAGCCACTATCAAAGTTGCCCAAGAGCGACAAAAGAAGCAAGCAGATAAATGAAGAAGACCTTTGGCCTTTGAAAAAGGTCAATATGTCTTGCTAAAGTTTGATAAAAGCAGGCTCAAACAAGGTTCTGGTCAAAATTCATCTTTTCCAAAGCTCTCTAGTAGATACTTTGGACCCTTCAAAGTGATTGAGAAAATAAATGAAGTTTCTTATCGACTTGAGCTTCCTGCTCATTGGAAAATACACAATGCTTTTCATGTAAGTTTGCTAAAACCTTACATAGGACCAGAACCAAAGGAACCCATTACTGAAGATCCCCCAGAGGTTGAAGAAACAGAGCAACTCTTGGAACCTGAAAACAGATGCACAGTGGGTAGATGAAAAATTCATGAAGGATTACCCAAATATTCTACAGCAATATCAAGAAGCTTTTCAGCTGAGGACAGCTGAATAAAAGCCAGAGGGCTGTCACAACTCTATAGAAATAGAATTTGTATCCTTTTTCATTAATTTGTCTATATAATGATTTATTAAATTTATTTCCTTTGCACTAATTAGATATAAAGAAAAATGCATTGGAGCTAGCCACTGATGAGTGGTCACAGGTTATGGTGGACCCACGCGGTGGGTTAGAGAAAAGATAGTTCACACTTCCACCTATATGGCCCGATTGGGCGCCTATGACTAGAACTCACACATATCAGGGTTAGACTCGCACACAGAAAGGATTGATGCCTTGAAGTGTGGGCTAGATCCACCAGAACAGATAGTTACAATCAATAAGATGGCATGATCATGAAATGCTTGTATAATGTGCATGTGTGGGCTGAAAGCTTGAAATGCACATTTCTTTGCATAGGAAAGTCACATGAAGATTCGGACACCATTTTTGCGATGTACACGGAAAAAGCTTTCATATGACACCCATATGGGGGTCCCTAAATTTTAGGAGATCCCTAAATTTTAGGAGGTTCCTAAATTTTAGGAGCCTCAAATTAGCCTAAAAATGCTAGTCCTAAAAAATAGGGATGTCATTCTAAAAATAGTAAGTTCTGTACTCTGACTGTGCTTACTAAATTTGGTTGTTTCTATTCTTGACAGTATTCAACCCAAAAAGGAAGGCCATAGAGAAGAGACAAGTGTCAAGACACTTGCCACACAAGTTTCCAAGTGTCCCACCACTTGTCACATCTCATGACATGTGGCTGGACACTTGTCTTGTGCTACTCCACTTTCCCCTTTTGTACTAGCTCTTCCCTCTCCTATAAATAAGAGCTCGTTTTTCTTCATTCAACATCATTTTTCTTTGCTGTAAACTCATGTACAACACCCATAGATAGCCAGAAACTGGCCCCATCCATCCCCATCATCATCCCCCACTTCTCCATTATCAAATTCCTCTATATTCCCTCTTTTATCACTGCTGTTTTACAGGACAACAAGCCTGTAAATTCATTATAGCACCTCCTTCTCGAGCTCTTTCTTCCATTTTAGCAACAAGAAGCAAGCCCTATCCATGTACTGCTGATCAACGATGGAGAAAGGCTGATTTCCCCTTTTTCTTCTCTCATACTGTAAAGAAATCAGTTCTTATCATTGCATAATAGATAATGCATGTGTGTTTGTACATCTTTGCATGATCTTGTGAGAGTGAGAATTACTTCTTCTCACTCCCAGGTTGATTGTAACTGAGCTCTTCCCTAAGGGACTTGGGTTGAGCAGAAATACATTCCTTCGGGGGGGGAGGGGGGGTTGCCCATCTTCAACCCTCAATCTTGTCTCCATTACTTTTACATTTTCATGGCTGTAATTTTGTGAGTAATTTTCATTTTCAGCTTTAAGTGTTCATTCTCTTGTTTGGGGCGTTTACAGGGAGGGGATTGCCCCCCGGACCCCTGCACAGGGGGCTCTGCCCCCTTTGCACCTTCCCCAAGTAGGTTGGAGAGAAAACGCGCGCCGTGACAGGCCCTCCAACTTAGACCCTCGGGCAGTAATGGCTCTACACGAGCATGGATTCTCACTTGAAAAGGAGCAACCAAAAGCCTGCACCCGAATAGAGGCAACTAGAGACCGTAGAACCTCAATGGGCCAATCTAGCCATCAAGGGCAAAAAGGCCACACTAAAAGGACACATGTACATTGTGTTCAGACTGCGTCTAGTCAAAGCAGAATGCAACATCATCAAGCTACCAATGCGGGGATGACTAGACATGACAGTCCTGACGATAGATGTACCCTGAGCAGCACTGCACAAACAACCCAAGATCTCCATAGAGAATCCATGTCTGACTGTGCAGCTAGGGACTCAAAGACATGTATCAGAAGGCTTGAAGCTGTAAACCAAGACCCGGACGATGAAGACATAGTGCCACCTGCTTATCTTAGGGTCAAACTCACCGCAAAAAGAGAGCATAGTGTTGATGCTCTCATTGATGAAGGAGCAGATTTCAATATCTTGACTTACGAAGCATGGACTTTACTAGGTCAACCAGAGCTCAAACCGACTGATGCAACTCTTAAACCTTACACAGAACACCCACAAGCACTTTTAGGGAAGTGTAGAATCCTTGTAATTATTGAAACAGAAAGCTTGCCAGTCCTGTTCTATGTTCCTCCAAATAGCGAGAATTGTGAAAAGGAAATCCTCCTAGGAAGGCCATTCAAAAAGGCAACGAAGTGTGAAGCCGACTATATAGCACAAAGGATACACCTAGCACTACCAGGTGTGAGGATAATCACGACTTTTAGCAAGGGTGACCTCACCAAACCTCGAGGGAAGGGCAAGGAGCATTCTGACATACCAAGCAGGCCTAGTAATGAGAGCAAGGAGTTGTTGAAAGAGTTGATACAAGCACAAGTTGAACAGAGAGAACCAGTGAGTGAGGCCATACTTGAAACAAAGAGGTTAGGAGACAAGCCCAAGGATAGGGCTTGGACTTACAGATATCGTAGAAGATCACGAAAGAAGCCCAAGCCTTATAGACGAAGGCATCCATGGAGAGCTAGCACGACGCCACGATGGATATCCAAGGCGTTGCTTCGTGCTCAAGGGTATTATGCAGACAACTGATGGATTTGGGTACCGAAACCCCCTGCTAAATCACCTCGGTCAGGAGCCCAAATTAGATCAAAAGAAACGAGGCATGGGAGGAACCCTAAACGAAAATCCGAGTCTCGGACCAAAAATATTGGAGTGATTGCGCCCCTCACGATTGAAATCAAGAAACAGAACATGACCCATCAAAAACTAGATCCTCAGCCTAACATGCTTAGCAAGCAGATATCAGAGGGATCTGTCGAGTGTGCACGAGGTCCACTAGTGCTCAAGGAGCCTTTGACTTCCCAAGAGGATAATGAGCACCACAGGCACAACGTCACTCATGATAGGGATGATTGCTCAGCAAAGCTAATGACAGAATCCTCCAACAATCACGAGAAAATCATTCAGCCGGCTGCCTAAGAGTCCTAGGTCTCCTACGTCCTCTCTTCCCAAATGGACCCAGGAAGCACAACGATAGTTGTCAATGGCAGGGGCTCACTCCCAATCTCTGTCTCCATCAAAGCTTCCAAACACCCAAGAGGGGAAACATGACACTAGCCGTAGCTCTCGGCCCAAGGATATGCCCGTGTGACCCAATGTGACTGGATCAACTCAGGATCGATCTACACAGGTGAATGCTCAGAGGACAACAAAAGACATGACCACGTCCGATCGCCCTAGGGACTTGACACTACGATCCACCAAGAGTAACCAGGCCACTGGACTAAACGCCACTGCTTCCAATCAGGGATCGCAGCAGTCACAACCCTCGGCCGTGACTACACCCCTTGCAAAACGTGTCCCTAACAATTCATCTGTGGAGGAGGTGCCACAATCAATATCCTTGACAACTCCAATCCGTCCCAAGCATGTAAAGCCTAGGCTCAAGGAGAAACCCCTCGAAGATGTGGCCAAGGAGATGACGCATCAACCCACTCAACCTAGCAAGGCTATTTAGCGGGCCGTAGCTATGTTCCATGCGGACACAATAGAGAAAGGAAATGCTAAGGCCCAACCAGGCACAACAACGGTTGACCTAGTCCAAGGTCCTGAACCATTGAGAGATATGCCTTCACTGACCAAGAGAAAGAGGAGAAAACAACGCAAACAACAGCAGCTACAGGTGGTCATGGACCCCAAGAGCATTGAAACCAAGAGTGCTGGAAAGCTGGGGAATAAAGCATCAAGTCCATCCACCAATGAACCCATTGATGTCTCTCCTAATAGCAGTGAAACCTCAGACACATCCGTGTGCTCTGAAAAGTTAAAGCAACCATTGCCATCAACAGTTGCTTTCAACACTCAATCCACTGACAATAGAACTCTCATCTACCAATCAAGAGTGGAGATAACGCTGTCACAACAGGGCGACAAATTCATACCAGTCACGTCCAAGGAGAACCATGATGCAATGACGAAGCCTCAAGAGAAACATGGAAACCCCAAGCGCATGAGCACTCCTAGCATTGACCAATCTTGCTCTTCTAGGCCTGAGCCCCCAGCTACGCTAAAGCCCAGGCAAACTCCTAGAACCTTGCATGAGATGGCAACCGAGCAAGCCCTCGTTGAACATAGAAGTGTCGCAGAATGCCTAGCTGAGTTGGATGCCAAGCTCAAGGTGTTCGCATGTGTTTATGTCCTGGCAAAAATGAGCGCATTCCCTAAAGAGCAGCTCAGAGAATACTTGCCCTTTCCTTTATCTTGGGAAGAGCAAGAACATCTTGACGAGCACTATAGCAGGCTCCTGCACGAACGCTTGCTACTCATCTCGGGCGAGGAAGCCGACGAACTGCGCTTAACTGTCACATTCAATGAGGCGCTCTGCCAACCAAATCTCTTAGAGATAGAGCAACTAAAGCAACTGTCAGAAGGCCGAAGTCGATTTGAATAGCGTTGGTGTGAAAATCGCGTTGCAATGGCCGAACTAGGAGCTCAGATCATGATAGTCTCTGAGGAGCGATTGGCCAAATGGTGATCCCAAGGAGACCTAACCTATGTGGCACCAACTTCCCTTCGAGTGCTGACTGCCATTCGGGGCATGGACTTGGCTGAACCAAGCCAAAAAAACCCTCTGCTTGATAAGATTCTCACTGAGGAGGAGTTACATGTCTCTAGTAGACTCGGACAAGGTTCCATGCTGCTCGATGTGGCAAAATATCTATCAATATTGAGTAAGATGCCACGTGTACTAGATGGGTGTGCCACGCTTCAGTACAATCCCGAGTTCTACAATTGGTTTCTATCCTCATGAAGTGACAGGGATTCGAAAAAATGTATATATATAAACAATGATTTTTGTGTCACCCTGTATAGATACTATCAACACACACAAGCAATAAAAAGTCAAGCGCAGACAGAAGAATCGGGGCCAACAGGATAGGCTAGTCCGGTCCCCCTTTCACATGATCATGTCCGCCTCCGGGAAAGGGTCATGCACCCTGCATTGCCACCATGGAAAGCCCTGACCAACATCTCTAATGATGAAAGCAGGGCGCAGTCCCTCTCTATACACCTTTCCCTTTTCGGCCTATCCTTCTGAGGATGAGCCCTCCCAAATGTAGGACCGCCAACCGATGTAACAGCGTGAGTCAAGATTTGCTAGTAGCTAGAGGCTAAATGGACACCATTACGGGGGCCATTCCCCTACAACAAGTACAATATGTTCCGCACCTTCTCTTCTAGTAATATTTGTTTGACAACCCACACTGAAATCCCTCCTACGCGAATAATCTTATTCCGTATTAAGGCCTAACCCTTGGATTGCAGCTTGCAGGCCCTAGAAGGAAAACATGGAGAACCACGAGTAGCTGGCGTGCAGAGACGATCTTCGCAGATGACGGGAACATACTGCACGCGCCCCTCCGGTGCGCTATGTGCCCACTCTCAAGAGATATGCAAAGAAAGGCGGACCTAAATGGCACCGTCCCGGATGAAGGCCTAAAAATCCTCAGACCAGGAAAGTCGAAGCTCAGCGAAGCGTGCAAGCCGTGGCAACACCAGTTGCACAAATCCCCCACGAGTGCTCGAGCACCAGATGCCCAAGGGCAGGAAAGGTGATCAGGGACAGGGAAGAGTTCAACGAATTATTTAAAGGCATTTTGGAAATGGTGGCAGCCCGGAACTGTACCATCCATGTCCCGGCCGACATGTGCCCTGCCCGACCTCATGACAATCCCGCACCAGCACCTGCCCAGTTGCCCAACCAATCGGACTTGCCCCACCTAGTAGAAATCGACTAAGCCCTATGATGTACAAGCAGTTTGATAAGTTATCAAGACCTAACTTCTTGTCTTTTGATGGGTGAAAGGGCAAATCCCCACTTTCTCTTTTTTTTCCTATATAGTAAGTGGTTTAGAGTTTCTTGTGAGATAAATCCCAGGAAAAGAAGAAGCTTATGATACACATCCACCTAGTTATTGAAGCCGCGCATAATTAAGGGTGCATATTGGTCGTTACTTTTCTCTCCACCGCAGTCGTTAGATCGTTTCATCAGTACTCAAGAAGCTTCATCCCTGTCACCCAGGATTTTGGGGGGGTGACTAATCCCTTGGAGCTCTTCCATGTTCTCATCAAGGTCATGTCTACCCATTGAGTCATTGCCTATAGCATGGTTATTTACATACTCCATATTCACCTCATAAACTACACATTTCAACAAGATGACCCATTATAAATAAGAAAAAGAAGAATAAGATAGATAGTATAAAACAAAAGCAGATAGTTCTTACTCTTTGAGAGATGTTGGTTGTGATCCTAACTCATGGCCACTTTGAAGAGTCACTAACTAGATCTAGCTTTCACATAAGTGTTGTTTGTCAATGAGGGTGGCAATGAAATGAAGGGGTTCATATTGGTACCATGCAAGAGGTAGCATGAAAGAAGCAACCATAGCTTGGGTCAAGCTCTACACTCACGACGGGGGACACTGCAATCGTACCGATATCGCAACAATGGCTCCCCTAACAACGAGGCTAGGGCCAAATCATCACGGTCATATCCATTTCCTGAGCCACCAAGGCTTGACATGTTCCGACCCATTGAAAGGCTCATAGCTTCCCGTATTGCAATGGTTGTATTGTATAATAATAAAAAAAACCGCACCTACGGGTCCTTGAATTAGGTGCGTCTAGTGACCTTGGTCGGCTAGCTCCGTCCCTAGTCCCCTAGCCCCCTAGCATCACCCACAATAGTTCAGGGCACATGAAGGGCAAAACAGCCCTAGGGAGCTTGTCTCTCTTGTGGTTAGACCTGTTACCTTGAACCATACACAAAATTCCCACTTCCACTCTGCCTTAAACCCATGGCAATCACTTGGGGCATGCCCTACACGAACGGCCATGAATAGTACACTGTCCCCATCCACAGGCCCAATGTCTCCCACCTACGGCTCGTACACTATCCCCGTGCCCTATCCTGCTACGTCTACAATCACGAAGCACAGGATGTCGCACCCACCTTCACATGTACTTCTTTCCACCATGGACCACTTTGCTTCATCCGCACGACATTATATGCTACCGGGCCGCGGTCTTCTACCTACATAATATCTAAGTATGCACGGGCACTCACATAATATCTGCACGAAAGTCTATACATAGTTTGGGTCCTCAAGTGCAGGACAATACTCCAAGCTTGCTTAGAGTTCGACCTGTCTCCCAAACTCATCAAAATATGTCTTGTGCATGCTAAGTCGACTAGCACTACCCCTTAGGGAGAGATCACCTGAGAGGTTGTCCACTTGCAGGTATTCAAGACTCCAACGGCAGCGCCGTCAACTCTCCATCAACGCTCAACTCTAAACTCTTGTCCTTCACTCCATCATCACAATCACCCGACAATCATTATGCACAAACTCCACCAGAAGCATCCCACGCACACCAACCCCCGTGCCAACAGCTATGGGTGGCCATTCCCAACAAAGAGTCACCCTATCGCCACCTACAACAATCATATCACCAAGCCAATCGGCACAGCCAGTGCCCCCAACTACCTTCATTTGCACCAACCTCAGAACTCCCCCAAGGCAAACCACAACCATCCTTGCCACCCACGTCTTCGGTGCATGCTACCGCCTGCTACCTACGACGGTGAGTGCCATGGGACTGGCACTCGTCTAGGAGGGGGTAATGTTAACCCCAACACGAAGAAAGCAAAAGGAAATAAAAAAGATGCAGGGCAAAGGCGGAAAAAAGGTAGCTCGACTGAAGAAAGAAGAGGAGAAAAGGCCAAAAGCGCAAGGGTAACCTTAAAAGTCCAAGGCAGCTACAAAAGGGGAAATGTGCATTTTAAAATACAAAGGCGTACCCTGAAATCTTGTAAAAGAGTGCTAGGCAGTGGAAAATTCGAAAAGCTAAAACAAAAGACAAAGACAAAGACAAAGGCCAAGGCAAGGGAAATGGAAGGCAAAGGTGCACCAGGAAAAGTGCAAGACAAAACTTGTGTAAAAGAGTGCAAGCGCACCGGAATTTAATTCAAGGAGCGCCGGGATCTCACCCGTGCAATTTGTAAATATAAATGGGCGGCGAAAAGGAAGCTAGGAAGATAGAAGGACAATGGAAAAAAGGGCCTAGGCTACGGCCGGCCATGTAAAAAAGGGAAGAGGGGATGACCGCC
This sequence comes from Lygodium microphyllum, assembly GCF_053477565.2. NCBI lineage: Eukaryota > Viridiplantae > Streptophyta > Polypodiopsida > Schizaeales > Lygodiaceae > Lygodium > Lygodium microphyllum. The sequence goes on from NC_141159.1 coordinate 74,223,821, forward strand.
CAAAAGGGATTTAGGATTTTGTATATAAAGTTGAAAAGTGAATGAGAAGCTCATTCTTGTGTGTGGCCAAAAGTGGCTCTTCTCTTCTTCTTGTTCTTCTTCTTCTTATTGTTCTTGCTTGCTTGAGCTTGTGCTTGAGAGAGGGAGTGTGAGAGTGTGAGGGAGTGAGTGTGTGAGGGTGAGGGAGGCAAGATCCCCAAGGGTTTATTTGTTAACCCTATATCCTGGGTTAGGGCCGTACCCTATTAACCTGACTTAGTCAATGCCTTAAGTTCATATATTATTCCAATTTATTGATTGGTCCTTTGCTTCCAAGCAAATATCTAATCCTCATATCTTGGTCACTTTACCCAAGAAAGATACTATATCAGGACAATTATTCATCCTCTTGCAAGATAAACTTGCATAAGAATCTGCCAATCTCATTCCGAGGAATTGGCCATTCTCTTATGATCAAATCACAAGATCATGCGACTCTGCAACTTGTTGCACAAGTGTCGTATCGATTATGGGATTATTCTACCCATCAACGGTGTCTTCTAATCACGGTATCATGATTAGATATAACAATCCGTTTCTGATTACATTAGGCCGACATTGTCGGTCCTAGGGTTTTGAGTTTCATCTTTTTAGCGAGAGATTCTTAGGAAAAACCCTAGATCACTTCTCGCATGTATGTTCCAATGTCCCTACATTCCGTGAATGTGGGCAAGTCTTTAGGGTATAGGAGTTTCAGCTTTGGCAATACGAGCGACTAGGTCACGTCCTCAATGTGTTAAATCCTAGTTAGCTCTTTGAGATATGTTACATTGAATTAACCCTTCCTAAACGAGTACTTCGCGGTTTTAGGTGTTTAGGTTTAAACTAGTTTAACTTGTCTGGTCTTGAACATGATTCATTGTCTACGTATAAGTTGATTTACAAACCCTAACCTTTCAGGTTAAGATCAAGGCATAGGCATAATTCCAATTGATCATCCTATAATATGCAAATAAGATTCGTGCTACTAAGCTTTAGGATTTTATGTTTTGACATGCAGCCTTTTTCTACTTTCTTTTCCGAATGAATTTGTCGTATACTGAACTTACACACCCTTTCGTTGATTTAAGTTTTTAGGCCACTTGCCTAGAGTTAAATCTTCTTCATGCAGTCCTAGCAATTTCCTATGGTTGCTAGCAACTTTCTTTAAGAATCATTTCGAAAAGATGTTCAATAATGCGATATGCGGTTCATTCTTTCCATGCTAGAATATCATAATTCCGTTTTGTAAAGATGGGCATTAATTAATCTAATTAATGCATAAAATCCATTTGCTAGAAATGCATAGAAATCTTATGCTCACTTTATTTGTGTTCATTTTATTGAAAAAATACTAACGACCGAATTCTTCCATCGTGAGCTATTTCTTTTAAATTAGTCAAAGTATTTAAAACGAAAGATGCATCCTATCTCCAAAAATGATCCATGCATGATTGAATTATAACGACGTAAATCAAAATTAGGAAGAAAAACATGGACTTGTGGTGAAATGTCCACATGGATGTTAGGAGACGATCCTCCTGCGGTTGCACCTTGTGCTTTCATAGGAGCCATTGCTAATGCAGCCTTTTCGTCTTGGATGCAGATTTATGACCTTGGCCATCTCCTTTGCATGCGAAATTCCCTTTGTGATTCCACTGTCCTTCAGAATCAAACCTTAGAAATGGAACTTATTAATTTCTCCTTCCTTTCATAGAAGCTCCAGAGTGCAAATTGTCTACATGGGAAGGGGTTTAGCACTCGGGATAATTGGGAGATTGTAGGGAATCCAAGGGGAAAAAAGGCTTGATGAGGCTTTTTAAATGCCTCGGATAGGATGCCACGGGAAAAAGGGTACTAACCGGACTTTAGCGGATTGAAAAAAAGGGGCAAAGGGTATAAAGGACCTTAAAAAGGGATGTTTCCATGGAGGGGGAGAAAAGAAACCCACGGGAGTTGGGTTTAAATCTCGGGGAGGGGTTTTAAGATCTTTCGAGAGTAAGGCTTATTAAATCCACAGGAAGGGCTTAATGGCCTTTTTCAAATTCGGATGAGACCCCACGAAAAAAAGGGGGAAAGCAAGGGGTGTGAAAGACCTTCTAATGGAAGGCTTTGAAGAGGCCACATGAAGGGGGGCTTCTTAGGAGGCTTTAGAAGCTTCCTAAGAAGCTTCTAAAGCTTCTGAAAAAATGTGGAGGCCCACGTGGAGGAAGGGAACAGCAGATCAACGACAGCGTGATGACAGGCAGGGGTGGACTGCAGCGGTAGATGGTGATGTGATTGCGGGCAGGGCGGACTGCAACGGCAGCTTCAATGGCGACTGGGCAGCGCCTCGTTTTTCAACGGCAGCAATAGTGCCTTGGCTCCTCCCTCTCGACAGCAGTGTCCTCCGCAACTTGACGGCCCCCATGGCATTTATAGCTGAGGGAGGGGACCTTCACGCCCCCACGCGGCATCCTGCATGCCCTTGCCCCCTCCATGGCATCCAGCAGGGATGCTTATTCATCTCGCTTTCCCTCCCTTTCCCCTAGCAAGCACGATAGTCGACTGGGGAGAAAGGAGGGAATTAAATTTTTTTCCCATAATTCTAATAATAATCTCCTCCCAAGAGAGAATTTTATGCGGGAGGAATCAGAAATTTTACATTCTCTCCCCCTTGGAGGAATCGAGGTGGTAGGCGCATTCGTAAGCCCTAATGACATAACTAGGAACTCAAAGTGCCCATATCTTGTGTTGAAGGCCGTCTTTGGGATATCTTCTTCCTTGATCCTTATCTGATAGTAATCAGATCCGAGGTCAATCTTGGAAAAGATATTCGCACCTTGAAGACGATCAAGAAGCTCATCTATTCTAGGAATAGGGTACTTTTTCTTGATAGTTGATTGATTCAACCCTCTGTAATCAATACATAGTCGAAGTGTTCCATCTTTCTTTTTCTGGAACAGTACTGGAGCTCCCCATGGTGAACTGCTAGGATGGATGTAGCCCTGATCTAGCAGTTGCTTGAGTTGTTCCTTCAGTTCAATTGCTTCTGGTATGGACATTCTATAGGGTCTCTTCACAATTGGCGCAGCTCCTGGTACTAGCTTGATCTCATGATCCACTTCTCTTTGAGGCAGAAGTTCTGTCAACTCTTCAGGAAATACGTCCGCGTATTCCTTTAGCCAAGAAGGTCCTTCACTAGACTCCTGCTTTTGATCTTACTTGTTGAGCTTAATCAAGTAGACAGGTAGTCCCTTTCTGACTCCCTTTATAATCCAAGATGCTTTGGCCAATTGAATTTTTGGCACTCCAACCTCACCTTGAGTTGCGAGTAAATCCCCTTCCAAGTTCCGAAAGGAAACTTGGGCATTTACACAATGAATGTGGGCGTCATTAGGTTTAATCCAATCCATTCCGAGTAGACACTCATGAATACCTAAATTCATGACTCTGAATTTGACCGAAGTCGCCTTTCCTCCCAGAAAGAATTCCACCTTAGCAGTTTGCTTGATACAAAGTGACCTCACGACCATTTGCCAATTCCACAAGCAAAGTAGGTACATCTATTGTGGCTATTCCTAATCTTTTTGCACAAGATGGTGAGATAAAGGAATGTGTACTGCCACAATCAATCAAGGTCTTGAAGCCTTTACCTTGATAGTCCAACGGTGTTAGAATCACCGAGAACTGGTGATTCGGCCCTTTCTTGTGAAGAGCGGCATGGACTGTCGCCCTTTCAAACTTTGCTTCCATGGTTGGATCTTCTTCTTCTTCGCACATCTCCCTGTTGGCAACACAAGCGGTTCTTCCTCTACCTCGGGTAGTGGCTCCCTGACCATGGCCAGTTCCTTGGAAAGATGCTTGGTGATGTCCTCCTCCAAGCTTGGGACATTGCCTCTTGAAATGACCGGGCTCGTTGCAGTGGAAACAACGGAGGTTTCGGCCATTGCTTTGAGTAGGAACAAAGTTGTTGACCTTATTGGTCCTTGCTTTCTTTCTTTGTCCCTGATTCTGACCTTGAACTTGCTTCATTTGAGGCCTAAATGTTCCTCTGTTCGGATCATTATAAGACCAAGTTTTGCTACCTCTTCGTCTAGCCTGCACCTCCTAAATTATAGGGATAGCTTGAATGAGTGGATCCTGTAGATCCGATGGGCGCATAGATTCGAGGTGGGTATTCACTGGAGGGTTTAAACCAGTACAAAATTTCGACACTTGTTGTGTCGTGTCCATCTGTGGCACATACTTAAGAAGTGAGACAAATTGGAGTAGTATGTGTCAAGAGTGAGTCCTAGCTGTTTTAGCTCGTAGAACTCATTCATTTTCTGCGTGCGATACGCAGGTGGTAAGTATCTTCCTTGCACGGCTTTTTTCAGCTTCTCCCAGGTAACGGATCCTTCCACGATCCCTTGATCTTTGCACCATTGTTTCCACCAAAGCCTGGCTTCGCCGGTGAGCTTCAGCTTGGCGAGCATAGCTTGATTGGCGGGTGCAGTACCAACTTCTTCAAAGTAATCCTCCATGGATTCAATCCAAATTTCAGCATCTGCTTGGACGGACCTGCCTCTCTCGTCAAATTCGGGTGGCTTAATCTACTTGAGAAGAAACTTCTTCTCCTGGATTACAGCAGTACTTGATGTAGGAGGCGAACTGGGATTTTGTACCTGGGGTTGTGCTTGGATAAAGGTTTCTTAACGTTATTACTCGTTAATCGTTACGATTTATATTTCGTCTCCACTTCAGTTATCAACCAAGCAATCTAACCACTTAACTTCTTATCAATTCTCATGAACAAACAGACATTTGATAAAAAGAAGTCTTATTGTATTTATATGGGCATAGCCCTTTTGGAATACAACATTTCTTGCGATGATAAACCAACTGTTTACATTTATTTGGGGAGAATAATGTTGTATTACATTTATCTACAGGAACTGGATAATAGTATGGTTTCGGGTCATGGATATTCAGGAATCGATATGTCATTGGAAGATCATGATCATGGTATCCTTCCCTTTGGAACCCATTCTTCTCATGGCGCCCCAACACTTTAATCCTGTCGTCGGCGTGGATTACACGGGTTACTTCCTCATATACATATGAGTTCAACTCAACCCTCCGACCTTGAATATGTAAAGTTGAGTTTACGTGAGCTTCCACAAAAATGAACAGTTTCACGACTTTCAAGTCTTCCAACCACTTGATCCTCTTTAGGTTGGTCTGTAGGTATGCAAACCAGTGGGCAGCTATATAGTAGATTCCTGAGGCACCCATCCATCTTCGTTCCATGTACAAAGGTAATGGATTATAGATACGCTCTAGGACGTTCATCATCTCAATCCTTTGTTGATAATCCGGGGAATGCATCGTAGTCATAAACATGACGTGGAACACTAAGAATCCGTTCCATGCTTCGTAATTCTGCAAGACAACATCGAAAGTAATGAAATGTTTGGATCGCAACATTTGTTTTACTTTATTTTTATTAAAATTTCTTAAAAATAAATCCTTCATTGGTTCGCTCTGATACCAACTGTAACGTGTCCACTGCCTGTTGTCTTTAGGACATGTCTTAGCAATCCATCGGAAAGGATGTCTAGAAAGCTCTGCCCGGCACTCTCATGGAATTTTATGAGGTTTGCGATCTAGGACTTTCCGCGTTTGCCACGTAGCGGAAGTATTGAGGTCGGTCCTAAGTGGGAACAACCAGAATACTTCCGCTATGTGGCAGACGCGGAAAGTCCTAGATTGCAAACCCCGTAACATTCCATGAGAGTGCCGGGCGGAGCTTTCTAGACATCCTTTCCGATGGACTGCTAAGATGTGTCCTAAAGACAATAGGCGGTGGACACGTTACAATACACCTAACCCATTCTCTTATAATTAATAGGGCCAAGCACATCGATATTTCTCTTGCAAACATCATCCTCGGTTTCTATGACCTCTTGTGTTTTTTCTTCTTGGACAAACTCTTGTTGGGATGTAGTCCTTGTTGGGTATAGATGTATCACATCCTCGATCTTTGGGCCTTTTTCTTTCCTAGACAAATTTGGGGTTCATTAAGGATCTCAAAGGCTTTTTTATCAATAGTAGGCAAGGGCCTCAATACCTTGTCGAACATGTACCTTATTGTGCTAATCATATTAAAATCTTTGTTCATCAAGGTGATCTTATGAGCATGAGTAGTAACAATGTAAGCATAATTCATAAAGTCAATAAAAAAGTCTTCAAGTACCTCCTAAAAAGAAAGAATCACTGTAAGCTACCATTTCTTTTGCAGGTCAATTTTAGTCAACACTCTTGATAATCTATTAAGAATATCCTTGATAACTTTGATAAAAGCTGTCTTTGGAATGACATGCTTTAAAGCTCTTTGGGCCTTTCTTATCTCAGTAAAACACTTCTACATATAGTAAAACCTAGATCTATTCTTTCTCCTTGGCTTGGAAGGCTCACTTCCTTAAGTAAAAGAGGGTATAGATTGATTTGTTGGTTGATTAAGTACTCTAGGGGAGATTGGAACCTTGGCAGTTGTTTGCTTTGTCCTTGTCATCACTACTGCCTGAGAGAAAATGATAGGAAGAGTAATTAAAAACTATTCTCTGGTATGGTTGATACGACATGGAGAGGATAAGTTGATACGACGCAAGAGCAGCAAATCCAAATCTCTGCATGGTCATATTCATGTTGTATCGTGGAGCAGTTGATATGGTGCGAGCATGGCAAAGCATAACCTTTGGTACTATACTTCTCACTCCGTGTTGTGGATGACATGATATGGCTAGAGAGCGACACAACGAAATCTCTGTAGGGGTCCTCCTTGCTCCGTATCGTGGAGGAGTAAACATGCGCGTGCAAAGTACAACCCCCTTGTAATAATTTATTTTTTGTGAGACCTTAAACCTATTAAAAAAATTCTAAATTTTTTTCCATAAAGTTATTAGGCTCTAAAAAAAGTTAATTTTTTTTTTCAGTTCGTTTGTTATTTTATCATGATATGCTATTTTAGGGTGATTTTTTGGTCATTTTTAGGTCATTTTTTGCTTATCCTCTCCATATTGTATTGACCATACCAGCGAATAGTTTTTTTTACTAATCTTCCTGTCATTTTCTCTCAGGTAGCAATGATGATAAGGACAAAGCAGACAACTGCCAAGGTTCCAATCTCCCCTAGAGTACTTGATCAGTCAACAAATCAATCTAGACCCTCTTCTGCTCAAGGAAGTGAGCCTTCCAAGCCAAGGAGAAAGAATATATATTGCATTTTATTGTAGTATGATTTATAAAGACATATTATTGTGGACTAAGGGGGAGCATCTTGTCATGCTTTGTAATCCAATGTGGCATTGAGGGGGGGGAGAAGGGGGTATTGAGAGTGTATGCATGTGAATCTTCCTAATGCTATAGAGGATAAGAGGAACTGAGTGTGAATGGGAAGGGGAAACCCTAACCCTAAAAAAGCATTTAAAAATCACAAAAAATAGGCCATTATGATATAGTACGAATAGGGGGATTGGGTCATCATGCAACCCCCCATTTGCGCTATATTATGATGGCCTATTTTTTGTGATTTTTAATGCTTTTTTAGGGTTAGGGTTTTCCCTTCCCCTCAAGGCCACAAAAAAATAAGCAATTATGATATGGGGCAAATAGGGAGGTTAGATCATCACCCAACCCCCCTATTCGAGCCATCTCATGATGGCCTTTTTTTGTGTTTTTTTGGGGTTAGGGTTTCCCCTTTCCCTAAAGACCATTCACACTCAACCTTATCCCTTACAACATATAAGGAGAATTTTCTTCTCTTTTTTTCTTAAAAATAGTTTTAAAATAATAAATGGGCTCAAAAAATTCTTAAAAATTTTCTAAATTTTTTAAATTCTAAATCTTTTATGAATTTTTTTGGGGTTTTTTGGATAGGTGTAAGGTCTAGTTAAAAAAAAGATTATAACATTATCAGAGAGTCACATGTGACCATTATCCTAAAGCTTAAAAGTTTTTGAGCTATTCTTTTGCTTTTTTTTTTTACATATCATTATATAATTTGGATCCAAAATAGACTATCTTTTTTAATAGATATTGCATTAGTATATATTTGCTATAGAAATTCTATTTTCTTTAAGAGCTTTAAAAATATATAAGAGATATGAATAGTTATATATTTTTGATTAGAGAGAGTATCTTCTTGAAGAGTCATGGAAAATAGTTTATCTTTACTAAATAGTATATTTTATCCTTTTGAGCTATAGAAAAACATTGAAGAGATATTGAATAATTATATCTATTATCATGGGTTTTATATAAGAATTTGACTACTAATGACTTATTTATTCAATTCCATTGATTTATCAACAATTTATGTTATTATATAAATGACTCTACTAATAATTTATTTATCTAGCTCCATTAACTTGTCAAAAGTTCATGTTATTTTCATGTAGAGCACTTTGTATAACATCATATAATACTCTTTAAACTATTTTTAAAAAATAAATAAGATCATTAATGCTATAGAGTAAAGGCGATCTATAATCACAATTTAAGATTATTTTGATGGTCATTTTTTTTGTGAAATTGAGATATATTACATTTGAAAGAAGATATACAAGGATAAATCATCAATAATAATTTCAATTATAAAATCAGTCTGCATTAGAATCAGAGTTTTGAGAGAAAGAAATAGAGTCAAGTCCTTTCTATTTTTTCCTACAAATCAAGGGAAAAGATCTTAAGAGATTTGCAAGGATATGATATCATGAGTAATATCATCCCATGACATCAAGCCACCATTTAGATATTGAAATCTGATAGTGCTAATAAGAATTGCAATCGAGGATATTGAAACTCGATAGTGCTATTAAGAATCATAGTTGAGGGTATGGTGAGAAAAAGACTCCCAAGAGCTAATATCAAGTAAGAAGTTGTATCCTTCATATTCTTTGAAGCATCTTGCACACATAAAATCCTCTTAGTCCTAAAGTTGATATGATACACAATATCACTAATACTTTTATCTATTACTTGTTTAATATTTTTTATATTTTAAGAGACTAAAAATTGAATAATAAACGTTTTTAATCTATTACTAGGTAAATATTTTTGTCTCCCAGAAATCAAAGTACTTCATTTTTTCTAATTATAATATATTATCATTGTCTTATCCATTAGTGCTTGCTAAAAAGTTGATATTACAACATTGTATGATGAAGATATTCTATTTTCAAGTGCCAAGATCAATGTGAAAATTTTCACTTTCTATTCTGTTAGCTTGAGGTTCATCCTTAGTATATCTATCCCTACCAATTTGTATCAACACCATGGGACTCGTTTACCCATTTTCTTATTAATCAAATTGAAGGGATTGAAGAAAAAGCTTGGATTTGGTTAAAAAAAAATCTTATAGAATGAATGTCTTAGGGGTCAAAGTAAAGATGTGGCTTGGATGTCCCAACCTAGTTGGGTCTGCTGAAAACTAACAAGATGATCTCGTTTCAGGTCCATGGAGGACCATATCTCTAAGCTCTATTGACAAGTAAGTGGTGTTAGTCCTCCGTGTAGAGACTCTTTTGATTGTTGATTACCTTCTCAATATTTTGTGAACGAAGACGAAGGGAGACCGGGGAGACCAATGTAGACTACTAGGCATTTAATGACTGACCTCTTAAATGAATAATACATTCTCTCATTAATCACGTCTGAATGGCCAAATTTGGAGGGTTCATTCTTTTAAAACCTCAACTAATTAGTAACTTAACTTACAAGTGTCATTTTTGAAACGTTTTTGGCCCTAATGCTATGCTTCAATTGCTAGAGTCCATATTTTGTACACTACCTCCCTCAATAGGAATCAACATTAAAGCCATTTGCACTCTATCTAATTGCTTCATATTGGATGTTCTAATTTTGTTTGGGATGGAGAATTATCTTTCACAAATAGCAATGCTAGATCATTGAAGCAATGCAATTTGAATGCTTCTCACATAGCCCTCAATTAGAATTAATTCCACAGCCCAATATTATTTAGAGCCAAGTTTTTCTAGTATAGGAGATGTTTCACTTCAAAAATATGAGATTCTCTCAACAAACCCATGCCACCAACCACATCTTCATATATATGGCCATCTATATCTTTTGGAGGAGCATAATGCTCAAATCTCTCTCTCAAAGCACCTAATAATAAAGAGCAATACTTCTTTTGAAAAGTAAGAGTACTGTGCAAACCAATCCCATGGCACATCTCTATAATAGAGAAATGTGCAAATCAATTCCCATGGCACGAAGAGCAATACTTCTTTTGAAAAGTAAGAGATGTCCAAACCAATCCCAACACACATCTCTGCAAAAGAGCAATGTGCAAATCGATTCCCATGGCACATCTCTATAACTTCACCCTATGAAGATATGCACCTTTAATAGATGATCCCAAATATGGAAAATGACTTGTTTTTGAGCCATAGTTGGGAAGTCTAGGATAATATTTCATACTATCATGATTCAATACATTAACACCCACAACTCGGAACTCCAACTCAATGGTCCCTATAGCAACATTAATAATACCAAGGATAGTTGTTACAAGTATAAAATCATATTTGGATGTGTAAAATATGATACACGTTGTTGTGCTGCTACGCGCACACAGTGTAAAAAAATCTAGAGTGTAGCTTTCTTATTGATTTAGAAATCCAATGCCATTTTAGACATTAGTGTTAGTGTCCATGGTTCAAAAATATTAGATTTTTGGACAAGTTTTAGACAAATTTTGATATTATCTCTTGTAAAAATCCATAAAACTGTAGACAACTTCTAGATTAGGATGACATGTAAAAGAAAGCATGTAGCTTTTAGCCAATTTGAGAGGATTTTATGTAAAAATAGAGATTGACGAAATCATGCGACACGCGATCGCTGTTTTCAGGCAGTAAACAACACTCCAAAGTGGTAGATGAAGGAGTGATCTGGTGGAATTCTAGCCAAGTATCCAGGTATTTTACTCCCCTTTTGGAGCCAATGGAAGCATCATATTGGCAATCTGAGCAGCATAGAGGAATGTATTATTTTATACACATTTTTTTCTATTAGAGTTTTATCTTCTCATAATGTAGGAATAAACTGACAGGCTTAATCTCTGTCCCTTCTCTTCTGTCTACTCCTCTTCCTGAATCTCCCTTCACCCTATTGTCTCTTACCCTTGTGGTGGACTTTTGACACCAAACGCTTCGACACTGTGTTAGGGGAAGTTTATACTATCATAAGAGGCGAATTCCGAAAGATATTTGGGCTGATTTGGGACAGATATCTTCAACCATATTCAAAGAATTAGGTACAACAATGTTTTTTAATTAATTTCTTACTCTACAGAAGATATCTTGTCAAAATATGCAAGTATTATGTGCCCCTATGTAAGGGAAATGTTTGTAGATCATTCATAGATGCTTTGAGTTGAATTAAGAGGAGCTTTTTCTCTTATTTCTTGGCTATGGTAACTTATCCTTATCAAGAACTCAATTTGAAGCTCTCTTGAAGCAAGTCTCTTTGCCCTACAAGCCTTGCAATTGACTTATAAGCTTTTGTCCCTAACAGTCTACATTGAATGTAATCATGCAAAGTTGATTCATTCTATGGCATCATATATGAATGATGGAATGCAGAGTTGTTTATGATACATGACATCATATTGTACTTGATTTTATAATTTGTGATTGCTCTTACAATCAAGAAAACAAGCTTGATTTGAGTTAGAACTTATGAGATAATACTCTTGTTATCTTTGCTAAGAACATGCAATTGGAAGCTCTATTAACATCTTCAAGAACTTGGCTTGAAACCTCCAACCCTTCTCTTATCTCTACTATCACCGGAGTCTAAGCTCTTGAACCCCCATACATTCTTCTCTCTCCCTCAAACCCCTGTGATTGATTGTGAAGTACCTCTTGAACCTTCAAACATTCGCTATAATCTACTGATCTTTTGAAGACATATCTCCATCTATCTTGTCCAGTTTTCTTGCCAACCCCCTGTGGTGACCTTCAACCCTACGTGCTGCGACATTGGTGAACCTGACGTGAAGGTCGGTTGTAAGAAAACTTCAAGATGGGGGATTCTTCAGGAGATACTTTGTAAGAGTGTATGTATACTGCAGCAGACTCAACAACAATAAATCCAAATGTTACAACAACAACAACAAAGGCAAGATGAAGAGAAGATTGATTCCACATCTATTAAGGCCCTAGAGGAAGTTGGTCGGGAATTAATACAATTTAATGGTCAAAATGTCTCTATTTTCATTCACTTTTATCTTGAGAAAATGTACCGCAACATGCATGGAGTCACTATTTTGCCAGACTAGCTTAGCATGGTCTTCAAGAAAGAAATCCATGGTCTTTTTTAGTGAGATGTGGATTGGGCCGCATTCAAAAAATCCCTACGCGAAGAATTCTTCTTAGAAGACTCTGGTCTAATGATGAAGAAAAGTTTCACTGATTGGGTTGAGAAACCCAACAAAGGTTTAGCTGCAACAACTTTATACCATGAGTTTGAAAGTAAATTTGGATAACTTGATGCTGAAGACCAGCAAAGTATGGAAGGTTAGAAGATTGAATTATTCCTTAAGGTTGTAGATCCCATTTTGCAAGAGAAGCTTGTTGATCGCCTAGAAGATGCTACCTCTGAATCAGGAGTCAAGACTGCATGGACAGATGTTACGGATGTAGTTAACATGATTGCTTGAAGAGAGCGGATGTGACTAAGATTGGGCTCTACTTCAACTTCAACAACTCCATTGATGGAGCTTGTTCCACCTTCAAAATCCCCTATTCCTTTGACTAATCAACCAACTCTTTCTTCTTCTGTTCCTTCTAAAAATGATGTCATGGATGAAGAACAAGGACGATCATCAACTCAAAGACCCATGAGAGAAGGCTATAAGAGGCGCTGTATTTGGTATGACAACCAATAACATGACAAGAGGGAGTGTTCTGCCTTCCGTGAGGCTGAAGCAAAAAAGCTCGTCTTTTGGAAAGATAAAAAAATTCATGCAGCTGAAACTGGTCTTCCACTGGAGCCAAATTTTGGCAATGGTGGAATGAAGAAAAGATTAGAAGATTTAGCTGTAAAGAATGCCTACAGAACAATTGATGCAGCTACCTATGGGCTGCACATTGAGCCAACTAAATCAAGTTTGAAAGCATGTAAAGCTAATGTGCAATCTAAAGTATGGATGTAGGCCTTAGATCAAATGGAACGCGACAAAGTATCCAAATATGATTTGACTAACGCCAGTCAGTGCATTCGAGGAATAATTGGTTGGAAAGAACCAGTAGATTATTTTTCTGCATTTGCACATTTGGCTGATATCAATCATAAAGAAGTCTTGATTGAAGAAAAGTGAAGAAGAGAAGATGAGAACCAGGGCCTTCCTCTTCTGGCCCTCCGAAACGGGTAATGAGAAGAATGCCTGAACAACCAAAGCTTGTTGAAAATATAACCCTAGATCAAGGGATGGAAGATGCGCCACAAATAAAGAAGACCGAAGGAAAGAAGAAAGGAAAGCAGCCAGGCTACAAATTGCAGTCTAACATAGAATTTGCAAACCGATCTCAAACGAGTTCTAAAAGAACAAATACTGGGAAGTAAAATTGAGTTCACCTTAGGTGAAATTCTTGGAATTGCCAAATGTGAATTCCATGATGTAATTATTAATGTAATCAAAATAAAAAGACAATATGTTGGTGATGATGTTGAAGAAATAGTGCATGCTTTTTTGCAAGCTCTTCGAGTCTTTGTGCAAGATGAAGAGAAGCTGACTGCACAAGAAATTTAGCTTGAAGCAACTAAAGAGTTAATTGCAGCAATTGAAATCGAAGATAAAGAAAGTATGGATGCAAAAATTAAAGAAGTGAAGGTTGAAAATGTAATGGTCAATTGGTCCAAACCAGTTGGGTAGCCCATCTCTCAAAAAGAAGGTCGTCTATAGCACATGCATGATGAGGAAGAAGCCCAATTCATTCCAAGCAACCACTATTCCTGTACACATTGGGCAAGAGCAATAATGGAGACAGTCATCAAAATTGGAGAAAAAGAAACGCCATATATTGCACTCTTAGACCATGGTTTTGAGATAAGCATCGTGGCAAGGAGTCTCTATGAAAGCGGTGGTTGGCAAATGAGAGTTGCAAACAACTCTTCTGGAGAGTTATATGCTGCATGTCCTACTGTGCAGGTAACTATTGGAGACATAAAAGGCAAATTTCACTTTTTTGTTCAAAACTCTTGTAGTTACCCTATCTCTCTTGGGCAACCTCACATTTCTGAAGCTCGCTTCTTGGAAACAAAAGCTCTTGATGATGGTTCTTTCTATGCTCGAATCTGAAGAAAGGATAATGAAAGAGCTATCCAATTTCTTATTGTGTGTGTTAACCATCATCGAAACAGAGACATTAGGGCCAAAAACGCTTCAAAAAATGCACTTTTGTTAATCACAGGATTAAGAAAAGGACCAAAGAGAGTTTGCCACATGTGCAAGAATATGGTATTCTTGTCTCCTCCTTTTTGGAGATAGTAGAGTCCACTTCGTGATTATCTCCTCTCTTTTAGCCAAAATCTCCAAACTCTAATATGTTTTGGTAGTCCTGAAGTCCTTATTTACTTATAAAATATGATAAAATCGGTTATGATAAAGATGTTCTAAAGTTAATAATGATTTTTTTGAAAGTCGGGAGCTTTTGGTATCCCCAATATATTTTCATTAGTCTTTTCAGTATTTCTTCTTTGTTCATTCGTTTTTCTCAGTGAGCTTCTTTCTTTGCTCATTTGCCTTTCTCAGTGAGCACTTTTCTCTGCGAATTTAATCTAAGTATGGCATCCAAAAGGTGCTCGTCTCGTTTAATAAACTCCTGCACTGTCTATAGACAAGGAGTAGACGGAAATTGGGAGCCCAAAACCTTTTGCATAAATGATTGGGTGACCATGTTGCCCTCTTGCAAAGGCTCTCACAAGGTCAAAAGAAGAAAAAGAGAGGATATCAAACATCACTGGAAAGGGTGTATCATTGCTTTCAAAATTACGCATGAGGGGTGGTTAGTCAAAATGCAACATGTTTACATGGCCAAGGATATGCACTTGTCTCCTAACGAACATGTTTGCCAGCAAACACATTGTAAGTCTTAAGTTGATAACATATATGACATTTTTTTTCATTTAAGCAAGTATTAATATCAAACTTTGGTTGTAGATATATTTCCATCAATAAGTAGTGAATAGTAACCTATGGAGAGTTTGAGTGGAACTTTCAATGCGATTCATAAGGCGTTTGTAGACATTATATATGCTGATGAGACGATTGGTTCTTGTAGTGGCAGGAGAATTTTTATATATTATGTACAAATGTGGTTTTGTCTAAAGAGGGTACATATAGACATATCAAGGATTCCGTCTAAAGAGGGTACATATAGACATATTGAGGATTTGCCATTGCCAAGTCTCTTATCTCTAATTTGGGAGGTTCCTGATAAGGCAATCGTGCATAGTTTTAAATTCAAAATATGTCAAGATATTCAAAAGTCCATGATAGCTGGAAGGATCTCAAGAAGAATACGCTTGTCATGGTTTATCCCCTTACATATCTTTGTGGGCTACTTCAAAATAGCAAACTTACAGAGAACAAAAGTATATTGGCTAAGTAGAAATTTTGCACAAGTAGAACTAGATAACATTATAGGAAGGCTTTGGAAATCTAGAGAGGTTGACCATAAGGGCGACACCATGAGGTGTATTGTATGCCCCCAATCCTTGTCTTTGTGTTATAATATAGCACGACAAAATCTTGCTTTGGGTTTTGATTAAGGAGATACAAACTTAAACTAGGCATTTGGATTCCCTTGGATTCTGATATAGATTGTGTGCCCTTCAATCTTAAGGTGCAAGTTATAGAAAATGAGAAAAATATCACTTCCAATTGGAATCTTAAAGATGTAAGGGATACCTTCGAGATGCTAGACTGTACATCCCCAGAATATACATTCAAAGTAAATGACAAAATAGTCAGCAAAAGAGTTGAAAGGACTTTCTCTTGTATGAGTTGCTTGCCTCCCACAATTGTAAGCTTCGAACCATAAATATGAAAACATTAATGACATTTACATTTGACAAAAAGCTTTTCATTAGATGAAGAGTCACAAAATTGAAGTGTAGATATATAAGGATCTTGCTTCATTTGCATCTATTTGTCTTCTTTCAGCTTTGTAACTTCTTCATCACTTTCTGAAAAAATATCTAATCTCCTTGCAATGGCTTTTTCACTTTGGTTGGTCGAAGAATTTGACTTGAACATGGGGCCTCTTCTCTTTAGGTGGCTAATGAGGAGATGGATGAGAAAGTGTTGGCATTTCTGTCTTTTCGAAGCTTACCTTACTTGTCTTTCTAGATGACTTGCCTTTTGCCTTACTCTTAGGTAAGGATTTCAGTGGAGGAGAGTCAGGGTCGACAGGCGTGATTGCCTTGTCCAAAATTAACTCAATACATCTCTCTCTTATCCACCATGTGTATGAATTAGGATAATCTTGGCACTACAAGGAAAGTTGTAATAAGTTGTAAGGGCAGTGATAGTTCGTACTTGTAGGGAATTAAAACAAAGAAATGGAATGATTATAAAAATTTTGATGATAATGTAGTAGTTGTGAAAACTAAAAATTGAAAGACATGTTGCTTAAAAAAGAAAGTGAAAGATACTTACATTAACCCCATCTATCTTGAGAATATTTGAATCTATTGTCCTACAAACATTTGAAATCACTCTCCATCCACAAGAATATGCATCAAGGGCACTTCTTGTAAGAGAAAGCTATATGGTTCTTGAGGATCAGCAAGATCCTCATATGAGGTGTCCAAAAAGGTAACCGCCAACCTATCAGCACTGTAAATGGAAACAAGTTACTAAAAAAAAAAACAATAAACCAAAAATTGAGGATTATTAATAGTATTCAACACACATTTTTGCTTGGATGTGGATACTAGTAAGAGAGTTCATAAGGATAATTTCTCTAGTGAGAATATCAATATATATTAAGCTCCAATGTCCTTTGCAAAGTAAAATGTCAGTAGGGAATGTATACTACTAAAAAGAAGTATACATTAAGCCCTTTGCAAAATTGCATACATTTCGACGTAAGGAAACAAAATATTATAGTTTGTGATTGAATCGAACGTTTTGAAAAATAATGTTTGAACGAGATTTTGAAAACAATTCCATTGATAACAATGGATCAACGATAAATATAGTTTTAGAGATTTCTTAGCTCAGAGAAGCAATCAACACCCTAAAACTAGTAGCACAAAAAAAGGAATGTCAATTGTAGTGGACAATACTATCATTCCATTTAAAAAAAAATGAGTCAAAAAGCATTACCTTATGTAACAATAGACTATAGAATATGACAATTGAATATCTTTCTTAACAAACATGGATTTGTCCTCAAGGAAAATTGTAACGTTTCCACTCCTCCGCTTGTGGGACATGTCTTAGCAGCCCATCGGGAGGAGGGTCTAGAAAGCTCCGCCTGGCACTCGCAAGGAATGACACAGGGTTTGCGATCTAGATCTTCCCGAGTCTGCCCCAAGCAGAAGTGTCCGGCCTTTCCCACTTAGGGTCGACCTGAGGTCATGGTTCCTTTCCTATCAGCAAGGTCTCTAGGAAGAAGCTAGTGTCACGCTCTAGATGGACCACTTTGCATAGAAACAACGGAGTCGAAGCGGATCCATGCTGCACTTGGTTCATGGAGAATGGGAAACAAGAGGGATGCGAAACTCAACCTCCTTGCCATAAGGCATAGTCCCATTTCTTTCCCCAAAAACATCATAAATCGGGATTCTAACCCTACTGATATTAGGTCTTCATAGTCTTGTTATCTTGTCATTTGAGAAAAGTTCCCAGCTAACCGGGACCACCCTTTCGTAGGACAGACCTAAATCACGTCCACCGCACTTTCCTCAATTTGCTTTAGTTATCTAATTACCTACCACATTACATTTGACATGCAAAAGCAGCTTCCTTAATTAATCAAAGTAATCATGGGTTCCTTCACGTAGCTTAGACATTGACACAAAAACAATGTCAAGCAAGTTCTTTTTTCTCCAATATCTACTCTTTATTTATCATAACCCCGAAGTACATCCAATATCATGCCCGAAGGCTATCCCAGCAATCTACAAGATTGCTGCTCTAAGTTCCACCCATTGACTAGTACATGAGCCTCGAGATCCCATCTTGAGTCACATTGGCCTCTTGTGCGGGATCCGGAGGTAAGGAATTTACGGCTAGAGCCTCCCCTGGCACCCAAGCGTCCTCCCACTCCAAGCAGCACCCACGAAGAGACCTCTCGCGGCGGGTTAGGTCCATATACCCGGCGCAGCTAACAATCCCCTTGGATAGGGCCAGGTAGACAGTCGGAGGTAACTGTTCCTGTCTCTCCCTCCAGGCTTTCAACTTGAAGCATTAAGTGTTTTTCCTTGAATTAGTTCCTTGAGCAAGAGATCAAATAATGTACCTAAGTGTACCAGCACAAACATTTCGGAGGTTGTTTGTACGACCAACTGCCAAGGTGTGACTCCTTTTTCCCGGATGCTCCCAGCATCTGACCTTAGGTCTTTTTCCTGGATGCTCCCAACATCCGATCCTGGATCGTCCGCGACTTGGGCGAGATCCCAGTAGTCTCAAACAAAATCATGCAAGCAAATGTTCTTGGTAAGCTAACTTATTTTGACTTGCTCTTTCCCTTGGGTTTTTCCTTATGGTATCTTAACCCTAACTCAGGCATTAGCTGGTCAATCAAGGCAACAAACATGCCTTATTCACAACCCAACCAAGGGTCTTTCATTCTTCCAGTTCTAACCAAGTTCAGTTAATACACTTGGCAACACAAGATTCCTCATCTAGGCCTTCAGGGTACAGTCTAGATGCATGCGTCCCTTCCATCTCACTTAGGGTGGTAACTATGCAGAGTTTTCTAATCATCCTTACCCATCATGCACATGGTGCATTTAGCATATTTGTACATCCTAAACAACCTTTAATTGTGGCAATGAATACTTATTCCTAATGCACCGGATCAGATGTGACTTGTATATATGAAAGTCTAGGTTTCTTTTCAACGGTGCAAATGCATTTTACGAACGGAAACTAACATTTCATGTGTTTCTTTTAATCATGATTGTGAAGCATGAATTCTAAATGACTATTCATGCAATGAACTGGCTTAAGAGGTATTATTTTATGTGAAATAATGCAAAAACCTTATCATTTTATGTGTGTAAAAGTTATCATTTCATGCATATAAACTTATACGAACTCCATTCTCCACCATTTTGCGCATGCGACCTAGCACTTAGAGTAAACAAAAATCCTACGACTCATCCTTGTTCCATGCACGTAGCTAACACCTTCATTTCTTCCACGAGAAATAATAGATAATTAATTATAAAGCTTAAAGAACCTGGTTTTTATTCGTGATCGTAGGGGCTATGGTTATGTTGGTCGCTCCGCTTGCCATTAGGGCCAAAAACGCTTCAAAAAATGCACTTTTGTTAATCACGGGATTAAGGAAAGGGCCAAAGAGAGTTCGCCACGTGTGCAAGAATATGGTATTCTTGTCTCCTCTTTTTTAGAGATAGTGGAGTCCATTTCGTGATTCTCTCTTCTTTTTTAGCCAAAACCCCTAAAGTCTGACATGTTTTGGAGTTCCAAAGACGTTATTTACTTACAAATCTGACAAAATACGTGACAGAGATGTGATGAAATTTATAATGAGTTTTTTGAAAGTCGGGAGATCTTTCAATATTGTTTTTGGCGCCCAATACATACTCATTTGTGTTCTTGGCGCTACTTTTTAGTTCATTCACCCCTCTTTGAGCTTCTTTCTCTGCACTTTCATTCTTTTCATGGCTTCCTCCAGGCGCCCTTCTCGTTTAATACACTCTTGCACAGTCTATAGCCAGGGAGTAGATGGAAATTTTGAGCCCAAAACCTTTGTTGTAAACGATGGGGTTACCATGCTGCCATCTTGCAAGGGCTCTCATAAGGTGAAAAGAAGAAAACGAGATGATATAAAACATCACTGGAAGGGGCGTATCATTGCCTTCAAAATTATGCCCGAAGGATGGTTTGTCAAGGTGCAACATGTTTACATGGCCAAGGATATGCATTTGCCTCCAAACGAACGTGTTCCCCAACAAACACATTGTAAGTTATAAGTTGAATAACGTATATAATTCTTTTCCATTTATGCAAGTTCTAACAAACGGTTCGTCATTGTAGATATCTTTCCGTCAACAAGTATTGAATGGCAACCTGTGGAAAGACTAAGTGGGACTTTCCATGCCATTCATAAGGTATTGGCAAACATTATTTATGCCGATCAAACTGTGTCTTTTTTTAGTGAATGCAAGGTTTTTATATATTATGCACAGTATGTGGTTCCCTCTAAAGCGGATAGGTATGGGAATATCAAAGATTTGCCATTGCCAAGTCTTTCATCTCTAAACTGGGAGATTCCTGACAAGGTAACGGTGCAGAGTTTCAAATTCAAAATATCTCAGGATATTAAAAAGTCCATGACAGCTGGAAGGATCTGAAGAAGAATACGTTTATCATGGTTTGTACCCCTCCATATCTTTGTGGCTTGCTTCAAAACAGCAAATTTACAAAGAACGAAGGTATCCTGGCTAAGTAGAAACTTTTCGGAAGAGGATTTGGACAACACTATAGGGACGCATTGGAAATCTAGAGAGTGCGACCATAAGGGTGATATCTTGAGGTGCAGTGCATGCCCTCAATCCTTGGCTTTGGCTTACAGTATCGCTCACCAAACTCTTGCTTTGGGCTTTGATTACAGGAGATACAAACTAAGATTGGGTATTTGGGTTCCCTTGGATTCCGATACAGATTACACACCATATAAACTTGTGGTGCACGTTTTGCCGCATGAAGAAGTAAAGAAGGTGAATGTTACTTCCAATTGGAGTTTGAAAGATGTGAGGGATACCTTGGAATTGCTAGACAATACATCCCCTAGATATAAGTTCAAAGCGAATGGTGTAACAATTGGTAAAAGAGCCGAGCGCTCTTTCCCTTGTACGAGTTGTTTGTCTCCCACAATTGTGAGTTTTGAGCCTTGAGAGTGAAAACTTTGCAGAAATTTATCTTAATAGACTGTCCTTAAGATATTTTTTAATGGGAACTCATAAGCTATCATGAAGCAAGTTGCCTTTCGAATGTATATAAATAAAATGTACATTACATTCGATTTATAAGTGAAAATTTTCATTACAAATGAGGTACAAAAATTTCATATAAATGTACAAAGCCAAAATAATAAGGCTCGTGTATGCTTATGTTTGCTATTTTGATTCTTTATCGATTTCTTCAAATATATTTTTTCTCACAGGGCCTTTCTTTGATTGTTGAAAAAATTTCACCTTTACAGGTAGTCTCTTTTCTTGGGGCTTAAGAGGGGATGGATCAAATTTCAGAGGAGAGAGCGTTGGCATTCCCTTTTTCTTAGACTCTCCAGCAGTGGTCCCATTGCCTTTTCCCTTGCCCTTGCCTTTACCATTTCCATTGTCCTTACCCTTTCCCTTGCCCTTTCCCTTGCTTGTGCCCTTGGCCATTGAAGTTTTGGGAGGAAGAGGGGAGTCAGGATCATATGGTGTGATTGCCTTGTCCAGAATCAGCTCAATGCATCTCTCCCTTATCCACCAAACATATGAATCAGGATAGTCTCTACACTGTAAGAATAAATATTATAAGTTAGTGAAAAGAAATCATGATAAGGGTTACACAAACATCAAATGAAATTAACTTACATTCACTCCTTCTATTTGTAACAACTTTGAATCCACTGTTCTGCAAATGTTTGAGATAACTCTCCATCCACAAGAATGCGCATCGCTTTGCAATGGAACTTCTTGTAGAAGAAAAGTATAAGGCCTTTGAGGATCAACAAGATCCTCGTATGTTGTATCCAAAAATGTAGAAACGAGTCTACCAGCACTGCAAAAGGAAGCTTTGTAAGTTCAAAATATTTTTTATAAATAAAATCAAAGTAAGTAATTTTCTTTCAACATACATTCGTGCTTGACCATGAACGCCGCTGAGAGAATTCATAAAGATAATTTCTCTTGAAAGACAATTAATGTAGATGAGACTCCAATGCCCTCTGCAAATTCATAAAAGAGGTGAGTAGAAGGGTGAAAGCAAATGAATATAAATTTTCCTCTACAGAAAAAAAAAATACATTTCTACATAAGGGAAAAAGATGTGGTAATTTGTCACACTATCGAAGCTACGAAAAAATGGTGAAATATTAGAACCGGATTTTGCAAATAGTTCCACAGAGAGAAGTGGATCAACAATATATATGGTTCTACGGATATCGAGAGTGAGAGAGGAGACCAATGCCCTGCAGTCAATAGCAAAAGCTATTCAATACAAATTTCATCCAAAATATACTTGAAACTATAAGACTTTACTTATGCAAAAAAAAACAAAAAATATAAGCCTTACCTTATGCAACAAAAAACAACGGAGTCAGATAGTTGGACATCCCTTTTTTCCAACATGGGCTTGTCCTCGGGAGATATACTAAGATATTCCTCCTCAGGTTCCGCAGAAACATTCACAAGAATCTGCCCATACACTTTGCCCATCCTCTCGCTGTTGATGGGAGCAAGTGATGCGGCTTTCCTCTTGTAAACATCGTCTTCAGTTTCAAACACCTCCTGATTTTTTTCACTCAAGAAAGACTCCTCCTGCTGGGTGGCACCCCTTGTAGAGTAAAGGTGAGTAACATCCTCAACCTTTAGCTTTTTCTCTTTCCTAGACAATTTTGGGGGAATGTTAAGGATTTCAAGGGCTTTTTGATCGTTGGAAGGCAAGGGCCTTAGCACTTTGTCAAACCTATACCTGACTCTGATGATGATGCTGAAATCTTTATTCATAAGGGTGATTCTATGAGCATGGGCGGCAGCAATGTAAGCATCGTTCATGAAATCAATAACAAAATCTTCTGCGGCCTCTTGCAGGGCAAGAATGGCTGAGAGTTGCCACTTCTTATTTAGACCAGAGACAGTTGCCACTTGAGACAATCTATCAGAGATCTCTTTAACGACCCTTATAAAAGCAGCCTTTGGAATGACATGCTGTGTAGCTCTCTGGGCTTTCCTGATCTCACTGAAACATCTCTGCATATAGAAGAACCTGGACTTCCTCTTTCTCTTTTGTGGCTTGGGAGGTTCAGTGGCTTCAGCAGATGTAGGCTCAGGTGCAATTGTAGGGGATGAATCTTTCACAAGGCAAGCCTCACCC
Organism: Lygodium microphyllum; assembly: GCF_053477565.2. Classification (NCBI taxonomy): domain Eukaryota; kingdom Viridiplantae; phylum Streptophyta; class Polypodiopsida; order Schizaeales; family Lygodiaceae; genus Lygodium; species Lygodium microphyllum. Next base: position 74,247,174 of record NC_141159.1, read on the forward strand.
TTTGCTTCCTCAACTTCAGGAGAAGAAACATTCACTGGATTCAAATTCTTTAACTCCATGGAAGATGTTAGGCCAACACCTGGTGTAGGGGGGATTTCTGTGGTAAAATGCTCTGGGGCCTGTGATGGCCCAGCTTCAGGAAACTTGGAAGAGGGCTCCTCCTCAGATTCATCAAATTGTAACTTTCTTCTACCCCCACTGTCCTTTCCATCAAGATACACTCTTCTTGCAGTTTGCTTTGTCCTTGCCATCCAGAAAAGCAAATACAACAATCAGAAGGACAATAACTAAAATAGCAAAAATCTGTAAACCCAACAGGCTAATTGGCGCGAAAAGGGACGAAATGAGCAATTCCGATACGGTGCGATATGAACAAAACGATGAGAATGGAACCGCGCCCTCGCTCCGTATTGGAGATTACAAGAGGAGAGATGCCGAAATGGCACGATAGGAGGAATGCGTAGACGGAGGAACCACTCCCTCGCTCCGTATTGGAGACGACAATGCTAATACCGCGCGATATGGAGGAAACGAAGACAACGTAGAGATGCCCTCGCTCCGTATTGGCAATGACACAAGGCCGATATGACGCGAGGGGGAGGTTACGAGAGCCTCGAACGATCGTACTCACTCCGTATCGGCACACCTCGTTTTGGCCAGCAAAGCAAAGGACTCAGCAAAAAGACCACCGATACAACGCGAGAGATTGGAAACGGAGAAGACGCAAGACTTGTATCGCACCGTATCGGTAGGCAAGGTGGGAGAGCTCGAGAAATGAAAAGTGTACACGTAGGAAAAATAACCCCTTATATACCCACGTCAATCATGACACATGTCGGACATGTGTCCGACGCTGATTGTGCCACGTGTTTGCACATATCGTCCGTATGCTACGTGTGAACTAACGACCGGTCCACGTGTTTGCCACGTGGTTATCGACCACGTGTTGGCCAACGGCTACTGCCACGTGTCGAAGACCAACGGATAGTGCCAGGTGGCATAATTCCGCGCCTACATAAGGGTGTGTCCCTAATACGTACGGATTTTTTCGATTTTTTCTGGACTTCTGTCTCTTATCCTAATACAGTGCGAGAGCGACTGTTTGCCTTCTTTGCTTTCGTCTCTTCGCGTCGTTTTGGAGGTTCTGCAGAGTCTTCTTTCAGCTTTCCTCCCAAGCTCATAGTGCTCAAGCTCGTGTGACCACCATTGTGGCTCTTTCGCTTGTTGTCGGAATCATCGATACGGCGCGAGGGGGCACATCCGTCTGAATCATTTCTCTCTTATCGTGCCGTATCGACAGAAGCTATAAACATGTCTGAAACCACAGAATTCCTAAGCTCCAAGGTTTCTCCAGGAACTGGTAAAAGAAGAAGGCTTTCAAAAGGCTCAAGGGCATCAACATGTGATGAGCCTGTGCATTCTTTTTCTTCTCCATGCTCTGCCACCAGTGTGAGAATGCCAAGTACATCTCCAGGGAAGCGAACGTCGGTAATGAGAGGTCAAGGAGTATCAGAGCTTACTGATATCACTCCATCAGAGAGGCTACTTGATTTTATCCTTCAGAATGGAATGGATCTCTCATTCTATGGAGTTGTGAAAAATGTCTTTAATCCTAATTGGGACCTTGACAAAGTTCTGAAATCTTGTGAAAAATATATTTTGGAGGACTTTTTGGAGTTTGAAAATCTTGCAGGTCCTTCTGTTGAAGTTTGCACAATTGAATATGTCCATGTTCCCATTGGGTCAATAGGAAATGAAAAGTCAGTATTTACTAAGAAGTGTGGTGCCCACTCTCTGGAGAGGTTTTATTCAAGAGACATATTTTGCTCCACTCATTCCAAAAACTGCAAGATGATGAGAAAATCTGCTGCTTTTATTGTTTTCACCCTTGTCAAATACCCTGTGAAAGCTGAGGAGCAAAGTCTGCCAGCTTTTGCATGTTAGATGATCTGGTAGATGAAAAGGAAACAAAGGAGGTTGTAGATGCAGATTTTGAGGCTTCTATTTGCTGAGAATTTGGATGTTGCACACTTCAAAGCTGAGACTATCATTGAGGAGAGCCAAGGAGATACAAACCCTCAACCTGATGAGAGTTCTCACCATATTGTTCCTTCTCTACCATCTATACCTTTCAAGGACAAGGAGTACATTTTACTGTCAGATATTCAAAAACTTTTTAATCTCAGGGAAGATTATTGTCTAGCAATTATTGCAGAGGCTTCTGATGCTGCAAATGGGATAATTGACACAGAAAATGAATCAAAGGAAGAGATTCTCAAACTTGATAAAGAAACTCTAGACGATAAGTTTATTGATGCTGGTGAGGCCCTCTCTCTTTGTTTTGAAAAGGCCAAAGAAGCTGAGAAAGAGTTGAGTATTACTGATGAGGACTTCGATCGCATTCAAAGCGAACTTGGGATTTTCAATTTTGGAAGAGAGGAGTCTGAATATGTTAAAGAATTGACTAACACCAATGAGACAACATCATCAATTAATTTATGGAATCCATTTAAATTGGAGTACGATGAAAATCAAGTGGTAAGATAATTTTGAATTTGCTTTTACACATTGGTAGGTTTACATTTCATGCTCATTCAGTATGGGTTTTATTTGCAGTTGGAGATTGCTGATACAGATAACTTCTTGGGGCGTGGCAAAGGATCGAGAGCTGCTAGTAACACATTCAAAGACATTGCACTCGGCCACTACTTGGCTAGGATTGACCCTGATTCCTTTTTAGTACTTCATAGTAGTTTCTCAGAGGATGCAGCATGGCCCATACTTTGTATTAAAGCTCTTACAAGGCTTCTAGGTTTCTCAGGATTACAATATAATGCCCACAAAGTAATGTTTTTGGAAAAGACTGCATCAATTAGGATTTTTGGCTACGGTCCAGGTTACTCTGCTTCTAGAGCAGGATACTTTTTGGCGTTTTCATCCTACGCCTTAGCTGCAAACCGAACTGATGTAAAATCTATAGCTGGCTACAAGAGAAAAAAATTTCTACGTTATAGAGGAAAGATTCCTGAGGAGGAAGAGAATGTGAGAGTTTTGGAAAACTAGCTTTGTATATATTCTTTCTTATATATAAAAGTGCGATTGCTCATGTGTCATTGCCGTCTTTTATCTGCATTCTTTGAAGTTGTCGTCGAAAAAACCAGTTGAATAGCTCCTCCAAGGCATTGCTTTTTGTAACTCCTCCCCCATGCCTTGTGCTTCGAAAATAACTTGTGCGTGCTTGATAGTGGGATTTTTCCATGCCTTGGTTACTATAAGTTGCTAAGGGGCCATGCTCCTCCACAAAGTAAGGTCCATGAATATGAAGAATATGTTGCAATACAAAGTAACACTAATTTTATACCAATTGAAAAACCTATCCCCATGAAATCCCATTTTCGATAGCAATGCCTCGCATTTCAATACACTCATTTGATAAAGATAATGGCTTAATGGAATATGCGTAGTCAAGATGCAACCTGAGAAGCTTATCGATTATTCTAATCTCTGCATGCAAAGTACAAATATGAACATTCTTAAGAGAGATGGAAAGAATGGGATCCCAGATGTCTTCTATGTTTTTAAATTTACTCAAATCTATAGAGTCTCTATTTGGGGCTCTTCTTACTGGTCGCAAACTACTCCAATCTTTGGATCCAATACTTTCCATGCAATAAATGCAAGGATATTTTGCATTTGCACCATTACATATTCCAAGCATACATTTGATAGTTTTCAAATCAGCACTCATATGCCATTCCACTGGTTGAACAACCATTTCAATGTTTGATGATTTTCAATTGGTACCTGGGCTGCACCAATCCACCAAATCTCCATCTCGGATTGGATCTTGGCCCTCACCATTGCCATGGTCCAATGCCATGTTCATGAGGCAAATGCTAATTCTTTCCATCTTCTGTCCCTTTTGAATCTGTGCTTCATCCAACTTCAAGGCAAACTTTAGAACACCATAACTTTCTTCTACTGTGATTTTATACATGTGAACCATTGCAATTTGCACCTTTTTTAGATCAACCCATATATTGTTAAACTCATTGTAATAAAAAATTGCCTGTTTTTTTTTGTTTTTCATAGGACATAGACCTTTCGATGTGAATGTAATCTCCAAAAACATGTGGAATCTTGCGATTCATGGAAATTCTTGCAGTCGAAACTGCAAGGGCTCGGGGCAATCCAAATATAGTTACCCTATTGCGTTTAAGATTTTTAAACCATAATCCAGAGATAGCACGATAACCTTTTCGACTTATACCCACAGTATCACATGTCTCTAAGATTTCATTTGCTTTCACTGTGCCTTTTAAATCCTTCACTAACTCTCTGAGAGTTGGACCTCTCAAATCCACATTTTCGGGTGACTTAAGAATCCTCAAAATATCTTTCTTATTCATGGTTTCCTTCAAAAGTTTGATTCTTTCCTCATTCTCTCGGATATTTATGCCTAGTATGTTAGAGACATATTTCTTTGTAAGATTTAGTCTCCTTTTCTTTGCTCTCTCACACAAGCTGGTTATATTTTTTAATGGTCTCTTCCTCTCTCTAAATCCTACTGGAGTTTCTCTCAAGCGTGTTAGCTTATCCTGCAATGACTTGTTAACATTTTTCAAAATATCAATCTGACTTGTCAACTCTAAAATATTTGTTTGTGTAGTTTCTAGTACTTTTTTCATTTCGTGCATTTGAGCTATATATGTGTAAGATGCAGAGTATAACCTCATACAGTAGCCAAGCATTCCATTGTAACCTTCTCCAGCATATCTTATATAGTCATGGACATTCAAAAAAGGAGGTGGTTTACCTATAGAAGGATCCCTGGGATAAATATTTCCATCCACCCACAAATCTATATGCTTCATTCCTTGTGTTCGCAACCTGTTGGCTTCAATCTCATCTATCAATACTCGATGATGTATACTTCTCCAAGATGTGTAAGTCGGATCTAGCTGAATAGATAGCTTGTATTTACGTGTCCTTGCACCTGTGTTATTTGAAGTAGTATTGCTAGACATTCTAGCAAATGAACCGAGCAAGAATCTCACAGTGATAGGAAGCAAGTGCAACAAAAGGAATGGTAAAAGAGAATAGTGTGTAGAAAGAAAATGCGGGAGCAAATAAATGCGAAGTTCGTACGAAAATCTCGAAAATACAAAATCTCTCGAGTTCCAAGACAATAAACGGCCGAAAAGGTGACCCCTGACCTGGATTAAAAGATGAGGGCAATTAATGGCCGACCTCTTCAATGAACCAAATATTCTCTCATTAATCATATCTAGACAACCAAATTTAGAGGTTTTATTCTTCCTAAACCTCAACTAATTAGCAACTTAATCACTTTCTTACAAGTGCCATTTTTGAAGCGTTTTTGGCCCTAATGCTCTCCCGCATTACCGGTACCAACGGTAGCGTTGGCACCTATGCTTCCCGTGACTTTCTTCTTGGGGGCCATTGGTATGCAGAGATTGGACAGACTGGACCTTAATGGCCTTCAGAACGATAGGCTCAGGTAGGAAAAGTCGTTAGATGGGGGTCCTTCGTCAAGGGGGTGGCTCGAGTGTGGTTCCTCGATCCTTCACCTCTCACCAACTCTCTCTCTCACTCACTCACTCTCTCTCCTCTCTCTCCATCTCTTCTTCTTCTTCTTCTCTTCTCCTTGTCTCTCTCTCTCTCCCTCTTCTTCCTCTTTTCTTCTCTCTCTTTCCCACCTCTTCTTCTTCTCCTCTCTCTCCTCCTCTTCTTCTCTTCACCTCCTTCTCTCCCTCTTCTTCTCTTCTCTCTCCCTCTCCTTCTTCTTCTTCTCTTCTTCTCCTTCTCTCTCTCCCTCTCCTTCTCTTCTTCTCTCACTCTCTTCTCCCTCTCCTTCTTCTTTCCCTTTTCTCCTTCTCTCCTTCCTCTTCTCTCCTTCTCCTTCTCCTTCTCTCCCTCTTCTTCTCTTCTTCTCTTCTTCTCTTCTCTCTCCCTCTCCTTCTTCTTCCCTCCTTCTCCTTCTCTCCTTTCTTCTTCTCTTCTTTCTTCTCTCTCCCTCTCCTTCTTCTTCTCTCCTTCTCCTTCTCTCCCTTCCCTTCTTCTGCGTCGTCTTCACTTCTCCTTCTCCTTCTCTCTCTCCCTCTCCTTCACTCTTTTTCCTGCTCACAAGGCCCGTTAGCTGACTGGCGACGGGGGGGGGGGGGGGGGGGGGGGGGAGTACGTTGACGGAAGGGCCCAAGGGGGTGCTCCTAGCTGCCTGATGAATGAGGAGGAGGGGCGTACTGGCGGAGGCCCAGGGCCATTGGTGGGGGTGGTTGAGTACTCCGACGGGAGCCCAGGGATGTTGTTACAGACTGCGTGGAGGGTGACGAAGTATGGGGGAAAAGTACCTGCATTTCGACAACCAGGGGGCATACTGCTCAGCGTAGGGAGGGGGTGACGAGCTCGAGGAAAGGGGGGGGATCTTTTGGTGGATGTCTAGGGGGCAGCGACTCTGTGTCGAGGGAGGAGAAGGATGATGCAGCGGGGAGGGGGGGCGCTCTCTTAGTCGAGGAGGGGGAAGGGTGCTCCTTTATAGGAGGGGGGAGGAGGTGGATGGCATGGCTACCCCTCCCACCTGGGGGGCTGCATGCCCCCCATTATCAACCACATCACTCCCTCTCTCTCTCTCTCATCGACATGTTATCGACAGGGAGAGAGAGAGCGGAAAAGAATTTGCATTAATAATAACTTTTTTTCCCATTAAAAGGGGGGGAGTTCCTATGTGGGGGGGAGGGGGGAAAGAAAGGCACGGGCATATTACATCCTCTCCCCTTTAGAGGAATCGAGATGTCCTCATCTCGAAAGGACCTAGGGGTATTGTTGGTTGAGAGTATCTTCATCCATCCAAGTGGCATCCTCTTTGGGATAATCTTTCCACTAGATGAGGTATTCTTTCAAGGCCCTTGACCTCAAATGTCTCTCCCTGACATCTAGGACTCTATCAGGCCATAGCTCAAGGACTCCTTGGCTAGGCATTACAATTTGCTAGTCATCAAGTACATGATTCGGATTAGGTAGATATTTTTCAATAGGCTAACGTGGAATACATTATGAATCTTTAGGGTTGCGAGCAGCTGTAGTCTGTAAGCATTAGGCTCTAGGCACTTAATGATCTTATAAGGTCCACAATACCTCGGACTTAGCTTCTTGTACTCTCTCAGGGATAGTGAAATCTTTTTAGGACGTATGCGGATGAAGAACATATCACCTTCAACGAAGGATCTATCTTGCCGTTTCAAGTCCGCGTAAGCCTTCTGTCTATCCTTGGCAGCTTGGATGTCTTATCTTATTGACTTGATTTGATCATCCATGTCTTCCAGCATCTGCTTTGAAGCTTCTACCCTCAAAGTTGGATCTGAGAAGTTCAAAGGGGTACGACAATCATGCCCATACAATGCTTGAAAAGGGGTCATCTGAATACTCTATTGGTAAGAAGCATTGTAGGCAAACTCAACCAGTGACAAATATTGAATCCACTTTTTGGGTTCGCGACAGCAGTATGCCCTAAGCATATCTTCAATGACTTGACTGACTCGTTCTGTTTGACCATCAGTTTGGGGATGGTAAGTTGTACTGAAATAGAGTTGAGTCCGAATAGCCTCAAAGATAGCCCTCCAGAAGTGTGATGTGAATAGAGAATCACGATCACTAATGATTCTTCTGGGTAACCCATGTAGTTTGAATATTTCCTTGATGAATAATCTTGCGATGTCTGAAGCTTTATAGTTTGTTTTGATAGGGATGAGATGTGCGACCTTGGTGAGCATATCTACTACAACCATAATAGAGTTGTATCCTCCCTGAACTTGGGGAAGGCTAACAATGAAGTCCATACTAATGAACTCCCATTTCATTTGGGGAATGTCAAGTGGTTGCAATTTCCCAAGCATTTTGACATGTTCTGCCTTAATGCGTTGACAAGACAAACATTCCGTGACATATTTGAGAATGTCACCCTTGAGCCTATCCCAATAATAGCTCTTTTTGACCGCACTAAGGGTCTTGGCATAGCCAGGATGTCCTGAGAAAGGGGAGTCATGGGCTTCCCAAAGTATCTTCTACTTGAGAGTTTGGCTTGCACAGGGATACATAATCTTGTCCTAAAGTAGACAAGTCCACTACTGACAAAGAGTTCTTGATACTTTGTCTTTAGCTTCGGGTCTTAATCCTTGATGGGGATCTTCCTTAGCAATTTCTGATAGACGAGGTCATGATATGCCTCTTCTTTAGCTAGCTCAAGAATTGGGTTGTTTGGCATTGATACCTTTGTGGCTAGTGACCTTGCCGTTGATGGATCTTGCAAAATAAGAGAGTTTAGAAATGCCTTGCGACTGAGTGCATCGACAACTACATTCTCTTTTCCAGGCCTATACTTGATTTCAAAATCATATTCTTCCAGCACTTCAATCCATCGATGTTGCCTCATATTGAGCTCATTTTGGGTGAAGATCCATTTAAGAATCTTGTGGTCCGTCATTAAAGAAAATTTGTTACCTAGCAAGTAATGTCTCCAAAGTTTGAGGGCATGGGTAATAGCCAACAGCTCCAAGTCGTGGGTAGCATAATTCCTTTCATGGCTCTTCAATTTCCTTGAAGAATATGCTACGAGATGACCTTCTTGCATAAGCACACATCCTAAAGCAAGTGCGCTGGCATCAGTTACCACTTCGAACTTCTTACTAAGATCAGGAAGTTTCAGATGGGTGCTGATACTAAGCTTTGATTTAGTTTGTCAAAGCTGGTCTGTTTGGCAGGTGACCATACAATTGCTACTTGCTTTTTTAGTAGATCAGTCAAAGGTGTTGCAATCAAAGCATAATCTTTGATGAAAATCATGTACCATCCTGTCAATATAAGAAATCTACGTATTTCTTTGACGGAAGTTGGAGTTGGCCATTCCAGAACATCTCTGACCTTAGCTGTGTGATAAATGCGGGATCTAGAGCATGGCAAAACCGGAAGCTATGGAGGATGAAATGAGAAGTGTGGACTCATGATGGAGAAGACAAAGACACTGTTTGTTACACAAGTGAATTAGGTTCCAAGATTGAGACTTGGACTCATAAACACAATCTTGTGTATGTGGACAATGACATTGACACTTCACTGAAAAGAAAAGAGTACTATCATTGCATTAAGAAAGGAAGCAAGTACAATGCTTTATAGGAAAGTAGGAAACTGCAGTAGGCACCATTGTGCATATGGGATAAGTTAGCCTGCATATCCTTGACCCTGAAGCTCCATACAAAGAGGCTGTTTAGTGAGTGTGATTGTTGATTCTCAACAAGCTGGATCTACTGAAACTCCTTTCACTGATACAATGAATCCCAGATATTTAATCTGTCACTTGAAAAATGCACACTTCTTCTTCTTGGCATAAAGCTTATGTGCTCTCATTATTTCAAGAACAATGCGAAGCTGGGATTCATGATATTTTCCCTATTTAGAGTAGACTAGGGTATCATCAAAGAAGACGAGTACGAAGTCATCAAGATAGGGCCTAAAGATATCCTGCATCAATCTGCTGAAGATAGCAGGAGCATTTGTCAGCCCGAATGACATCACTAGGAATTTGAAGTGCCCATACCTTGTACTGAATGCAATTTTCGGGATATCTTCTTTCTTGATCCTTATCTGATAATATCCAGATCTGAGATCTATCTTAGAGAAGATCTTTGCACCCTGAAGATGATCAGGTAATTCATATATTCTTGGAATGGGATATTTATTTTTGATGGTTGATTGATTCAACCCTCTGTAGTCAATGCATAGACAAAGCATTCCATCTTTCTTCTTTTGGAGTAGCACTAGAGCTCCCCATGGTGAATGCTAGGACAGATGTAGCCTTGGTCTAACAGTTGCTTGAGTTGCTCTTTCAGTTTGATAGCTTCTGGAATGGACATCTTATACGGCCTCTTTGCGACTAGTGCAGCTCCTGGCGCTAGTTTGATTTCGTGGTCGACTTCCCTTTGAGAAGGAAGTTCTGTCAGCTCTTCAGGAAATACGTCTGCGTATTCCCTTAACCATGAAGGTTCTTCCCCAGATTCATGATTCTGTTCTAGCTTATTCAATTTAATCAGACAGACAGGTAGGCCCTTTCTAACTCCTTTTATTATTCGTGTTGCTTTTGCCAGCTGTATTTTTTGCTTACCTGCCTCTCCTTGAGTTGTGACTAGTTCCCCTTCAGAATTTCGGAAGGAGACTTGGCCCTTCCCACAGTGGATGTGGGCATCATTGGGTATTAGCCGATCCATTCCGAGTAAACATTCGTGGACACCTAGGTTCATTACCTTGAATCTCACCGAAGTTGGCTTCCCACCCAGTAGGAATTTCACCTTAACAGTTTGCCTAGTACAAGAGACCTCACAACCATTTGCTAACTCCACAAGTAAAGTAGGTGCATCTATTGTGGATATCCCTAATATTTTTGCAGAGATCGGAGAAATGAAGGAATGTGTATTGCCACAATCAATCAAGGTTTACCTTCATAATCTGATGGAGTTTGAATCACTGAGAATTGGCGATTCGGACCCTTCTTGTGAGGAGTGGCGTGAACTGTTGCCCTCTCAATATCAGCATCCATAGATGGATCTTCTTCATCGTCCAGCTCCTTGTTGGAAACACTGGATGTTCTTCCTCTAGCCATGACGGTAGTTTCTTGGCCATGGGTGGCTCCTTGGAATTTCCCTTGGCGATGCCCTTTGCTAAGCTTGGGACAGTCTCTTGAAGTGTTTGAGCTCGTTGCAATGGAAGCAACGTGGGTTACGGTCATTACTTTGTGTAGGAACAAAGTTGTTGATAGCATTGGCCCCAGATTTCTTTCTTTGGCCCTGATTCTGACTCTGTGCCCTCTTAGTCTAAGCCCTAGACATACCCTTATTCTGATCTCTATAAGGCCAAGTCCTGTTGTTCCTTGGTTTGGTCTGCACTTCCTGTATTATTGGAGTAGCTCGAATGAGTGCGTCTTGTAGGTCCATTGGGTGCATTGATTCCAATTGAGTGTTTATGGGTGGATTCAACCCAACACAGAATTTTGACACCTGTTGTGTCATATCCATTGGAGGCACGTACTTTAGGAGTGAAACGAACTTTGAGTAATATGCATCAAGGGATAATCCTAGCTGCTTCAAGACATAGAATTTGTTCATATTTTGTGTGCGATAGGCAGGTGGCAGATACCTCCCTCGCACAGCTTCCTTAAGCTTTTCCCAGGTGACCGTCCCCTTCGAGATCGCTTGGTCTCTGCATCACTATTTCCACCAAAGTCTCGCTTCGTCTGTAAGCTTAAGTTTGGCGAGCATGGCTTGGTTAGCAGGTGCAGGTCCTACTGCCTCAAAATAGTCCTCCATGGACTTAATCCAGATCTCGGCATCGGCTTGAACAGTCCTTCCCTTGCCATCAAACTCAGGTGGCTTAATTTATTTGAGGAGAAAATTTTTCTCTTGAATCACAGATGTACTTAGTGCAGGCGTCAGACTTGGAACCTGCGCTTTGGGGTTGCGTCTGGACAATAAGATTCTTTATGTTAACATCTTATCAAATGTTTCCCCATATTACGTTAATATGACTAGCACAACTTTTAGCCAAGTGGCTTAATCACTTAATACCTTTGCTAACATTTACGATCAAGATAGACAATAGTAAAAAATCTTATTTATTCATGAGGGCATAACCCTTTATGTACATAACCCTTTATGTACATTTATTTTGGGTAAGTAGGACAAGATAATTGATACATCAGTTTGGGGAAAATAGGATTGTGTTTGGCTACACGGACTACGTAATAATATAAGGTGGGGTCATGGATATTCAAGAAACGATAAGTCATAGGAAGCTTGGGGTATCCCTTCCTTTGATACCCGTTCTTCTCATAGCGCCCTAACACTTTGATCTTGTCAGCAGAGATTACCCGGGTCACTTCTTCATAGACATACTTGTTCTACTTGACTTGCTGACTGCCAACATGCAAAGTTGTATTTGCGTGAGCTTCAACAAAGATGAACAGCTTCACAATCTTTAAATCCTCTATCCACTTGATTCTCTTCAAGTTGGTCTGAAGGTATGCAAATCAATGGGCTACTATGTAGTATATTCTTGATTCTCCCGTCCATCTCCGTTCCACATACAGGGGTGAAGGATTATAGATGCAGTCCAGAATATTCATCATGCTTAGCCTCTATTGATAATCCGAAGCACGCATTGCAGTCATAAACATGACTTGGAATACCAAGAACTTGCTCCATGCTTAGTGACTCTGCACCCCAGCATCCATAAGTGAGTAAAGAAATGTTTTCAACAGAAAACACTGCTCTATTCCACTCACCTTCCCTTGGCTGTCCCCTTATTCCCTTTATTTTCCTCCATTAAGTTCCCTTGTAAATCTTAGATCCCGTTGGTTCGCTCTGATACCAACTGTAACGTGTTCGCTCCTCCACTTGTTATGGGACACGTCTTAGCAGCCCATCGGGAGGAGGGTCTAGAAAGCTCCGCCTGGCACTCACAAGGAATGACACAAGGTTTGCGATCTAGGTCTTCCTGAGTCTGCCCCAAGCGGAAGTGTCCGACCGTTCCCACTTAGGGTCGACTTGAGGTCAGGGTTCTTTCCTATTAGCAAGGTCTCTAGGAAGAAGCTAGTGTCGAGCTCCAGATGGACCACTTTGCGTAGAAACAATGGAGTCGAAGTGGATCCATGCTGTACTTGGTTTATGGAGAATGGGAAACGAGAGGGATGTGAAACTGAACCTCCTTACCATAAGGCATAGTCCCATTCCTTTCCCCCTAAAACAACATAAACCGGGATTCTAACCCTACTGATATTAGGTCTTCATAGTCTTGTTATCTCATCATTTGAGAAAAGTTCCCAGCTAAACGGGACCACCCTTCCGTAGGACGGACCTAAGTCACGTCCACCACACTTTTCTCAATTTGCTTTAGTTATCTAATTACCTAACACATTACGTTCGACATGCAAAAGCAGCTTCCTTAATTAATCAAATTAATCACGGGTTCCTTCACGTAGCTTAGACACTGACACAAAAAAATATCAAGCAAGTTCATTTTTCTCCAATATCTGTTCTTTATTTATCATAATCCCGGAGTACATCCAATATCATGCCCGAAGGCTATTGTAGCAATCTATAGGATTGCTACTCCAAGTTCCACCCGTTGACTAGTACACGGGTCTCGAGATCCCATTTCGAGTCACGTTGGCCTCTTATGCAGGATCCGGAGGTAAAGAATTTACGGCCAGAGCCGCCCCTGGCACCCAAGTGTCCTCCTACTCCAAGCAGCACCCACGGAGAGACCTCTCGCGGCAGGTTAGGTCCATATACCCGGCGCGGCTAACAACCCCCTTGGATAGGGCTAGGTAGACAGTCGGAGGTAACTATTCCTGTCTCTCCCTCTAGGCTTTCAACCTGAAGCATTAAGTGTTTTTCCTTGAATTAGTTCCTTGAGCAAGAGATCAAATAATGTACCTAAGTGTACAAGCACGAACATTTTGGAGGTTGTTTGTACGACCAACTGCCAAGGTGTGACTCCTTTTTCCCGGATGCTCCCAGCATCCGACCCTGGGTCTTTTTCCCAGATGCTCCCAGCATCCAATCCTGGATCATTCACGACTTGGCGAGATCCTAGTAGTCTCAAACAAGATCATGCAAGCAAATGTTCTTGGTAAGCTAACTTATTTTGACTTGCTCTTTCCCTTGGGTTTTTCCTTACGGTTACCCTAACTTAGGCATTAGTTGGTCAATCAAGGCAACGGATATGCCTTATTCGCAACCCAAGAAAGGGTCTTTCATTCTTCCAGTTCTAACCAAGTTCAGTTAATACACTTGGCAACGCAAGATTCCTCATCTAGGCCTTCAGGATACAGTCTAGATGCATGCGTCCCTTCCATCTCACTTAGGGTGGTAACTATGCAGAGTTTTCTAAACATCCTTACCCATCATGCACATGGTGCATTTAGCATATTTATACATCCTAAACAACCTTTAACTCTGGCAATGAGTACGTATTCCTAATGCACCGGATCACATGTGACTTGCATATATGAAAGTCTAGGTTTCTTTTCAACGATGCAAATGCATTTTACGAACGAAAACTAACATTTCATGTGTTTCTTTTAATCATGATTGCGAAGCATGAATTCTAAATGACTATTCATGCACTGAACTGGCTTAACAGGTATTATTTTATGTGAAATAATGCAAAAACCTGTGTAAAAGTTATCGTTTCATGCATATAAACTTATGCGAACTCCATACTCTACCATTTTGCGCATGCGACCTAGCCCTTAGAGTAAACAAAAATCATACGACTCGTCCTTGTTCCATGCACATAGCTAACCCCTTCATTTCTTCCATGAGAAATAATACATGATTAAGTATAAAGCTTAAAGAACCCGGGTTTGATTCGTGACCGTGGGGGCATTCGTTACGTTGGTTGCTCCGCTTGCCTCTCCCACATTACCGATACCAACGGTAGCTTTGGCACTTACGCTTCCTGCGACTTTCTTCTTGGGGGCCATTGGTACGTAGAGATTGGATAGACCGGACCTTAACGGCCGTCAGGACGTTAGGCTCAGGTAGGAAAGGTCGTTAGATGGGGGTCCTTCGCCGAGAGGGTGGAGTGTGGTTCCTCGATCCTTCACCTCTCACCAACTCTCTCTCTCTCTCCTTCTCTCTCTCTCCCTCTCTTCTTCTTCTTCTTCTTCTCTCTCTCTCCCTCTTCTTCCTCTTTTCTTCTCTCTCTTTCCCACCTCTTCTTCTTCTCCTCTCTCTCCTCCTCTTCTTCTCTTCACCTCCTTCTCTCCCTCTTCTTCTCTTCTCTCTCCCTCTCCTTCTTCTTCTTCTCTTCTTCTCCTTCTCTCTCTCCCTCTCCTTCTCTTCTTCTCTCACTCTCTTCTCCCTCTCCTTCTTCTTTCCCTTTTCTCCTTCTCTCCTTCCTCTTGTCTCCTTCTCCTTCTCTCCCTCTTCTTCTCTTCTTCTCTTCTCTCTTCCTCTCCTCCTTCTACCATTCATACACCGCCCTCAAGCTTGATCAAACCGCATCCCATAAACCCTCAAAACCACAAGCCACAGTGCTCTTCTGAACCACAACCATCCGCCTCATCCATGACTAGGCCCAAGAGAGTCCCACAAGCCTACCGGCCCAAACCGTAGGCTCCGTCACAAAAGTCATCACCCGTCGAAGTCAATCCGCCTCCCCAACTCCAACGTGAATGCAGTAGCCCGTCCGTCATGGCTACTCCTAATCCACTTAGCATCCAAGCGGCCCAACCACAAACTCACAAACCCTCCCAACCACCCATCTTCATTGTCAAAAGCTCTTGTTCTATCAAACCTCGACCACCTGTCGGCCTTACGCCCTCCTATGAACGAAAATCCTTTTTAGCGCTAGCCACTGACCTCACTGAGGACACCGGGGATGACGTGATGGATTATATTAAACGACTAGATGACACTTTTGTGTCACTCATGCTAAGCTATGACCGCTTGGACCTAGGTCTACTAGAAGAACCCTTTGCAAAACTGAAGTGCGAAATATGCCTTGCTCTTGGGAAACCTTTGAATTCGCGTTCGCAAAAGATTCTCGCTCCGCTGCTGAATTGATTAAGAGCGAAATCTCCAAGGAGCAAGCCATCAAATAGTGCCTTATCACGTCATACCATCCACGAACCACTTCTACTATCACTGACTAAGAAATCGCGGAGTTATCACACCTCGTTGATACTGGATCACCTTTCTTGAGGCAATGGTACGCAGTTAGGTTGCAATGGGAAGTTGAAGGATGTTGCATAATGACCAACGCTGAGCAACGCCGCGCCATCAAAATAGCAGAGTATGATCCCACTTATGTCGCGCCCACCTCGTATAGAGTGTTAACCACTCTTCGGGGCCGACCCATGGAAGAACACCTCAAAGGACACCCCTACCTTGATCGCTTGTTGACCGAGGAAGAGCTACACATTGCTAGTCGTGTCAACCCTAGTGACTTCCTCACAGATGTTCTCACATACATCATGCACATGGGAATTCAACCCTTTGATTTGGACCGCGCAACTCAATTGGAATACAATCCAAATTTCTATACTTGGCTCCTTCACAAGTAAATCCTACCCCAACATGCCAAAAGCCCTTGACCTTTTGACCCTCAATCCTAGGAAGGATTCTTCTCAAGGTGGAAGGGGAGGGGGTAAGGTGGTAAGGTGAAATGAATCATATGAGAAATGAATCAAAGGGGATAAATAAAATCAGTGAAAAGCATAAACATGTATTATGAAAAAACGGATGGGGTAGGAAAATGGGCAGGAAAACTTTGAAGTAAAGGGCAAAAAGTCCAAGTCTAAAAAGGAAAATCTACATGGCTTCTTAATGAATTCATTCAAAAAGCATAGAGTTTTTCTTTTCCAGCAATCAGTGAATTAATATGTGGAAAGTACTAATGGAAGTTACGTTTATGGCAGGAGCATAAAATGTTGCAGCAAGACCGCGTCCATCGACTCCCATTCACAGATGAGGAAAGGGAGCAATATTGCATCCATTTAGAGAACCGCGCCTTCAACCAGCTCAAATTTCGAACCATCCACAACATAGAAGTTGTGGTGGCCAAGGAGGAAGCAGCTAGGAGGGTGGTTGAACAATGCAATCTCATGAGGTATCTTGAAAAGTTCTCACAGGAGCCGGACCACCTAAAGTGTGTGGAGTTCCTTAGAACATACAACCCAGATCAAGAATGTGGTACAGTGACGGTGGGCAGAGGAGAAGATGCAAAGCAGGTACAGGTCCGCTTAGACCCAGCCTTGGTGGAGAAGGCTTTGGGGTTGGTACCAAAGACGGAGAGGAAACAAAAAAGGGATGTTTATGCCATGCTTAAAATGAAGAAGGAAGATGTGCTCACAAATGACGGCATAAGCATCCAGGATATCCCTGACGCAGAAGCCATGATGCAAGCCAAGCTGATACATGTGCTCTTCTTCAGCCAGTGCTACAATTCATTGATGCATTGAATTAGCGTACCTGTGTTGGAGAATGTAGCAGCCCATACCCTAGACAAAGTAGATTGGAACGGGTACGTGCGAAAAATGATTGATCAGGCAGCCAAAGCATTGGCCCTAGGAAGTGTACCAGCAGGAGGAGAATCTCCAGCCTCTAAAGTTACAGAAAGAAAGAAAGCCTCCTCCAAATCCTCCTTCATCGGGTATGGAGGTGTCTTGACTGCGCTCATCCAGGAGGCAGTGAAGGAAGCACATGATGCGGAAGAATGAGAAGGAGAAATGCCAGAAAGGTCACCTCCTCACTAGGACAAGGATAGGTCCACCGATAGAACTAAGACAGAAGAAGAAGGGGAGGGACAGACAAGCAAAAAGACAACCAAGAAACCCAAGAAGAAGACAACCCAGAGAAAGAAGAAGGATGACAAAGGTAGAAAGAAGGAGAGAGAAGACTTGGAAAGGGCAAAGAAAGAGTCCCTAAAAGAGGCCAAGGAGAGAGAGAGGACGAAGAGACAAGAGGAGGAGAAGGAAAAAGAAGAATTACAGAAAGAAAAGAAGGCATCGAAACAGGAAGCGGAGGAGAAGAAAAGAAAGGAAAAAGAAGAAAAAGAGAAAAAGAAGGAAGAGCAGAGAAAAGCGGAGGAGGAAAGGAGAAGAAAGGCGGATGAGGAAGAGGAAGAACTACGAAGGAAGGAGGAAGAGGACCTAGCGGAAGCCACACACTGATCCATCGAGCAACAAAGCCGAGTAGATGAATTGGGGAACCTGAGCCCGCATAGAGAAGAAGGGCCAGGGTCTAGCACACAGGTGCCGGAGTTTGTGCCACCTCCAGTCCCTGAGGGCAAGGGCAAGGCCCCGATTCATCCAATTCCTACCCTCTTGGTGCCTTCCACTGAACCCACCACCATCAGCCCTAGCATCCCGACCAGTGCCGACGTGTCAAACTTCGTGGTGTGGATGCAATACTTCATCAACAAAGAGATGGGCTAGGGATAGAGCACAGAAACCACGGCCACAGGACAAAAGAGGCCAGCTACTGATGCAGAATCTAGGCAAGAGCCTAAAAGGCAGAAGGTAGAAGCCTCAACCTCACCCATCCACACAACGATGATGCCATCGGCTAATTACGACGAGTACGTTGCAGAGATGCTCTCCCAATTAGAGAAAGCTAAGGAGAAATGCAAGATAGCCATGGCTGAGTTGGCAGCTGAGAAGGAATCAGTAGCCGCCTTCCAGTCGGATAAAACGAGGATGATATCCATGCAGCAAAGGGAGATCGCGGATCTCAAACAAGAAATGAAGGCTAAGGATGATAGGGAGGAGCACTGGAGACAGCAGCTTGAAAACGAAACATAGGAGCTAGTGAAAATGCAAAGAGAGCACAAGATCTTGATAGTGCAATACCAGGAGTTTGCTACGAAATCTGCTCAGATGGATGCGCTTGTGAGATTGAGCTAAATGCTAGAGATGAGGAAAGAAAACGAGACATGGAGGAGCAGCGAGAGGAGATCGAGCGCTTGATTGCGAGCGCCTAATTGATCAACTAAACTCTGAAAAAGAAGAGCAAGAGAGGCTGGTCAGGGAGTTGGAAGACCACGAGCAGAAACTCATGATGCTAACCCTAAAGCAAGGAGAGAGCTTGGAAGAAATGAACAAAAGAGCAGAGGAGTGGGCTGTGCACAATGAAAAGAGGGTGAAGACACTGGCGCGGTGCCTTGCTCTGGTAGAGAAGGAGAAAATCATTGCAGAGAGCAAGGTAGAAGCCGCCCAAGTGGCCTTCGGCTCAACAGAAAGCCTTCCTCGACACCATCCTGGACACCACCCGCTCAGCGCGCAAGGAGAGTCGTTGGAGGTGATGCAAAGAAAGCTCAGTATCGCATGTAGAGCCTTACATGCTGGATTGCAAATGCCACCCCTACCTGCGGAGGTTAGGCTGAGCTTGGACGAGCAACAAAAATACCTATTTGCTAGCCGGCCTAACCCCCAGGAAATCGACGCCCTCGGATTCAAAGAGGAAGCACCACAGGGAGAACGGCAGGGGGAGGAAGCAGAACTTGAAATCGACATGAACCGATTCAGGGAGGATGTAGTCCCACAACCCCCCTCGCCGCAATCTTAAGAGCCACCACAAGAGGACCCATCTGTGGAAAGAAAAGCCGCATCTAGGGAAAGACGCAGAAAGCTAGTAGAGGAAGCCAGGAAACAGCTGAGAGCCAAACTAGCCGTGCTGCCATCCGCACCCCTCACACCATGCCCTGATGATCTCCCCGCGGGATTCCACGCAGAACTGGTGCTGTGGGAGATACAAGAACAAGGAAAGGATCCATTCACCTTTAGTTTTCTCCTATCCAACAGTCTGCGGAGGGTCTTGCCACTCAAGGTGATGGATGAGGTGATCGCGATCGGTGGTCGGTTGGGGCAAAGATGGCTAGAAGAGTGAGAAAAAACCCCGACCTATTGGGGCACAGAAGCGGCTGATTATTGGAAAAACAAAGTTTTTGAAGTCCCACACACTGTATAGGGCTACAAAAGCCAACCCCTGTGGAGGAGCGAGTATGCGACATTAGTATGCTCGCCTGGATGGCGTTTTGTAACACCCTGCCATTCGAGCAGAACAACCCTACCTACATGGCATACCCTCGATGGGTAGGGGTGGATTTTGATGCCACCCTCCATGGGCAGTACGACTTCCCTATTATTTATAACTCTAATGTAGTATCCTTCAAGCATGCCCTTCTCTTTACCTCCAAAAGCCTAGATGATTCTATGACACGCTTTCTTGCGGATTTCTCCTCATGCCCTGACCCTGCCTTTGTAACAACTTGTAATTATCTTAGATTACTTAAGCTACTCCTTAAGCAGGACCTGACTCCACAAGAGCGCGGCCTACCTCCCCTCTTCTTTGAACCTAACGCTATTGACAGCTGCGCCATGGCGTCTTATGATGAGGGCTAGTCTCCTCCCCTCTTTTTGCCTAGCCCTCCTAGAAGATATGAATGACAACCAATTCACTAGGTGCAATCACCCTTTCCTCTCCACCACTTCTCTTCATGTCCGCATGAATATGAAAGATTACATGCAAAGTCGCCAGTTTTTGAGCAAATCCATCCGACCCCCTTCCCCTCCTCATTCAGATGAAGACAATTAGGTCTGCCTGTCATTCCACAAAAAAAAAAAAGAGCAAAGAAAAGAATAACATGAAAGGAAAGGCACACAAGCACTCACTTGCAAAAGTACTTAAACACCACATAGAGCACTATCACTACACCTAGGGGCTCTCAAGTTAGGCGTGCCCGGTGGCTTCGGTCGACCGACTCCGCTCCTAACCCCCTAGCCCTTTTTGCTTCCCCACTTCATGCTTAGGGCACATCAAGGGCAAGACATACCTAGGGAGCTAACACTTGCCTATGGTTAGACATGTCATCCTAAGCTACTTGTACCACACCTCCCTTAACACAAATGGGGTCCTCAAGTGTGGGACATCACCCAGGCTTTCCTGTGGTTAGACCCCCCTCCCCATTCCACTAGCACGAGCATACTACACTAACACAGTAAGGTAGACACTCCCCTTAGGCAGAGAACCGCACCTTCTCCTTTCAGGCATCACGCAAGCGGCGAACCACCAACTTCGGAGGCCCTCGTCAACCATTTGCTATCCATCTAGCTTCCCTGACCAACATCAGTTTCCACACGCACCTGAATCTACGTGTGGCCCTTCCCTTTATACCATCCTTGCCCAAGTGCCTAGCACCCTACAACAACACAGAAGTGCCATGGGACTGGCACCCGTCTTGGAGGGGGTAATGTTAACCCTAAGTCGAGATGGCGAAAAATGGCGGAAAATGAAGGAAAAAGAAAAAAAAGCATGGAAGAAGAGCAAAGACACGTAGGTTGACCTCTAAAGGCTAAGCCGAGATCCAAGGCGCTATTTTAAATGAAAGGGGCCTCAAAAAACTTGGAAAACTCTTGTAAAAGAGCGCCAGGCTCCCTCTTGTGCCATTTGTAAAATATTAGATGGGCATAGGCTAGAGGCATAAGGATAGAAGAGGGAAATGGAAAAAGGACCTTGCCACAATGGCCGGTCATGTAAAAAAGGGATGGGTGCCCATGGGATTTTAGGGTTTGTATATAAAGTTCAAAAAGTGAATGGAAACTCATTCTTTGGGTGTGTGGCTAACAAGAGCTCTCTTCTTCTCCTCTTCTTCTCTCCTTCTTGCTTGTGTGTGCTCTTGAGAGAGGGAGTGTGAGAGTGTGAGGGAGTGAGTGTGTGGGAGTGAGGGATCAAGAGGGTGAAGCTCTTCACCATCTCCTCTTCTCTTCTTCTCTTCTCTTCTCTTCTCTTCTCTTCTCTTCTCTTCTCTTCTCTTCTCTTCTCTTCTCTTTTCTCACGCGTGCGGCTATGGAGGATGGAGCTTGGAGATGGAGGAGGCTTGAGGATGCTTGAGCTAGCATCAAGAATCGTGGAGCTACCGAGGTATGCAAGGGAGGAGGCTACTCACATCGGCATCAAGGTAAGCTCACTACATTCGTAGGGGTTTAAACCTGGAAATCAACCAACAAAGTGGACCAACCTAGAGTGACTGTAATAATGTAGACAGTAACAGAGCCGTCATCTAGTGATTCATGGCAGTGTCATCTGCAACTGACAAGTCGGTGACCGTTGTGCATTTATGTCACCGACTTGTCAGTTGCAGATGCGGTTGGTACACTGCCCATGAATAATAGCTAGATGACAGCTATCCTTATCTACTCTAGTTCGTGGCTCAGTTAGTATGCCACCTTAGTTAGTTGAGTTTGGTTTGAGACCCATATATAGGGTTCTTCTATTTCTTTGTATGAGAGTTCTTTTGGCTTACACAACTAAGAAGAGAAAAACAGTTTTCAGCCTCCACCTCTGTGTGTATTCCCCCATTGTGCAAGCAAGAAAGCTACAAGTGAGACTCCTTTCTTCTCTCCCACAATCTTGACATGGTATCAGAGCCTTGTTCGTGGTAAGGAGGTCAAGAAAGCAAGCCAAGCTCGCGGTGTTCTGGTAAGAGGAGCAGTGTTGCTTTCATTTTCTGTTTTGGGAGCAGATCTCTGCAGGTAGCACAGCCGGAAATTGCAAGAGTGCATTGTCTCAGGTTGAAACGCCCTTCGCGGTGAAGCAAGAGGGCACTATATGCTGCGGGCGAGGGCTTTAGCACTTGGCGACCCTGTTTTTTTGATTTGAGGCCATTTCGAGGCCTGTTTTGGAGGCGGGAGTTTTCTGCACGCACTCAGGAAAAGGCCCAGTTTTATGCTGTGCGACCACTGTTCTACAGGTCGGTGAAAAGTTGCTGTAGAAATTGCATCATATGCTTGTGTGCAGAGACATTGGGAGTTACAGAATCATCCTTATTGCCTGTTGATGCAAAATCGTCACTAGGAAGTGACTGTGTGGTCAAATACCACTTTCGTCAATTTTGCAGATTAGCCCTTGTGAGGCTGAAGCTGTGTTCTTTGCAGTGACAAAACTTTTTGCAGTGTTCTGTAATGGCGTCTGATTCTCTCTCACAGATTGTCACTGAAAAGCTTGACAAGAACAACTTCCAAGCATGGAAGTTGAGAATGACGAATTTCCTTATGGGAAAAGGATATTGGGAATTTGTTGCAGAAAATGAAGAAGAACCAGTTCTTCCTGATGTTCCCAATCAACAGCAAATGCAGGCATTTAAAGCATGGCATGAGAGAGCCAGGAAAGTTATGTATTGGCTGTCTATCAGTATTTCAGACTCTATGATTGTGCATATTCAGGATGCAAGTACGCCAAAGGAGGCATGGGATACTTTGTCAAAAATGTATAGCACAAATACTCAAGCCAGGAAAATGCAGCTCAAGCAAGAGTTGCATAATGTGCAAAGAGAAAATATGAGCATCAATGACTACCACATGAAGGTGAAGAAGATTGCAGATGCACTTGCTTCCATTGGGTCGCCAGTGGAAGATGATGATTTAGTTTCTGTGACCTTGAATGGTCTAGGAAAGGATTATGCGCAGTTTCAGACATCCATTTCCGTCCGTGAAAGATTTCCTGATTTTGAGGAGTTGATTGCTCTTCTAATTTCTGAGGAGCAGAGAAATGGTGGTGCATCTTCTTCAGGAGGAACTTCAAAAGAAGCTGTCTTCTACTCAAATGCTGGAAGAGGTAGAGGCAGAGGTAGAGGAGGCCGATTTGGAGGCTGTGGTAGAAATCAGAATATGCAGCAAACTCAAGAAAACTAGTCTATGGAGGAGGACGTGGTAACTCTAGAGGCAGGGGGAGCCAAAGGTCGTGGTGGATGGCAAAGAGGTCAAAATGCAAACAGTAATGTTGAATGCTACTACTGTGGTAAAATGGGTCATATGGCTAAAGACTGCTATAAAAAGCAGAATGACATCATGAATGGAAAACTGCAACAAGGGAATTATGCATCTTCTAGTAGACAGGGCGATGACAGAAATGAGCATTTGTTCATGGTGCAGCACATGAACAATTCTGTGACAAGTGCAGAAGAAAGCAATGATGTATGGTATGTTGACTCAAGTGCATCAAACCACATGACAGGTCATGCAAAATGGATGGAGGATGCAAGGAAAATGGAAAAACCAAGATTTGTGGAGACTGGTGATGATACTGCACATCCTATTGTGCAGATTGGAAAAATTCATTTGTCTATGCAGGATGGGAAAAAGAAATACCTGTCCGATGTATTTCATGTCCCGAATATCACCAAGAATCTAGTTTCTGTTGGTCAAATGGTTGAACAGGGCTTGCAGGTCAGATTTAATCCTCATGGATGCTTTGTTGAGGATATGAAAAATAAAGGTCGCTTGATAGCAAAAGAAAAGAAGAAGGGCAGAATGTTTACGTTGGATGCAGACATGTTTGAATTGAGTGCAGCAATGTTTGCACATGGGACCGGTGTAGTTGCAGATATTGATATCTAGCATAAACGCATTGGTCATGTTAATATACAGCGACTTAAATCAATGTAGGCCCAAAATATTGTTGCAGGATTGCCCAAATTCAAGGTTGCAGAAATGCATAAGATATGTGAAGCCTGTCAATTTGGAAAACAGGCAAGGAAACCATTTCCTAGACATATTCAAGAGAGTAAGAAGCCATTGGAATTAATCCACTCTGATGTGTGGACTACTAAAGCTGCATCTCTTGGACGGTGTCATTATTTTGTCACTTTTATTGATGACTATAGCAGAAAAGTTTGGGTGTATTTTATGAAAAAGTAAAGTAAAGTTTTTGGGCATTTCAAAACTCTTAAAGCTATGGTTGAAAAAGAAACAGGTTTGCAAATAAAATGCCTAAGGTCAGATGGAGGGGGAGAGTACCTCTCAAATGAGTTTGCAAGGTTCCTGCAGGAGCATGGCATAAAGCAGCAATATTCATGCAGTCATACCCCACAACAAAATGGAATTGCAGAAAGGAAAAATAGGCATATTGGAGAGGTATCTCGTGCCATGCTCAATGAAAAAGACTTGCCAGATTTTTACTGGGCTGAAGCAGTTGCTACATCAGTCTACATAATGAACAGGACTCCCACTGCAGCAATACATGGGATGACTCCAGAGGAGAGGTATACTGGTAGGAAACCAGATATTTCTCATTTGAAAATTTTTGGTTGCATTGCCTATGTACATGTGCCAGATGAGTTGAGATCCAAGTTGGATCCAAAAGCTGAGAAGTGCATCTTTATTGGTTACTCTCTGCAGCAAAAAGGGTATAGATGCTATAACCCTTCTATTCGTAAGTTTACAGTGAGCAGAGATGTTGTTTTTGATGAGATGAGTAGCTGGTATAAACCAGTAAATGTGATTGATGAGGTAGATGCACAAAACAGTAATGCTGCACAGAATTCACAACAGCAGTCACAAAATATTAGTGGACTTGGAGCGTCCTCTAGCAGTGGTTCACATTCTTCGCCATGGACAGGCAAATTGAGATCAGGAGAATCTTCTCAAGGCAGTGCAAATAGTGGTATGCAGGTGTCACAAAAAGGAAAAGAGAAGGTAGATCAGCCCATGTTTGATGTGAATGCAGGTCACTCTTATGTGGATGGTGAATCCAGTGGCTCAGAACAGAGCATTGATGATGAGTTGGGTATTCCTTCTATTGTTATACCTGGAGTAAGGAAGACCAGGGATGTTTTGAGAGCACCTAGGAGTGAACCTACTTTGCACAGGTCAACCAGAGTTAGGTATCCTGTGGATAGGCTGAAATATGATGGATTTACAACCATTCACTATGCATATATGGTCAAAGTGATACAGGAACCAGAACCCGCTTCTTTTGAGCAAGCCATGGGAAAAGAAAAATGGGAGAAAGCCATGGATGAAGAAATGGATGCCTTGGAAGCAAATGCTACATGGGAATTGGTACCTTTGCCTAAAGGTAAGAATGCAATTGGTTGTAAGTGGGTTTATAAGGTGAAGCACAATGCAGATGGTTCTGTGAACAGATACAAGGCAAGATTAGTAGTCAAGGGGTATGCACAAACATATGGCATTGACTATGAAGAAACATTCAGTCCGGTTGCAAGGATGGCAACCATAAGAGCAGTCATTGCTATGGCTGCATCAAAGGAATGGTCTTTACATCAAATGGATGTAAAGAATGCCTTCTTGCATGGTGATTTGCAAGAAGAGGTATATATGGAGCAGCCACCAGGTTATGTGCATGCTGTTCATCCTGAGTTTGTTTGCAGGTTGAAGAAAGCCTTGTATGGCTTAAAGCAAGCACCTAGAGTATGGTCTGACAAGATAGGACAGTATCTTGTCACTATTGGCTTTCAGATTTCCAAGGCAGATTTCTCACTTTATGTGAGAAAAACAGAGAAAGGTATTATGCTACTTGTCATTTATGTTGATGATTTGATTATGACAGGTGACAGTGATGAAGATATCCTTCATGTGAAAATGCTATTGAAGCAGAAGTTTGAGATGAAGGATTTGGGAGAGCTGCGTTATTTCTTGGGCATTGAGGTGATTAGATCACCAAGTGGGATACAGCTCTTGCAGAGGCAGTATGGATTGGACATGCTGTCCAAATATGGGATGACAGGCTGTAAGCCTATTTCAGTTCCTTTGGAGCAGAATGTGAAGCTGAGCGCAGATGCAGGTGAGCTTCTGGAAGACCCTACTGTGTACAGACACATAGTAGGAAGCTTGATTTATATGACTATTACCAGGCCAGATTTGAGCTATGTTGTTGGATTGGTAAGTCAGTTTATGCAGGCTCCAAGGAAACCGCATTTGGATGTGGCTAGACGCATACTCAGGTATGTGAAGTCCACATTGCAGTATGGACTATTTTATGAGACTGGGGTTCAGATACAGTTGCATGGATACACTGTTGCTGATTGGGCTGGTAGTATTTCTGATAGACGATCTACCAGTGGGTATGTGTTCTCTTTTGGGAGTGCTGCAGTCACTTGGAGCAGCAAGAAACAGCCTACAGTTGCCTTGTCGAGCACAGAGGCTGAGTACAGGGGTGCAGCAATGGCTGCATGTGAGGTAGCTTGGTTGCATAAGCTACTTTATGATATGCATCAGTCTACAGATGGGCCAGTTGTCATTTATTGTGACAACATGAGTAGTATACACTTGGCAAATAACCCAGTCTATCATGCTAGAACAAAGCACATTGAGGTGCATTATCACTATGTGCGGGAGAGGGTTTTACTAGGTCTTATTGATCTAGTTTATGTCAGCACAGAGGATCAGGTAGCTGACATATTCACGAAGGCATTGGGCGCAAAGAAACTGCGCAAGTTCAGAGACCTGCTTGGTGTGCAGGAATTGGGATTGAGCTCGAGGGGGAGTGTTGAGAGATCGAGCTCCACTCGTGATATGCCAGGGTGACCGTTGTGCATTTATGTCACCGACTTGTCAGCTAGATGACAGCTATCCTTATCTACTCTAGTTCATGGCTCAGTTAGTATGCCACCTTAGTTAGTTGAGTTTGGTTTGAGACCCATATATAGGGTTCTTCTATTTCTTTGTATGAGAGTTCTTTTGGCTTACACAACTAAGAAGAGAAAAACAGTTTTCAGCCTCCACCTCTGTGTGTATTCCCCCATTGTGCAAGCAAGAAAGCTACAAGTGAGACTCCTTCCTTCTCTCCCACAATCTTGACACTTGGTGGTTGAGCGAAAGCTCCCACAGCTATGTTTGGAGAGGTTCGAGCAGTTTTTTGTCTTCTATGAAGACATTGTGTGGCATATAAAGAGTTGTTTTAGAAGCTAGTCCTAGTGACCTTGTCCTTCTAGCCTAGTAGGGAGTTGGTACTAGAAATCTATGTTACTTGTGAGACAACTAGGCAAGCCTGTCAAATAAAAAAGGAATATAATAATATGTCTAACATATATATAATATGGAAGTGTGTAAAAAGGGATTCTAAACCCTATATAAGGAAAAATAAAGAAAAAATTTTCAAAGAGTCGATGTGCATCACCTTGTGAAGGCGTGGTAGGTTCTTGGGAACAAGTTAGACTTGGGGCCCAACGTCTTCTCTTCTTGGGGGTGGCATTTTTTCAAAAAGGAAATAAGGATGGTTGGAGAAAAATAAAAGTAAGCTGAAAATTTTTAAAAAAATCTTATCACCTCGCAAGAGCTTGGTAGGTTATTGGGTACCAAGATTAGACTTGAGATCGATGCCCTTTTCTCCTTGGATCACAAAACACTTTTACACATTCGAGTACTAGATGATAAGGAATAGATACTGGGATAAATGGAAAAAATATATGAATGAGACAGGCTATAGGAGTCCTTGGCTAGTAGGAGTTCTTGGTTCCATTGTCCTAGGTTAGGTAGGCGGGTTAGACCACTACACTGATGACTCCTTTGATAGCTCTTTTAGCCGATGTGTGTTGGAGCAATTGTTGATTCGCAACTAGATTTTTACTTCTTTGTTAGATTCTGCTTGGCTCAACCCTCATGGAATTCACATCTTGATTTTGTCAAGGGAAAGGGCAAGAGCTGTGTTGTGCTATGTTGTGTATTTCATTTGAAGCAACTTGATGCTCTTTATGTTTTGTATGTGTGTAGATCAGTTTATGGGTTCAACAAGTTAAGTCACCTTATCCTATGGTCACCAATGAGAGTTGATTTTAAGATAGAATTTAAAAGCGTAAAAGTGGCTTGGGAGTTGTAAAAGTGGGGGTTTTGGTGAAAAATGTGTAGATTACAAACCAAGGTGCTAGAGTTTTCCTAGGTGGATCTCGATGCGCTAGGAATCCAACACAAGTATTCGTATGTCCGTTTGATCCCCCATTTAATGGCCACAAGGATTGACATTACAAAGCAACTACTTGATCTAGAAGCTAGAAAGCAAGTGACATAGGCCAAGCTAATAGTTTCTGATGCCAGGAAGCTACCCGTCCAGCCAAATTATGAATCTGAGGCCATTTGCCCCTTTGTTTTACCCAAAACTACTTTGTCGATAGTGCGAATGAGAAGGAAATG
Source organism: Lygodium microphyllum (assembly GCF_053477565.2). Lineage (NCBI taxonomy): Eukaryota > Viridiplantae > Streptophyta > Polypodiopsida > Schizaeales > Lygodiaceae > Lygodium > Lygodium microphyllum. The sequence goes on from NC_141159.1 coordinate 74,275,669, forward strand.
AACCCGATAACTTGCAACCTAGTGATTAATGAGGCTTAAGAAGGCCAAAAAACACAAAAACTCAATGAGATAGGGGAGAGGGGCACATTTTTTGGCGCACCCCTTCATGGCCCCAAAAATGTGACTTTTCATTTGATCAAATAAAGAGGAACAACATTGGCCATGGATTCATGCAAAATTTTACCTTAAATCATGGCAATAAGCATGAGAAATGATGTATTCTATTGAAAGTTCAGGTTTTAGTCTTTCTCTCTCCCCTTTCTCTCTCACCATAATTGATGTTCATATGGGCTGAGAGAATGAGGGGGAATGGGTGCGAGATATTGGCAAGATGCAAGGAATGGAGCAAGAAAGCATAAAAGTGGTCATGGCAGTGGCTACCTGATGGCATGAGTGGCTCTGTTTTTCAAAATATGATGTGCCACGTAAACAAGATTTGGTGTAAGTACTGGTTTATTGCATATTATATCGTATCTCTTATGTCTATTGCAAAAAATGGTTGAAAATGCTTGAGTTATATTTACCAATTTTTGAAATCATAAAAAAACTCAGTCACTTTTAGTCATTTATATTAAAAAAATAAAATCACAAAACTCGAGATGTAATGAGGATAGGGCGTGAGAATTTACCTCAGACTTCCTCCATCTGTGTGTAAAAAGCGTTTATTTACTACTTATTTATGCAAAAATGATGATAAAACCCTTTTACATGTGCACGAAAGTAAAACTTAAGCAATAGGGAAAAAAGCGATGAAAAGAGATAAGTTTTGAATAAGTTATGATTTGATCGCATATTATGGAATATATGCTTCGATTTATTTAAATTTGAAGAGGAATAGTGGCATAGGTTAGCCTGATACTATCCCTTTGCAATGTAATATAACGTTAGAGAAAATGAATCATGAAAAAACTATTTTCACATAACACTTGACTGATTTATAGTTAAAATTATTTTAGCACAATGAGTCATATACATTGCATTTTCATTTAAGCATGGTATCAAAAGGAAGACTCCTGGATGCATAGAACTTGTATGCCTAATTGTGACCAACGCTGAGTGTATGAGGTTTGTTTGCTATAGGGTAGTACGATGATCTTTGGGGAGATGTTATATAAGCCTGAAATGTTTCTGGATCGTTATATATATCATGAGAGGATTTTGTCATGTTTGTTCTTTATGCTTAAGACGGCACATCGTGGGGCCAAATCCTAGGGTGTAGAGGAGCCATAGGAGCCACAACAATCAACTGAGGGGTGCTCTATCTATGTGTATAATGAGATATTAGTCACCTATATGTATGGGGTACTCCCTCAGCTTGGAGTCAAGATGGGTAGTACATTGGACTATAGTTTGAAACCCATGTCTACAAACACATTTATTAGATAAATCATTTCATAACATCCAGATGCTCATGGCTACTATGAGGCCGTGGGGGTTGTTTGGTGTGTGTAAGAGCCTCAACTAGAGCCTTAGAGCTAGTGCTGGGCTTGTTTTTGGTCTCGACATAGTGTGCATGAAACACTTGCTTTCTTTGAGAAGATTGTCAAGCTAAAGGAAGTACATATAGATGATGGTCAAGACTGATGCTATAAAGATTGTGGATGTTACACATGCTTTGATCGATGTAAGTATGATCTCTCCCTATGCTTTGACAAGGAATCTAGAGGATATGGTGCTTCAGGATACTGAAGACCTATATGGTTTGAGTTATGCTATGTTTGTGTTGGATGTGAAGAGTAAAGTATCCAAGTGTTAACAAGTGCACTGCTTCCAATGCATTGGGTAAAAAAGGAACAAGGATGTTTTTATGTATTTGTACATGGAAAAATTGAGAGCATGTATATGTAAGGTAAAAAGTCTCAGGTGTATGATCCTAGTAGGTCTCAAGATGTATTGAAGTGAACTACAAGGAGTTGTAGGCTATTTAGATTGAGACCTTATGGTCAAGGGGGGATGCTTGGGATGGCTATCTAGTTATGCAGATGCCCATCATCTTAGTCTTTGATCCTAGCAAGAGAATGTGTGCACACATGATACTATGGGTGATATTTTTTGCGATGTTGATATGGGTGTTTGACTTGAATGGCTACATAGGTGGCACATTTGGGGGGATATGCAAGCTTTGAGGGGGGTGGGGGTCTTGAGGATTTTTGTTAAGTATAGAAAACCTCTAGCCATGGCATGATTTGAAGCCTTATGTGCCTTGAACGAGATGGAAGAATCAAGCCTAAACCAAAGGCCAAAGAGATTAACTACCAAGCAAAAGAGGCTACTAACTTATACTTACACACAAGACACTTGTTTTTTATCTACACGTGCACTAAACATTGCACGGGTTGACCCTGAAGTGCACTTGAATGTAGTATGGGACACCACCAACCAAGGGAGGCTTCTTCTTAGGCTTGAGAATCCCCACATCACTTGGTTTTGACCCTCATGTGCACTAAATGTAGTATGGGCCACCACCAAGCGATGGAGGCACCTCCCTAGGCTCAAGGGTTCCCACATTGCTTGGTGTTGATCCTCATGTGTCCTTGAATAAAGCATGGGTCACCACTAGGCAAGGGACACTTCTACCTAAGCTAAAGAGCTCATGCATCACTTGGTTTTGACACCATTCCACTTGAATATAGTACGAGTCACCACCAAGTAAGGGAGGCTTCTCTCTAGGATCAAGGATCCTTGTATCACTTGATATTGACCCTCATGGGTCACAACCAGGCAAGGGAGGCTTCTATCTAGGCCAAAGAGCTCCCACATTGCTTGGTTTTGACATAGCGTTCACTTGAACCCTAAACCATCGTATGCACTGAAAGCAGAATGGGACACCACCAAGTAAGAAAGAACCCTCACCTATTAGTGGGTAAAGAGCATTTATTGGTGTTGACTCTCCTTGGTAACTGAATGCATCATGGGTTACCACCACTAAGCAAAGGAGGCTTCTCCCTAAGCATGAGAGTACCCACAATGTTTGGTGGTAACCCTTGCATACTCTAAATGCCATATCGGTCACCACTAAGCAAGGGAGGCCCCTTGTTGGGTAAAGGTGATTGGCTTCTTTTTTAAGAATGCTAAGTAGGTGCTAGTTGATATCAATGAGAGTACCCACAATGTTTGGTGGTAACCCTTGCATACTCTAAATTCCATATTAGTCACCACTAAGCAAGGGAGGCCCCTTGTTGGGTAAAGGTTATTGGCTTCTTTTTTAAGAATGCTAAGCAGGTGCTAGTTGATAGCAATGACTTAATTGCGTTAGCAGAGGGCTCAAGGACATCAACTTCAACAGCTCTATAAAGACAACATGCCACAAAAAAGATTCCGCTCTATCACAATACATTGGCAAATTGGATCATACAAAGATACATATGCATAGACACGCTGTCAAGCGATGTATTATATAGAAATATTATGTACTGATCTGAATACATCATTTTGCTATTATAGATTATAATTTTTCACAGTGAATATTCTGTAAATAATGTAAGGCCCCTTATTTTTGCACTCAATGTAGTGACCAAGTTTTGTGGAGGATATGCGCTTCTGGTGAATGTAGAGAAAATAAGTGATTGAGAAACAACATGCATTGTGGGTGTTTGGCATTGGATATGGATGCCAATCTTGGAGGGTCCCTTACTATGTATCATACACCACTCCCCTGCCATTGTGACAGGCAAAACTAGGCGACTTACATCCTTACGCAAAATGAGAATTCTAGAGGTGGACAAAGTATAGGGTTCCTATAGAGCTTGCCCCTCCCAAGAGAGCTGGGTATAGAGTCATTGCCTCCAATAGAGCCAGCACCACTTATATAGCTAGGGGCCTCAGGTGATGAGGGTAATGAGTATGAGAAAATGCTGGCAAATAAATGAAACCGCCCCCTTCGAGGCCTCGTAGTTAGGAGTGAATGCATGCTTATCCACTCCTTGAGTCCAACCATTGTAAAAAATTTCATTTGCATGAGTCATTGTATGCTTCATGTCTCTTTTGTTTTGCTCTTTTTGATGCAAAGAAATGTTCAAGTTTTGGGACATCCTTTTTGCTTCTTCTAACCTCATTCTGTGCCAAATTAATGTGTAAAACTACTGGAAAACTTCTAGTAGGGTATTTGCCTTTTGTGCACCACCACCATGTCTTGTATGCCTAAAGTATCTAATCCTTGCTTAATAATGATACTTCTCCATACAAAATTGACAAATCTTGTATTTCCTTGTACATTAAGGCCATGGCTATAAATAATATGCTGCACATTAGAAAGGAGATGGAATTAGTCAAGTGCTAAGCAATAACTTCTAGGGAGGATTACTACCAAACTGAAAAAAGCGCCATCCTCAAAGAGGAAGGGAGCTATATTGCTTCATAGTGACCCCTTTTGTAGGTGTCACTAAAGCCTCATATTTACTTTCCCTTTCTCTTGAAAGTTTTTTTAAGTTAAAGGAAATTCCTTACCATGTAGTGCATGAAATTGTTTTCTCCCCAAGCATCCTTCATGGAGGTTTTGAACTTGTCAAGGACCTTCTTGAAGGCTGGGAGGTTCTCAATGGACGAGGTTGTTTTATCACAATACATGAACACTATGCCCAATACCTCCCAAACTTTGATCTTTTGGTTCCTTGCTCTTCCATCATCCCCATGGTCTTTGACTGCATTGTGTAGCGCTTTTCATTGGTTGTGATGAATGTGAGAAGAATATTTTTTGGGCTTGCCATGGAAACCTAAAAACCTTCTAGCCTTAACCCCACCTATCAAGGGTTTCTTGGAAATACTATTTTCATTTTTGGATCTCTAAGGATCTACCTCAATCACAACATTTTCCATTGTGGAGACCAATTTTTGACAAAACCCTCACAATAGTTTTGGTAGCACCATCCCTAGCCTTCTGGGGTTGCAATTTCCATGCAAATCCAATGTATAGATGTATAATTTTCTCAACTATTCTACACAAGGCATACAATATGCACATGTGGATATTTGCTAAGGGGATATTTAAAATAGCCAGAAAGTTCGGATCTTTAGTGTGCCTTGTTCCAATAAGTAGAGTTGCACTCCTTGGCCATGAATAAATGCAAGGACTCTTAGCATTGACACATTACACATACACTTTAGTGTCTTTAAATCTGTAGCCATGTACCACTCTCCTTTATATTTTCCAAAACCTTCGACACTTAGTTCCTCCCCTGATTGTTGAGCACTTATCACCTTGGGTATATAAGTTTATCAAAATACCTAGTCCAACACGTGAAAATCTTTCCTGTCAACATGAAATGCTCCCAACTACTAGATGTCTTGCTTTGATTGCATGCTGAAGTGCATTGACACCTCCAAGCCTTCATGCGCCTTGGTATACTGCTGAAGAGCCTTGCTCATTAGGTGATAGAAACTCTCTTCATTTTCTTGCCCTTCACAATCTCAATTTCATCTAGCTTGATTAAAAAATGGCACCATCATTTTCTTTTGCATGCTCTAGTATGTAAAACCTAATCATTGCTCTTTGCAATATCCTCACATCAAAGAATATATCTAATGATCTTATATTGGTAGCCTCTTCCTTGGATGCTTCATACTTGATTGATGATTTGTTTGGATATATTTAGTGTTGGTTGATAGATTTAGGGGCTTCCTTTCATGTGACTCCTTATAGAGTGTGGTCTCACTCCTATTGTAGTATGACTAGATCTATCCATTTGTTTGATTAATGACTTATGGTATTAGAGATAGTTGGTATTGGTAATGTCCAACTATGTTTTGGTTCATGTAACACATTCACTCTTCATGATATACATCATGTACTAGATCTATCCATCTGTTTTGGTTCAGGTAACACGTTCACTCTTCATGATATACACCATGTACTAGCTCTCACAAAGAGTCTTATCTTTGATGGCACCTTGGATGATACAAGTTATGTTGTCTCTTTTGGTTATTCCTCATGGGATATTACTTGTGAAAATCTTATTGTTCCACATGGTGCTAAGTCTAGTAACCCTCTATCTCTTGCTTATATCTGGATTAGATCACCATGTTTTGGCTATGGTTTAGTTCCACATGTATCTCTTTGGCATTGTCACCTTTAGCACATGTCTTTTAGGCTAAGGTAGTTACTATTGCCATACACTTGATTAATAGGTCCCCTTACATTTCTCTTGATTGCGAGGTTGCAAAGAAGATATAGACTAGAAAACCTCCATCATATGCTCATTTGCACATCTTTGGTTGTGAGGCATTCTACCATGTTTCCAAGGATAAGTACAACAAGCTAGATCCTAAGTCTATAAAATGTATCTTTCTTGGTTATGAGGATGCAAGCAAGATGGGCTACCACCTATGGGACCACAGGCTCTCAAGGTTATCCATAGCCACCATGATGTTGTTTTCCATGAGAAAAAGATATATAAGAAACTTGAGCTAGTTGAGGTACACAAGGTGATCTTTTAGGAGGAGCCTCCTACTCTTGTCCAACTAGCTAGATAGCATGCTGCAATTGATATCCTAGTGGCCCAAGATCCACATGTTGTGTAGGATCATCCTATTTTGAGATGCTCTATCAAAGCTAGAGGTGGCCTAAGTGCTCTAAGCCCTCCATGGATTATATATGGTGACAGATGTAGGTAAGCCTCTCTCTTATGATGAGGCCATGCGCATAGATGATAGTCCCTCGTGAGATAGGGCTATGTAGTCAGAGTTTGACTCCTTACACACAAATCATACATGGGATTTGCTTTCTTTTCCTAGTAGCAAGAAGGCATTGCCATGAAGTGGATATACAAGTTGAAAAGTATCCATGGGTATCCCAAGCCAACTTATAAGACTAGAATGGTAGCTAAGGACTTCAAGTAGGGACATGGTGTTGACTTCGATAAGTCTTTTCTCTTGTGGTCAAAATAAAAACTCTATGCTAGTTACTAGTATTGGTTGCTCTTAGCTATATTTGGACATTTATCAAATGGATGTAAAGACAATTTTTCTACATGGAGACTTGTATGATGAGATTTATATATAGCTGTTTAAGGGCTTTGAGGAAAAAGGCAGGGAACACCTAGTATGCAAGTTGAGAAAGAGGCTTTACGGCCTTAAGCAAGAACCTAGGGTATGGTACCACAAATTTGATGATTTTATGCACTCATAGGGATATATCCATAGTGCTATGAATTTGTGTTTATATATGGAGAAGGCTTGTGATGGTAGCCTTATGAGTTTGGTACTCTATGTGGATGATATACTTATTGCTAGAAGAGCTCATGATGATGAGCTAGATGCCTTGAAAACTCAACTCAAGAAGAGCTTTGAGATGAAGGACATGTGATAGGTCTCACATATTCTTAGGATGCTGGTTTCATATGCAGGATGGTAAGCCTATTGGCTATCATCTACCTTCTCATGTGAAGATTAGACAAGTTGATTATTTGTAGTCTGATGAGTAGAAGGTTGAGATGGCCAAGATCCCTTATGCATCTGCCATGTGTAATTTAATGTATGCCATCATAGCCACTTGTCCTAACATAGCATTTGGAGTGGGAGTTATGGCACACTATATAGCTATACCTAGCACTTCCATAAAGGGTATCATGAAGTACCTAAAGGGCACAACAACTATGTGCATATGTTATGGTAGCCAAGATACAAGAGTTGTGGGATATATTGACTCTAATTGTGCAGGGCATGCAAATAGTAGGGTTCCACCTTTGGCTATGTCTTGACCTTTTCTTAAGGTATTGTTTCTTAGATGTCTAGGGTGTAGAAATGCACAGTCCTCTCTACTACCAAGGGCGAGTATGTTGTAACCACAAAGGCTTGCAAGGAGGCACTCTAGTTAGGCTAGTGGTGCAGACCATGGTTTGTGACTAATGTGGTCCCTACATTGCATTTGGATTCTATGAGTGCTATTCAGTTAGGCAAGAATTTCGTATTCCATGCAAATATAAAACACATTGAGGTGCACTTCCACTTCATTAGAGAGGTCATTGAGGATAGGTCTATTGACTTTGTCAAGATCTCAACTAACCAAAATCTTGCAGATTTGCTCACAAAAAGACTCTTAATGGAGCATTTTTCCTTTCTTAGGAAGTTGATGTTGAGATGACATCTTTCTTTATCATGTTTTACTTATATACATTTGCATTTTGTCCCTTTTTTTCTTGTTCACTCCTCACTAGGGGCACATTTTCCTTTAAGTGGAAGGTTGTTGGGGGGTAATGGCACCTATGCCTAGTCACGTGTGTATTACTACATTGATAGTACCTACACAATTGTACACTACAGATGCCAAGCACCCATCACTGCCACTTCATTCCTTATTCTTTTAGTGATATTTGAATAAGGAAAGGCTAGTTACACATTGTGACTGTTGGAGTTCCCACATTTTGTGTCTTTCTCTCTCTTGCTCTTACTCCTTCCACCATAGCTCTCACTTCTACTTACATGCTTTCACTCTAAGATCACTTCCTTTAATATTTGAATTCTTATTCCGAAGTTGGTGCATTTTTTAGTAGTGAAGATAGCCTCATCCTCATTTAGGGGTCCTTGATAAGAACACATTAGTTTCCCATACTTAAATGTTGTTAAACATCTTAACCCTATAATTAGATGGATTTTTATGAGTTCTTGATAGAATATTTTTATAGTATTTTTTATTTTATTTATTTTTTCATTATTGATTGATGTCTACACATTTAAAGACTTGAACTATAAGCTTGTGTATCTTGGAATCACAAAATTCTTACCCATATCTTTACCTTTATGTGTGCATAGAGTCTCCATTACTTAAATTTTATAATTGTTTACAAGAGAAATTAGTTTTTGGGATGTAAAATAGATGGAGGTTCATGAATCCACCAATCGTATGAGAATCTAGTTTATACTCAAATTCTGCCAAGGTATCCAAGGCCTTGGGTTGATCTTGCAAAGATAAGACATGACTTTTGTTGAGAAGAGATGGAATGTTGAATCAACTCACAACATGGAGCTCTTCTTCAATGAGTTATTTGTCAATCAATAGTTGATGAAGCAATTTTTTGGGGAGTGTCAACATGTAGGCTGTGATGATGGCACGTAAAGATATGGTCTCATAGTATGTTGGATCATATTTGGGGACACTGAAAATCTATAGCCGAGGAAATTGTCATCAACAAACACAAAAAAAGGTTGAAAATGGAAGAAGTGACACTACTCAAGAGGAAGAAAAGCAATGAAAGATTGTAGAATTCCTACTACTTTTGAAGAATTGAAGAACTTTGTTACCGAATCTACATTCTACAAGAAGTTCCTTTCTCAATGATAGAAAAATGTCACTATCTTGATTCGGGCTCTATGTGATAAATTGATCCCACCATCTTCTAAATCCATGTCACAAAGTTGCATCACTATAGCCAACTATTTCCCACAAAACTGAAGAGAAAAATAGACAGAATGAGTATCAATAGAAGATTTGGCCTTCATTGAAGAATTTCTAGACATCATTAAGTGGGAGATTGTGAAGAAGCTTTAGGAGTTGTGGTTAGTAAATGTTTACAAGAATAAGAAGGAAAAGAGCTAGGATTTGTTCATGGATGTACAACAACAAGATACATGGGATACTTGGTATACCCATGACCTTATGTTTGTTTGCTTGGCAACCCACAGAAAGCTAGTAGACAGAGTGTTCTTCACAATCTATGCTATTAAAACCCTCCAAAGTTGGTACTATCAAGACAATGGCACTATGGTTATTTTCAAAAGAATGAATTTTGATACCTTCAAAACTGAATATCTTCCCCTTTGTAGTGGAATGAAAGTAGAATTTAGAGATGTTGAAAAGAAGGAATTAGAAGAAATATTGACCAGAGAGTTCTCTAGAGATTGAATCCCTTTTGATTACTTTTTTTTGAGTATAAACAAAGTGGATGCAACAAACTCCATGATGAATTATGTGATCAAGAGGCAAGCACTAGAATGAATCTAGAGGTACCTGAGGAGAGAATTTTATATGTTGAGCAGCGCATCAAGGGGCCAATCCCTGTGATGTAGGAGAGCTGTAGTGGGACCGCGGTGTTTCTACCGAGAGGTTGCCTCCCCCATGCAAAAATCAAAGTTGAGAACAAGCTAGCAATAGAAGGCTCCTTTTCTGCTATCTATTTGAATGGAGCGACCCTTGTAAGGTAGCTTTTAATGATGTGGAACAGGAGCTAGTAAAAGCACCAATTTTAAAAGCACCTAAAAGGGGTGATGTATTCTATATATTTTCAGTGGCCACCATGCATAGTATCAGCTGTTGCTTATCCCAAATCTGGGCGAAAAAGTGGTACCATCTGATCGCTTTTGCTAGTCAAAAGTTGGGCATATCAGAGATTAACTAAACCTACATGGAGAAATTGTGCCTTGCAATGGTATTTGCAACAAAAAAATTCAGGCACTACATCCTCTATGAGAAGGTAGTTTTTTATACGAAGGTGAAAGGGCTTAGATTGTTGATGAACAAGTTACAACTGCCTGATCATTTAGCAAAATGGTTAATCACTTTGTAGGAATTTGATTATGAGATTAGAAGTAAGCCACCAAAACTGCAGAGTATTGTGGAATGCCTTGTGGATTTCGGGGATCCAAAAGATACTTTAGTAGAAGGAAGTGATATCGGGGAGCCAAAAGAGACTTTAGTAGAAGAAAGTCATATCGAGGAAATTTTTAAAATTGATACGACATCTATTCCCTCTTGTTATGCTGCTGTAACGCATTACCTCTCAACAGGAGAGGATGGAGCCAGATTATCCAAATCAGAAAAGAGAAAAATTAGACAATAGGCATTGAAATTTTATTTCATCGTCAGAATGCTATATCGACAGGGGGTTGATGACATCCATCACCGATGTGTGATGCCTAATAAGGCTCCATTCATTTTGGAAGAGTGCCATGACTCCGCTTGCGGAGGGCATTTTGTTCGATTGATGGCCCAAAAAGCTTTGAGAGTCAGATATTGGTGGTCATCCATTTTCCAAGATGCATTCGAGTATGTTAAGAGATGCAATACTTGTCAATGGCATGACAATAGGGAGAATAGGAAGTGGCCACTTACTCAGATTATGGCTATACTTCCATTTGAAAAGTGGGGCATCGACTTTGTGGGTCCTATTACTCCGTTGTCCACTGCACAAAAGCGATATATTATCATGGTGATTGACTACTTTACAAAGTGGTCAAAAGCATGAGCAAAGAGGAAGACGATGCAAAAGAGACTGCTAGTTTCCTATTAGAGCAAATTATATGCCGATTTGGTTTGCTAAAAGAATTAGTATCGGACTATGGAACCCATTTCCTAAACAAAGTGATTAAAATCTTAACTGAGGCAGCATGGCAAATTAATCACAATAAGAGGACTCCTTATAACCCGCAGGAAAATGGGCAGGTTGAAAGTGGTAACAAGTAGCTTGTGGGTATTCTATCAAAAATAGTGTTTGAGAAGAAACACGACTAGGATAAAAAACTGTATGTGGCAGTGTGGGCGTATAACACGACATTTGAATGAGCCACTGGCCACACCTTGTTCAAGCTAGTCTATGGGGAGGAGTGTGTTTTTCCCTTAGAGATAGAGTTTTCGACCATAAGATTCACAATCAATCATTCTTTGGGTGATGAGGATACACTCTTCGAGCAATTTACGACTCTGGCTCACTTGGATGAGCTCAAATTGCAGAGTCTATTGCACTAGGAAGTGGCTAAGCATTGGATGAAGCAACTATATGATTTAAAAGAAAAGTAATATACCTTTAAGAAGGGGTAGTGAGTTCTTTATTATGATGCACTGAGAGAACTATTTCCAAGAAAACTTGAGTCCAAATGGAACTGCCACTGCAATATCGTCAGAATAGAGAAGAATTAATCCACGACATTATTGACTGATCTTGAGGGAGTGGAATTTAAAAATAAGGTTAATATTAATAAGATTAAACCTTATTATCTCTGAATGCACTAACGATATGAATGCTTTGCAGGTCAATATTGGGCTGATCAAGAACCTACAAGAGACAAAAGAGGTTGATGGGGCGACTGATTCCTTACTTGGAACACCCATATTTGGAGCAGAGATATCATTGGGGGAAGCTTATCTAGTGGATTAAAGGATATAAAGTGATTGAGAAAGAACACGGATCATTCATTTGGGAAATCAAAGTCTTCTGTCATCATTGCTTACGAATTCTGACAAGTATCCTTGTTATATTCACTGAAGATGGTGGGATGGAGCCTTCGATACATCCTCTGAACATGCTAAAGTTTGACTATCATGATTACGAGTAGAGTTGATGATGACTGGCTGTGTGAACCCATTGTGGACATACACAATGTACTTTGATGGAGCGTCTAGGGGTTCCAATAAGAAAGGGAGTATAGGGGTAGTTATTAAAGACCCCCGACGTAGAGTGTTTTAGGCCATTCTTTGATCTTTCCTCTACAAGGCTTTGCTAGAGCTTTGAGAATAGGCTGGTGCCCTCTCTCACTTTTCCCATTGCCTTCAGTGTTGTAGGCTAATGTTAAAGCCAACTTAATACCCAATTGAGCAAAGAAGTTGCATGCCTCATCAGCATCCAATTCTTCTCTATCTGCGGTTACCTTGCCAACACAGTCATATCTACAAAATACTTCTTCAAGTAAAAAGTGACAAACAGCTTGAGTGGTCTTGGTTATTAAATCTTTACCTTCAACTTGATTGGTTAGATCTTCTCTTGCAAGCACTAAATACCGCATATTCCATATCCCTGTTGGCATGGTTACAAGATCAATAACCCATCTATAATGTATAGACAAGGGATAAGTCAATTGTAACCCATCTCGATGCTTGACCATAGAATACATCTGACACACATAACAAGTTTCAACAAAATGTGCTATGTCCCAATACATGTTTTGCCACCAATATTTTTCTTTGACTTTACTAAAGGTTCCCCATATGCCTCTTTGGCCAGACCATTGGCTTTCATGAAATTCCTTCATTACTTGTTGTTGCAATCTTTTGTTACCTAAAACTCGGCTAGGTGCTCCTTTCTTCTTCTTTGCATGCTTCCATAATACCCTTCTTTAAGAAAAAAGCCATAAGCTTTCCTCTTAATATGCTTGAACTCTTCATCAATCCAAGACTCCTCCTTCTTCATTGTGCTCAAATATTGGCCAATCTTCAGCCAATCTTCTTTATAATCTTCTTCAAGGAAATGAACTAGAACTTGAGCAATGCAATGAGCATGCTGGCTACTAGTTGACCGGGTACCCTTCTTCCATAGATAAATCTTTTATCTTTGTTGTTGTATGTTGATTTACAGCAATACCTTTTCCTATTCTTACTGTACTTAATGCTATACCATTAAAAAGATCAGCTTCACCTACAAGATTCAGCTTTGGTTTTGTATATACAGCAACAACTGAAAAGGTACTTTTAGCAGCATCAGCCATGGAATGAAATTCAGCAAGTATAGATTCTTTAGCTTCATCTTCTTCCATCAACTCTTCTTCATTGTCATATCTTGCATGTGATAGCATGTCAGCAAACAACTGGATTCGCTTTTCCTGCAATATGCTTTAATTCGGGTTTAGAGATTCAATATATGCAATCCATCTTAGCATAGCAATGTCGGAGGGTGTAGAGTAGTTGGCAATCATGCTTAAGATTGGAAGACAATCAATTTCTACCACTACGGAAGCACCTATAAATTATTCACAATCACACTTTAATGTTGTTACAACTCCCCACAATTCCCTTTTTACTTGTGCATACCTTCTTTGACGTTCATTGAGAACCTTTGCTCCAAAAAAAGGTCTTCTTGGTCAATAGTCCATTCTATCCCAATGGGACTTATATCCACAGTAAGGATGATGGGTTGACCATTTGAATAATCATCCCTTTTGAGAGTGGGGGGCTGAAATTAACAACTTCTTTAGTTTGTGTACAGTGAGAGTATGATCTTTCCTCCAAGAGAATCTTTGGCCTTTTCTTAATAATTAATAGAGATTTTCGGCTACATGAGCAAAATGTGGCATCCATACGAGATAGAATACACATGCGCCAAGAAATCTTCTCACCTCTGAAATATTTATGCATTTTCATTGCATTATACTGAGGGCATCTATCTTGATTAGTGAAGGTTTACATCCGTAGGGGCCACATAGATGTCCCCGACCACTAGGACTTCTTCTACTCCAAAAATCGACTTAGCTCCAAAAAGGGTAAGATGTACCTCTTCTAGCCTTGTCAAAATCCTGTCAGAATCATGAATATGGTTAACTACAAATGTCCTGCATCCATCTTCATCAAGCTCCTCATTCTTTTCATTGACTTCACATCCCTTGATAGGCACATCATCAAGAAATGGAAGAGTAAGTCGTGGAATAAAGTCCCTTAAGACTTTGTGCATGGCATGCATCATATGAGCTACAAAGTTTGTTGCACCTTGTGGTAGAGGGCACATGTGGACCAATCCAAGCGGTGACTTCACATCCCTTGATAGGTACATCATCAAGAAATGGAAGAGTAAGTCGTGGATTAAAGTCCCTTAAGACTTTGTGCATGGCATGCATCATATGAGCTACAGAGTTTGTTGCACCTTGTGGTAGAGGGCACATGTGGACCAATCCAAGAGGTGTCTTCATTATGGTAATGTCTCGGCTTTCTAATGAAAGCTGAAATTGGTCATATCTTGAATATACGTCGCCCCCATAGAATAAATTGCTCTACCTGCAAAAGCTTCAGCAAACTCATCAACAATTGGACCCGAACCGACATTTCGGATTGTGACACGATTAACAGGCTGTAGATCTTGAATGAATCGTATGGATCCATTTTTGTTGGGCACAGTAAACCATCAATTTGAGTAAGGTGCTGAAGAAGGTTCTAAAATCTTCATTCTAATCTTCTCATTTAGAAGTTCCAATAATTTGGGCAAATGCGCCCTTGGAACGAAAATGGGCTTGAGGTTCCAAGGCACATGTTGGACCGTAAAAATGATCATAGGAGCCACAATATTTGGATCCACACAGCCTATTTCACTTGGCTAAAATGCAAAACTTTTCCATGTTTCATTAGCATTTGCATAAAAGAGTATTTTTGAGTCGGTGAAAGAAAAGAATTTTTCACCTATTTTGAGCTCTTTTATACTTTCAGATGTGAACTTGTGACCAATGTTGGAAGGATCACGAAGACTTGGCTGATTTGCTGCCTTATCAGCTAGCCCTTCACTTTCAGGAGGTAGTGGGACTGCCACAAGCTTGACTTTCTTATCCATCGTCTCGTATTTTGTCTCTCCTTGCACTTTAGCCTTGTCGTGTAAACGAATGTCTTCCTGCTCAACAAATTCTTGAATTGTTTGATAAAAATCCAATGCACATACTTCTATGGACTGATTTTCAGCATGATTTTCTATATGAGCAGTTGCATATATTTCAACCAATGTGTCAGTAGTAATCAATCCAAAAAAAATGCTCGAAATATCTTCATTTTCAGCCATCATGTCATAAGTTTTCAGCACCCTTTTTACATGACATAAATATTTTCTTTCAGCTTTAGTCATGGCTAGGAGAGACTTATAATAGTATACAGATTTGCTAGAGAGACAGTTTCTATAGCATAAGGAGGTTCAATTTTTTTACATGGCGCACTGCCATAGTCTTTTTTTTACAGCAGTGCAGCTCGAAAACACTTGAATTCTTAAGCATTAGGAGGCACAAGATAATCACGCAATCGATCTCTCATTAGGGCCAAAAACGCTTCAAAAAAGGCATTTGTAAGAAAATGATTAAGTTACTAATTAGTTGAGATTTTGGAAGAATGAAAATGCCAAATTTGGTTGCTCAGATGTGATTAATGAGAGAATATTGAATTCATTAAGAAGCTTAGCCATTAATTGTCCCTCATCTTTAATTTATGTCAAGGTCACCTTTTCGGCCATTTTTTGTGTTGGAACTTGGGATAATTTGTATTTTCGAGAAATGTCCACCCATATCACGATTTGTCTACTCCCACTTCTTCTTTTCACATGCTCTTTCACCATTCTCTTCTTTGTGCTCACTTTCTTATCATTGTGATCGTTGATCTGCTAAAATGTTTAGCAATACCTCTGCAAGTAATACAAATGCAAGCACATGCAAGTACAAACTTACCATCCAACTAGATCCAATTTATTCATCTTGGAGAAGTATACATTGTTGAGTACTAACAGATGAGATGGAGGCCAACAGATTGCGAACTCAAGGAAAGAAACATATAGATTTGTGGGTGGATGGAAATATTTATCCAAAGGACCCTTCAATAGGTAAACCTCCTAATTTTTTTAATATTCACGACTACGTGAGATATATCGGGGAAGGTTATAATGGGATGCTTGGCTATTGTAAAAGGTTATACTCTGCATCTTACACATACATGGCTCAGATAAATGAAATGAGAAACGCAGTATTCATTGCACAGACAAGCATTTTCGAGCTAACAAATAAGATTGACGTTTTGGAAAATGCTAATAAGTCATTACAAGAAAAGCTAGCACACTTGAAGAAAACTCCAACAGGATTCAGAGAGAGAAAGAAACCATTAAAAAATATAACTAGCTTGTATGAGAGAGTAAAGAAAAGAAGATTGAATCTTGCAAAGAAATATGTCTCTAACATGTCAAGTATTAATATTCGAGAGAGTGAAGAGAGAATCAGTTTTTTAAAAGAGACCATGAATAAGAATGATATTTTGAGGATTCTTAGATCACCTCAAAATATGGATTTGAGAGGCCCAACTCTCAAAGAATTGGTCAAGGACTTAAAGGACACAATAAAACGGAACAAAATTGTAGAGACATGTGTATTGTGGGCATTAGTTGAAAAGGTTATCTTGCTATCTCAAGATTATGGTTTAAAAATCTAAAATGTAATAGAATTACTGCATTCGGGTTACCTAGAGCCCTAAGAGTATCGGTTGCAAGGACTACCATGAATCGTAGGATTCCACAAGTTTTTGGGGAATACATTCATATTAAAGCATTTATGCCGTATGAAAAGTCAAAAAGAAAATCTAGTTTTGAATACAATGTATTTAACAATATATGGGTTGATCTAAGAAGAGTGCAAATCGCAATGGTTCAGATGTATATACTCACATTAGAGGAATGTCATGGTTTTTTGAAGTTTTCCTTCAAGTTAGATGAAGCACGTATTCAAAAAGGACAAAAGATGGAAAGAGTCAGCATTTGCATCATGAACAGGGTATTGGAATATAGCAATGGTGGGGGTCAAGCACCAGTGCATAAGTTCCAGTCTGAGATGGAGATTTGGTGGGTTGGTGTAGCTCAGGTACCAATTGAGAATCATTAAATACTGAAATGGTTGTTTACTCATACATGTATTCCAAACATTATTAAGTCTCAAAGTGAAGGAGAAATGTTGGTTGTTGATAGGGTGGTAACTTTAATGTGCAATGGCACATGAGCACCAACTTGAAAACAATCAAATGTATACTTGGAATATATAATAGAGAAAATGCAAAATATCCTTGTATTTATTGCATGGAAAGTGTTGGGTCTAAAGATTAGAGCAACTTACGCCCTGTAAGAAGAGCCCCAACTAGAGACTCTATAGATCTAAGTTTAAAAAAAACAAGGAACATATATGGGATCCTATTCTTTCAATTCCTCTTACAAATTTTCATATATGTACTTTGCATGCAGAGATTAGAATTATTGATAAACTTCTCAAGTTGCATCTCGACTATGCATACTCAATTAAGCCTTTGTCTTTATCGGATGAGTGTATTGACAAATGTGAGGCATTACCCTCCAAAATGGGGTTTCATGGAGGTCAAGTTTACTTAAGAAAAGATCCAACACTTTCAGGGAAAACAAGAGATGTCTTGGCTGATGTCTCAATGGGAGGCTCAAAAGCTAGACGTTTTTTAGGTAACCATATAGGAAAACAAGTGAGCATTACTTGGGAGCATTGGAGAGAGTTGTGTGGGATAACGACAAACATTGCAACCACACCACGACTTGTGTTTCTAAGGATGGAGGTTTGGAGACACCTCGATGGATTCCTAAAGCTCCTCGAGCAACAAACGAAAACCTATGCATATCCAAAAGAGTTCAAATGTGCCATTACAAATCTTGTTCAAGCAATAAAGAATGCACGGGGAGAAAAATATATCACATTTTATTTGGTAAGAGAGAATATTTAATCCTCTTCGATAAAATTTCCATTGGCATAAAATGATCGTTACTTTTATGAATTTGCAGCATATCCTTCATATCCATGGGCCTTACTTTGTGGAGGAGCAAGGCCCCCTAGCAACTTATAGCAGCCAAGGCATGAAAAAATCTCACTATCAAGTGCATACAAGTTTTTTTCAAAGCACAAGACATGGAGGAGGAGTTACAAAAAGCAATGCTCTTGAGGAGCTATTCAATTGGTTTTTTCGATGATAGCTTCAAAGAACGAATACTTCAACTTGAGAATTCATAGTATTATTCAAGAAAGAAAAGTACAAAGCTAGCTCTAAGGAGCCTTTACATCATCCTCCCCCTTGGCATATTTCCTCTATAACGTAGAAATTTTCTTCTCTTGTAGCTAACTATCGATTTTATATCAATTCGGTTTGCTGTTAAAGCATAAGATGAGAGGGCTAGAAAGTAGCCTACCCTAGAAGCAGAGAAACCAGGACCATAACCAAAAATCCTAATTGCCGCAATCTTCTCCAAAAACATCACCTTGTGTGCATTGTACTGTAACCCAAAAAAACCAAGTAGCCTTTTAAGTGCCTTGATACATAGTATAGGCCATGTTGCTTCCTCTGAGAAGATGTTATGAAATACCAAGAAAATATGCGGATTAATCCTTGCTAACTAATGGCCAAGTGCAACATCTTTCAATGAACTAATACCAACTCTTATCTGTTTACCCCATCCCAAGAAGTTATCCAAATCTTCAATCTCCAACTATTTAAAAAAAAAGATAAATGTCAAATGAATGTTGAAATCAAACATATTAATGTATATCTTACAAAAATTGAGATAATAGTACCAATTGATTTTCATCCTTCTCTAGCTTAGTTGGATTCCATATGTTAATTGATGATTGTGCCTCATTGGTATCTTCCAATTCTTTAACATACTGCAACTCTTCTCTTCCAAAATGGGAAATTCCAAGTCGGTCTTGAAGGCCGTGGAATTCCTCTTCAGTAATCCCATACTCTTTCTCAACATTCTTTGCCTTACGAAAACAAAGAGAAAGAGCATCCCATGCTTCAATAAACTTGACATTCGTAATTTCGATCTCAAGTTTAAGTAACTCTTCTTTTGATTCATTTTCGACATCAACAATGCCATTTGCAGCATCAGAAGCCTCTGCAATGATGGCTAGACAATAATCCTCCCTAAGATTAAAGAGCCTTTGGATGTCGGCTAGCAGTATGTATTCCTTGTTCTTAATCCGGGCTCAAAACTCTGCTCTCAAGTACGGGGGAAAGGACCTGCATTTCGACAACTAGGGGGGCGTACTGTTCAGCGTAGGGAGGGGGTGACGAGCTTGAGGAAAGGGGGGGAGCTTCTGGCGGATGTCTAGGGGGCAGCGACTCTATGTCGAGGGAGGGGGAGGATGATGCAGCAGGGAGGGGGGGCGCTCTCTCTGTCACGAGGAGGGGGAAGGGTGCTCCTTTATAGGAGGGGGGAGGAGGTGGATGGCATGGCCATCCCTCCCAACTGGGGGCTGCATGCCCCCCATTATCAACCACATCACTCCCTCTCTCTCTCCCCGACGTGCTGTCGATGGGGAGAGAGAGAGGGAAAAAATTTTGCATTAATAATAACTTTTTCTTCCCATTAAAAGGGGGGGTTCCTATGCAAGGGGGGGGGGGGGGGGGGGGGGGGGGGGGAGAAAGGCATGTGCATATTACAGAAATACTAAGATAGTCTTCTTCTGAAGAAATGCAAGAGACATTCACAACCATTTGTCTGTATACCTCCCCCATTCTCTTCAGATTGACAAGACCAAGGATAGCGATTTTCCTCTTGCAAACTTTATCCTTTGACTCTAAAATATATTGTGGTCATTCTTGATGGACAGACGCTTGTTCAGGTTCTTGATGGGTAGACACTTGTTTGGGGGTGGTCTTTGGAGGGTATAAATGTGTCACCTCCTCAATCACTGACCATTTCACAATCCTAGACAATTTTGGAGGAATGTTAAGGATCTCAAATGCTTTTTGATCAGTAGTGGGCAAGGGCCTCAATACCTTGTCAAACCTATACCTGATTCTATTGACCATACTAAAGTCTTTGTTCATAAAAGTAACTCTCTGAGCGTGGGCAGTAGCGATGTAAGCATCATTCATAAAATCAATAACGAAGTCTTCAACAGCCTCCTAAAGGCAAAGAATAGCTGCAAGCTACCATTTTTTTTGCATGCCAACTTCAATGGACACCCTTGAAAATCTATAGGAAATATCTTTGACAACTCTTATAAATGTTGTCTTTGGAATCACATGCTGGGTAGCTCTTTGTGCCTTCCTTATCTCATTGAAACATTTCTGAACATAATAAAATCTAGACTTTCTCTTTCTCTTGGACTTGGAAGGGTCTTCTTCTATAGCATGGGCATAAGAGGATCTAGGTTGCTTTGTCTGTTGAATAGGGGCTCTAATGGAGGTTGCAAACTTGGCAATTGTAGGGGAGGATTGTACATGATGAAGCTTACTATGGGTAGGAGGAGACAAGGTCTCTGCACTTGATTGTTTAGATTCCATGAAAGGAGACTGAGGGCAACCAGGGGTAGGTGGGATCTCAAGAGGGAAAGATTGAGGAGCTGATGGTCTTGTCTCTTCCTCACTCTCTTTGCTGTTTAAATACACCTTCCTTGCAGTTTGCTTTATCCTAGCCATGACTTGCTGGAAAATAAGACAAAGTTCAAGTATGAACATTTTAAAACCATATTAAAGAAACCTTAAACCCAAAACAAAAACTACAAATACCCTGCGATAGAAGTGAAGCGCGCATTTAAAATCAAGCTACTTGTGCCGTATTTGCAGATGACAATATTTGTAGATGACAAATACGGCACGAGAGGATGCAGCAGCACATGTTTGAAATCAAGCTACTTACACTGTATTTGCGGGGTGCAAGGAGTGAAGCGCATGATTGGAATCATACTGATGACGATACAATGCGATTGGAATCATAGGGATGATGATACAGTGCGATAGGCCAAAAAATTCAAAATTTAGGGGAAAAATCTTTAACATCGAAGGCGGCGGCTGCAGCTTAGGACGATTTTAAGCGTCAAGTGAAGGATGGCTTTCAAAAGACGCCCGAGTGACACTTGCAGATTTTTCATAATTTTTTCGACTGCCGTGAAGGATGCCGAGGGCTGCCAGTCAGTGCGGTATGCCGAGATAGACGCGCAGGATTTTTCAAAGGCCGAATCGGAGCCCAAACGCGAAAGATGCCAGAAACCGGCTAAGAATGAAGAGGTGGACAAAGTTAAGACCAAAGGGGGTGCCCTTTGGGAGGGGGCACCCCCCCCCCCCCCCCCATTTTTTTCAATGGAAGGCGGCAGCATGTCGTCGGCATCAACACCGCACGGAAAAAACGCCGCCCCCCCCCCCCCCCCCCCCCACAAATCAAGCATGGAGCTTCAAAACAACACATAGATCAAAGATCAGCCGGCAAATCCCCCTTCTTTCTTAATCATATCGCCGTTCTTCGCACACGATATGGTTGACCAAATGGAGAGATCGGAATCTAGTATTTCTCTCTCCTCCCTCTCTCTCCTCTCTATGGGCTGTTCATGCGCACTATCTTGAAGGAGGAATCGAGAAGGAGATTAAAGAAAACGATGATGGAGATTGATGGAGATGCTGAAGATTGATGTGCAGCATTATATTGAGGCCAATAGAGGCTCCGTCCACTGGTCACGCAGTCATTTAATGCGTATCGGGTTTCATAAAAACACGGTATGACTATTTTTAATGAAGAAAATGAGGGGGTTTTAGTATTTTGTGATGGAAATAATGTTTTTATTTGATGAAAATTTGTTTGAGTGCTGGTTGCACCATGTTAAATGGCTGTTTATCAGAAAATCGTAATTTTGCAATGATTTATATACGCTATTTAAATTCCCGCAAAATTCGAAATGCGGTTTTTAAGCAGTAAAATGATAGTTTTGTCGTTTCGGGTGGGTGAAATGTGTTCCTATGGGGGGAAAATGAAAAGTAAATTGAATATTAGTACACTAAAGTGATTGGAACAAGAAAAATAAAAAATAGCATATTTTATTGAGCAATAAGTCAAGGAAATGGGGAAAATAAGGGAAAAAATAGAAATACGCCTCACAAAAATAAGAAAAAATATAATGAGTGTTTGTGGATGTATGGTAGTGGCAAAGCATGAGGTTTAGCCTCAGGTTGCCCTATCTCTTTGTCAAAGTTTGTGATTTACCGCTTTTCATACATCAAAACATGACAAAATGAACCTCTACACCTATGCAACGAAAGCAATTCCTAAATGTAGGGGGGTGGGATGTTTGAATGGTGTGATTTGCATGCTGATTGTTGTTTATTTTCTAATGCATATCATGATATAGAGTTTGTTGTATTTTAATTAAGAGGATAGTAACACGGGCGTTGTCTCGGTGCTATCCTTACATCGCGGCAACGAGTTAGTGAATGAGCATTGGAAAGCCTGGTTGTGCACAACACGTTTCTGATTGAAAATTATGTTTGAGCACTTTAGGATCATCCACTTTTGCATGTGCATGTCAACCATGGTATCAGAATAAAAAGAACTGGATGCATAGCACCTATTTTTGATTACAATGACCCATGCTTGAGTGTGGAAAGGCAACCTAAGCCATAGGATAGGCATTCATTTCTTGGGGGATTATTTGGTAAGGACACATGGTATCTCCTGGAATACGTTCAAAATGAAAGAGTAGAGTTTGTTCGTTTGTTCTATATGTTGAGAAGAGCATCAAGGGGCCAATCCCTGCGATGTAGGAGAGCTATAGTGGGGCCGCGGTGATTCCACCGAGAGGCTGCCTCCCATGTGTGTGATTATCGTGGCATTTATTGCCAATGTATATAGGTTCTCCCTTTTGTGGAGTTTATAGGAAGGGAAACGTTGGACTACAAAACTATAAACGCATAGAATAGGCTTTAGGACAGTTCGCCCTTTAGTAGCAGATAGAGGCTCCTGGCCCGCGAGGCCATGTTGGTGTGTTTGTCTGTCATGAGCATGAGGTCTGGCTAGTGCTATAGCTAGTGCCGGCCCATTTGAGGTCCTTTCAATGGTGCGTCTAGTGGGAGATGCCTCAAAGTGGTGGTTCTCGAATCTAGGGTGGGTCTCTAGGGACCAAGTAGTCAGTGTATGTTCCCCGAGAGAGGCCGTCAAGCCGAGTTACAAAAAGAAGAACGTGCTGAGAGGGCTAGACGAAGGGCTGAAATTCTTAGAAAATATTCTCCTCAAAGGAGCAGCCCAATACGCATAAAAGGAAGTGGTCTTAGTAACCCAACTGTTGCACATAGTCCTTTAGGTGCAGGAGGAAGCGCAAGTTCTTCCTCTCTTCCACCAAGTAAACCCACTTCAAGTGGGGGTGTGATCCCATTAGTCCAAACTCCTATTGTCAATCCGATTGTCGTCATGGCACAACCCATTGCAATTCCTGCAGGGATGCCGGATATGCCAGCTTTAGGATTCCTTTGCCTATTTTTAATGGGTTAGTCGAAGAAGATATGGAGTTTCACATTTGTGAATTCCAAAGATTAATGTTTAATTACCGCATCCAAGATGAGGGACATCTTATGATGTTCTTTAACATGACGTTAAAAGGAAGGACTGCAGTATGGTATCATAGCATAGAGACTGGAACCATAACTACAATCAACCAATTTTATGCAACTTTTCAAGGAGAATATGCTCCTAAAAGAGGTGGCCAATACTGGTTGTGTGTTTTGAATGTAACACGCCAAGAATCCCATGAGAATGTGAAAGCCTATGCCAAGAAGCTTAAGGAAGTGTTTCGTAAGTTACAAACTTACATTCCTATTCCGTCGACTGCCCAATTGCAATACTTCTTGCATGGATTGGATTTCAATATTCAGGTACAATTGAGCAGTGTGGCTTTGACTAATATAGACGCTGCCATCACGCGGGCAGAAGTAGTAGAGTCACGATTACAAACGGCCTACTCCTCTCAAATAAATCTTAATGCGGGTCTAGTACCTGGAGGCAATTTACCATTGATAAATGGAAGTCAAGGGATGCCTACGAATAACCCTAATGGGAGAGGAAGCATGGTTTAAAATATACCTTTGCTGCCAGCTCCTCCCAGTGTGACTATGCCTATGGCTAGTCAGTTGACTCCACCAAATGTTGGAGGCCAAGCTTCGAATCCTAATGTTGTTCCTATGAGTCAACAACCAATGCCCAATCAAATTGTTAGGCCAATGGAACGACGGATAGACGATCAAGGCTATGAGAGTCGAGTGCCTCTAATGTCCTTGGCAAAGTTAAGGATATGATGAAGCACTACACTGACATGATTTTTGAACAATATCGGCAAATAGCTGTTGATGTCAATTTCCTGAAGAAGCAGCAGAATCTGATAGAGAGTCGACGCCCTGAAGAGGGTGGTCCCTCAAGATTCAGCTGTAAGTGGTGTGGCGGACAACATTTCCCTAGAAACTATCCAAATGTTAAATGTGATATTTGTGGGAAGTCGGGCCACTTAGCCGCTACCTGTTGGAGTAAGATTAGCTCCCTCCAACAAGGGAGTAAACAGCCAGGTCCAGTTAATCATAGAGCGCAAGGTAATAACCTCCAGCAAAATGATGAAGGGTAAAGGCCAGTATAAAGGAGTTGCCACAAGGAACTGGAGTCAGCCTTATTGAGGCTGTACGTGTCAATGGCGCTGAAACCTCTAAATCTACGAGCCATGACAAGAGGCCAAAAGGCTAAAGAGGGTGATAAAGATAATGCAAAACCGGTCGAGGAAAACCCTAAGCAAGGGGATAAGGGGACACAAGTCCTGAATCCTGGCATGGAAGGTGGACCTCTAAGGCCTGTTGACAGAAAAGTCGATCCTAAGAAGGATGAGGAAGTTCTAAGAAAGAAGGCAGGAGCTAAAAAAGAAGCACCAAAGCCGGTCCCGAGACCAAAAGAGAGAATGGTTTGGCGAGAAAAGAGAGATTTGGCTACCTATCATGATTTTGATTTAGCAAGTTCTCTTTGCGAAGTCAAACCAGATGTAAACCTCTTACAGTTGATTAAATTATCTCCAGGAGTACGCAAGGAATTCAAGAAGAACTTGCATATTGGGTATATTGTAGAATCTTTGGGCATAGCACGAGTAGGGGAAGATTGGTTTGATCATGCTGAAAAGAATTGCCCTAGGGTTCCAGCATACGTGGATGGAATATTAGTGGAGCATGCTATCGTAGACACTGGGTTCTCCATCAACATCATGAGTTCAGAGTTGATGGAGAGGTTGGGTCTAGGCATCCAAAAAGATGGCTCCACCCTTCTTAGAATGGCTGATGATAGTCTAAGGCAACCAGAAGGTTGTGTTACTAAATTCCATGCTACAGTTTCAAGTGTAGAATGCTTCTTGGACTTTAGGGTGATAAGATTTGCAAGACGGCCTAGCTATCGAGTCTTGCTAGGCAGGCCTTGGATCTTACAAACAGAATGTCAAGTCGATATACCTGTCGATCGAGTGGTTTTAGGTAGAGGTGCTAATCGAGTAATAGTCGATGCTTACCCTGAGTCTCCTCAGAGTGAGAGAGCTCCTTTATCCTCTACTGAATTAGAAACAACAGATGATCCATCTGGTAGTGAGACATCATCCAGTGATGAATCTAAAGAGGGGTCCACTACAGAAGATATTTATCAGATAACTCTAAATGAGCCGATAGAGCCTCAAGATAGGATAAGAGACGCGGATGTGATTGAGTTGGACCTTGGCACACCGAATGATTCGCGACCAATTAAATTAGGTTCCATGCTCAGTTCAGCAGAAAGGGAGGACTATGTGTCCTTGATTCAAGAATTTCGCGACATCTTTGCTTGGAGTTATGACGAGCTGAGAGGCATTCCTCCCAGCCTGGCTATTCATACTATTCCTGTAAAAGAAGGCAGTCGTCCTTGTGTGTCAGAAAGTAAGGCGTATGCCTTTTGAATTGAGGGACGATGGGCTGTTTTAGGAGTTACAGAAGTTACGGAAAGCTGGTTTAATCTTCCCTGTACAGCACACAGAATGGTATTCACCAGTTGTCATCAGCAAGAAGAAAAACAACAGATCCGACTATGTGTAGATTTTAGAGAGTTGAATAAGCAGACGGTTAAGGATTACTACCCGTTGCCATTTATTGACCAGATTTTGGATCAAAGCGGGTAGGAAAATATATTCGTTTATGGATTGCTTTGCAGAATACAACTAGATGGCAATTGTAGAAGCGGACAAGTTGAAAACAACTTTCATTACTGTCTTTGGTACTTTTGCGTACCATGTGATGGCCTTTGATTTGTGCAATGCACTTGGATCATGGCAACGAACAGCAGACAAGACCTTTGGTGACATCTCCCCAGATTAGTTGAAAGTATTTATCGATGACCTGGGGGCAGCCACTGTAAGGAAAATGATGTTGATTATCTTAAGAAAGTGCTTTGAGCGCTGCAGATAATTTTGTATCGCTCTTAACCCACGGAAGTATGTCTTTGGAGTGCCTTATGGACTATTGCTAGGCCATGTGGTCAGCTTAGTAGGGATCGCAACTGACACTGAAAAGATCAAGGTTATAGTTGCTATGAGTCCACCACACACTCCGAAAGAGGTACATAGCTTTCTATCATCAATAGGGTACTATCGGAGTTTATAAATGCCTTGGCAGAAAGGATGTTGCCACTAACGAACTTATTATGCTTTAGCTGTCTCTTTGTATGGAGCGACCCTTGTAAGGTAGCTTTCGAGGATGTGAAACAAGAGCTAGTAAAAGCACCAGTTTTGAAAGCACCTAAAAGGGGCAAGGTATTCTACATATTTTTAGCAGCCACCATGCATAGTATCAGCTGCTATTTAGCCCAAATCTGGGAGGAAAAGTGGTATCATCCGATAGCTTTTGCTAGTCAAAAATTGGGCATATCAGAAATTATCTACACCTACATGGAGAAGTTGTGCTTTGTGATGGTCTTTGCAACTAAAAAATTCAGGCACTACATCCTCTATGACAAGGTAGTTTTCTATACAAAGGCGGAAGGGCTTAGATTGCTTATGAACAAGCTACAACCGCCTGAGCGTCTGGCAAAGTGGTTAATCACTTTGCAGGAGTTTGATTATGAGATTAAGAGTAAGCCACCGAGGTTGTAGGGTATTGTGGAATGCCTTGTGGATTTCGGGAGCCGAAAGAGACTTTGGCTGAAGGAAGTGATATTGAAGAAATTTTTAAAATTGATACAGCTTCTATCCCATCTTGGTATGCTGCTATCACGCATTATCTATCAATGGGAGAGACTGGAGTTGGTTTATCAAAATCCCCATTCTTTCCTGATCATATCGCCGGTCTTCGCGTGAGATATGGCTGACCGAATGGAGAGATCAGAATCTAGTCTTTCTCTCTCCTCTCTATGGGTTGTTCATGTGTACTATCTTGAAGGAGGAATCGGGAAGGAGATTAAAGAAAACAATGATGGAGATTGATGGAATTGCTGAAGATTGATGTGCAGCATTGGATTGAGGCCAATGGAGGCTCCGTCCGCTGGTCACGCAGTCATTTAATGCATCTCGGGTTTCGTAAAAACACGGTATGACTATTTTTTATGAAGGAAATGAGGGGGTTTTGGTATTTTATGATGGAAATAATGTTTTTATTTGATGAAAATTTGTTTGAGTGCTGGTTGCACCATGTTTAATGGATGTTTATCAGAAAATTGTAATTTTGTAATGATTTACATACGCTATTTAAATTTCCGCAAAACCCGAAATGCGGTTTTTAAGTGGTAAAATGATAGTTTTGTCGTTTCGGGTGGGTGAAATGTGTTCCTATGGGGGGGAAATGAAAAGTAAATTGAATATTAGTACACTGAAGTGATTGGAACAAGAAAAATAAAAAATAGCATATTTTATTGAGCAAGAAATCAAGGAAATGGAAAAAATAAGGGAAAAAATAGAAATACGCCTCACAAAAATAAGAAAAAATATAATGAGTGTTTGTGGATATATGGTAGTGGCAAAGCATGAGGTTTAGCCTCAGGTTGCCCTATCTCTTTGTCAAAGTTTTTGATTTACCGCTTTTCATACATCAAAACATGACAAAATGAACCTCTACACCTATGCAACGAAAGTAATACCTAAACGTAGGGGGGTGGGATGTTTGAATGGTGCGATTTGCGTGCTATGATTGTTGTTAATTTTCTGATGCATATCATGATATAGAGTTTGTTGTATTTTAATTAAGAGGATAGTAGCACGAGCGTTGTCTCCGTGCTATCCTTACACCGCCGCAATGAGTTAGTGAACGAGCATTGGAAAGCCTAGTTGTGCACAACATGTTTCTGATTGAAAATTATGTTTGAGCACTTTAGGATCATTCACTTTTTCATGTGCATGTCAACCATGGTATCAGATTACAAAGAACTGGATGCATAGCACCTATTTTCGATTACAATGACCCACGCTTGAGTGTGAAAAGCCAACCTAAGCCGTAGGATAGACGTTCGTTTCTTGGGGGATTATTTGGTAAGGACACATGGTATCTCCTAGAATACGTTCAAAATGAAAGAGTGGAGTTTGTTCGTTTGTTCTATATGTTGAGCAACGCATCAAGGGGCCAATCCCTGCGATGTAGGAGAGCTGCAATGGGGCCGCGGTGATTCCACCGAGAGGTTGCCTCCCATGTGTGTGATTATCATGGCATTTATTGCCAATGTATATGGGTTCTCCTTTTGTGGAGTTTATAGGAAGGGAAACGTTGGACTACAAATCTATAAACGCATAGATTAGGCTTTAGGACAGTTCGTCCTTTAGCAGCAGAGAGACGCTCCTAGCCCGCGAGGCCGTGTTGGTGTGTTTGTCTATCATGAGCATGAGGTTCGGCTAGTGCTATAGCCAGTGCTGGCCCATTTGAGATCCCTTCAGTACTTCTATCACCCTCCACGTAGTCTGCAGCAGCAGCCCTAGGCTCCCATTGAGTATTCAACCACCCCCCTCTAATCGGCTGCAACAGTGGCCCTGAGCCTCTGCCAATACGCCCCCCCTCATTCATCAGGCGGCCAGGAGCACCCCCCTTGGGCCCTTCCGTCATCGTACTCCACCACCTCCCCTCCTTGTCGCCAGTCAGCTGCGGGCCCCGTGAGCAGGAAAAAGAGTGAAGGAGAGGAAGAGAGAGAGAAGGAGAAGGAGAAGTGAAGAAGAAGTAGAAGAAGGAAAGGGAGAGAAGGAGAAGGAGAGAAGAAGAAGGAGAGGGAGAGAGAAGAGAAGAAGAGAAGAAGAGATACACGCAGTCTTACCGGTCCTAGCCCTAGGCGACACAACAAGAAAGGGAATCGTAGACACGGGAGTTGGGGTTAGTGTGCTTAGCCACACAGTGCTTCAGACTTGGGGAAACCCTCCTATCGAAACTACTAGGTTTAATGTCACACTAGCGAGGGGTATGAGGGTAAAGACATTCGGGGTACTTAAGAACTGGCCAGTGAAGATTGCAGGCGTCCAGTTCTCTGTTGACTTTATAGTCATGAAGGGAGTGGACTACGATATCCTATTAGGCTGACCCTGGATGCGCAATAGTAGAGTCATCGAAGATTGGGGTAATGGCTTATCTTCCTTGGCAACAAAACGGATGCCATAAGAATAGAGATGGATACTTGGAAGACCTCACCAGTCGACCTAGACACCATCTCTACTATGCTCAAGGGTAACGCTCAGGTCAAGGAGTCCTATGGGCCATTGACTGAGTATATCCCATGCCCAAAAGATGAGCAGGATTGGATGCATGTTCTTTCTACAATCGACCTGCCATTCTCAAACCATGAGGCATATGAGCAAACCATGAAAACGATTGGCAAGCCTAGCAACACACTCTCGTACCAGTCTGCATGATGGCAGGAACCCTTCGGGGAAAGCCTAGTCCTGTCAACTTCCAAGTCCCAACTAACAAAAGGGAACGCTAGGAGATGCTGGAATACTTGATAGACAAGCTAGCTGGCAACTCAGCTGCAAACTTCAAACCACTCCAAGATCTCTTAGGTGAATCCAAGTGGCGATGGACCAGAGTTCATGACTTAAACCTCATGTACAACTGGGCCCTACTCCCTGACCAATGACAAGAGGTGTACCAAGCCCTAGGAGATGACGAGCAGTTCTTATGGGAGCAAGTGATCGCGCGATCCGGCTGCCCCATCGAACTGGTAAGTGATGAGGGCACGCACTTCATCAACGAAGTGATAGCGCATCTCCTGTCCACCTTTCTCATTATCCATCGCAAATCATCGCTATACTACCCTCAGGCAAACGGTCAGGCAGAATCCACGAATAAGATTCTCGTCAATGTCCTAACCAAAGTAGTCTTAGCCTCACGCAGCGACTGGGACAACAAGCTTATGGCAGCTTTGTGGGCTTACCGTACAGCTTATAAAATGATTGTCGGGGTCAAACCCCGTTCAAGCTGACCTATGGAATAGAAGCAATCCTACCCTTAGAATTCTTTGTTCCTAGCCTGAGAATAGCCCTTCAAGAACGATGGGAAGGGAAGGAGGCATGGACGCAATGCCTGGTTGAGCTTGAACGCCTATCAGAGACCCGTCTTCTAGCCACCCATGCACTTATATGTGAGAAGGCCCATCGCAAGAGTTTGTTTGACAAGCATGTCAAGCAGCGCGACTTTGAACAAGGCGACTTAGTACTCCTCTACTCCATTAAGGGACATAAACAGAAAATGAGATTTCGAGGCCTTGGACCCTTTAAAGTTCATGCAATCAGCCACACAGGCAATGTCAAACTCGAAACCTTAGACGATGAGGGAATAGGCTTCTTCAATGGCAGTCGTGTCAAGAAGTACTACCCTCCCACCCATCCTTTGCACGAGCCCTCGATGTTAGAACCGCCTGTCAAGGTACGAGTGGCCACAATCACTGAGATTGATGACAAGGATGAGGAAGCCGTATAGCCCGCATACCTCCATATAACGGTCACTGCAAAACAAACCTGCGCTTTCAACACTCTGATCGATGAGGGAGCAGACTTCAATGTCCTAACTCACAATCATTGGACCAAACTTGGCATATCACCACTTCAGCCCACGAATGATAAATTAAGCCCATATGGGGCCCATTCCTATGCACTCCTTGACAAGTGCAAAGTAGCTGTTTCTATCAAGTCTGAAACTATCGCAATGATTTTTTACGTGTTGCCAAATGCTAAAGACGCAGGCACGGAGTCGCTGCTAGGGCGTACTTTCAAAAAGTAGACTCACTGCAATGTTGATTATGAGTCGCAGCGCATCCACCTTGCAATAGGCAACGTTCGCATTGTCATAGCTTTCAACAAGGGCTGCGCAACTTCATCACCGTCCACAAAGCCACCGATAGAATTCTCCATGACCAAATCTACGGAGGGGGATAGTGCGCAGCCGCCACCTTCCAGCATTCAGGAATCACAGCCCACAGTAGCAAAACGTCAGGCTCAATAGCCTAGATTTCAATGGAAGCCCAAACAGCTGCAACCGCCGCCTAGGAGTCGACACTCCTATCCTCATAGGACCAAAAACTCTAGCCCTAGGAGGCCAAGACGCAGTCACAGAAAGCGCCGCATGATCAAGCAACGATGGGTCCCTAAAGCCCTCTTACATTCGCAAGGCTACTACGAGGGAAATACCTGGCTGTGGATCCCTAAGGCCCACACGGCCATCTCGAGCTCAACGTTGCCGATTTGGCTGATTGCACAAACTTTGAAAGGCCCAAGACCTCTAAACTTCATTTTATGCTTGTGTCCTTTAACTAAGTATAGGAGCACTAAGTCGCCCTATTCAAAGTCGCGCTATTTGACATGCTTGTCAAACCATCTCTTGCATTGTGCCTTCTCACATATAAGTGCATGAGGGGCTAGAAGGCATGTTTTCGAGAGGCATCTAAGTTCAACCAGGTATTGCAACCATGCCTCCTTCCCTTTCCACCATTCTTGAAGTGCTATTCTTAGGCTAGGAACAAAGAACTCTACTGGTAGAATTGCCTCAGTCCCATAGGTTAACCTAAAGGGAGTCTGGCTGACAGCCATTTTATAAGTTGTACGGTAAGCCCACAAGGTTGCCATTAGCTTGTTATCCCAGTCGCTGCACAAAGCAAAGACTACTTTGGTCAAGACATTTACAAGGATCTTATTTGTGGATTTTGCATGTCCGTTTGCTTGAGGGTAGTATGGAGAGGATTTTCGATGGATGATCAGAAAGGTGGATAGAAGATGTGCTATCACTTCATTGATGAAGTGCGTGCCCTAGTCACTGACTAGTTCGATGGGGCATCCGAATCGTGAGATCACCTGTTCCCATAAGAACTTGGCAGTCGTTCTAGCATTGTTCTTTGGTGTCGCTCTCGCTTCCGTCCATTTCGTTAAGTAGTCCATGGCCACAATGATATATTTAGCCTGCAAGTACTGTGCTGCACGACTAATGGGTCCTATGAAGTCGATCCCCAGATTTTCGAAGGGTTGTCATGCAATGATTGGGGTTAAATCCATTTGACCCTTGTGAATCGGGACCCTTGTCCGCTGACACTCGTCACAATGCTTGACGAATCGTACTGCATTGCGAAAAAGCATGGGCCACCACAGTTGAGACTGCAGCACCTTGCGGGATGTCATGTCTCTGCTAAAGTGTCCTCCAAAAATCCCGTTATGCGTCTCTATGAGCACATTGTGCATCTCATGCTCGTATATGCATCTACGCAATAACCCATCTTGCCCTAACCTATGTAGTTGGCCTGCTGTCAACTGATAGGGTTGGATTTTGAGGATAATTCGCATAAGTCGGGCCTTTTCTATTAGTCGCTTAGGCAATCCGTGCTCCAGCACTTGGACGATGTCATCTACCCAGTATAGTGTTAGATCAGCCTTGAATAAATCTCTTTCGCTAGAAAGGTTGAACAGATGGGAGTCTGGAAATTCATCGGCAATTCCTTGTCCAACGGCCTCTCCCATGGGAATGCATGACATGTGATCAGCCATGTAGTGTTGTTTTCCCTTCCGTATAACCACAAAGAAGTCAAATTCTAAAAGCAGAAGGAGCTATCGAGCTATGCATCCAGTAGCGCAAGGTTTATTCACTAGATATAGCAAGGTTTGATGGTCCACGAAGAAAGTAAAAGGTGTAGCCAAAAGATAATGCCAAAACTTCTTTACAACAAATACCATGGCTAAGCCCTCTCTCTCAGTCGTCGAGTAGTTCATTTCAGTCTCAATGAGTTGTCTGCTAGGAAAGCTCACTAGATAGTCAAAGTTGTGTTCACCAGGTTGGCACATTACTGCCCCCATGGTTAATTTCGAAGCATCAATATGTACGTTGAAGGTAATGGTCCAATCTGGGGCTCGTAGGATCGGTGCAGTAGTCAGAGCCTTTTTCAATTCCTTGTACACTCGTTGACATGCTTTAGTCCATTCGAAGATGATCAACAGCTTGTACAAAGATCTGGCAATCAATGCATAGTTCAGCACAAACCGTCGATAGTACCCCGTATGGCCTAAGAAGCATTGAACTCCCTTATAGTTGATTGGGGGCAGAAGATCAACAATAACCCTGACTTTCGAGAAGTTAGTGGCAATGTCGTTCTTTGACACCATGTGCCCTAGTATGCGTCCATGTTTCACCCAGAACTGGCACTTGAAGGGGTTCAGGGAGAGATGATATAGGTGACACTACTCAAAGAGTGCTCGAAGTTTATCTAAGTGCTCTTGCTAGGTCGAGTGAACCCACAAGTCATCCATGAAGACCTTCAATTCCTTGTGAAGCATGTCTTTAAATATGGTGTACATGAGGCGTTGAAAGGTGGCTGGGGCATTAGTCAACCCGAAAGGCATGACCATGTAAGCAAAGATGCCCCACTCGATGGCGAAGGCAGTCTTATGCCTATCGACAGGATGCACTTAAACATGATTGTATCCAGAGAAGCCATTCAGAAAGCTGTAGGCCTCTTTGCCCATCACTCTTTTGAGCATGAGCTCAGTGTACGGCAATGGGTAGTTGTCTCTCTTAGTGGCAGTGTTCACCTTCTTATAGTTGATGCACACTCTAAACTTTTTGTTCTTCTTCATCACTATGGCTATGGGCAACCCCCAGTCTGTGTGCTTGATTTCATAAATGAATCCTGCTCTCATCAGCTTGTCAATCTCCTCTTTGGCTTCATGAGCGTGTTTTGGATTCATCGGGTATGGTCGCTGCTTGACCGATGTTGCGTCTGGCATCATGGGTATGTTATGAATCACTACACTTAGATCCACCCCCTTAAGCTCCTCTAGGGACCAAGCGAGCACATCTATATACTCTCACAAGAGAGCACAAGGCTCATCTCCTCTTCCTCAGTCAAGTCATCAATAATTAAGACCAGTCGGGGTGTCTCCCCTTTCTGTGCTAGGTTCACCTCCTTGACCTTGGCTGGTCCCTCGATGGGTTCACTTGTTTGCCCTTGGCGTTTGGCACCCAATAGGATTACTACCCTGTCACCCTTCTTGAACTTCATAAATCTCCTCGGGAGATCCTATGGCTTTCTTTGCTCTACCATTTGTGCATCCCTAGGCTATTTTTCCCTATCTTTCTTCAACCATCTGCGCCTCAGGTGGGCAAGTAGGTCCCCCTTGATGCGTCTAGTCTTGGATGATCTAGGTATCTCTGGGTCGCTATCTGAGCTTACTTCTGACTCAAAATCAAACTCACCATTTTCGTTAGAAGAGGTGGTTTCTCCTGGAGGTCGCAGCTCAAAGGGTGACTCTGTTCTAAGCACTGGTGTCATACCTGGTTGGGTTAGGCCTACTTGTTCGAAATCTATGGCTCCTGTGTGTTCCAACCAATCACGGTCACAATCCATGCACATGACCCCTAGTTCCATCCTAAAGACACCCTTTTTCTGTGGCTTGGATTCTGCTTGTATCTGTTCTATTTCTCATCCCTCATTGTCATATTCTATCGTGTCTATCTCACCCTTACTTTCGTCACTAAAAGAATGACAGTCTTCGTACTCATCATTGGAATCATCTTCGTCCGACTGCTCATCGTCTCCTAGGTTTTGGCATATCTCTTGTCTTTGGTGAGAGGCTAGGGCCCAATTGTACATGAGGTTTAAGTCATGCACCTTGGTCCATTGCCACCTTGGTTTGTCTAGCAGATCTTGGAGTGGCTTGAAGTTTGCTGTTGGATTGCTAGCTAGCATGCTAGTCAAATACTCCATTCTTCTTGTTACTGGCACTTGGAATGTGAAAGGCTTAGGTCACCCACAAAGGGTTCCTGCCATCATGCAAACTAGTATGGAGGGTGTGTCTTTTGTCCTGCCAATTATCTTGATGGCTTGCTCATATGCCTCATGATCTAAGAATGACAAGTCGATCGTAGCAACGACATGCATCCAGTCTTGCTCATCCTCTGGACATGGGATATACTTGGTCAAGGGCCCATAGGACTTCTTGACATGAGCGTTACCTTTAAGTATCGCGGAGATGGCATCCAAGTCAACTGGTGAGGTTTTCCACTTGTCCATCTCTACCCTCATAGCTTTCGTTCTATTGCCAAGGAAGATTAAGCCGTTACCCCAATCTTCGATGACTCTGGCATTGCACATCCAGGGTCAGCCTAATAGGATATCGTAGTCCACTCCCTTCATGACTATAAAGTCAACTAAGAACTGGACGCATGAGATCTTCACCGGCCAGTTTTTAAGTGCCCCGAATGGTTTCACTCTCAAACCATTTCCTAGTGTGACATTGAACTTGGCGATCTCCACAAGTGGGTTTCCCCACGTCTGAAGCATTGTGTAGCTCAGTACACTAACCCCCGCTCATGTGTCTACAATCCCCTTTCTAGTTATGTCACCTAGGGCTAAGACAGGTAAGACCGCATGCATCTCGATGCCTTCCCAGAAAGTATTAGCGTGCAAGGACTTAGGCATAGAGTGCAGTGTCAGGCTCGGTATTTGTGTCTCTGCATCATGGTCGTGCAGGTCTATGACAGCTTGCTCTCATGATCCTTCAACCCACTGTTTCAGGTCTTGCCATAGTGTGGAATGCTGCCTAAGCAGGTCTCCCAGGCTCAGTGTCACAGGGGTGGTCACCAGCATGGTAAGGAGGTCATTGGCTGCTCATCTTTCTCCTATTTCAAATTGTCTTGGCCAATGGCCATGATTAATTTCCTGGTCTGTAGCATCAAGGCTTTGCCTAAGCGGTACCGCTTGCAGCGCAGTCGCATCTCTTGCTTTCGGTCGAGGGGGTGAGACTAGCATACTTATGCTAGAGAGATCTTTGATCTCGAACTCTAGGATGGGCTCAATATCTTTCAGGTGCTCTTGGGCCTCTCTTACCCATTCCTTCACTTTCTCGATAGCCTCTAGTTGGCGGTTTGAATGTGGGTACTCCCCTACCCTAGCACTTCCCTTTTTGGCTATCTTAGGAGCTGAGGTTTCTAACTCTGCGTCAGTGATCTTCTTTCCAGAAGGCAGAGTAGTGGCTGTCTCGGTTTTTAGCATGATCTTAGCTTTGAGTTTCTTTTTTCTCCATCTATGGCTCTTCTTCCTGATCGAGGCTGCATTGAGGTTGCTCGGACCTGTCAATGCCGACCTGCTTTGTCTGTGCTTGGGTCATGACATGCAATGGGATAGGTGTGGCCTCCCCATCGAGGTTCTCAACACTAAACAGCCCCAATGGGATAGATGGCACGTTGGCTAAACTTAAGGATGGTTTTCACTTGGGACAGTCAATGAAGAGGTAAGTGATTCCGCACTCTAGGCACCTTAGGTCTGCCTTGTCTCTATTTGGTTGCTCCGTTTCAGGACAACGTGATGAGACGTGCCCCAGATGATGGCAACTCCAGCATATGCTTGGATCATGCGTCTGCCCTCCTAGGCCTCTACCTCGGCCTCTTCCTAACACCATCACCGATATTGGTCAATAGTCTATAAGGACTGCGTTGCCCTCATCGTCATGCAAGACGTATAGGTATACGTAAGTCTCTTCCTCATTTGGATCCTCCACGTAGTGGACTGGAGCGTCAATTGGTAGATGAGTCATGTAGGGACCAGGCGATCTAGGTATGCCTCTAGGGTTTATGTCCATTCTAGGAACAGTCGGTTTAATGTCGTTAGGCACAGGAAGGGCCAATGGGGCCCCCCTTCCGAAGAATTGTTGGGGTGTTCTTGCTAGATATGGTTGGTCGTAGGTTTGTGAGTACGAGAGTCTTCTTGGTGATCTGCAATGTGCAACGTCATGACCAAATCTACCGCAATTAGTGCAAGGTCATGACCTAGGGTCTTGACACTCGGTCGGTAAGTGGTTTCCGCCACAGTACACGCATTGGACATGTGGGCGCATTAGTCATCTCAACATATCCTGCAGTTTTGCTATCTCCATTTTTACCTTAGTCAAGTCTTGGTTTGTCTCAGTGGCTTTCCCTTTGTCCTAGGCTATTGGACCTAATCATTCACTAGAGGATGACGCTCTCTTTGAACTTCGCGAGTTGGTCTCTTCTGAATTTGAGCTCCTGGAGCTCCACTCTTTCAGCTGGTCATCCACTAGAATAGCCTCTTCAAACACCCTATCTATCGAGTCTCGCTGTAAGCTCAAGTTGCTTGCCAAGGCCTTATACAGCTCCTCACTCCGTATTCCACTAATAAATACAGTGGACATCGCTCTTTTGGTAGGTCGTTCGCCCATGGGGATTCTCTTGAAGAGGCTCCTCACATGGGTGACATAGTCGTGAATGTCCTCTTTCTCTTTCTGCTTGACATTCATCAGTCTCTCTAGCAAATTATCCGACATCTAGACTCGTGTACCAAGTCCTACCCTTGTCATCTAAGCAAAGCCCGAATGCTTGAGAGCATTGAGTCAAGTCGGTGAGGCCGTTGGCCTCGCAAACTTGCTCAAATTGCTCTACAAAGCTGTATGGATTGTTGTGGGGTTGGTACTTGTCAAGTTGCTTTGCAACAATTGGGATTTTAGACTGGCCCTTAGAGCCTTGGTTTGCTCCTAATCCTATTAGTAATGATGTCGCTAGTGCTGCAGCACTCTGCTCCATTACTATGTTTTCGAGCAGTCACTTCATGAGAAGCTCACTCAATGTCAAGTCTCCTTCAAGGGCTCTCTCATGATCAGTCTGATTCCCACCTGCCACGTTCAGCACCCACTGTACCTCGCGCGATTCTGTGTTCTACCTTAAGCTCCTAGCACGCTGATCTTGGTTGTATTTCACTATGCCTTGCAGTGCCTTGTGGGCTAGCTTTCGTTCCTCTTCCAAGTCTGTTATGATGGCTTCTGTCGTTCTGCCACAGTGCTCATACCGAGCATGCGCATCGTAGCTACTTACCAGCTGTTGAATTGCCTCTGGAAAAACTCCTAAGTCGAGTTTCTCGTTCGGCCTGCGGTCTGAGCTCTCCTTTGTCATGATCATGTTCTCGTGCTCCACCAAGCTGTCGATCAGGTTGAGCAAGTTGGTTAGATCCACTTCTCTAGTTCCGCTTGCTTGGTCCTACTCTGTGCTTTGGTTGTCCATCTATGTCTTAGGATCTTCTTCTATTGTGGGTTCCTTGAGATGTTTATTTGAGTGAGTTCCTTGACTTATTGCATCCAATCCTCAATTTGCCTCCAGTCAATATGTGTATGTTCTTTCTCGTACACTTGTGCTCAATCAGGCTTTCAGTTGTCCTTAAGTGTACTTCAAGTGTGAAAATTGAGGGTGAGTGTGGAAAACAAGTATCTAAGCGGCTTACGCACTCTCTCGCTTCATTTTAGACCTAATAGGCTTGCTGACCCACGTCTGGCTGTCTTGTCCATTTTTAGGGTTTCTCACTGCATTATCTTGCCCGTTTTAGGGTTATTCATGGTCTTTGACTTAGCTGGCTATCGCTAAGACTCTGGGTCTAGCAATAGCTTACTCGAGCTACTAGGTGACCGTGTCCTACAAATTTCCATATTCCCTGTGCCATAATCGAGCTCCGCATCTCGGGGGTACTCACAAAGGTTTACACGGCCGGAGAATTTGGAAAAATCCTAACTTGGCCCAACTCATCTAAGTTGCAGGGGCCGAGTATGTCACTCGGACGGGGCCGAGGGCCAAATGGAATTATGGACCAAGTAGATTCACTCGGACGGGCCAATGACTAAATAATAACTAGTCCGAATGGGGTGGGCCAAGGGCCAAATAGTAATTGGTCCAAATGGGACGAGAGCCGAGTGGCCGAGTCAGGTGGGCTAAGGGCCGAATGGCGAATTTGACCAGGTCGAGTGTCAACTTGTCTGAGTGGTGCTAGGCCGAGGGCCGAATTTTAAAGTTAGTCCGAATGCTTCACTCGGACGGGCTGAGTGAAAGGCATCCGAGTGTAGTTGGTTGAGGGGGGCTGAATGGCTAAGTGATCCAAGGGCCAATTCTGGGACTCGGCCTAGAATCGTTGTCACTCAGATGGACCGAGTCGTCCGCGATGACGGTCACATCGGGGTTGATTTCGTTGAATCTAACAATCCACACAACCACCAAGCATGCCACCTTCCAAATCACAACAAATACATAGCAGGGAGGTCCTGACGTGCCTGAATCGCGCAAAAAACTCCCCAATGGCAAGATCAAATTGAATCAATGTTGGAAGCACACTCTCGCTCTATCTCACTCTCTCTCAATGTCAGGGCATGAAATGACCTCTTCCTTGTCCTCTTCGCTCTTAAATCCCTTCGCAGGTAAGGTTTTGATGTCCCTAATCACTCACTTTCTGACATTAACATCCCAAGCATTCTTTTTTTCCATTTTTGCATGACTTGTGCCCTGTTTTACAACAGTAAACCCTACGCTTTTCCTTGTTGAGATATCGAGCTTCACTCCTGATATGCCAGGATGACCGTTGTGCATTTATGTCACCGACTTGTTAGCTGTAGATGCGGTTGGTACACCGCCCATGAATAATAGCTAGATGACAGCTATCCTTATCTACTCTAGTTTGTGGCTCAGTTAGTATGCCACCTTAGTTAGTTGAGTTTGGTTTGAGACCCATATATAGGGTTCTTCTATTTCTATGTACTAGAGTTCTTTTTGGCTTACACAACTAAGAAGAGGAAAACTGTTTTCAGCCTCCACCTATGTCTGTATTCCCCCATTGTGCAAGCAAGAAAGCTACAAGTGAGACTCCTTCCTTCTCTCCCACAATCTTAACATAGTATCAGAGCCTTGTTCGTGGTAAGGAGCTCAAGAAAGCAAACCAAGTTCGCGGTGTTCTAGTAAGAGGACTAGTGTTGCTTTCATTTTTCTGTTTTGGGAGCAAGTCTCTGCAGGTAGCACAATCGGAAAGTGCAAGAGTGCATTGTCTCAGATTGAGAGACCCTTTGCGGTGTAGCAAGAGGGCAGTATCTGCTGCGGGAAAGGGCTTTAGCTGTCAATTGCCCTGTTTTTTTATTTGAGGCCATTTCGGGGCCTGTTTTAGAGGCGAAAGTTTTCTACACGCACTCAGGAAAAGGCTATGTTTTATGCTGTGCGACCACTGTTCTATAGGTCGGTGAAAAGTTACCGTAGAAATTGCATCGTATGCCTGTCCGTAGAGACATTGGGAGTTACAGAATCATCCTTGTTGCCTATTGATGCAAAATCGTCACTAGGAAGTGACTGTGTGGTCAAATACCACTTTTGTCAGTTTTGCAGATTTGCCCTTGTGAGGCTGAAGTTGTGTTTTTTACAGTGACATAATTTTTTGCAGTGTTCTGTAATGGCGTCTGACTCTTTTTCACAGATTGTCACTGAAAAGCTAGTTTAGAATGATGAATTTCCTTATGGGAAAAGGATATTGGAAATTTGTTGCAGGAAATGAAGAAGAACCAGTTCTTCCTGATGTTCCCAATCAACAGCGAATGCAGGCATTTAAAGGATGGCATGAGAGAGCCAGAAAAGTTATGTACTGGCTGTCTATCAGTATTTCAGACTCTGTGATTGTGCATATTCAGGATGCAAGTACGCCAAAGGAGGCATGGGATACTTTGTCAAAAATGTATAGCACAAATATGCAAGCTAGGAAAATGCAGCTCAAGCAAGAGTTGCACAATGTGCAAAGAGAAAGTATATGACTACCACATGAAGGTGAAGAATATTGCAGATGCACTTGCTTCCATTGGGTCGCCAGTGGAAGATGATGATTTAGTTTCCGTGACCTTGAATGGTCTAGGAAAGGATTATGCACAGTTCCGAACATCCATTTCCGTCCGTGAAAGATTTCCTGATTTTGAGGAGTTGATTGCTCTTCTAATTTCTGAGGAGCAGAGAAATGGTGGTGTATCTTCTTCAGGAGGAACTCCAAAAGAAACTGTCTTCTACTCAAATGCTGGAAGAGGTAGAGGCAAAGGTAGAGGAGGCCGATCTGGAGGCCGTGGTAGAAATCAGAATATGCAGCAAACTCAAGAAAACCAGTCTTATGGAGGAGGATGTGGTAACTCTAGAGGCAAGGGGAGCCAAAGAGGTCGTGGTGGATGGCAAAGAGGCCAAAATGCAAACAGCAATGTTGAATGCTACTACTGTGGTAAAATGGGTCATATGGCTAAAGACTGCTATAAAAAGCAGAATGACATCAAGAATGGAAAAATGCAACAAGGGAATTATACATCTTCTAGTAGATAGGGTGATGACAGAAATGAGCATTTGTTTATGGTGCAGCACATGACCAACTCTGTGACAAGTGCAGAAGAAAGCAACGATGTGTGGTATGTTGACTCAGGAGCATCAAACCACATGACAGGTCATGCAGAATGGATGCATGATGCAAGGAAAATGAAAAAACCAGGATTTGTGGAGACTGGTGATGATACTGCACATCCTATTGTGCAGATTGGAAATATTCCTTTATCTAAGCAGGATGGGAAAAAGAAATACCTGTCGGATGTATTTCATGTCCCGAATATCACCAAGAACCTGGTTTCTGTTGGTCAAATGGTTGAGCAGGGCTTGCAGGTCAGATTTAATTCTCATGGATGCTTTGTTGAGGATATGAAAAATAAAGGTCACTTGATAGCAAAAGGAAAGAAGAAGGGCAGAATGTTTACGTTGGATGCAGACATACCTGAATTAAGTGCAGCAATGTTTGCACATGGGACCGGTGTAGTTGCAGATATTGATATCTGGCATAAACGCATTGGTCATGTTAATGTACAACGACTTAAATCAATGCAAGCCCAAAATATTGTTGCAGGATTGCCTAAATTCAAGGTTGCAGAAATGCATAAGGTATGTGAAGCCTGCCAATTTGGAAAACAGGCAAGGAAACTATTTCCTAGACATGTTCAAGAGAGTAAGAAGCCATTGGAATTAATCCACTCTGATGTGTGGACTACTAAAGCTACATCTATTGGAGGCTGTCACTATTTTGTCACTTTTATTGATGACTATAGCAGAAAAGTTTGGGTGTATTTTATAAAAAAGAAAAGTGAAGTTTTTGGGCATTTCAAAACTCTTAAAGCTATGGTTGAAAAAGAAACAGGCCTGCAAATAAAATGCCTAAGGCCAGATGGAGGGGGAGAGTACCTCTCAAATGAGTTTGCAAGGTTCTTGCAGGAGCATGGCATAAAGCAGCAATATTCATGTAGTCATACCCCACAGCAAAATGGAATTGCAGAAAGGAAAAATAGGCATATTGGAGAGGTATCTCGTGCCATGCTCAACGAAAAAGACCTACCAAATTTTTACTAGGCTGAAGTAGTTGCTATAGCAGTCTACATAATGAACAGGACTCCCACTGCAGCAATACATGGAATGGCTCCAGAGGAGAGGTATACTGGTAGGAAACCAGATATTTCTCATTTGAAGATTTTTGGTTGCATTGCCTATGTTCATGTGCCAGATGAGTTGAGATCCAAGTTGGATCCAAAAGCTGAGAAGTGCATCTTTATTGGTTACTCTCTACAGCAAAAAGGGTATAGATGCTATAACCCTTCTACTTGTAAGTTTACAGTGATGAGCAAAGATTTTGTTTTTTATGAGGTGAGTAGCTGGTATAAACCAGTAAATGTGATTGATAATGTAGATGCACAAAATGGTAATGCTACACAGAATTCACAACAGCAGTCACAAAATATTAGTGGACCTGGAGTGTCCTCTAGCAGTGGTTTACATTCTTCGCCATAGACAGGCAGATTGAGATCAGGATAATCTCCTCAAAACAATGCAGATAGTGGTATGCAGGCATCACGAAAAGGAAAAGAGAAGGTAGATCAGCCCATGTTTGATGTGAATGCAGGTCACTCTTATGTGGATGGTGAATCCAGTGGCTCAGAACAGAGCATTGATGATGAGTTGGGTATTCTTTCTATTGTTACACCTAGAGTAAGGAAGACCAGGGATGTTTTGAGAGCACCTGGGAGTGAAGCTACTTTGCGCAGGTCTACCAAAGCTAGGTATCCTGTGGATAGGCTGAAATATGATGGATTTACAGCCATTCACTATGCATATATAGTCAAAGTGATACAGGAACCAGAACCCACTTCTTTTGAGCAAGCTATGGGAAACGAAAAATGGGAGAAAGCCATGGATGAAGAAATGGATGCCTTGGAAGCAAATGCTACATGGGAATTGGTACCTTTGCCTAAAGATAAGAATGCAATTGGTTGTAAGTGGGTTTATAAGGTGAAACACAATGCAGATGGTTCTGTGAATAGATACAAGGCAAGATTAGTAGTCAAGGGGTATGCACAAACATATGGCATTGATTATGAAGAAACATTCAGTCTAGTTGCAAGGATGGCAACCGTAAGAGCAGTCATTGCTATGGCTGCATCAAAGGGATGGTCTTTACATCA
The DNA here is from genome assembly GCF_053477565.2 of Lygodium microphyllum. Taxonomy (NCBI): domain Eukaryota; kingdom Viridiplantae; phylum Streptophyta; class Polypodiopsida; order Schizaeales; family Lygodiaceae; genus Lygodium; species Lygodium microphyllum. Next base: position 74,319,634 of record NC_141159.1, read on the forward strand.
GATGGATGTAAAGAATGCCTTCTTGCATGGTGATTTGCAAGAAGAGGTCTCTATGGAGCAGCCACCAAGTTATGTGCATGTTGTTCATCCTGAGTTTGTTTGCAGGTTGAAAAAAGCCTTGTATGGCTTGAAGCAAGCACCTAGAGCATGGTCTGACAAGATAGGACAGTATCTTGTCACTATTGGCTTTCAGATTTCCAAGGTAGATTTCTCACTTTATGTGAGAAAAACAAAGAAAGGTATTATGCTACTTGTCATTTATGTTGATGATTTGATTATGACAGGTGACAGTGATGAAGATATCCTTCATGTGAAAATGCTATTGAAGCAGAAGTTTGAGATGAAGGATTTGGGAGAGCTGCGTTATTTCTTGGGCATTGAGGTGATTAGATCACCAAGTGGGATACGGCTCTTGCAGAGGCAGTATGGATTGGACATGCTGTCCAAATATGGGATGACAGGCTGTAAGCCTATTTCAGCTCCTTTGGAGCAGAATGTGAAGCTGAGTGCAGATGCAGGTGAGCTTCTCGAAGACCCTACTATGTACAGACGCATAGTAGGAAGTTTGATTTATATTACTATTACCAGGCCAGATTTGAGCTATGCTGTTGGATTGGTAAGTCAGTTTATGTAGGCTCTAAGGAAACCGCATTTGGATGCGGCTAGACGCATACTCAGGTACGTGAAGTCCACATTGCAGTATGGACTATTTTATGAGACTGGGATTCAGATACAGTTGCATGGATACACTGATGCTGATTGGGCTGGTAGTATTTCTGATAGACGATCTACCAGTGGATATGTGTTCTCTTTTGGAAGTGCTGCACTCACTTGGAGCAGCAAGAAACAGCCTACAGTTGCCTTGTCGAGCACAGAGGCTGAGTACAGGGGTGCAGCAATGGCTGCATGTGAGGTAGCTTGGTTGCATAAGCTACTTTATGATATGCATCAGCCTACAGATGGGCCAGTTTTCATTTATTGTGACAACATGAGCAGTATACACTTGGCAAATAACCCAGTCTATCATGCTAGAACAAAGCACATTGAGGTGTATTATCACTATATGCGGGAGAGGGTTTTACTAGGTCTTATTGATCTAGTTTATGTCAGCACAGAGGATCAGGTAGCTGACATATTCACGAAGGCATTGGGCACAGAGAAGCTGCGCAAGTTCAGAGACCTGCTTGGTGTGCAGGAATTGGGATTGAGCTCGAGGGGGAGTGTTGAGATATCAAGCTCCACTCGTGATATGCCAGGGTGACCGTTGTGCATTTATGTCACCAACTTGTTAGCTGTAGATGCGGTTGGTACACCGCCCATGAATAATAGCTAGATGACAGCTATCCTTATCTACTCTAGTTCGTGGCTCAGTTAGTATGCCACCTTAGTTAGTTGAGTTTGGTTTGAGACCATATATAAGGTTCTTCTATTTCTATGTACTAGAGTTCTTTTTGGCTTACACAACTAAGAAGAGGAAAATTGTTTTCAGCCTCCATCTATGTGTGTATTCCCCCATTGTGCAAGCAAGAAAGCTACAAGTGAGACTCCTTCCTTCTCTCCCACAATCTTAACATTCCTATCCGGTTTCCTAATCCTAACCTAATCTAAATGCAACAACGGTGGAAGGCAAAAAATTGAAATGATTTCTCCATCTTTCTCAATCATCAAACCAACAAAATAACCCAAAATACTTACTTGTTTCGAAGATCAAAAACCCAAACTTTCTACCTACCTCAAGCTCTGGTTCAGGGATGAATCTCTTACTTCGATGCTTGATATAAGGCACGCGAGTGCTCAAGCTTGAATCTGTTGGTCCCGGCAACGGAACCAAAATGTGGGAGCTTTTGCTCAACCGTCAAGACCCACAGACCGCCTATTGCTTCAAGCGTTCCAAGCGAGCTCTCATGGCTATCTCTCACCTAGCCGATGCGTCGTCAATCCTCTCGGGGTGTAGTGAGCTTGCCTTGATGCCGAAATGAGTTGCCTCCTCCCTCACACAAGCCGGTAGCTCCATGATCCTAGATGCTAGCTCAAGCATCATCAAGCCTCCTCCATCTCCAAGCTCCATCCACCATAGCCACGTGTGAGACAAGAGAAGAGAAGAGAAGAGAGAACAAGAGAGAAGAGGAGATGGTGAAGAGCTTCGCCCTCTTGATCCCTCACTCCCACACACTCACTCACTCCCTCACACTCTCACACTCCCTCCCTCAAGAGCACACACACAAGCAAGATGAAAAGAAGAGAAGAAGAGAGGACTCTTGTTAGCCTCACACCAAAGAATGAGCTTCCATTCACTTTTTGAACTTTATATATACAAACCCTAAAACCCCCATGGGCGCCCAGCCCTTTTTACATGACTGGCCATTGTGGCAAGGTCCATTTTTCTAATTCCCTCTTCTTGCTTCATGCCCTAAGCCTATACCCGTCTATTCTTTTACAATTGGCACAGGAGGGAGCCTGGCACTCTTTTACAAGAGTTTTTAGAGTTTTTGAGGTGTCTTTCCTTAAAATTACTCTTTTTGCCTCAGTTTAGCTTTAGAGGCCGCCTCTACACCTTTGCTCATTTTCCATTCTTTTTTCGCTTTTTCCTTCATTTTTCTGCCATTTCAATTTGAGGTTAACACAACTTTTGTCAGCAAATTAAAAGACCATGCTCCACTCCAACCATCCTCTGGAAGAGGTAGATCCATCGTTGAGAACTTAATATAGAATGCCAACTTTTGTAGCTGATAGTGAACAAAAAAGGAATGGTCGGGAGGAACATACTCCTGAAATTGCTCAAATGTAGACCATAATAAATCCATCCTGGACTGCAATCTTTCCACTTTAGTGTTAAAGAATGAATTGGTTGCACAATAGGGCTCTAGGAAAAAGAATGTGACTAGACCAGTTGCTCGTTAAGGTGTTGAATTTGGTTTCTGGTCTGGTCTAAGGTCGTATTTGCTATTTTAAGCTCCTCTGTCTAGGCGGCTAGTAAAGCTTGAAGCTTGTGAGATTCTTTCAACAATCTATCTCATTCCTTAGTTACATTAACCACTTGGATGTTAGTGTCAGCCAACTGAGTGTGCAAGCTAGAAATTTCCATTTTCTGAGCATCAATTATCTTAGTTTGTTGCTCCATTTGGGTATAAAGATCAGAAAAATGTTCATGAGCAAAAACTAGCTCTGCATTTGCTTTTGTCAGCTCTTCTTTGGTCTATTATACTTCATCATAGCAAGAGGAATAGAGCTGCTGGATACATGCAGTCATTGAGAGCTCAATAGAACATTGAACATCTTGACATAGGAAGGAAATTGCATCTCCAGTTACCAAGCGTTGCACTAAAGGGATGGGAATCTCCAGAGTACCCTCACGATGTGCTCTGAAAAGATTTGGTGTTATGAGGAGGTAATTAGGGCAATTCCTTCATTAGGATTGGAGATCATGGAGACACTAATGCAAGAAGTGGTAAGAACTTTCTTGGGATCCAACACATCATATGTCTGCTTCTGCAACAATTTAAGGATATCCTCATTCGAGAGCAATTGTCTAGCAGTAGGGAAAGAGTCTCCCCGATAGGGTAAAGATAGAGCCTTGTCCAAACTTTTAGGCATCAATTGGACAACGGTTCCTCTAACAGGACCAGACCTCTTAGTGTAAGAGGCTAGAAACTGATCACAAGTATCAGTATTCTCTGGAATGAGTGGTAATGAGAGTGCGATGAACTTTGTTAAGCTTGATTTGCCAATAAGTTCAAACTCCAGCAATAAAGAATAATCGTGAGAGACCAATGGGACGTATTGGACTGGAGAAGGAGCTTGAGGTGCCATTCAGATAGATTACACACACACCACACACACACACAATCACAGTGAATGCCTACAAAACAATAGAATATCCATAATAAAGAAATCGACCAGAATAAGCACACACAAACGTGACTAACTGACTGACCACCCCAAACAATCCACATCCTAGAAAAAAAAATTGGAATGACCTCTACACATATGCGATTGAAAGCTTCATGCTATGCAATAAACATGCATCCGAGACCCCGTATCAGGCAAAAAAGAAAACTACATACCGCGCCCGTAATCGTAGCATACAATTAAACCATAATACCTCAATAACCCTCTCAGAACATAACCAGAACTTTAGTAAGCAATGACAACTGTCAATACCCAAACTCGGGTATCTAAATGTGTATTCATTCATTAAAAATTAAGTGTGTGTTTAGCACTTTTTGTATAGTGCATGCATTCGTGATGGTGGATTCATTTTTAATAAACTTAGATCATGTGTCTGTAGTGCACGAAGCGCGTGCTAAGTGAACGGTTGGTTCATTTTATTTGTTTAGAAAAATGTGTGTTTGGCGCGAGTGTGCGTGGAAAAGTGGGTGATTTAAGTTTATTTTAACTATTAACCGTGGTTAAGGGGTGATCAAAAATAAATAAACCAAGAAATATAAATACTTGACAAGGGTGTGTATGCAAGAGACTGAGGGCACACGGATGGATCCCAAGATGCAATGAGTCCAACAAAAAAGCAAAAGCCACTACTAAAAAAAATGAAACACCTTATTCTTTTTTAAAAAAAGAAATATAAAGGTGAGGTTAGTTGGGTCATATTTGATTTAGTTGATTCGAAGTAATATTTGGGTGTTATTATCATTTTTATTGTTATTTATGTGTTTTTTTTAATGTTTGATTTATTATGATTTTTTTAACAAATTTAATAACTAGCTTTCTGCAATCAACCTTGAGTGAGAATTGAACCATTAGGCTTCAACAATGGATCTGTATTTTTCAATAATTTTTTAGCCTATTTTTGGAATTTAAAATAAAATTTCTATTAATTTAGGTAAAATTTTTAGTATTTTGGCCTAAAAATAATAGGGTGATCATGTGTCAAGGATTTTTCAGCTTATAAAAATGTTCCAAAAGTAGTCAAATGCATTGATGAAATTTCTATGCTTTTTTTAATTTAATTTTGATTTTTATTTTATTTTTTAATTTTTAATGAATTTTAAAGGATTTAAATTTTTGCAATTAATTCTCGTTATTATAACCAGTAAGATAAATTAGAAAATTTCCCAATTTATTAAATAATATTATATCTATTTTTCTTTTTTTTAATTGAATTTTTATGATTTTTTTAGGGTTTTAAGTGTTTTTTCTTGTATTAATGGGTTTTTGAAAAATAAAAGAAGGTACACGGGCTGTGTGTGAATAGTAGCGTATGCTCCAATAGCATACACCAGCGCACGGACAAGGCGAGATGCACGTCCTCGCGCGTGAACACTTGCAAAGCAATGACGAACCCACGGTGGTGCGCGAACACTCACAAATGAGGTGGGAGGACAAGGTAGAGGTGTCAACGGGGTGGCATAGAGCCACGGAAGAACGGGGGCAAAGGGGGCTTGAAGGCCGCGGTGGAGGAACATGGGCCAAGGGAGTGGTTTTGTTTTTGTTTTGGGGTCATTCGCTTTTGGTGGTGGGTGGGGTGGATGGACAAGGGGAGGTGTGGGCAGGTGGGGTAGAAAAAGAGGGGGACACCGGTGGGCAGGGAGGGAAATAGGGGGGCCCAAATTAGAGGGGGATGCCCAAAATAGAGGGGGGGCCAAATTAGAGGGGGAGGGCCCAAATGGAGGGGGGGGCCAAATGAAGGGGGGGGCCAAAATGGAAGGGGAGGTCCAAAATGGAGGGGGGGTTTGCACGACGACGGGTAGGGGAAGTCAGCAGAGAGGGCGGGGGATAACAGTGGGCAGGAGAAGTGGTTGATGAGGGTGGAGGGAGGTAGTAGGCGGGGTGGAGGGAGAAGAAGGAGAAGAAAGGGGGAGGAGAGGGGAGGAAGAAAGAAGAAGAAGAAAGAGAGGTGGAAGGAGGGAAGCTGGAGGAGAAGAAGAGGGGAGGGGGAGGAGAACAAGGGTAGAAGAAAATGGGGAGAAGAAGGAAGAGGAAGGAGGAGGAGAAACAGGAGGAAGAAGAGAAGAAGGAGAGAGGGGAAAGAAAAGCAGAGAGAGAGGAGAAGGGAAGGGGGGGGAACCATGGGGGAGGGGCGAGGTTTGAATTTTGGTTTTTTTAATGAAAAAAATAAATCGATCAATCAATAGAAAAATAATTAAAAGAACCTCCTCGTCCTGTGCTTAGGTGCGGGGCGAGGTAAAAAAATTTGCAATGACGGGAAGCAACGAGGGCCGGGATGGTGACGGGGAAGGCATGGATGCCACTGGGGCGTCTCAAGGCGCGTAAAAGCAAAAAACACGCACGTTCACGCGCGAGACGAGGCGCATGAGGACACGACAAACAAAAGAAAATTTAATAACGTGCAAACCGTGAGCCGAAACACAATATGGTAAAAAGGAAAACTGGGCTAGAAGGCGAGGGAAAAATTGCGAAAAAGTGCAACAGGGTGTTCGGTATAAAGTTAGGGCATTCCTGTGGGAAAAATATAAAAATCAAGCTCGAAAATGCATATGACAATTAATATCGAAAAATCCGTTTGCCAAATTGAAACACAGAAAAAAGTAAAGTTGTGAGAAAATGCATGCCAAAAAGGCTTATCATGTCAGAACACTGTTTTGATGGAGATAAGACTCAGTCACCCGGAGAAAACCAAAAAAGGACCCCTGAAACGGGACACGAAAATTAATATAAAAAGATCCGGGCATTGGAACGAAGGGCAGTAAAAAAGAAAAATGTCCGCGGGAAGGGGATTCACAAGGTGAGCACAATAAAACACATATCCAAGGGAATAAGGAGGGGTTCGGATGCAAAAAATGTGAAAATCAACCCCGAAAACGCATACGAGAATTAATATAAAAAAATCCATTAGCCGGAACGAAGTGAGGGAAAAAGAAAAAATGTGCAAAAAAAAATGCCCGACAATCTTATCACAACAGAACACATTGCCGAGCAAAAGAACCCTCATCCGCATGGAAAAAACCCAAAAATCGTATCTAAAATGGGATTCGGAAATTAATAGTGAAAGATCCATGCACCGAAATGGAGGGCGGAAAAAATAAAAAATGTCAAGACATATAGAATCTTCAGGGTTGTTACATGAAATCGTAGTTCGGATGGGGTTAGGAGGCATTCACATGGAAAAAACCAAAAAATTAAGCTTGAAAATACCAATAAAAATTAATAACAAAAAATCCAAAGGGCAAAACAGGGCAAAGGAAAAAGGAGAATTGTACGAGATGGATGTCTGGACAAGTCTATTTGATCAAAATTGAATTTTGAGGAGAATAGGGCAGGTTCACATGGAAAAAGGCAAAAAACATACGCAAAAAATGCACGAAAGCACACAAAATTTAATTACGGACAAACTGAATGGCAGAATGACAGGTGATGAAAAGAAAAAATATCCAAGGGAAAGCATAGGACAAGGCTGGTTTGTTAGATCACTGTTTTGAAGTAATAAAGGAGCGTTCACATGGAAAAACATTCAATTGTGCGAGAAAAGCTTCAAAAATTAATAACGCAAAAACAATAAGCCAGAACTGGGGGATGTAAAAAGGAAAAGTGTGTCATTCAAAGGGACGAACAAGGCTATAAGGTTGGATCAGGAGTTTGGTGAACGTAGGATATGTTCATATAGAGAATGAAAAATTTACACAAATAAAAGCAACCACAAGGGAAACGACCTCGACGATAAGGGGTACGAGGGTGGCTGGGTGAGGAAGGGATCCCATCAGGGCAGAACTAGTACGTGGTAGACATGCATGATTGGGTAATGACATATATAGGGGTTATGCACATTAGACGCGCAGGGACGCGTCCCCACACTTAAGACCTTACCAGTTATGGTAGATTGATCGACACGGCCGCCAAATTATCAACCGACTGGACGCTGGCATCCCCACACTTAAGACATAACATGCACTTGCAAATAGAAAGATAGGATTAGGAACACTTGGCCCATTTCGTAGATGATTGAAGGGAGCCATCGTTGTTGATGCAAAAATATCAAAGCCGTCGTCGGGTGGCAAGAGAGACTAAGGCACGCCACAGAACACATCCAGCATGGCAGGGACCGTACAGTAGCACCCAAGGAGGTAACTTTGTCAATAAAGTCCTTCAATTCAAGTGTCGATAACGAAGAATAGGACTCTCAACTCACGCGTACTCAAGAGGATGATAGAACAATCACTCACCCCATGACGCACATCGCTCAATAAATAAGCATGAAATCCTATAACTCACGGCTAGTGTAGAACTAAACAAGGGGAAAGTGATTGCGAGGGAGTATGCTAGTGTGCACAATTGATGGTGCATTCGTGCGTTCCACCCATCTAGCATAGGTACAAGCAGGAAGGCCAGGGAGCCTTATCGTATAATGTACAAAATAGGGTGGCATGGCTTGTGATGGTGGCAGAGACCCGTCCCGTGTGTGCAGAGGGAAATGAAAATGTACCTAACTCTAATTGTCGTAACGTCCCTCAATCTCACCTCTCAGAATTGATTGAGAAGAAACACCAATCACACTCAGCCCACTCTCTGTCTCACACTCTATTGAAAGATACAAAGGGCATCCCATTCCTGAAACCCATTGATGTAATCCTCACATTCACTTGTGCAAAGGTTGTATGCCTTGTGTGCATTTGATGGTGCGACCGTGCATCCCACCCTATGCCGGCATACGGTGCGAGAAGGAAGGCTAGGGAGCCTTATAGTGCAGTGTACAAGAACAGATCATGCTATGTGCATTGAGAGGCCCAACCTGTGCATACAACACTCCATTCACATATCGCACCTCTCAATTGAATTGAAGGGAAATGACTGGTCACTCACCCCACCCTCTGTCTCACGTTCTATTGAAAGATATAGAGGGTAGACCATACTCATACCCCCATCTGGTTAGGATGAAAACTCACATCACTCAGGGGGTTGTTGATGAAGATCGCTTCATCTATTGATGAAGAGGCATACCCATGGAGGTAGCCAACAGATCGAAACTGTATATCGGATATAGAACATGTTGTCTACTTGAAGACCGTCAAACACTTGACAGAGAGGCACATGACATAGCGTACCGAGGGAGGTGGCTTCAGAACTGGGTTTTGGAAATGTCAATTGATGGATCAACTTTTTGGATTATTGGGTGTTACCACCTTTTCCATAGCCAGCTTCCCGCCCAAGGGTGTTGGCCACCTTTCTTTGGAACGAGGCATGCTATGACACGCAGTTGCTTCCTTTTCTCCCATAACAGCAAGTACCTTATAGGGACCCATCCAACGTTGTTGAAGCTTGCCAAGAAACTTCCCAAATCGCGAATCATAAGCCAAGACAAAATCACCTTCTTTGAACTCCTTGTGCTTGATGAAGCTGTCATGATAGGCCTTGCGTCATGCTTGAGTGATTTCCATGCACTGTAGGGCCATCCGCCAAATTTCATCCAAACATTCCAAATGCAGCAAGCGGCGTTGGAGGGACTCATCATCTCCGAGGCGTTCTTTAACTGCCACTCGCAAAGAGGGCAACTCCAGCTCAACAGGGAAGACGGGTTCTATGCCATACACCAATTGGAAAGGAGTTGCCCTATAAGAGGTTCCGTATGCCCAAAGGGCCTCTATAAGTTGATCATCCCAATTGCGACAATGTACAGCAATCGTCCTTGTCAGGATCAAGCAAAGGATGCGATTGGTGACTTCAATTTGGCCGTTGGCTCTGGTGTAATAGGGGGTGGATGTTACAGGCTAATTTACTGCCTGCGATTTACTCCCTGAAAAACTACTCTACCTGACATTTCTGAATCCAACTGACTTACTTTCTGACTGCACTGACTTCATATAACTTTCATACACACATTCCATCATTACAGTACACCTTTACAGAACCATCTGACTTCATTTCAGCAATAAATAACATGAATACTGAAAACAGTTTACAACTTCAAGACAGGGAAACAATATCTGACTCTGAACTGTTCTTCATAACTTCAGTTTCTGCTTACAAACAGATGCGCAGACATGATCTACCCCCGCATATGCACTCTGACTTGAACAGTTACATTCGAGGATTGATAACTCCTCACATCCCTTACTTATGACTATTCATTCCAAAAACTTACACCCCTTCATATCTGACTTACCCTAAGGCTTAACTTGACTTCTAAACTCCTAATACATAACTCTAAGGTGTGATGTCAACTCAGTCTTAACACTGGCACACCCGGTGGATACTATTTTCCCAAAATAGTGGACCTGAGCCCACAACATCCCTTGATCAGTTATCAACTAGAAAATACTGATTGAAGTAGTCAGGAATATTTCCTTGTAAAGTGCAGTGGTTGTCAGTTTGGAGTAGGATCATCATCATGTCCTCCCCCTTCTTGCTTTGATCTAACATCCTCTGTTTCTGAAGCTGGTTGCTCTTCCTCATCAGTCCTAGCAGAGACTGTTGCTGCTATGCATCCCACTTGAACTCCTTCTTCTTCAATGGCAACATTCCTCTGGACAGAGAGCCACGACACTCTCTTCAAGAAAAGGATTAAAATAATTTTGCACTTCTAGCCAATGAGAATCCACCACTGGCAACTCCTGATTTTCCTCGTGCAAAAACAGTTTTAACCTGAAACCATTCACAGGTTTCTTTAACAGTGTGCCTTGCAAATCCATCAACTGAAATGTCCCTTGTCCCAAATCCTTGTAAATTCTATATGGTCCAACATATCTGAGTTTCAGTTTCCCTGGATGCTTTCCCAACTTTGAGTTGTACATCAGGACCAAATTTCCTTCCTTAAATCGTTTCTTCTTCAAATATTGATTCACCCTGCAGCTCTCCTGTTTTGAATCACAGTTGCGACATAAGCACTCTGAAATCTGTCTTCTTCCAGAGACAGTAAGTGTTCCAATCTGTGTTTCAGAGAATCCTCCTGTGTTAGCCTGTGTTGTATTGCTATCCTCAAAGATGGTACAACAAACTCCATAGGCACTACAGCCTCAAGGCCATACACTAGTCTAAAGGGTGTGAGACCTGTACTGACTTTGTAAGCTGTTCTGAATGCCCATAGTGCTGAATTCAACTTCAAGTCCCAATCCTTTCTGTTTTCTGAAACTGTTTTCTTCAAAATTTTAACCAACACCTTATTACTACTCTCAGCTAATCCATTTGCTTGTGGATGATATACAGAAGACATTTTGTGACTAATCATGTGTGTTTCTGCAAGCACTTTGATAACTTTATTCAGGAAATGAACACCTTGATCAGATACAAGCTCAATAGGACAACCAAATCTGGTCATAATATTGTTGTAGACAAAAAAGGCTACACTCCTGGCTTTATTATCCTTCAAAGCAACTGCTTCTACCCACTTGGTACAATAATCAGTAGCCACTAGAATATATCTGTTTCCTGAATGTTCTGCTGCAGGTTTGAATGGACCCATAAATTCCATACCCCACTTCTCAAATGGCCCTAAAGGCAGCACTGGATTTTGAATCATCCTGTCCTGATTCCTGGGATATCCATCTCTCTAACACTGTTCACAGGTTTTTGCAAACAAGTATGAGTCCTTAATAACAGTTGGCCACCAAAGTCCACTCTGAAATATTTTCCTGCTTGTAATGTCCCCTGAATAGTGACCACCTGAAATTCCTGTATGAGCTTCAAACAAAACTATCTTTTTCTGACTTTCAGGAACACACCTTCTAAGTATCTGATCAACTCCTTTCTTGTATAAATGTCCTCCAATAACTGAAAATGTTGCACTTCTAAGTGCCAACTTTCTTCTGTGATCACTGTTCATATTTTCAAGAAAAACTCCTTCAGTAAGATAGTTCAGCATTTGTCCATACCAGTCTGTTGACTGAGTTGGTTGAATCTGAAAAAGATCCGCATCAGGAAGATCATCTGCTATTCCTTCAGCTGGGTCTCCTGATTCCAGTTTGCTCAAGTAGTCAGCAATTATATGATCTTTACCAGGTCTGTGTATGATGCTGTAGTCAAATTCCTGCATCTGCAATATCCATCTGGCAATCCTTCCTGTTGGATTTGGTTTATTCACAAGATATACCAAAGCTTGATGATCAACATGTATGACAATAGGGTTTCCCAACAAATAGTGTCTGAATTTTTTCAGAGCAAAAATCACTCCCAAACACTCTCTTTCTGTAACTGAATAATTCCTTTCAGCTCCTGTCATTACTTTGCTTGCATAATAAACAGGCCTGAACCATCCTTTCTGCTTCTCTTGCATCAAAACTGCTCCCACAGCTACATCTGATGCATCTCCAAAAACATGGAAAGGTAAATTCCAGTCAGGTGGTTGCATTATAGGTGCCACCTGTAACATCTTCTTCAGTAGCCTGAATGCTTTTTCCTGTTTTTCTGTCCATTCATACTTCACATCCTTCTTTGTGAGCTTAGTTAATGGAACACAAACATGGGATAGGTATTTCAAAAATCTGCTGTGCCATTTTATCTGACCAACAAATCTACTGAGTTCCTTCAGATTGACTGGTGCTTTAGCCTTCTGAATGGCTTGAACTTTTCTTGGATCCACCTGCATTCCATCTTCTGAAATAATATGGCCTAGTAAAATCCCTCTTCTTACTGCAAATGCACACTTGGCTGGATTCAGACTTAACCTAGCCATTCTGCATCTTTCAAAACAGAGTTTCAACTGAGTTAAATGATCATTTGTCTTCCCAAACACACTGAAATCATCCAAGAATACTCTCATAAATGTGGTAAGATATGGAGCAAAGACTTCCTGGACCCACTTTTGAAAAGTAGGTGGAGCATTCTTTAATCCAAACACCATGACAGTGCTTGCATATACTCCCCATTCTGTAATAAAGGCAGTTTTATCTCTGTCCTCCTCTGCCATCAGAATCTGATTATAACCACTGAACCCATCAAGGAAGCTGTACATTTGATGACCTGCAACTGCATCCAGCAATGTGTCTTGAAAAGGTAGGGGAAAAGGATCAGTGATAGTGGCTGCATTTAACTTTCTGTAATCTACACATATTCTTAATTTCCCATTCTTCTTTGGAACCACCACAATAGGTGATAGCCAAGTCACCTTCTCTACAGGATAGATGAAACCAACCTTAAGTAGTTTATCCAACTCCTCCTTAACAGCTCTAGCATAATTAGGATTCATCCTGTATCTTTGGGAAATGACAGGTACTGCATCCTTTTTGAGATTAATCCTGTGCATACAGAATTGTGGATCCACTCCCTTCATGTCAGTATAACTCCATGCAAATATGTCCTTAAATTCCTGTAACAGCTCCTCCAAATCTGACTTAAACTGTCCTGTCACATGAATACTGACTTTTACCATTTTGGGATTCTGTTCAGTCCCTAAATTCAGATCCTGAAGATCATCCTCTTGCACCCTAGCTGTTCTGGCCATCTGTTCTTCAAAGTCTTTTTCAGCTTGGATTATTTGCTGAATGTGCATTTTCTCCTCCTGTTCAGTCAGAATTTTGTTTACATCCTCTCCTTCTGGTACATCCTGTAATGCTTCCTCCTGTTGTAATAGATTACCAAAAAGTTTATTCTCCTTAAACTGCTGCACAATTTTAACCACATCAATATCAAAGACAGGAATCACTGACTCATTGGCTTTAAGAAAAGCATCTTCCTCATCATCATCTACTTCTTCTAACATATTCAGTCCCTGTGCATACAGTGCTCTAGCCTCTCTGGGTAGAGTTGCAGTAGGAACCATACTCAGGTGTACTTTCTTCTTTCCTCTTCTGAGTGTTATTTGAGCTGCCCCCCAATCCTGTCTAACCTTGGCCTGTTTTAACCATGGTCTTCCCAACAGAATAGGATATGGACTGTCTCCCTCATCCATTTTCAGGACTACAAAATTCACTGAAAAAGTGAGCCCTGCAACTGTAATCTGTTGATTCCTGAGAATTCCCATAGGTTGGATTCTTCTCTGATCAGCCATTTTTAACTGAAATGGAGCTTCATCAAGATCCGGCAATTTCAGCTTAGTATACAGGAATTCAGGTAAAATATTTACCCCTGATCCTCCATCCAGAAGTGCTCCCTGTATATCCTGTTGCTGAAAAGTCACAGTAATCTTGGGAACTTTGTAATCCACATCTTCAGGTTCAATCTAACAAGCTTCAGGTTCAACTTGCTGAACTTCTTCACAGTAAAAGGTTCTCAATACCTGTCTTTTAAACTCAGGTACCAGACTGAGAATTTGATCCATTGTGACAGTGGTTGCCTTTAGCACTTCTTCTGTCATATCAGCTTCCTTCAATTCTTGCTGATGGATCTCCTCTTCTATACTGGGTAGTACAACAGGTAATGTTTGATGCATCTGTGTCCCCATCTTATCTGTCTTCTGACTTTTCTGAATTTCTTTCACACAACCCAATCTGACCTGTCTCTGTGTATCCCAAAACTTAGGATTCTTCATCTCCTTATGGGAAATAACTGGGTCAGCAACATATTGTGCACCTGATCTTGTAATCACCAAAACAGGAGCAACTTTGTCAGTAGTCACCTGTTCCTGTAAACAGTTAGAACAGTCACATTGTACATGCATAGCATCCAGATCCTCATAATGAACATTATGGCTCACAACTCCATGAATCTCTTTAGCCTGTTCTACAATTACTACATTTGCCTGTGGAGGTCTATTTTGTTGCTGTTGCACTGGTGGCCTTTGATTGTTGTATCTGACAATGGGTATGCCTCTTTCCTCTCTGTGTTTACACCATAAAGGACAGTTTGGACCCTGTCTATGACCCACCTCTGCACAGTAAGTACAAGGATCAGCAGGTCCTTGTTGATTGGGTGGTACCCAATTATTTCTTCCTCCAAATCTATTTTGTTGGCCATCCCCTGCTCTGCTCCTGTCAGGTTGTACTGCATTAGCAGCAGGTACATTGGCTCTCTGTGTTTGCTGGTTGGGATTTGCCCTGTTATTAGGGTTGTACCAACAGTTAGCATCACTATGACCATGTTTCTGGCAAGTATTACAGTAGGGCTTTTCCTTCTTTGCTGAAGTGGAGATCCCCATACTTTTAAGAGTGGCAGAAATCTGTTTAGTCAGGTCTTGAACCTTCCTTTTGGATTTTCTGTGTTCTTTCCTGTCTCTAGAGTCCTTACTCCTGCTTTTCAGTTTGTGTTTCCTTTTCTTCTTCTTTGTTTTAGTTTTTCTTCCATCTTCTTCTGAATCAGTATCCTCTGAATCTGAATCATATGCTTCTGACTCTGAATCTGTGTCAGAATCTGTATCTGTACCTGAATCTGAATCCTCCTCTGAGTCAGAGTCAGTATCATGTTTTTTCTTCCTGGATCTGGTAGAACCTAGTCTCTTCTCTGCTCTCCTTGCAGCTGCCACTAGTTCATTAAAGCCTCCAACACCTCCAGGTATTTCAGTACTTGCTACTGCTGTCCTTAAAGTTCCCTTGAGTCCATTGCAGAAATATTCCCCCAACATCTCATTGGTAGGTCTTTCTGCAGGTACTAATCTCCCATTCAAATCTAGAAACTGTTGTGCATAATCTTCAACAAGAAGTCGCTTCTGTTTCATTGTTTTAAGCTGTTTCAAAATATCAGTTGGTGTCTTCCATTTTCTGAATCTAGACAGGAATGCTGTCTGTAATGCCACTGTGTCAGGAAAATGAGCTGCCCCATACTGAGTAAACCAATTCATGGCTTTTCCCTCCAATGTGGCAGCAAATTGCTGCTTTTTCACATCATCCCCATACACTGCTGCTAAGCCACTTGCCTCCCATTTAGTGCTGAACTGTGCTACATGGGCATCAGGATCCTCTTTTTTTGAGTGACCCTTGAAGTGAGCAAATCTGACTCTCAGGTCTGCTGGGTTAGGGGGTTGTGCCATTATGACTGGTGGTACTTTTGGTGCAGTCTTCTTCCTCCCTGACAATTTAGGTAATGGTTGGAATTTCAAACTCCTTTTAGACTGTCTTTGAAGTTGGGACCATGCCAAACTTCCTAGAAACCTGTTCCTGTTTCTATGTTCTTCATCTGGTGTAAGTGGTGTAAATGAAATAGGTGCAACATCAGGGATACTCTGGCTTGGACCAACTTCTTCAGTTTGTATCTCTTGATCACTCAGATAGCCCAGATCCAAACTGTCTACCTGACTTCCACTGCTGGACCTGTAATGTCCCTTTCCTTTCTGTTCTAGTTTCTGCTTTTCCTCTTGCTCTAGCCTTGCCTGTAATCTTGTATAATACTTGCCAAAGCCTTCCCCTCTATACTTCTCTGCTGACATAAAACAGGGATTTCTCTGTCATTAGCCTGTCTTAGTGCTGTTCTCCTGTAATGCAGCAGTGACAATGATGACAAGTCAAACACAAGTTAGAAGTTCTCCCCCGTCTGTATCTGGATGATATGGAATTAAAGCCATATGCATGGTGGAACTGCCATTTCTCATGATTAACCCATATCCTCCTGATCTCTGCAGTTGTCCGACTTCTGGCTATTGGGCAAACCTTGCTCAACTGAAATTTCCAGACCCTATCCCTGACTAATCTGACCACGTCCACAGGTAAGTCAGGAAAATAATCAATCAGGAAATTTTGGCCATACACCTCAAATTCCTCTTCTGGTGTAGTCCAATTGTAAAATTCCCTGCAAAGAGATTGCGCGAAGGCTTCTTGCTCCTCTGCTTCTGTTGTCCAATGTTTAAAATCCTCCAACCAAGACAGTAGGACCTCTTCCATTCTGAAAGCGAGAATTAGACAATTCTGCCATTCGCATGCATAAGACCTGTGCCGTCTAAACAATTCGCAGGATCGCCAAGTGTTACAGGCTAATTTACTGCCTGCGATTTACTCCCTGAAAAACTACTCTACCTGACATTTCTGAATCCAACTGACTTACTTTCTGACTGCACTGACTTCATATAACTTTCATACACACATTCCATCATTACAGTACACCTTTACAGAACCATCTGACTTCATTTCAGCAATAAATAACATGAATACTGAAAACAGTTTACCACTTCAAGACAGGGAAACAATATCTGACTCTGAACTATTCTTCATAACTTCAGTTTCTGCTTACAAACAGACGCGCAGACATGATCTAACCCCGCATATGCGCTCTGACTTGAACAGTTACATTCGGGGATTGATAACTCCTCACATCCCTTACTTATGACTATTCATTCCAAAAACTTACACCCCTTCATATCTGACTTACCCTAAGGCTTAACTTGACTTCTAAACTCCTAATACATAACTCTAAGGTGTGATGTCAACTCAGTCTTAACAGTGGACTTGCGATGGCAGATCTTATACAGTTCCGTCAACTCTTCCATGATCATGTTAAAGAAATGAGTATCTTTGTCTCACTGACCAGATCGAAGGGACTGCCAAAATGGGTGATAATATTCTCATACATGAACAGGGCTACGCTGTTACCATCATCCCACTTCAGAGCCTTAGCTTCACACCACTTTGTGACATAATCCATACATACTAAGATGTATCTGTTTTGCTTCCGTCTGGTTAGTGGATCAATGGGAACCCAGAAATCAATCCCCCACTTCTCGAACGGCTTTAGGGGAAGGATAGGTTGCAATGGCATGGCACTTGTTTTGGCGGGTTTCCCCATTCGCTGACAAGCATCGCATCTCTTGCAATAGTCATAGACATCCTTGTGGAGGATTAGCCTCCAGTATCCTGCGAGCAGAGCCTTTCTGGCTGTTGCTTCTCCTGCAAAGTGTCCACCACATGGCTCGTCATGACAAGCCTTAGAATAATCCCGATCTCCTCTCCTGCAACACATCTTCGCAACACTTCATCTTTGCCTTTCTTATACTATGCAATGCCTAGCAAGGTATAGGGGGTTGATTCCAACATAAGCTTCTTCTTCTCATGGATTGAGATACCAGTATATACTGTTGAGTTGCCAGGAGGTTGGCTATGTCTGCATACCAGGGAGTAACTGTTTCGACTAGAGACAAGGAAGCATCAGGAAGGTCTGGATCATCTTGTTTCTCTTCTGTTATTTGAAGGATCTGTGACAAATGATTGGCTAGTACATGGAAACGGCCAGGCTTAGTGACCACTTCAAAATCGGACTCCTGGAATAAGAGCAACCATCTCATCAGTCGTCCTTTGACATCTTCTTTGTTTATCAAGAAGGACAGAGCTTCATGATCCACGTAGAACTTGAAATGCATTGACAATAGAGAGTGTCAAAACTTCTCTAGTGCAAACACCATTGCTAAACACTCAAGCTCTGTCATTGTGTAGTTCCACTCACAGTCAGTTACTTTTTGACTTGCATAATAGATTGGTTGATCTAATTTAGAGAGGCCCTTTTGACATAAGACAACACCTAGCCCTTCAACTGTGAAAGGGAAGTAGAACCCTGAGGAAGAAGCTTGGTGGTGAGAGCTATGGCGGATGGAGAGCAAGAGCAAGAGTGAGAGAGAGTCAAAAGTGGAAACTCCAACAACCACAATGTGTGGCCAGGCCTTCCTTTATTCAAACTGTTACTAAAAGAATAAAGAATAAGTGACTGTGTGACATACACCCACCACCTACAGTATGCAGTGGCGGGTACTGTCAGTGTAGTAAAGTATAGTAATACACGGGTGGCTAGGCGAAGGCGCCTTTACCCCCAACAACCTCCCCCTTAAAAGGCGAATCTGCCCCAATGAGAGAGAAAAGAAAAAAATAGACAGTACAACATATACACATGTACAACAGGATGAGGAAAAAGATGTCATCTCATCCAATGCCCATCCATCTCCTGAGGAAGGCAAAGTGCTGCCTAAGGCCAGATAATGGGGGTGAGTATGTATCACGTGCTTTTGAGCAATTTTGTGATGGGCGGGGTATCAAGCGTAAGTTATCTTCACACTAGACTTTTCAGGTACAATACTACGCTCAAAAGACTTTTCTTGCACTTTCTCTTTTCCCTTTTCCTTGCACTTATCATGGCACATATTATGGCACTGCGGCCTAATATGTCCTGCTTTCCCACAATAATGATAGGTGAGATCAGACTTCTGTCCATGGGACTTATTGCAGCCACATGACTTTGACTTGGACTTCTAAGAGTCCTTGCCCTTATGATCATGATCATGCTTGCCATGTCTGCCACCTCTAATGGTAAATGCATATGAAGAGTGGGAAGCATCATTGTTTCTCCTATTGATTTCCTCAGTCAATAAAGCACTCTCAACATCTTTGATTTTCAGCCCATCAAGCATGTTCGTGCATATGGCAGTACGAAAGACATCCCATGATTCAGGCAAGGTGCCAAGTAGAAACAACGGGTGCAAGTTGTCTTTGAACTCAATACCCTATGACAACAAATTCTTCATGATAGCATGAAATTGGCTGAAATGAGATGATAGGGATATCCCTCCTTCATGCAAAGGTCCATTAACTGCTTCAGCTAATACATCTGTGATGCACGACTCTGATGTGCATAAAGCTCCTAAATCTTCTCCCATAATTCCCATGCACTCTGATTCTCATCTTCAACAACATTATGATGGACTTCTTCGGAGAGTGACAAGATAATGGTAGACTTGCATAGCTCATCAACTTCCATCCAAACATCATCATCCATATCCTCGGGTTTAACACCCTTGAAATGCAAGGGTTTAATTTGCAACTTCTGCACCAAAACCTGCCATATCTAGGACTTGGCAATGTTATAAGAGAGCTATGTCTTTCAGATAACTAGCCATACTGTCCCAAATCAAAGCAAAATTGCAAAATTTCAGGTGGTTGTAATTAGTAGAAAATGCACTAAAATCACTGGTAAAACTGGCTGAAAGAGTGGATATCACCAAGAGAACCACCTATCCACCAAATATGACCAAGAGAACATCAAACAGTAAGCATTAACCTCATAGAAGTGCTCGAAATCTACAGATTTCAACTTGCTGGAATAAATTACAGCAGTATGTAAAACTGCCCCAAAGTGAAGCAATCACTGATACATATGTCACTGCAACTGCCAGGTAGCAAGATACATCCAACAATGAGTATCAAAGGGGCAAGAATGTACCAAGAACTGTCAAACCAATAACCTGTCATGCAAGATACAGCTCATAGGTCTAGAAGTCATGCATGTAATGGGTCTCGGGGCAAGAGAAGAGACCAAGCACAAGCACAACTGATAGAGCAAGAAGCTCAATGCATAGCCATCCAAGATGCATACAAAACTAACAAACCTATGATAGAGATAGGTGCATGCCCCAATAGGTGTATCAAATCAGCTCACTACAGACTAACTGCAGACATGAAGCTCTCAAGAGAGCAAATGCATGTAACTATCCCCCACAAGCTCAAGCTCAAGTGTAAATAAAAATCTGTGTACATCCGAATATGCCAAGAGGCTCCCATTAGAAGTAAAGTCAGATGCAAATAGAGTAAGCCACACTCAAATACATCGAGTACATAGCATCAGACATTCCAAATCCCAGTAGGGTACATCTGGAGCATAAATCCCAAGCTATCTCAAACCCCTAAAGCATAAGCCTGAAAGCATTCAAAATATCTTGTAACTGACAACGAAATGTAATGCCCAGTAGGTCCAAAATGCTCAAATACATCCAAAGACAAAGCTCCAAGTGGCTGTCATGCATGGGCAAACCAAGTGACACCCATATCTGACCAATGCATAAATGCAAGAGGCCTAAATATCAAGTAGTGACAATAGACATAAATCGGTCCATAACATGCCAACGCAATCCAAATGCTAGTGAATGACGACCAAGATAGAGCCTAATCCAAGCTCAAAAGCATTCCGAAACCAAAAAGAAGCATTTGACAATCTCCAAATACATCGGTATGATCATTCAAATCTCTAGTAAGCACCCCATATCCAAGAACCAATGTATATGCCAAGTAAATGAGCTTCAGCCCACTGTATTACAGCAGCATACTTACTGTCAGATGAAGCTCAATCGGTGCCCAAATCTACTCCAAATCAGTCTCAAAGCATAGACATAGCATTCCATAACATCCGGGCATCACTAGGCATCAATAGGCATCAAACGGGCAATGCCAAGAAGCATCAAACATTAAATGTCAAGTGCTGCCCTGTTTTTGACAGTCCTGGGACTATGTACACAGCAATGGTTGAAGGTGGAAGCACTCGTATCGATCGTCGAGAGCCAAGAACCAATGTCGGGGAGTCAAACAATTCCAGGAAGCTGGGGAAGGAGCTGGAAATGCCAGGAGTGGATCAGCCCAGTCCCCTAAAAATGTGTCGCATTTTGCACTAGCTACTCCTGGGGAGTTTGGGGGTCTTCAACAGTGCTATTGAGCACTTGGCAATGATTAGGGGGCTCCAATGCAACCCTACAAGGGCGAATGAAGACCGAAAGATCGGGGAGGAGGCGGGGAGATCAAAACATACATGCAAATTAAGGTGCCATGGTTGCCATTGAAGCTCAAGTAGAAACTCTTCAAATCCAGGCTGAAGAGAATGCCGGGCAAGCTCCAATTCCTTTGCTCTAATACCAGTTGAAAGGAAAGTAGAACCCAGGAGGAAGAAGCTTGGCAGTGAGAGCTATGGTGAATGGAGTGCAAGAGCGAGAGAGAGAGAGAGTCAAAAGTGCAAACTCCAACAACCACAATGTGTGGCCATGCCTTCCTTTATTCAAACTGTCACTAAAAGAATAAAGAATAAGTAACTGTGACGGGCGCCTACCACTGCAGTGTGCAGTGGCGAGTACTGTCTGTGTAGTAAAGTATAGTAATACATGGGCAGCTAGGCGGAGGTGCCTTTACCTCCAACAAACTGATGCATTTGTGTACACATGAAACTTCTTTGTCCAATCAGGAGGCTGTAGGATGGGTGCTCTGATGAGGAACTATTTTAGGGTATTAAAGGCTTCTTCACAATCATCAACCCAAAGGAAATCCATATCTTTCCTTAGGAGCTTGTGTAGAGGGTTGCCTTAGTTGCAAAATGTGCAATAAATCTTTTATAGTAGCCCACATGGCCGAGAAATCCTCTCAGTTGCTTGAGGTTTGTTGGTGCTGTCAAGGCGGCAATTTTCTCAATCTTCGCCGGGTCTATTGCAATCCCTTGTGCATAGACAATATGGCCCAGAAGAACTCCTGATGAGATGCCAAATACATTTTTCGGGGTTGAGAGAGATTCCATACTCTCGGCATCGATCAAAACATTGCTCTAGGTGTCCCGTATGGTCACGGATTAGGCTATAGACACAGAAGTCATCAAGATACACCTCAATGAAATCATGTAGATGTTTTTGGAAGGCAGCCATCATTACTCATTGGAAGGTGGTAGGAGCATTACAGAGCCCAAACAGCATCACTCTATAAGCATAGGTTCCCCATTCTGTTGTGAAGGTTGTTTCGGATTAGTCCTCCTCTGCAATTTGGACTTGGTTATATTCGTTGAATCCATCCAAGAGGGAATACACCTCATGGCCAGCCACTATGTCCAAAGGGATAGAGAAATGATCCTTCTTCGTCTTCGAGTTGAGCTTTCGAAAGTCCACACATATTCGAAGTTTCCCGTTCTTCTTGGATACAACCACAATGGGCGAAACCCATTCACTGTTAACAACGGGGTAAATGAACTCGACTTCAAGAAGCTTCAATAATTTAGCCTTCACCAGAGCATAATAATTAGGATTCATACGCCATTGTCTTTGCCTTACAGGTTTGGCATTAGATTCTAGGTCAATATGATAGTGGTATACTGTGGGATCAATCCCCTTTAGATCTTTATACGACCAAGCAAACACGTCTAAGTTCTTCTTTAATAAGTCTCCCACGACTACTAGTTCTTCTTCTAGAATATTGAGACCCACTTTCAGGTGGCATTTAGTACCATCAGTATCCAAGAATATCTCTTGCCTTTCACCTTCCACTTCATGGATAAATGTCCTATTGATTGCTTCTGACTCCTTCAAGGGAGTAGTGTCATCGTCTGATGGTCCACTGAACTAGTGTCCTCCTTCTGAACAATTGACTCATTTGTCTGGTGAGATTGCTGGAAGGGTATCAGAGCTTTGTTTGTTTCTATGTGAGTGGTGATTTCTTTTGGACTTAGGGATTCATCTTTAGAGGATGCATCTAGGAATGTCACATAGCACGGACCTTCTATAAGCCATGGCTTTGGCTTCTGTTGACAAGGGGCATCATCATCATCTTTTCTCCAAAATGAATGGTCAAGGTGATAGGAGCCCCTTGTGAACTTAATTTTTATACCTTTGATCCATTGCTTATGCAGATTCTGCATACTTTGTGGTCCATTGGTCAACCCAAATGGAACCGTGGTCATTCCATCCAACACCCCGAGATCTTCGGCCTTCTCTGTCTTTGTAGGGACATCAACAAGATCATCCGCTATCAAAGGAACTTCTTCATCTGCACTTTTATAATCTGCTTCGTTTTCTTCCTTATCATTTTCACCCTCTTCCTTTGGAGGCTCTGTCTTTGCTTCTCTAGAGGCTCTGTAGGAGAAGAACAGGTCCTCCATCTTTGTGTTTACTTCTGACTCTACTTTTGTCTCTGCGACTGCCATGCAACAGGAAGAATAGTACATCCATGCTTCTATCTCACTGTCGGTGATTTCAGAAGTCAATTCAGTTTAAGGCATGAGGTATTCTACCATGGACAAAGACTTTGCTTCCTTCGGTAGTTGGCTTACAGTGCCTATTGTTAGGGACCGTGCCTCTGTTTTCTTGGAAATATCTATTTAACAGCCTCTTTGTCTCCTGATGTACCATCTGTTACTTCATTGGGGAGTTTGTTATGACTTCGATGGATATGGATCCATTGCCTTTTTGCGCTCCATACAATTTCAAGACCACTTTATTGGGACCTCTGCCTAGGGTTAGGGTGCCTTTGAACCATTCCGTCCTGGCTCTTGCTTCAAAAAGCCAAGGTCTTCCCAAGAGCAGAGGGTACGAGGTCCCATAAGAATTTTTTTTGACCACCAAATATGTCAGTCAATAGTCTCTTCCTACTAGGGTTATTTTTATGTATGGGAGGATGCCCAACGGTTTAATTCTGCTTTGATCTGCCAATCTGATAAGCCACTGTGTAGCTTGAATTCCTTGCAAACCTAGATCCTTCATTGTCACATCCGCCATTATGTTTACTGATGAGCCTCCATCAATCAATGCATCTGAAATAAAGCATCCTTCTATCCATACACTAATCTCTAGAGTTCCAAGATCTAGGAAGGCGTTAGCCACATCTACTTCTTTCACAGGTTCTAAGGCTCTATTTGACTTTGTTATTGTTGGGGGAGCAATCCTTAGGCCGCGTCTTCTTGTCAAGTTGCTTTTAAATCTCTTTTGGCAACTGGGAGACAGCATCAGTAACTGTCGGAATATTAGGTTTGGTTTAAAGGTGTCTAGGTCTTTGACCAAATCATACTCTTTGATAGAATCCACAGGCTTTTCCAATAGACTGGGAAATGGGGTCACACCCACTTTTATCTTCCCTTTTTCTTCCAGGAGCGGCAACATATGCGCTTCGTCTTCATGAGGAGGGACTTCCGCATCCTCTATTTCCTAGACCTCTGGTCCTATCTTTGATTCTGTCTTTGTAGCTCTCTGTGGCTCTATAGTGTTCTGTACTTTCTTATTCTGGATTGCATTGTTTTGTTTTTCCCGTCTTGGCAAAAGGAACGTTCTCTTTTGGAACTACATGTTCTCCTTTCTTTGCTCGTGTTATTGCGGTCACTTCCCACCAAATTGGAAGCAGGTGCTTGGGTCTTCTATTGGGTATCAGAAGTAGATTTGACATGGGCTGGACTTAGACAATCTTTTGCAGTATAGCCTTCTCCTTTGCATTGGTTGCATAAGGGCTTGTAATCCACAGATCTTCTAGGGTTTGGACAATTCGGTGAGATATGACCCTTTTCTCCACATCTGTATCATTCCACCTTGGATCTCTGACCACCGCAAGATTGTCGTCCTCTGTAACTTTGAGAGGGAAACCTCCTTGGACCGAAATTAGGACCAAACTCCCTAGGCTTTGGTCCAATGTCCTACGTTGTCGTTTTGGATTCTAGTAAGTTGAATCTTGTGTTTTCATCTTTTTGTCCTCGTTCGTGCATCTCTTTCAGAAAGTAGATATCTTATGTATGGTTCTTCCTCAAACAATATGAACAGAAGGCTCCAAGAATGGTTGGTTTTCGAGTACATTCAGTGGGTAAATGTCCCGCTTGATGGCACTTTCCGCACCATGCATTAGAACGCATCACATCTCTCCCACCTCCCACAGGAGTGGATATATTGGCGGTATTCACCTTCAGCGTTTGTAGCTACTTTGTAATCACATCCATAAGCTCTTTCTTGATACTTGCAACTGAGTTGGATAAGTAGTCCTTCAAATTTTCACCTCCTGGAGTACTTATAGTAGGGTTTTGAGAAGCTTCTGTTATTACTGCATACACTGGTTAGGTTGATCCAGAGGGTCCTCTGTTCTAATTCTGATTTAGAGCTCATATTAAGACTTAGGGTTGTTGATTCCAGTTGGTAGGGCTCCACTATTGTTGATTCACCATTGGAGGAACTGTTTGATGCCACTGTTGTTGTGGTTGAACCATCATTTGAGGCATTATTGTTAGTGGCCACTGTGGACTAGGTGCATCGCATTGTGGCAGTGTTTGCATCTGGGAATAGAGGTAGGGAACTGTCCCTAGGATTGCATTTGATGGGTATACCATTCCTGGCATGGAAGGAGGTAAAACTCCTCTTCCTGGAGTCATTGACAACCTTGCTTCAACTTCGTCATACAATCTTGCACCTTCCACTGCAGCTTGCAGATTGACTGGTCTTCTTAATTCTAGGAACTTGCAAACTTTTAGTTGTAGGCCTCTAAGGAACACTCCTTTTTGGATGCCTTCATCCAAATGATGGTTAGTCCATCTCTTCAGGATGGGTTCCATTCGCGAGACATAAGCTTCTACTCTTTCTCTAGAGGACTAACTTAGGTTCATGAACTCCTCTTGCATCCAATCTTCAAAACCTTCACACCTGAATTTAGTAAGGAAGGCCAACTTCAAGTCGTCGCATGTGCTAAAAGTTCCTACTGCTTGTCTCTTATACCATTGAAATGCCATGCCCTTGAAAGTGGCAGGGAATATCGCTAACCAATGCTCAGGGGTTCTAGCATTGTTAGCCACACATGCTACCATAAATTCTGCTGCGTGAAGATCAGGGTCTTCATTGTACTCTCCCTTAAAAATTGGCAATGGGACTACATTTGCTGGCCTGTCATTAATATTTCCTGGATGAATCTGACTAGGAAGGGGACCTTGAGTCACCTTAGGGACTTCTGTAAAGAGTGCTTTTAAGGTGTCAAAGGAAGCTTCTGCTGCAAGCTCATTCTCAGCCTTGATTCTTTCCTTCTCTCTTCTCATGTACCTCTAGACTTGTTCTAGCACTTGCCTCTTGATTGTATCATTCTTTAGGGGGTTGGCTCCAAACAGTTGGTCTGTACTCAACAGAATAGAATCAAAGAGGGGCTTCAGTATCTGGAGGATTCTCTAGCCAACATCTCTTCTACTTCCTTCTTTTCAACATCTCTGAATTCAGCTTTCAAACCACTACAGAGAGGGAGATATTCTGTTCTGAAAGTATCAAAACTCATTCTACTTAGGATCATTGTTGCGCTATCATTATAATAATGCCTGCTTCTGATGGTTTCAATAGTGCATGTTGTAAAGAACACTCTGTCTACCAACTTCTAGTGGGTTGCTAATTGGACAAAAAGAAGATTGTCAAAACATCAAGCATCCCATGTATCTTGCTGTTGAGCATCCACGAACAAATTCCAACTCTTTTCTTTCTTGTTTTCATGAACCTCCACTGACCACAACTCCTGAAGCTTCTTCACGATATCCCACTTGATGATGTCTGGAAACTTCTCAATGAATGCCAAATCTTCCATGGATGGTCATTCCCTCTGTTCCAACTCTTCAATTTGTTCCCAAACAATTTACCACCAAGATGCATATCTCTGTTGCTTCCATCATGGTGGGATGAACTTCTTGTAGAAAGTGGCTTTGACAATAAGAATCTCTAACTCTTCAGTGGAAGAAGGAACTTTGCAAGCATCCATTGAATTTTCTCTTCTTGGTAATGCCATTTCCTTCATTTTCAGCCTCTTCTAATGCTTGTTGATGGCAACATTCTCCAGTTGCGCACCAAAAACATGGAGCCCCAAGAGGAACACCAAGGAAAAGGGATTTCTACTACAAGAAAATCTATCTTGTAACACCAACAAGCTTTTATTTCATCCTTTAGAGAACCACAACAATGAAATGAATAAATCTTCACACAGCATCATAGTAGATATCTCCCACGGATTTGATAGAATCAACCATAATCTTCAACATCTTCACAGAATCCTTCAATAGAACAAGAAACACAAAAGAAAGACACCATTTTTGAATGGAAATAATCTCATTGTATTCATCTTCATTGTCTTCATAGTTCTCTCTCTCAATCTCTCATAGATAGATACATTGTTTTGATAGAATTGATTATCTCTGACTCTCTCTCTCTCTCTCTCTCAATCAATCAATAGTACATCATCTCCTCACTACAATGATCAATAATCACTCTCCATAATACTTTTTAGGTCATGGTGGATGCACCTCCTAAGAGGCATGGGAGGTATGAAAGGGCACCATAGCATCTACAGTGTCTCTTCATAGCTCACTTCTATCTTTGTCACTTTAGTCTGCTCTTCAGTTTTCAACAACTACTTCTTCCATTTGTTTTAACTCTTTTGAACTTAGATTCATCCTTTCCAAAAGTTAGAAAACTTTCCCAAAGTCACATATACATTTCACATAACACTTGCAGAAGATCTACAGAACATAACAGAACAGGAATAGAACAGAGACAGAGGCTCTATAGAAGGTCATCTGAGAACATCAAAACCTCATAACTCATACTAAAACCATTCCAAACTATCAAAAACTATTCAATAAGCTTTCAAAAGATTTCAACCTTCATCAGTCATCAATCCATGCTTCATACAAAAGAAAATCAGAACAAAACAAAAGCTATCAAAACCAATCAAAACCTCAACAGAACCTATCCGAACATCACAAAGCTTCATATTTCTACTGAGAATTATCATAGCTTCCAAAACATGATTAATATCATCCAAAACATTTCCAAAACAACCAATCATCACTCAAAATCCATAAAAAATCAACCATTCAGACCTAAAAAATAACAAAAATCATCAAAAAATCTAGACTTTTTCCACTCTCAACACTGTGAGTCACCTTTTACCAATAATCGATGGATACCACCACGTAGGGCTACATTCAATCCCATGGATTAAGGCCTTCTATTCTACCATGTTATTCATAAAATCAATACCAAGATATGCTCCCATTTTCATAACAACTCTACATCGGGGATCTTTAATGACCACACCAACACTCGCATGCTTAGTGGGCCCTCTAGAAGCTCCATCAAAATACAAAGTATAGACCTAGTCTTCATTGATAGACCATGCCATACTAATCAGCTCACTCGTACTTATGATAATCAAAGTCAAGTTGAGAGAGAGGATGCGTAACAGGTACAATCCCTCATTCCTTGATGAACTCGATAGGGACATTCGTAAGAATCCTTTGACAATGGTGGCAGTAGACCTTAATATCTAATCCTAAAAGACTTGCACATGCACCAAGCCCAATGTCAACTCTTATACATAGTAAGGCTTCAACTTATTAAATTCTACCTTGAGCTTGAAGATAAATAAATCTATAAATACATGCCTTGTGAAGCGCTTGCACAAGGCATGGGGGGAGATTGCACCCAATTTGTCTTTTTGTCTCATGTCGTGCAAATTCCCTTTTGCTTTTATGAAGGTTTGTAGAGCTCATTGTTCTTGGGGACCTTCCGGCATTCACTACACACACATATAGCATCTGATCTATGCACCAATTATTTTTTCTAGCTGCAAGTCTTGGGAATTGCAAAAACCATTCGTAAAGCTACAATAGTAGGAGTTTCATAAAATTGCAAGAGGAGAAACATAAAGATTTTCAATCCTAGATGAAAATAGAGACATGTTGTTCACAAAGTACTTTCATAAATGCAAGAATTACTGCAAGAATACCATCTATGTAACACCAACTAAATCTAGTGAGAAAGAGAAAGCACTATATTTTGCCTACAAGAAGCCTACAAAGGATTAATAAGAGAGCACTCATGTTTCATTTTCAATTTTGAGGTCTACAATTTCAATCTGATTAATTGCAATGGGTAAATCTAAGGTGAAAAAAAAGTGGTGCACAGTTTGCTTTGAGTCCAAATATACTTCAAAGTATTGTTCTTATGTTTATGGATCTTGTGAAGAAGGAAAATCCTGCAAGTATTTCAGCATGTTCGATTTATGCAATGAATTTGATGGTATCTGCAAGAGGTTTTCATCAGCACAACAAAGAAGGGTTCAAGTTCAAAGATGGATGAAGCATGGGAGAAGTTGGATTCTTTTGAGGATATTCTTCATGATGCTTATGAATAGCATGATGATCATGAAGGTAAGAAAGTGTTAAGCATATTGGGAGATTGCTTATAGCAATTGAAAAGCTCAAGGAAAGATATGAAGATGTTTTGCATTCCAATTCAAGTTCAAGTGATGATGATGATGATTGGTACTCTTTAACTGTAGTCTTGCCAAAGATTGAGATAAAGGGAGCAAGAGAGAACAAGAGCCAAAGAAGCCAAGAATCCTTGAGTGCCCCAAACCCAACAGAGCAACTTGCCAATGGGAGAGTGGATCATCACACATTTTACATCAATAATCTCAAGGTATTTTCCATATTTTGGTATTGTTCAAACTGTCATGATCAATCTCTAGTCAACTTTAAGCAAGAAGAAAACAAGCCAATAGTTATGAACAATGAAGATGATCCGCTCAGTTATGCATACAAGAAGATGATGCTATTATGGATGATAAGTTTGAGGATTATGGTCTTTGCAATGAGAATGTCATTGTGCATGATTCTCTTAATTCTCTTATTGATGTTAAGGAAGATAATGCAGCTACTAGATTGGATTTTATTGAAGAAACTTTGTACAAACTTGAAGAAGTTCCACTACTCATAATGCATTGGATGTATCTTCTCAAGATACCAAAATTTCCAACATGCAAGATAATATGTCAAGACATTACATTGCTCAATCTGAAGAAAAAGTTAGTGTTCCGTTATAGGAATTGCGGAATTGCAAGATTAGCACTGTAATTCCTTTGTAGGAAGAGCAAGATTGCAAGATTTGCACTATATTTCCTTTTCAAGAGTTGGTTGAATATGAAGAATTGCATAATGGAGTCAGTTTGTATGGTTTTTCTAAAGTTCCGCAATGAAATTGTTGATTTGTGTACATAGTTGATATTTTCTCTTGATTCAAGTCAAGATGTTATTCTTGAGTATCTCTATGCATTGAATGACTAGGTTGTTGATGTTTCAATTCAAACTGTTATTTTTGAAGTCTTTGAGGACTCTAATCAATCTATCACTAAAGTTGAAGTATCTAGAAGTATGCAAGTACCTACAATGGATATCTATGTAGTTCATATTACAGCAATGTTATTCATGTTGATTGGTTTTTTAGCATGAAAGTGCTAATGTTGTATGAGTGGATACTTGTAGCAAGGGTATGTTACAATTTTCTGTATCAAGAAAGCTTTAGAATGATCTACAAGAACCTAAATTTTAGTGATTACTACTGCCAAACTCTGAATTCCTATAATAGCATCTTGACTTCCTGTAGCAGCAACCAAACTTCCTACATTAGTAGTTTGTATTTTTGTTGTACCTGCAATAAAAAGCTAAATTTTTGTAGAACCTACAGTAGCAAGCTGAATTCTTGCACTTCCTACCATAACAAAATGTATTACATCAAGCTGAAAAACAGTCAAAAGTGCTACAACAACCTCAAAAAGAGCAAATATACGACAACCACATGATGTTTACTAGTTTCAAGAACTTAAAAATCAATAGATACAAGTTGTTATGGATTATTTTATATATTTCTTTCAAGATGCAATGTCTTATTCAAGATCTAGATTGGGTGGTAAATTGCCATACATTTATTATGATGACAATGCTAGTGCATTGTTGACATATTTTCTAGTCAATGCAATTATTCTTTGTAATTTGAGTGGTAATATAATTATTTTATTATGGTTCTATATCTTCATTCTCTATGATCTATTATGGATTTCATTGTATATGATGAGTTCTCAGCCTTGGCATATTTCATTGAAATGGTTGTACTATAGAGCTATGGCTCATTACATATCAGCAGTTGTTGTATATATTTTCATGCTAGCTATAAATGCAAGGAGACATCGTTAAACATGCAATTAATGAATTTAGGTTCCAAATACCAATTCAAGTAGATTACAATAATCCATAGAAGGATTCATAGGTTTAGTAAGTAGTTGGAATCAATTTTATGCAAGTCATTGTTGTAGTACCTAAAAAAATAGTAGAACAAAATTCTATGGACATTACGATCATTTGTCAGTTTTATGAGATACATAGTTCTCAAACTTTGACAATATCTCATTGCACTTATTTTGGTGATATTTTAGTAATGGTATTAGTATTTATTTTCTTGAATGGGCAAAATAGATGACATTTCTATTACAAGAAACTACAGTCTTGATGAAGGCAATTGCAACCTTGTTGTGAGATATTGCAATACCACTATAAGAAACATGGTAACCATAACAAGAAACAAGGTTATCATAGCAGAAAATAAGGTTATCACTGCAGGTAGTAGCTTCACCATTACAGGTAATATATTCACATTTGTAGGCAGTAAGTTTACTACTACATGCAACATGTTCACCGATGCAAGTGATAATTAACTCGATACATGAAAGTAGTTGTTTGGAGTAAATAATCATAATACCATGCAACAAAGTTAAGATATTGATAAAGAGATTCAAATGTTACTAGATTTGAATGTAGATCTTGATAGATTAGTAATAAGTAGATTGATAATGTTGGAAATCACTCTTAGGATGTTGATGTTATGAAGGCGCATGCACAGGAGTAGTCTATTACTGACTCTCATGAGCCTCACAGCTCATGAGACACTCTCTTGTTCCACTATCAAACTATGTTTTTTCCATCATTAGTATGTATGTCTTTTTGTTTTGTGACTATCTTTTGAGGGGATTATGCAACCATTTAGAGGGCTATAAGTATCCTACAAGAGAGACTCTATTTGTCGTTACTCTTTGTGGCTTACTTCATGGTGCAAGGTTGTGAGTAAGGTATAATTTTTCTCATTTGGTATGTTACTTTTGGATAAGGCATTTGACACTATGATATGACATGTAAGGGTTTAGGTCATGGTTGTCCCAACCATCCATCGACCTGTGGCAGGTGTTAGCCATTGGCTTGATGTACTATGTTTACCCTTAGCATGGTTTAGAACCTTAGCCATAGTAGTTCTATGTGTAAGGCAGTCTTAAAATGCCTCATGAAGTTGCATGCCTCATGAAATGCAATTTGTAGACAGTTGAAAATTGTGACCTAAAGAGGTATTGTATGTCTTTTTTGTATATGGATCATTATGGATCACAACTAGTTGTATGCTGGAGTTTCTTGTTTAGCAATACAATATGATAGTGGGTGCCATGGTTCATATCTCTATTTTTATCTTATTTCCAGCGTACACTCTGATTTATATGTCGGATTCGGTATTATGACTGTTATAGATTATAGTTCTATGTTTTTATGTCATTATTTCTAAGTTTCTTACTAGTTTCTTAATGAGGCATTAAGTATTTTTTGCATTGTATGATGGACTTTACTCTATTTCTGTATGAGGCAATTCAGTCCTATTATGCATTTAGTATAGATTTAGGGCTGAAGCAGTTTCTTTGGCATCTCTTAACTATTCTTTGACCTTTGTTTATCCTTTTCAATCTTCATGTTTCCACCATGTAAACCAACATTTGACAATGTGTTCTCAAGCATTGTAATTGCCTTGACCTATATAGACCTAGGTCACATTGTCCAAGCAAAATACATATACAAGAAAAGTAATTTCTCAAGGATTCTGTACAAACCATGCATTATATAAATATAGACTCTAGACAAGGGAATATCTAAAATTACTCTAAAATCTAGATCTTTGAGGTTCCTATCGAGTGCCTTTTTCTTAAAAAATCTATCAAGTTCCTATCAAGTGCCTTTTTCTAAAAGATATCAGATATTATATACACATATCACAAGTATGTGACACACCCACACCACTAAATAAGTAAACTTCCTATATAGATATATTGCTTACCTCAAAGGACCCTAGAGAGAATATATTATTTCTAAATTAGACACTAAACCATTTTGGATTTTACGTTGAATTTGTTGGATCAAGTGCCTTATTCATCAGGGTGATGGTAACTCGTTCTAGCTTTGTATCCTTAACAATCTAGCACTCATTGAGCTTGAATACAAATTTTAGGACACCGTCACATTCATTTGCAATTACCTTAAATAATTGAATAAAGTATGACTGTAGGGCCTCCAAGCTATAAAGTATACTTTTGTATTTGATATAAGCCATCACCTCCACTATTGCTCCATAGTACATATCTTTGATATAAAATGGAGCTCCTAGGAACTATATAACTTCATCATTCACTTGTTTTTGCATTATTTTGAGTGAGGTTGGGTTTAGCAATATTGATTTGTGCAGCTTAGATTCCCTCATCTTTGATTAAAGAGATTTGTAAACAGCTATGTATTCCCTATTGAATATACCTGCCTTATCCAACAAGGCTATCGCTATAGTTACCCTACAATGGGCTAATTTGATCAATTACTTGCGACTTGATCCTTATGTTTGTTACTGTGTTGACAATGATATTTATATGCTTTTGGGTTATGTATTGAGCTTTGCTCAATGGATTGTGTTTTTGGCAACTCTCCTCTCTTTACCCTACGATCTCCTATGTGCACAATGTCTATGTCTACTGCATGTATGGTTACTCATACACTGCAGTTGTGACAGACTTTAGTGCTGGTTGTTTCTAGTTTCTTTCTTAGTTTCTCACACTTGGTTGTTGGCATATTACTAAAGTTTATTATAGTAGCCTATCATTTCAATTTTATGCGTTCTATATGAGGGTTATCACTTAGATTTGATAGTTGCTTGATTACAATTAGTGGAAGCTCATCCTTTTGGCAATTTTTCTTGCTTAGCCCTTGATTGGTTATGATTTTGGGATTGTTTTGTTGTTATTTATAGGAACCTATTTATCTTGGATTGTGCTTTCATCTCTTGCATTATGGTCGGTGGGTCGAATGATAGTGCTATCTTTAACATTGAGAAGTTGGATGGCACAAATTATAGCTATTAGAAGGCACAAATCTGACAAGTTCTAGTGGAAAAATTAAAAATTAAGCTAGAGACATGAGGGTGTAAAGCCCAAATACTTTGATGTAGAGGATTGGGCTAAAATGGATGAGTTATATAAATCTACAATCAATTTATCACTCTCTAAGTAGGTCTATTATATATTGTCTTTGACGAATAGACCACGTGGGAGTTATGCAACAATATTCGTAATGTCTATGGCAAGTAGAGCCCTACCTCTCAAATGTATTAGTTGAAGAAACTCATGGACCTTTATATGAAGGAGGGGGCTTCCATGTCCACCCACTTGATTGAGTTCATTCTATTTTCAACTACTTGTCTTTGTAGGAAATTGAATTTAAGGATGATCTTCCTCCCTTGTTCTTATCGATTACATTGCTCATTGAGTCATGGGACACATTACATATTGCTATGTGTATAAATATGCCTACTAATGGGTTGAAATTGTAGGATATAGAGGGTGCACTCTTGAATGTTGATGCTTCCTACACCTCTCATGCTTTAGCAGTTAGAGGCTATAATGATAGGAGTGATAATGACCATCATGGAAGAGACTCTCAAAAGTTTCATTCTTAGTCACGTGGACACTCTCGCAGTAAGTCTCATGGTCGTAAGTCCGCATTGACTTGTCACTATTGTGGGAAGTAGGGTCATATTCGGCCACAATGCAATAAAATGCATGATGGCAAGTGCAAGGAAAAGGGAAAGGATAAAGTGTAGGAAAAGAATGGTGATGCATCATTTTCCCTATCAAGTTGAGTGTCAAGATTGAAGAAATTAACGTCGTGCAGACTGATTCTGATGACGACTACATACTTGCAGGTCCTTCCCTTGATGTTTCGCAATTGACAGATATCTCATCCATTGATTCAAGGCTTCATTTCATGTCACCCCTTATTGAGAGTAGTTCTACTACTTCCATAGCATGATAGGATTTGTCAAATTGGATAATGACTTGGCATTGTATATTTTTGGTATTGGAGATGTCCAGCTATAGTTTTCTTTAGGCAGTATGTTTACTTTGCATTATGTATGCCATGTTTTGGCTTTGACTAAAAGTCTACTTTTGGCTAGGACATTTGGATGATGTAAGTTATGTTGTATCTTTTGGTGATTCCTCATGGAAGCTTACCCATGGAAATATTTTTTGCACGAGGTGCCAACTCTGACACATTTTATCTCTTACTTGTGTTTGGGTCTATCAACCATATTTTGGTACTGACTGCAGTATCAGATATATTGTTATGGCATCATTGCCTTGGATACATGTTCTTAAAGGAAATAAAAATGCTTGTCCGTTTGCAGTATTGGTTGCCCCTTGACTATAAGTATTTTGATTCTTATGGGCATTGTCTTTATGGCAGGCAAACCCGTAGTTTGCATAAGATGTCTAGCATTATGCACATGGATGAGCCTTTGGCTCTTGTTCATTCTGATGTTTGTAAACCTATGTCCTGCAAGTGTTTGGGTGGTGTAAGTTATTTCGTTACTTTCATTGATAATTACTCACATAAGGTCTAGGCATACCCCATAAAGCAAAACTTGAAAGACTTGGCTACATTTTTTGCATTGGCTTGCTTTTATTGAGAGAACTAGTCTAGGCATAGGCTAAAATACCTATGATCCAAGTTGTAGAGGATATATGGTCAGAAAAACCTCCATCATATGCTCATTTGCATGTTTTTGGTTGTGAGGCTTTTTACCATGTTCCTAAGGATAAGCGCAATAAGCTAGGGATCTTAAGTATGTGAAATGTATCTTTCTTGGTTATGGGGATGCAACTGAGATGGGCAATTGCCTATGGGATCCGCAAGCTCAAATGATCATCTCCAATCATGATATTGTTTTCCATGAAGAGAAAATGCTAAGTGACTTGAGTAGGTCGTTGAGGTACACAAGGTGATATTTTAAGAGGAGCCTCATATTATTGTACATCCCACTAGATAGCATGTAGTAGCCAATGTTCTAGTTGCCTTGAACCATGATGTTAAATAGGAGGTACATGCCCCATAACCTATTTTGCGACAGTCTACTAGAGATATATATCAGCTTGATTGTTTGCCCCCTTTGTGGATTATGTTATGGTGACAGATGGTGACCCTCTTACTTATGATGAGGCCATGCATAGAGGCAATAATCACTCTTGGGAGAAGGCCATGCAGTCAGAGTATGATTCACTATAGAAAAATCATACGTGGAATTTGATTCCTTTACCTAGTGAAAAATGTGCTTTGCTATGCAAGTGGATGTACAAGTTGAAAAGTATCCCTGGACACCCCAAGCTAGCTTATATGGTTAGATTAGTTGCTAAGGGTTTTAAGCAGGACCATGGTGTTGACTTCGATGAAGTCTTCTCTCCTATTGTCAAGATGACAATCCTATGCTTGGTATTGGCTTTGGTTATGCAGCTAGATTTAAACCTCTACCAAATGGATATTAAGATGGCTTTCTTACATGGAGACTTACATGATGAGATTTATATGCAACAACCTA
Organism: Lygodium microphyllum; assembly: GCF_053477565.2. NCBI lineage: Eukaryota > Viridiplantae > Streptophyta > Polypodiopsida > Schizaeales > Lygodiaceae > Lygodium > Lygodium microphyllum. The sequence goes on from NC_141159.1 coordinate 74,356,463, forward strand.
AGGGATTTGAGAAAAAAGGTAAGCAACACCTAGTGTGCAAGTTGAGAAAGAGTCTTTATGGCTTTAAGTAGGCACCTAGAGAATGGTACCACAAACTCAATGCTTTCATGCATTCCTAAGGATATACTCATAGTGATTTGGATCTGTGCTTATACAAAAGAAGGCTCGTGATGGCAATCTTATTATTTTGGTACTCTATGCTGATGATATATTGATAGAAGGGAGTAACTCATAATGAGCTCGATGCCTTGAAAAAATAGCTCAAGAAGAGCTTTAAGATGAAGGATATGGGATACGCCTCACATATTCTTGGGATGTGCATCACATGCGATCGCTCTAAAGGTCTCCTTTACTTGTCACAAAAGGAGTACATCCCAAAGGTTCTTGAGCAGTTTCATATGCAAGATGTTAAGCCTATTGGCTATCCTTTACCTTCTCATGTGTTCAGGTTAGTCAAGCCGATTGTCCACGGTCTTGATGAGCAGAAGGCTGAGATGGCCACAATTCCTTATGCATTTGCAGTGGCCAGTTTGATATATGCCATGATAGCCACTCAACTTGATATAGCATTTGCAGTGGGAGTTGTGGTATGCTATATGGCTATACCTAGCAGGCGACATTAGGATGCCATGAAGGGTATCATAAGGTGCCCTAAGGGATCTATATGTGCATATGCTATGGTGGCCAAGATACAAGAGTCGTGGAGTATAGTGATTCTGATTATGCTAGACATGCAGACAATAGGAAGTCTACCTCTGGCTATGTCTTCACCTTTGTTGGAGGCATTGTTTTTTGGATGTCCAGGGTGTAGAAATGCACGGCCCTATCTACTATAGATACAGAGTATGTTATAGCCAATGAGGCTTGCAAGGAGGTTCTTTGGTTAGAGACCGTCAGGTCACTGACCTTGGTATTATTGATGTGGCTCGTACACTACATTTGGTTCTATGAGTGCCATTTAGTTGGCCAAGAATATGAACTTCCATGTGAAGATAAAGCACATTTAGGTGCACTATCACTTTATTAAGGAGGTGATAGAGGACAAGTCTGTTGAGCTTCTGATGAGAATCCTGCAAATTTGCTCACTAAAAGTTTTTCAACGGAATGTTTTGCTTTACTTAGGAATTTGATGGGCATTGGATGAGATGTATATTTCCTCATCTTATTATACTTTGTCACTTTTTTCTTGTTCCCTCCTCACTAGAGGCACATTCACCTTTTAGTGGGAGGTTATTGGGTTTAAAGGTGCATGTGTGTAACCGCCCCTGTATTTATTTATTACACTTACAATATCCACACACTTATATATTGCAAGAGGTGAGCATCCATTACTATCACTTCATTCTTCATTCTTTCAGTGATATTTGAATAAGGGAATGCCAATCACACATTGTGACTTTTGGAGTTCTCACATACAGTGCTCTCTTGTGCTTCCACTTGGGCTTTACCTTTCAATTGTCATTCAGAGTAAAGGCACATGTGCCTAACTGCTCATGTATTCATTACATTGACAGTACTCGCACACTTGTATAATGTAGGTGGCGGGTGCCCATCATTGTCACTTTATTATTTATTTTTTCAATGACAGTTGAATAAAGGAAGGCCGGTCACACATTGTGATTGTTGGAGGTCCCACATATAGTGTGTCTCTCTCTTGCTCTCTTGCTTTATCTACCATAGCTTTTGCTGTACCCCAGTTGTGTGCTTCCACTCAGGCTCTACCTTTCATATAGGAGATTCACCCCTCAACACATCAACAGAGTGGACTTGGACCACATCCCAGTTGAGATCATGTGTTGACTTGAGATTTAGAGAGAAGCTATTGTAGCTAGATCTCATACATACGGTTTTATGACTTAGAGATCTCTAAATATTAGCTTCATAGTATGATGCATTTTTTTTCCTTTCATGATGAGGTGATATATATGTTCTTTGGTTTTATCTCATAGGCCTATATATTCATTTCTTCCTTCCTCTCTCTCTCTCTCTCTCTCTCTCTCTCTCTCTCTCATGCCTTCGCCCAACATAATTATGTGAATTTGAGGGGTCTCTCTCTCTCTCTCTTTGTCTCTCAACCATAATTGTGAATTGAACAACTTGCAATATGGGCATAGACTTCACGCATGCCCTTTTGGTTTCATGAAGCCTCTAGTTTGTCAATCTGATGAAGAGACTCATCCTTATGATCTTGACACCTTATGGAGACATTTCATGAAGCCTCTAGTTTGTCAATCTGATGAAGAGACTCATCCTCATGATCTTGACACCTTATGGAGACATTTTCTTGGAGAGTTTCAACATCAACTTGACTTTCTCTTACTCACTTTATGTGACTCTCATTATCACTACGATCTTTCTATGAAGATCATGACCCAAAATGTGATGCCATTTCTCAAGGCTTACTTGTTGGTAATTTCAAATCACTCCATCGGAGTGGAGATAGCAATCTGTCCGGTTGTCCTTCCCAATCGAACCTGGCTTCTCACGCTACACACACATGGCCGAGAAGACATCCCTTCTCGGGTGCCCTAAACCCTCCTGGGTAATTCACTTAAGAGGGGAAAGACTGGTAGCCTAAATTCTAATCCGCTTGAGGCTTCCAGAAGTAAGAGAAAGGCGTGCTGCACATGACCACCCAATGACGCAGTGTTCTTTTAGTAGGTGGGACACGCAAGGCATGGCCATCATCGGCTCCTGCTCGCCTGCCACGCCTTCCAAGTTCCGACAGCTCCCCCAACCCCTTGCGCCGCGACAAGTCCGTTTCTCCGTTCGGGCTCCAAGCGCGCAGGTAAAGTAGCTTCGCCTCTCCTTGCTATGGTCATTGCCTCCTTGGCATGTCTGCTGTTGCCTCGTCTTTCTGTAAAAACCATTGGCGTTTTAATGGCGGCTTCCTTTACAGCTCCGCCGTTGCCTTTTCTTTCTGTATGACCGCTAACCCCGACGAACCTCCACCTCCTTGAAGACGGTGGCAGACAAGCCGCGCCGGAACGTTTCTTATGTCTTGCTTACACTTTTCTATTTTTGGTTTTTGTCTGGCCGTGTTGCTCCTTCTTGCAGAACCGTTTTGCATTCCTGTCTGGTTCTACTGCAGCTTCTCGCATGGTCATTTTGCATTTCTAGCTGGTTGTTTTGCAGCTTCCGGTAAGATGGCTCTTTCCGTTCGCCAAAAGTAGCATATTTTTGCTGACATCCCTGGCCATGGTATTTCCTCTCAATCAGGCGTGCTGTCGGTCGTCCGACATTTGTTGACACAGACATGGTATACCTTTTGCCATTGCCGACCATACTATTCCCTCCCCTGTCTTTTCCTTTTTGTAATTAGTCTCGTTTACGGTTACAGTGTGGAAGCTCCTTTTCCTTTCCTTCTAAAGAATTTCTGCGTCTCACATTCCATTTTTTTGGTTTCACAACCTATACGTTGAAAAAGACTCTGATTTTACTGGATTCGGTTCGTCGAAGCCGTCTATCCGTTCTTGCCCGTTTCATGAAATCTTCTTTCACGTATACTTTCTTGTTGCGTTGACAATTGTTTTCCCCCAGCAAGTTGCAAATGATTACTTGTGTGTCAACCTCAGCCTTTTTGATCATTGCGACGTTTCATGATTACTTCCTTTCCGTCATCTGTGTACAGTTGAAGTTGGCAGTGCTTTCTCGTTCAGTGGAGTCAATACTGATGTTTTAATAGCAGTTCGTCTAGTTACTGCCTTTCTGTGAACTGTCGGAGTTGGCAGTGCTTCCCGTTCGGTGATGTCAATTTCTGAGTGTGGAAACCAGTTCCTCTAGTTATCTGTTTCTCTCTTTGAAGTTGCTTCCAATTAGTCTATTAACCGCTTCTTGTAGCATCGAAGCAAGTTCTTTAACGTTGAATATGGGGCGATCCACGTCTTTTCACAAGCTGTTCCGCAAGAAACACATGCGAAGTGATCTTATATCTAAACTGGTTCCACCAGGTTCATGTTACAAAGTGTCTTTGAACGATACTGTTGAGGTGGATTTGTCAGAAAAGGCAAGTTATTCTTCTAAAGCATGTGTGATGCATTAATTTATCGATGATTATTCTGTTCCAGGAATTCAATGCTCTCCTGTGCAGGAGACAGAGGAGGATGTTCTGAGGGCGGATGGGGCACCAGACTCGCCCCCTCGATCTGGATGGGACTTGCCGGATGAATTTGCATCTCTAGAGCACCCGGTTCAACCTCTAGAGACCGATCGACCTATCCGCTGCCCACAACCTGAACCTTGTATCATTCATGTATGTATGAGTTGCTCTTTTCACATAATTTGAATCAGCCAGTAGTTGAGGGTTTACATGATTCTATACAACCTTCCACAATGCATGTGCCTCTGCTGCTACTTCTCAACTACCTCTGTAGAAAGCAAATGATTTGATCTAGTACTGAGCTGCTTCAGGATGGAAAGAATTAGCTCAATTGACACCACGGCCTATTTTAGTGCTTGCCAACAGACAAAGTATTGAGAACTTACAAAGCTTGACAGTCGGCATTTGCAGTTTGGTAGTGATTAGTACTTGCATTGTTTGATTGACCCTAAGTGTTTTCTATTACTTGACCCAAATTTACCCAAATTGAGTACCCTTTGATAGGGGATTATTAAACTTTGGCGAATCTGGATGTCATACTTCATTTAGAGCTGCCATGCAGAAGGGATATTCGGCTCCTTACAAGGATTGTCTGCATGGTATTGCTGAAAATTCTTTTGTTTGAGAGGCCTTGCAGCAGCAAACAAGTGCAGTTCTGGGCCATTTCTTATGGTTTGATAGTGCCTGGTCTATTTTGAAGAGAAGCTGTTGTTTGAGGGTTTGAAGCATAGATACTTGATTCTTACATACTTCATGAGGCACATAATTCCCGTCAAGAGGATAAACAAATCGTGCAAGAAATTATGCTTATATTCTTTAGAGTAGGATAATCATTGATGAGTGTGCTTGTCTGCTTTATGCGGTAACTGTTTAATATTTGTGTGAATAACGTTTAAATACCAATGAAAATGTGTTTCAGTAAAAGCTCTGGTAGCTCAGCTGACTACCCTACATGATCTAATTCAAAGCTAATTTTGGTGCGACTTCTAGAGGCAGAAATTGTGGATGGTCAGTTGATTAGCTTACATTATGTACTTTTTGGTGAGCTTTGTATGCTCAGGCTGCTGGATAATTAAATTATGATGTCAATTATATGATACTTGCATGTTGGCTTGCATCTTGGCTGGATTGCCTTGTGTATGCTTGGTTTTACAAATACTTACATATGTTAATGTGTGTGTGCGTGCATCTATATGTATTACATGGGTGGATGTGTGGAGTGGTGCGGGGGTTGAGAGAGAGAGAGGCAGACACTTGTACTTTTCCAGTCGTTAATATAGTTACCCTTTACGAGAAAAAAGAGAGAGAGGGGCATTTTAACCCTCAATGGCTTAGAACAGCTGACCTGGGATAGGGACAGCTCAGCTGTTCTGGTCTTGTGTATGGCAGACTAGCTTAGGCTCCTCGTTTTGGACTTAAATGAGACTAACTACATGTGATTGGTATATCTGAGCAGAGATTTGAGCTCATGTTTTTAAAGATTAGTGCCTTCAAATGGCCTGTGTATGAAGAGTTGCAGTAATTCCCAATTCTTGTTTTCTTTCTTAAGTTTCTGAGGTTGGGACCAGTTAACTATGTGCATAAACCTCTAGGCCAGAGATCTAAAAGATTTGTCTGGCTTATTCCAATCCTTGCTTTCCTTGCAGGATGGACGGATATGGAAAGAAAGGCTTCAATTGATCTCAAAAAGAGGCACCCAGTTACCATTCTTAACAGACAATAAGGTCCTAGCGATGCACCAAAAGCCAGGTGTTACTACTAACGAACATGGCATTTCATCTTCTATTAGTGCTCCTGTAGCTTCACTAACGAAGCTTCTCAATATGTAAAGTCTTTGCTAGCCTAGTTTTCAGGGAATTCAAGCTGTAGCTAAAGCTATATCATAAAGATTAGGTTTTCGCATTGGTAACTTTGAGAAGCAGATATATTAGACAGGGCCTATTTGCCTGCCTGTTCTATAAGTTGGATACCAAATACTTGTATTGGTTAGTGGCATGTTCAAAGTAAAGTTGGTGTTTTGAGGGGAATCAAGTCTCAAGATATTTGAGGGGGGGGTGGTGTATGACATGTGGACTTGGCACTGTATCTTATGTTGCTACAGCTATGTGTTTACTAACTTGTGTAGATAATGAAAATTTTCTGTTGCTACATTAGGCGACTTTCTACAATAGGTTGTTGCTAACTTGTGCTGGTAATGAAAATGTTTAATAGGCTTCTGTTCTCCATGCAAACTTTGTCCATGTATTGTGGATTACCTTTTTGTGGCCAATTCTTTGAATAGTGATAAGATATGCATATATTGTGGGCTTTTGATAGCTAAGTCTATGATAAGAGTCAGGTATAAGAGAGGCTTGAGTAAGTGTATGATGAAAGTCCAGTATAAGAAAGGCTCAAGTTTGTGGGGCATGTTGAATTCTTTCATCGGAAAGGACAAACCTTGAGTGTTTTCCATCATAATATTTGCGATCCTTTTCCTTAGGGTGGCCCTTGCATCTGTCCCACTAATGGTGAGGTCATCTATGCTATGGCTAGTGTGCATAGGTTTTGCTCTTGCTTGGAACCGAGACAATTGTGTAAATCCCTATTTTGAGAGCATTGTGTGTGCATGGCCCTTGGAAAGTGAGGGTTTAGGAAGAAGTGGGGCAAAATGATCAACACAGGTTCAAAGCCCAGGAAAAAGATAAATGCCACTTTGGTCTTGCTGCCTATTTGTTGCAGAGTTCAATTCCGCCATTATCGATGTGTAAGTCTGTCTCCTTACAAAAAAGTCCAGGAAATTTTGAGATGATGAATACTTATTTCATATAACGGAAGTGTTAGGGGGAAATTATTAGTACCTTTAGGAGGAAATAACATTGAAGTTGGATGTGATCTCTAGCAGGAGATACAGATCGCCCTCCTTGTGTATGCAGTGATCCAATAGTGTGGTAACATGAATAGAGCATTGGAAAAGCTTCTGAATCTGATGCACTGAATTTTACAACCAGTTAATCTTGTAATACTATCACCAACCAAAGTGAATTTTGTAAGAAAAGTTTTTGTTATCTTCTGCTTGAAGATAATTTTTAAATGCTGTGGTGAAGGTTGTTGGAATGATTGCCTGCTGCTTTGCAGTGTCGAGGTGCTAAGAAGCTTTGCAATACATCTCTACCATAGGGTTGTCATAGTGCTTTGATTTTAATAGCCACAAGACTATCGGACTCCTTATGATCTTCCTTGATGAAAAGTGATATACTTGTTACTTGATTTAATGCTCAAAGAGCTGCCTTCCATATAGTGGAGGTCTATCATTAGTATACACTACACGCTGAAGGATAAATCTTTTGTGACAAGTTCTTTCTTTATAAAGAGGATTGGGCTCAACAAAGGATTAATTGGTTGGGAACATCTACTAAAGAAACAGTAGTTGATTGAGTGTGTAGCCGTGTTAGAGGGGTCCCATTCTAGGAGTTGACTGGCCTACATTGCTAGCTTATGGACAATTTGTATGCTATGAACTGCATTATACTAATAACCATTGTGGACAAAATTCTAAAGACTTGTACAATTGAGCTTGAAATTTTTGAATTGCTACAGAATTAAAAGAGAGAAATAGTCACATCTATAAGGCATGTGATACGCAGGTTGATGTCCTTGTGTGTGGTAAGTAAAACCTCAATTTCATTAGTCATGAGTTGTATTGTTTTCATTGTTATATCATCATGACTACCCTTTAAGAGAGGTTGCAATCTTGGCACCCTTCGACATTACCACACACTATGCTCGCCTCCAATATGTGGAGTGTAATGCTATGATTGTTATGTGTTCTCTTTGCCACTTAAATCATATGGTTCTTCATTAGTGCCATATGGTTGCCATTGTCCTTGTGTGTGGTCATTGAAACGTCCTAACTTTACTTAATTGTGTTGTTTTCACTCTTATATCCTTAGGACTACACCCTTGGAAACACGTTGCTACTTTGGATGCAAAGAGGTTTGATAATATGCCGTCCATGAAGTGGGATGCAAAGTTTGAACTCATGCATGCTCCACGCTCCTCAACCCACACCCATACTATTATGTCACAAACCTTGTTGGTAGATGCATTGCTATCTTGCTACCCTTGACATTACCACATGGTACACTTGCCTCAAACGTGCAATGTGAAGTGGGATGCAAAGTTTGAACTCATGCACGCCCCACACTCATCAACCCACACCCACACTACTATGTCACAAACCTTGTTGGTAGATGCATTGCTATCTTGCTACCCTTGACATTACCACGTGGTACACTTGCCTCAAATGTGGAGTGTGTTTTTCCATGATCACTTTGCTCTACCCTTGCTACTTTGTTTCTTTGTTAATGTTGGGGTGCCAATTCGGTTGTTTTGATTTATGTTGTCATTGTGTTGTGCATTGCCATGTTTGCTTGCCAATTACAATTATATAACTTGCCCATAACAACCACAATCAATGAACTTGTTTGCTTGCCATTTGTTGGCACATTGGTAGTTGACTAGTTTCCCCAAGGTTCTATCCATGCTCAAGCCAACACATGCTAGCTAGCTCAATCCATACCTCCACAATGCTCAATGGAATGAGCTAAGTAGAAAATATCAAATCAACCATGGGATTGGTCACTTGGGAACAAATGAGAGAGGTGATGAAAGCATATTCTCTAATGTTTTGTCAACCATTGAAATGAAAGCATTTACAAATTAACAAGTTCATAAAATTAAACCAATATTAAATGTTTTCCAAACTAAAGGAAAATGAATAGGAGGTTTTCAAGTTGAAGCCTACAACATAAAGCATTTACACCAACAAAATTAATGATTTCTTCAAACTAAAGCAAAATCATGCTCACTATTAATGCATAACATCATATTCCTCTATAATATGTTATAAAACTTGTTAAAGGGGTTGGTAAAAATTTTTAATTGAGAAGTACTACTTTTTCATTTGAAAATGTGGGTACAATTCCATAGAAATTATGATTGCCAATGCTTAAAACTCTGCTAGATGTTATGTTTGATTCGTTAACATTTTTGCTATGAACATGGATGGCCAAACCATTATTATATGCAAGGCCAAAATTTGATAGTTGTCATGCTTGCTTTTGATTATTTTGCTATCAAAACAAGAAAGAAATGTGTTTACATAGATATGTCTTGTCAACAACATTGTGTGCCATTTTTCATTGATTAATACTATACAAATTATGATTGCCAAATGCTCAAAACTCTTCTAAATGTTATGCTTCATTTGTTAACATTGTTGCTATGAACTATGAACATGGATGGCCAAATCATTATTATATGCAAGGACAATATTTGACAATTGTCATGCTTCCTTTTGATTATTTTGCTTATTAAGAAAGAAATTTGTGTTTATCAAGTAACAACGTTGTGTGTCATTTTCCATTGACTAATTCTTGGTTTTCAGCTTTCTTTCTAAATAATGCAAACATGTTACACTTCTTTTTAAGTGGGTAAAGAAAATTTACACCACCAAAGGGCTAATTCTAGTGAAACTTCCACTACCACCTTTATGATGCCAACTAGATCCTTCGAATTTCTTGAATAGAGCTTCATCTTAAAATATTTAGCATTAACTTCAAATATTTAACATTATGTATGATCTGCACAAATCTAGGGGGTGCCATAAATCCTTGTATTTCTAATTGCTTAGATTTTTTTAAATGACAATTGCTTTTATAATGGACCACACCTTCCATCCATTTACATTAAATATTTTACCCAAAAAAAAATCATGTTTAACAAGATATGTCAAACTGAGTGAATTTGTAGTCTTAACAAGATGTCAAATTTCATTGTAACTTCCATTGACATTATGTATAATGTACCTAAATTTCTAAATGGTTTCAATTCCAATTTAGTAAGGTACTTCAACAAACTTGATTATCACATGACGTGTCCAATGAAAGATTGACCATGTCAAACTTATGCCTTTGATCATATAAAGTTAACATTCTATTAATTTCACACACTCGAACTTTAGATACTATTATTATTCTTCATACTACATTCAAGTTGTATCTATAGAGTATTTCTTGGGTGGTAACATAAACTCAATTGTGCAACAAATATGGGTTTTGAACTTCAGAATATACAAAAGATAATAGGCTCAATTTGTGATATAGTTTGAATGGTTCATCTTCTTTTCACCCAAGTTGCATATAGATTTGCAAGAGAACAAATTTCCAAGTTCATCTTCCTTGTACCTAAGTTGGTATACAAATATTGCAAGAGTATATAGTTTGAATTGTTCATCTTCTTTTCACCCAAGTTGTATATAGATTTGCAAGAGAACGAATCCTAAGTTGGCATACAAATATTGCAAGAGTATGGATTTCAAACAATTATGTCCATTTGTGCACCTAAAATTTTAGGATCAACTAGAATTCACTCTCAAGACTTGAGAGTTCCGTATACTCCAAGCATGTAACTATTTAATTGCTAAAATTTGAGTATATCCCCACCGTACCGCCACAATTTCAAAGCAAGTTTTTCTTGATTGCTGTAATATTTTCGCAAAACTGTACTCCAACTATGCTTCCAATAAAGGATTCATCTAATCACTTTGGGCATTGACGCTATGCATACCATCCACAGAGGATTTCTCTTCATAGCATGTTAGGCCGATTACACACCAAAAAAGGAACGCCCATTTTGTTAGCTTTAACCAATTAAAACACTTATTTAAGGGTTGGTGTCCGCAGTCCTTTACACATTGGAGAGGACATGACTTCTTGTTTACCTGCTAAACAAGTGAACTCCCCGCCCACTTTTGGATAGGGAATCTCCCCTGCCCACTTGATAAAGTGGCGGACAAGGATACACTTTTTGCATTTGCAACCAATCAAAAGATTTATAAGTTTATTCTTTTTTATTTTTTTACAAACTGTATCCATTTGGTGTGTACAGATATGACGGCCATGTCTGTGGCCAGTTTCAAAAAGTGCATGCCCACACTTTGGGCAAGGGTTGGCCATCCATTACTTGGTGTGTAACTAGCCTTACTCTGGTTTGTCTTACAGAGCTCACAATATTTTCAGTGCTCTGCTTTTCTAAAATAACCTCATCTAAAGACAAGAAACAGGAAGCTATCACAATATGGCCCTCCTAAGATTTGTATCCAAGTGATCTTTTTCACAGCTGGCGTGCAAGTATCTTTAAGTGCCATTCATTACAAATCAACCAGTTGTACTAACATCATGATAATCGCTGGTCACTTGAAAAGGCTCACCAAGTTAATAATTGCCTTGATTTCTTCATCCAAGAGAATTGCTTCATAGGAGTTTCAAAGAGTATCAACAAAAGTTACATAGATTTTCTGATTGAAAGCAAAGGCTCTTATCAAAATTACACAAAGCCAAGTCAGAACCATAAAAAAAAGCTGCACAGTAAACTTCAGACTTGTGCAGAACCATCTAAGAAGATCACACCACAATACAGAAGTATACTTGATCCTAACTCTGACACTTTCCCTATTCATTAATCAGCCAAATTTACTTACCAATAGACGTGCATTGTGGCAGATCAGATTAAGCAAAGATGTTGAATAGCCATGCCTTTGTGATATATATGGAGGACCACCTCTTGCTAACAGAAAAGGTCAACCAGCTCACAGTGCCCCCTTCTACGACAAACTTAATAATATGAGGGCAACAGGTTCAAGTGGTGAAACTACTGTCACCAATCAGCATGTAGCACTTGTCAAGAATGATGAAGATCATGTTGCAGTATTAACTACCTTGTCATGTCAGCATAATTAACTAAAACTGTGGTGATGTACACAGGTTTAACTGGGCTGATGTTGACCCATAAATTGTTTAATAAAGGATAACCATTACAACTATGTACCTGTGCAACCCCTGCAACACAAAAAGTCAACCAGCTTACAATAGCCACTTCGGCAAAAAGCCTAATAATCTGAGGGTATGAGGTTCAATGGGGAGTAGAACAGTTAATTCAGTAAACTTAAATTGTTAAGACTATAACCAATCAACCTGTGGCACTTGCAACGGAGGATGAGGGTCTGTGCCTGCACTACTTTGATATCTCAGCATTATCAACCAAAGCTGTGAGCTTGTGAACCAGTTTACCTAAGCTGATGTTGAGACTCATGCACTTTTGCACATAAAAGAAAAGAGTTACTACGATCTTACTGTACACATACTGCAATACAAAAACTTCATGGCATGTAGAATGCTAATAGACCATAGTTACTGGAAACACCCTCAAGCACACATTTTTTCCATTTCCGTTTCCTTTCCCATTTCCATTTCTACTTTCTCATCCCTATAGTTACTGGAAACTCCCCAAAACTCCAAATTTTTGACGTTTCTCTTTCCGTTTCCCCATTTCCCATAACTATGTAATAGACATGATGCCAAAAGGAGCCCCAAGACTCACTTGGGTTCTTGTAACATACTCCTGAAATTTCCCAAGGCCTCACTATGGGAGCAGCCTTCAGGAACACAATTCATATAAACAATCTGCATTAAGGCAGTATCTGTGCAATAAATTACAATGCCTTCATGTTTGTCATGTCAACAAATTTTTCATGTAGTCTGAATCCCTATGAAGCTTCTCTTGGAACTTTTTAAACCACTGATTCAACATATCCATTGGAACAATAAGCAGCCTGTCTCTCCCAAAGGAACAAAAAGACTGCATAAAATTGAACAGGTTTTCACCTATCCGCATTGCTAGGGCTTCGATCTGCTGTTGTTGAGCAGCATTGATAGCAGGAAGAGAAAGCACATCTTCAACTGCGAGACCAATCTTTGCAGTCAAAGGCACTGAATTTGGTGCTGTAAGCTGCATTTGACCTCCAGGTCTAGGCCACAAAAGTGATAATACAGCTGATGGGCAGGCTTTGTAAACTGCTCCACAGTACTGAAAGTGAGAACCAGGTGACTGCACGTGCAATGTTAATGCTTTTTCTGGTGGTATGGAGAATTCATCCAAAAGGAATATACATATCTCTTTCACTTCATCATAGGATTCACCTGTTCAATGAAGGAGGACCTAATTAGCTACTTTTCACTCATATAATACAACGGATAGCAAGTAGTACAGGTAATGCATCTAAGAATTCCTACCAACAAAGATGCTCATATCCAGCATCCAATGTGTTGAGTCAACTTGGGTGAAGTTACTTGCATCTAAAGGATAACTCCGCTTTGGGAAAAGTACTCCAAACAGCCGTGGAGAGCTTGTCTCTGCTCCGCAGTAAGTAGAAACATAACCTATGTTGACATCTGTATCTGCAGCAGCCACAGCACTTCCTGACCTTCGTTTGCGGCGCTGATAACTTTCAGACGAGACTTCATCCAATTCGTATGTTTCATGTTGACGACGCTGTCCCAAACCCAAATGACCCATGTGAAATCTCCATTCACATAACCTACAGTATCATCTGCAAGCCTGAAAGGATCAGACAATTTGAACACTATCCCCCAACAACGGGGAAACTGAAATTGAGAACAGTTTAACAGCCAATCAAAATGTCAACAGAAATCCTGAATAGATACTTGAGCTTAACATGGATGACCTCACTAAGGAACCAATCCACCTCTTCGGGATCTCAAAATATGCACGCACAAAGCCTTGTTTTAAAAGGACTTTGAGAAGACCTGTTTCACATTTGATTGCTTCTTTCATGGCCAGAAGTTTTAGACAAACCCCCAGTATAAATCGCACATGGTGAATTACGACATCATGTGCTTCTGCAAGAGGGGACCGCATACCTAGCTAGGTGCCATGGGGGGCCAGCCTGGGGTGAAATCTGGCAGCCCCCTTTGGCTTTCACCCCCTTTCCCCACTGGCACCTAGCTAGGTATAGGGTGCCAGCCAAACGGAAGCTCATGATGTTAAACACTACAGGGAAAAACATGGGAAAAGAGCCCCTTTTCCCACATGGGGAAACGTCGAAAACTTGTTGTGAGTGCAACCACTGTGGTGAAATAGGTTAAAATAGATAGTTCAGTTGAATTACATGAACATACATAGTTTGTGGTCACAGCAATGGACTTTCGTTCTTTGGGGACACACACACACACACACACACACACACACACTTCGCAATGCTTAAAATTACTGCGTGGAAGCACCATGCGAGATGCACCCAAAACACAGACGCATGCACATGCCCACGCAGAACAAGATATTAACCTCTTTCTTCTTAAAAATTAGAGAGTCTGCAATGACAAACATGGCTTACTGAGTAGTATACTACTTACGAGCTAATAGCACGGATCAGAACAACCCAGGAATTTCAAACATCGCATTAGCTCTCAGGACGAAGATTAGTAATGGCATGGCGAGGGGGACCTATCAACTGAACTCGGGCAAAACAAGGCGAGCCAACATAGCAGAACAAACAGAGAGGATATAAACAGAGGCCCAAACCTTAATAGGCTCCCAGTGCAAGGACGACACGATTTCAGTGCAGTAGCGGCAATATCAGCAGCGATATCACCACCACAGCAGAAGAGAAAAAGGAGGGTCCAGGAAGAGACGAGAAACATTCCAGAGCAGAACCTTTGTGAACATTCGTGTCGCTCGAGAACTTTCTAGAATCAATTTCCTCCAATTGTCTTATATTTTTGTTGTTGGTGGTGGTGTTAGCTTGTTGGCTTTAGGTACCCAAAACGCATGGTATTGTCTCACTCGTGTCATGCATGCTAAGCCTTTCCATAAGTCGGTTAGTGAATAAGATTACCCTGTCCCACATTGCTGGGACTATACTCAATGGGTTTGCCTACTTAGAACCCTGTCGCACCCAACACTTACAAGGCTAATCAACACTTACAAGGCTAATCGAGGGTACTTCTACAAGCTAACCACCCCATAAACAAAGTGCCAACCCTAGTTGTGCAAGTTGCGAGAGAAGAGCTAACGATTGGTTGGACAAGCACAAGGTATCAACATCTAGTATAGAGTGAGGGAAGGTTAGGGCTAAGATAAACCTCTTTCACCCCAAGACAGTGGTGAGATCGAAAGGTTAATGGGAAGAGTGCCATTTCACTCTCTCTAGTAACCCTAGGTGCGTTTGGGCCCTTACAAGTAATAATGTAAACTGAAATGCTTAAATCTTATGTCAAATAGTTTTGATTAGTATAATACTTATTACGTTAACATGCATGTGCACATGCACTCGCACAAATCAAGTCCTAAGGACTTGTTATTCTTTAAGTGAATATATTTTGAAAAAGTAATATAGAATAAAGACACACAAACTATAACCAATAAATGTCTCTCCTATTTTCCGTTGCATTGTGAGATCTTTTGCTAAGGCCCTAAATGGGACTAGTGACAAAAGATTGACACATCGGCAAGCTACAGTGAGCAATAGTGGAGGATAGGCTTTGTGTCTTTGGGCAAGAAGGATCTGGGTGGTTTTTATAATTAGTTTCTTTGTGCTTCCGTAGGGAAGAGTTACAAGGTCTTTGGTTGGAAGATTGAGGTAGAGTTGTTTTGCTTTTGACTAATGAGGCCAAACATCCATGTTAATGAGGGCTTAAACATTGGGAGACTTAGTGCATATAAAAGGGGGCTAATCTTTTCAATAAGTCCCAGCTAAAAAGCTTAAAACCTTAAGCTTTTAAAAAATAAAGCTTACAATGCAAGTTCAACAAGAAGTATTAGGAAGCCACTTTTGAGATCATGAAGCTTTTTTGCTTTGTTGATGAGACCAAGCTGGTTGTAAAAGGCCTAGCCTGATCATGGATGGTGGGAGAACTAGAAGTATGACCAACCAACAAGAGGCTAAGGTAATGAAGATCGAGGAGAGTAGAAGTTGGTGGAGTTAGAGGAGCTAAGGTGGCTTTCACGTGGCTGAGATAGAGGTCCTTGGGTTTGAGAAGGGGATCTTGGGAAGGATGCATATGCACTTGCATTAAAGGCCGGATGGTTTGGAGCTACTTGAGGTGTGGAGTGACTCGTAGAGAGCAAGGCCTTGCACATTGTAAGTGTCTTGGAACAAGACCTCCTTCAAGGTGCTCCAAATAGTTCTACTTTTGATAAAGTTTTTGATTGTTTTGTTGATGGCCTATCCCTTAGACTACTGTTAGTGTCGGAACACACTATTATACTTTGCTGTATGTTTGGCACATGCACATACCCTTACAAGGTTTGGAGTTATCTTCACATTAGCCTAAGGTTTGAAAGGGCACATATTTGCATGCACCTGGAGGAAGTTTGAGTCATGTATTTCTTGGGAATCGAAGTTGCGGAGAGAGGAGTTCTTGTCTATTATATTCTTTGTCTTGTGCAATTGTGACATGATGACAGATGACCTCGGTGTGATAGTGTACTTTTGGAAGACAATGAAGATATGGCTACTTTCCTATTTGCCTTAGGCCCGGTTCAGACAATGGCAGATGGATGCACGCTTTCTTTGCATTGTGTGTGAATATATCTAACGATCGGACATAAAAATCACAAGTTCTTGCTTGGATTGTTGGTTTACGTAGCAGTGTAAAGGCCACACGATCTTGGTAGTGGTTTAAATCTCGCAGCTCGTTTTTATTCCAAAAAGGTAATGGGCCTTCTCCGGTACATTAAGGTCGAACATGTATATCTTTGCATGGATATCATCTTGACAAATCTCTTTTTAACACATCGGCATCACAAGCCTGTACTTATGTGGCCTTTCGCCCAGTCTGAACCGGGCCTTATTCTTGTGTGTAGTCGTATCCCTTGTGAGCAAGATCAACACACAAACGACCAAATGACACCTGGTGATCTTGCCATGCCATCCAATGGATGCTTTGGTGAAAGTTCGAAAATTCCGTGCAGCAAGATTTCAGATTTGTTTCAGAAAGTTTTCAGCCATGTTTGTAAGGAAGAACATTCAGGTTCCACTCATGATTTTGAAGTTTCTGGTGTAAGTTTGATTCTGATGTTACAATTGCAAGATTGCTGCAATGGAAGACATACACTGTTGTTATGGTCTAAAGATTAACTTGCAACATCATTTCTGCGTATGAATTTTAGCGATGCTCTTGAGCAATTATCAATGTTGTGGGTTCAAGCGCTCCAATTCAGGCTGTAGCTTCAGATCTGTGGTTGCAGAAAGTTTTGAGGGTTCACTTCCAAAGGTCTGAGATGCTTCCCCACTTTCAAAACTTTAGGCATGTTGAAGAAAGAGGAAGATTTCAGAGCAATAGAAGGGAGTGCAGTTTGTTGAAGATGCAGTAGGAGATGAAAAGAAAGGCAGTGACGAAGTTTTGGACCAAGAAACCAATTTTGCAGAAGTTGATTGTAGCTTGCAGCATAGGAGCACTCTGAGAAGATGTCCTGCTTTGTGGTGCCTTTCATTCTTGTTCTTCGCAAACATGACTGCACGAGAGATATGGAGAATTGAGAATGTCACACATCTTTGTGTGGTAAAGCAGAAGCACCGTGTTCTTGATAGTAGTGCATTAGGCTTTGCAGAAGAAGGAGAAGAAGATGAGTAACCAGAAGGAGCGGGACAAACGTCGTTTCTGCAACGTACCTCCTAGTAATCTGAGGATCCACATTGCAGCACTATGACTAGCACAAAGAAGAGTTCAGAGAAGCTTGGCTTCAGTGTAGCAATGAACAATGGGAGGAAGATAAAGGTACACTTAGATGATGAAATGCCAGAGCAACATGGTCAAATTTTTCGAAGTACATATGCAGCTGATGTGCTCTGAGTAGTGGAGCACCCATTATTAGAAGGGCAGGATTAGGCACACAAGGTTGATGTATTCCCTTATTGCAACACCAAGAAGCAGGGGCTACACATGGCAACGAAAGTAGAGAGCAGATGAGAGCAAGAGTAGCACCACGATTATAAGGCGAAGAAGAAATCAGGTGAAAGGATAGGAGCAGATCTGTTGCAGCCTACCCTCTGCACTCAAACTAGCATGCTATCGGATAGCAAGCATGCCACAAATCTTGGTCTTCTTGATGGTGTGAGATGCTGTTGTTGACATTGATGTATGAGATGCGGTTGTTGACATTGATGTACCATTCCAGAGAAAGAAGGCAGAGTGAGTTGTAGACCCACCGGCACAGAAAGAAAGAGGAGATGCATCTATATCAGTCCAGCTAGAAGAAGCAGAGGATCAAGAAGAACACGAGTGACAACAAGAAGATTAAGGGAAACACAGACACAGAGAAGCAGCCCACCTAGATTTGCCTTGCCAAGCCCATTCAAGTGTGTTTTGAGCTCAGCAGCTTCAATTGGTAGCAATGTGCTTACGACCATCAGCCCTGCCTGCGTAGCCTCCAAGCCCAGCAACCCCATAGATCTGAAGATGATCAAGAGAAGATAAAGAAGATTGGAGAATTTCAAGATTGCACAATTCTTGAAATCCCAGCTTGCTACTCCTCCAGCGATGCAATTCTTTCCCAGTAGTCAATCATCCATCTATTAGCAAATACAATGGACAACAGAGCTTGAGTAATAGAGAAAATCGCAGAGATAAAAAGAAGAGGATGAATGAAGAACAAGATGCAGCTGCTGAACTTGCTGCATGCCAATCCGACACCTCTCTAATCCTTCTGTAGAAATAGAAAAAGAAGAAGAGGAATCAAACGAAACGACTACTGCTCTCAGCCCGGCAATGGCGGCTTGTTCATCTCCCTTCAGGCTCCATCGTCGTGGGAGCCTTCAAAGAGAGGATAGAGAGAAGATAAGGTTTAGTAAAGAAGAAAGAAAACAAGCCCTAAAGTTCACTCACCTTTCCAAAAAAGTAGTTTATATGTAATGCATTACAAACCCTTCATCTCCTTTTTGCCTAGGTAAGCTAAGCATGAAGTAACATGGATGGGAGCCACTTAGAGTGAGGTCACACGCACACCTACTGAACCTTTTACACATCAAATAAGCAAAGTTTGCAACGTGCGACATGCCTTTTTTCTTTCTTACCACCTTTACGTTTGGATGCAAATACACACTAAGCGTGTGGCAGCACTCTTAAAGATCAATCTCATGAGTGGGAGTGATTCAATGTGAACTTTTGCAAGATTTCACCTTTTTGGTGTTCAATTGGTGAAATTTCTTTATTACTTCTTCATGGAGATGATGTGTATCATAAAGACAAAAGTGATTTGTGCAAAAAAACAAGAATGACAATAAGGATTGTAAAGGCAATCTAAGTTGCAGAAACCACATGAGAAATATGGTAAATCTATAGAATCTCATGAGCAAGGGAGTTTGCAAGCAGTTTTTGAAAACTTGAAATTCAAGTAACTTGTAGGAATTTCAACAATAGGAGTAACCCCAACTACAAAAAGATTGAAAACCTATTACTATTTTAGAGGTTGAAGTTGCATGGTGACTAAAGGCAAATGGAAATTTGAATTCCTCAAACACGTATGCTTTAAGTTTCATAAGTTGAATGAAGGAAAAAGAAGTCGGTTTCTAAAGGTGAAAATATGTCATGTTGATTAATTTATAATGGTTACATTAGAGAAGAAGCGCAAGATGTATGTAGGGATGGTACATTGGCAAATCATGTTTATGCCAATAAGAATATTATTATGGATGATTTTTTGGTTTTGTTGATGATTCTAAGGAAGATAATGTAGCAATTAAGTTAGATTTTAGTGAGGAGTCTTTGCACAAACTTGTAATGCCATTACTTTTAGTGCGATATGCACCATTTTTGGATGTATTTTTTCAAGATACCAATGTGTCTAGCATGCAGGATACTATTTTAGAATCACATGGAATAGCCAATGTGAGTGGTTCTCTTAAAGATTCGAATGCAATATGTAGCAAAAAGAGATTCAAAACCAAGTTGAATAACTCATTAATAGAGGGCTCAAACAACCTAGTAGCTCACCCTTGGCACACTATTGGATACCACATGCTCAACATTGGGACTTTGGATACCCTCTAATTGATTCAAGAGGTTCAACCACTACATCGATGACTATCTCTCACATAGTCACTTGCACATGAATCAATATCTGATTAGTGAATATGCAAGGTATATCTTTATGCATGAAGAATGCTCTCATACACCTCACGATCTAAGTTGCACTCCTTGGGCTCTTAAACCCTCTACGACCTTCATCATGCAAGAGGAGAGCATGGATAAGGCATGAGAGGGTATACAAAAAGAGATGGAGGTTTCTCTCTTAGTCCCTCACCCCATTCCCTCTCACTCTCTTTTCCTCAATCTCTCTCTCTCTCTCTCTCTCTCTCTCTCTCTCTCTCTCTCTCTCTCCAAAAGTAAGAAAGAAAGAGCCAAATTTTAGCACACATAGGAATAGCTTATTCCATTCATTCTCATCTTTTTTATACATGTCTTTAGGGTTAGGGTTCCCCCACCCCCCTTGGGCATTCCAACCCTCTTTTTGGCCAAGTGACCAACCACTCCTCCTTGCACCTAGAGCTATTGATTTACATGTCTTTAATGTAAGCACTACTCATATGTCAATATAAATTGCACAAGACGGAACCTAGCTCTCTTTGCATCTTTTAATATAGTGATACAACATAGTAGTTTACAAAAAAATATGGCCCTTCCAAGCTCTTCTTCTTTCTTCATGTCTTCATATTGTTAACATTATACCCCTCTCCTAGTTGAGTGTTATTCCATGGCTCTCATGTCATACGAACACATGTAGATGGTGCAGATAGTTGGGTTAGTTGATGAAGAGATCTCAAAGGGAAAGGATTCTTTGACAATGTAGAGGAAAGGTGGGGTTGGTGGTGTTCCATAGGTTGCACTGTAGAGAAGAATGATTGTCATCGAAGGTGGAGGGTTTTCTAAGAAGCAAAAGGTGTGGGCCACCAATCTTGATGGTTTTGGATGTGTTTACTGTACCTGTCATGTAGTAGTGCTTTGGTTGAGGGGTGTGTCCACCTATCCTATATAATATGAGATGTGCATATTATGCAACTGAGATATGGGTTGAGTTCCATGTATACTTAAAACATTCTCTCTTACTTGAGAACCCAGTTGGTGCAAGATTGTATGCAATGCTATGCCCAAAGGTGACATCATGCTTCTCTTTTTTTGTGGTTTTTTTTCTCTTCTTTTACAACTCCTTGTTTTCTAACTCCATGCATTTGTTTTCTTTTACTAGCTCCTTGTTTTCTTTCGATGTATCCATACCTACGGTCCTAGGTTGTAGGATTTTCTATATCTTGTTATTATTGTACCTTGTGCCTCTATGTGGGATTATTTTATAATCGGAATTCTTGTAACAAATCTTGCATCTAGTCTAGTCTCGCCTCTCGAGCATAGTTTAGTGCTCCCATAGCAGTTTGACAAGACTACTTTCTAGCCCTACTGAGCACCACGAAGGCCACCCTTGAAAGAATCATGGCCTCCCTTCAAAACCTCCAACAACAAATTCAAGGCTTGAATGAATGACAAGCGCAACTTCAAATAGAACACCCTATGCATCTAGGCCCTATGCTTCAAAAGATGCAAGACTAGATTCGAGACTTGTAGAACAACAAAGGAAGTGATAAGATAATTTCATGTGTTTATCAACCCCCAATAAGAGAACCCAAGATCAGCATGCCAAAGAAGTTCAATGGTGATCGTTCGAAGTTCAGGGGATTCTTGCCAATAAGTAAAGCTCTATATGTGCAGGCAACTGGATAGGTATCTAGGTGATGCTTCCAAGGTGGGATTCATTGGGGCTTTGCTTTGTGGTCAAGCTTTATCATGGTTTATCCCAATCTTGGTAAAGAATATGATAGTACTTCATAATTATGAGGCATTTCTTTGTGAGCTCACTTTCACATTTGGAGATGCAAACACTGGTCAAGTAACAGAAACAAAACTTCAAAAGCTATGACAAGGTAACTGCCCTACCTTTGCATATGCATTTGAATTAAGGTAAATAATCTGTGACCTCACTTGGCATGAGGAGTATTTTATCAACCAATTCAGATGGGGTCTTCAAGATGACATCAAGGACCTCATGATCACTATGCTTGAGGAAAAAACACTCAATGATTATATCATGCAAGCTATCCAGTGTGATAATAGATTGTTCAAGAGGAAGTAAGAAAAGTGAGAAGAATTACAGCCTTGCCAATGGAACCCAACCCCAATCACAGACCCAATCAAAGCAGAAACCAAGATTGAACTGATGCAAATGGATAATACCAAATTCTAGCCCTTGACCCCACAAGAAAAACAAAGATGAAGAGAAAATAATCTATGCCTATATTGTGAAAACCCTAGACACGTCACCCTAAATTACCCAAATAAGAGGGCAAGAACCCCAAGAGTTGCTGCAACCACCCTCAAGTAGGAAAACGAGGATGTTTGGTTGTGAATAAGACCATACAACCAGACCTTGATATAGGAAAGAGTCTCTTGATCCCAACCATACCCATGGAAACTTTCCTTGTCACAGTCTAGATAATCCTGCTGAGAAAAACCCTTTCCCTTAAAGCCCTGGTTCGCATGTTTCATTGATGATGGCTTTGTGAATAGATACTAGATTCCAGTACTCCAAAAGACCACAATCTTGCACTAGCTAAAGTCGTGGATGGAAGACCTCTAGTATATGGATATATTACCAAGGAAATCTGACCACTTGGGTAACTTTTGGTGATTGCAAATCTTGTGTATGCTTTAATATCATATCCAGTCCCACAAATCCAATAATCCTTGGGATTCCTTGGCTAAAGAAACACAACCCAAAAATTGTTTGGGTTAAGCAAAAGATTGTACATCGTGAAAATCAAAGAAAGTTGGTATATCTAAGAGGCAAATTATGCGCATAGCAAGGTAGGAGCCAACCTACATGATTTATCATCTACCAGCTCAAGAATCTAGTAAGGATGAGTCAATCAAGTGACTAAGGTAGTATCAAGAATTCCAAGATGTCTTTGAAGAAAAGAATGCAAATCTCTTGCCCAAACACAAACTATATGATTGTGCTATAGAACTCCATGAGGGGGCTCAATATCCCTTGATGAACTAGTTGAGCTATAGAAGAACATTGATGAGAACTTAGCCAAGGGGTTCATTAGGCACTCGAAGTCTCCTACTAGAGCCCCAATTCTATTCGTGAAGAAGAAAGATGGGTCACTTTGAATGTGTGTGGATTATGGAGGACTCAATAAGATAACAATCAAGAATTGATACCCTTTGCTGTTGATAACAAAGCTCTTGGGATGCCTTGGAAAAGCCAAGATCTTCACAAAGATTAATCTACGAGGGGCTTACAATCTTGTACGGATTAGAGAAGGAGACAAAAGGAAGAAATCCTTCCGCACAAGGTATGGTCACTTCAAGTATGTTATTATGCCATTTAGTCTCACCAGTGCTCTTGCAATGTTTCAACATATGATGAATGATATCTTTCGAGGGCATCTAGATGATTTTGTAGTTATATAATTGGATGATATCTTGATATTCTCAAAAGACCCAAAGGAGCATGAGCACCATGTAAAATTAGTTTTGGAAAAGCTCAAAGAAAAAGGACTATATGCAAAACTTGAGAAGTGTTTTTTCCATCAGACAGAAGTGGAATTCTTGGGGTACAATGTCTCCTAGAGAGGAATCTTCATAGACCCCAAGAAGATCGAGACTATTCTTGACTGATAAACACCCACATGTGTCCGCGTCCAATGTTTCCTTGGCTTTTCCAACTTCTATAGGTTATTTATCAAGGGTTACTCCAAGAAGATAGTCACACCACTCACTAGACTCATAGGAAACTCAAAGTTCTCATGAACCCTAGAAGCCGAGAAGACCTTCCAGACCTTGAAGACCGCTTTCACCATTTCCCCAATCCTAGTCCACCCAGATCCTACCAAGTCATTTTTATTTGAGACTATGCCTTAGGAGCCATCTTGTCCTAGCATGGAGATGATGGTCATGTGCATCCAGTGGCATTCCACTCAAGGAAGTTTTCTCCTCCAGAGATAAAGTATGAGATCCATGACAAAGAAATCCTTGCCATCATAAATGCCTTTGATACGGCAGCATCATCTAGAGGGTGCACCCCATAAATTTATCATCTATACAGATCACAAAAATCCAAAATTCTTTATGACAACCCGCATCCTCAATCAAAGACAATCCCACTAGAGTAACTTCTTATCTAGGTTTGACTTTGTCATCACCTATCGCCAAGGACGCCAACAATGCCAATTGGATGCTTTATCAAGAAGATCCTACTTGGCACCTAAGAAGGGAGAGGAAACTTCTGATCAATAACCAATGAGCAATACTACTCAGGCCAGAGTACCTCTAGCTAGCAACCATCTCTAGTTAATCCATGAAGCCCTACCGCATCATGATTTGACCAACAATGTCAAGAGAAAAAATAAAGAGGCAAAAGGGTATGAAGTTTGTGAGTTTTAGAAAAAAAATGGATTGTTATACTATAAGGATCTACTTTACATCCCTCATACTATAAGGATCCACTTTACTTCCCTCAAGGAAAGCTGACACTCCAAGTACTCACCCCAACAGCAGGACACTTTGGAGTTAATAAGACCTTAGAGCTTATTTCAAGAGATTTTTGGTGGCCCTAGATGTGGAAAGAAGTTAAGGAATATATAAAATCATGTGATACCTGCAATAGGGCCAAGGTACCTCATCACAAACCACATGGCCTTTTGCAACCTTTGCCCATTCCAGTGTGACCCTGGTCTTCTTTGTCCATGGATTTCATAACAAATCTTCCCAAACTAAACAAATATGATTCTATTCTTGTTGTGGCAGATAGGTTCACAAAAATGGCACATTTCATCCCTACCACTATGACCATCACAAGTGTAGCCAATCAATAGACTCTTCCTCAGATACATTTTAAGACCACATGGATTCCCAGATGACATCATTAGCAAGATCAAGGTCCCCAATTCATATCTAGTTTTTAGAAGAGCCTTTGCAACCTCCTTGGAGTCAAAGTTAAGTTATCCATAGCCAATCATCCACATATTGATGGTTAAAAAAAACGGGTAAATCAAGTCTTGGAACAATATCTCTGTTGCACCATCAACTACCATTAGAATGATTGGTTTGAGCTCTTGCCCTTTGTAGAGTTTGGTTACAATAATAGTATCCATGCATCTACCAAGAAAACTCCTTTCTTTGCAAACTATGGCCAGCATCCAAGGATGGATGTACATCTCTCAAATCAAGTAAAGAACCATGCCGCCCGAGATAAAGCTCAACACCTAGTAGATATACACCAAAAACTCAAGCAACAAATCCAAAAGGCTCAGAATTCGTACAAGCACTATGCAGACCATCATTATCTCCAACATTCAGCATACAGAATTGGTGTGATAAATTATGGTTACTCATGCATAACCTCCAGACAACAAGGCCCTCCACTAAGCTAGACCACCAAAGATTTGGGTCCTTCACTTTCATAGCCTAAATCAACCTAGTTGCTTACCAATTCCAACTCCCCAACACCATGAAGATCCACCCAGTCTTCCATGTTTCCTTGCTCGAGCCATACCATATCTCACTATTGAGGGGGGAGAGATCTAATTCCCCACCACTTGTCCAAATTGAAGATCATGAAGAATTTGAGGTCGAGCATGTCTTAGACTTGAGGATCTCCAGAGGTCGATTGGAATACCTTGTTCACTGGAAAGGATATTACATCAATGATTGTACTTGAGAACTTGTAGAATATCTCCAAAGACCACCTTTCAAATTTAAAGGATTTCACAAGAGGAATCCAATGAAACTTGGACCAAACCACCAAGCCTCTCCTCATGGAACTTGTCACTAGAGGAGGGGGTGATGTCATGGATATGCCATGATCAAGTGTATGGATTAATCCTTGCTCATGCCATATAAATCCACATTCCATGTGAACGCACCCTTAACAAGACATCCTTAAGTCAACCATGTGAACCCACCCTTGCCATGCCATCATAGAACCTTCTAGAAGATATGCCATATCATCACCTGCATCATTGATGATATTATCATAGAACCTTCTAGAAGACATGCCATGTCATTGCATGCATCATCGATGATGTTAGCATAGAACATTCTAGAAGATCTTTAGCTCTGCCCTCCAACACCTATACAAGGAGGGGCTCACCATGGAGCTCCCCAGCCTTGTCATTTCTCGTCTTGGGAGCTCAAGGAGTCGAGACCCCCAAGTAAGTAACTTCGAGTTCTAGTCCTAGTTTTTATCTAGTCATGGTATCTAATCTTGTCTCGTCTTCCATTATACTCCCATTGTCTTGTCACCTTGTAATCTCGTAGTACGAGATCTTGTCTATTGTGTCTTATATCTTATTCATCCCTGTCAAGGGAGATCTTGTAATTTTGATATCTTGTATCTATATCTATGGTCTTGGGTTGTGGGATCCTTCATATCCTATCTAGTATTGTTATCTATATCTAGGGTCTTGAGTTATAGGATTTTCAATATCTTATTAAGTTATCATTGTACCTTATGCCCGTGTGTGGGATTATCTTGTAATCAAAATTCTTGTAACAAATTCTTATAACAAGTCTAGTCTCTTGAGCATAGTCTAGTGCTCCCATAACAGTCAAGTGATATTTGTTCCATTCTTCCTCGTTGATAAACAGGAGCCCTGCCATTTGGATTCATATCATAACACAACAACTCATAATGAGTTCTCTTTGAAGGATGATTTTTGCTTTGAAAATGAAGTAGTTAGAATGAACATTATCTAATAGTGAAATGTATAGCCAAGGAATGAAAAGTTTTCATACACTCAATCCATACATTCCACACAAGAACTTCATGAAGAAATTTTCACTAAATGAAAAATCAATTTGTCCTTCTTTTTGGAGTTCAATCATATTTTGATTCATGTTCATCTTTTACCTTACTTCACCTTTCACCTTACTCCCTCCCCTCTTGGAACGATGCGAATCCTTCCCAAGATTGGAGAATGAAGGGATAAGGGCGTTTGGTACACTCTTGGTGTGCTCTAGTGTTTCATGAGCCAATCATAGAAGTTTGGGTTATACTCCAATGTGGCATGGCGGTCCATGTCTTGTGGGCGAATACCCACATGTGTGATATAGGTTAAGACATCAATAAAAAAGATCACCTATGTACATTCTACTAGCAACATGAAGTTCTTCTTCCATTCAGGATCCTATCTAAGTATGGATTCAATATGATGTTGTTGTCTAATGGTCTGTTTCGTGTCATGGCCAGTACTCTAAATGAAGTTGGGGCCATGTAAGTGGGGTCATATTCAGAAGTCTTGATGGTGTGCCTTTACTTTCCATTGGTCGTGATTTGACAACCCTCTTGTTCCCATTGTATGCAAAGAGAGTACCATTTTCATAGGAAATTGGATTCATATTCAATTAGCTTTTTCAGCTCATCAAGTTCATCGAGTAACATTGGAACTCTAATTTTCTTGAAGGATGTGATTAACTATTGGTTCAAGGCTTTTTCTTGGGATATTTCAATAGCAATCAACTCTTACACAATTGCGAAAGTTTTTGTGAATATGAATTCAAATTCCTCCCAAGAATAAGGCAATTGTGAATAGTGTGAAAGTTGAGTCCAATCATTTGATAGAGTTCACTTAGTCATCTCTTGTGTTCATGGCCATATTAGATGCCAATTTAAGAATGGATTGGTTTTGATAAGATGGTTTCAGGTCTATGGGTAGTTGGGGTTTGACTTGATTGGATTGCTTAGCTATTGTTACATCCATTGTGAGGTGATCATTGGAGTGTTTGTTATTTGTTGCACTATGATTGAGATTATGGTTTAGGGGCATGTGGTTCTCTGTTTGTGTAGCAAGGGGTGCACTGGAGGTATTAGGGCAAGGACTATTTATAGTGGGTTTGACTTTTGGACCATAGACCCATTGAGTATTCATGGGTTGGGCATCTTTTTTCTCACTTTGGTTTTTACCTCTTGTTGACTGATGGGTACGTGTATGTTGGTTGGGAGGTTGTGGTGGATGGGCAGGTGTGCCATTCATGGATTTAGGCAACCACACCAATGTGTTGTCATCATAGAAGCCTTGCACATGCAATAGGGATTTTGGCACCCATAATGGGTTGGTGCTTTCGCCTATTTGTGCAATGCCAACTTTTTCTTTTAGGTTTAGTGTATGGGACACAAGAGCCATGAAATCTTGTGGATGTGCCCTTCTGAGGTTGCAATTTATGTTTGGGAATCCACTTGGTTATTTGGATTGCAACTTTGGTCGGGACTTAAGTGTTGTGAGTATTTCACATTGGATGTCTGTGTGGGTTCACTACCCCCCTCATTAGGGTTGGCACTAGGTTTAACTACCAGTAGTGCTGTGGGCTTTGGCAAAGCCAAGGTACCCTTGTTGAAAGCCTTGATTATCCTAACATTCCCTATTGCAAGATGGATGCATTGAGAGTCATAGAGTCAGCATTGCAGTGAATTTGTTTCTTGAAAGCACAACCCAAAAGTGATTCCTTGCCAACACCTTTTTTGTTAGGTAGTACATAAAAGTTGATTAGGAGGCTCTCAGTCTCGATAGGTAAGTTGAAGGTTGCCAATACATGCATCCAATCACACTCATCCTCGGGGTAAGGAATATACTTAGTTAAGGGTCCATGTTCACACTTTTCTTTTGAGTCACCTTTTACTATTGCAAAAATAGCCTCAAGGTCAACTGGTGAGGTTTTCTAAGTGTCCATATCTACTCGAACATCTTTTGTTTTATTGCCTAAGAATATCAGGCCATTACCCCAATCCTCTATCACTCAAGTATTTCTCATCCATGGCTTACCTAACAAAATATCGTAGTCCACTCCCTTCATGATTATGAAGTTAGCCGAGAATTGGATTCCTCATATCTTTAGAGGCCAATCTTTTAGCACTCCGAATGGTCACTTTCATTCCATTTGCTAGTGTAACATTAAACCTAGTTTTCATTAGTGGCTTTCCCCGAGCTTACAGAATTGCATGGCTAAGCACACTAACTCCTACTCCTATGTCCACAATTCCTTTCCGTGTGGCATCACCTAATGCAACAACATGTAAGAATACATGCATTTCTGTGCCCTCCCAAAAGGCATTCACTTGTAGGGATCTAGGCAATGGGTTCAGGGTTAAGCTTAGTATATGCATCTCATCATGGTCCAAAAAGTTAGTCATTCCATGTTCATCGGGTCTTTCTACCCACTGCTTCAACACTTGCTATAGAATGGGATTTTTCCTAAGAAATTCTCCTAATACCAAGGTTACAGGGGTTGATATCAGTGTCGCGAGCAAATTGCCAACCTTTTCCTTTTTCCCTAACTCAAGGCCTTTCTACCAATGCTCATGGGTAGTTCATCTATTTGTGGCATCTAGATTCTGCTTGTGTGGTGCTACATGGGGTGCTGATGTGCCTCTTGATCTCAAGTGCCTAGGGGAGACTGGTGTACTTACGCTAGAGAGTTCATTAATCTCATCCTCCAAGATAAGCTTTGCATCTTGTAGGTGCGCTTGAGCTTCTTTCACCCACTCTTTGACTTTGTCCACAATTTCTAATTGGTGTTTTGGGTTGGTGTACTCTCCAACCTTGGCACTTCTCTTTTCCATTGTCTTAGGTGTAGATATTTCTGCTTCCAAATTGGTGACTTGTTTCCCTTTGGTCAGCGTGATGGCAGTATTAGTTTTGAGTGTTATCTTGGCATCTACCCTCTTCCTTCTCCTTCTCTGACTCTTCTTGCAATCAAATGTTGCATCTAAGTTGCAAGGTCCAAGTAATGAGATACTGGCTTACTTCATTTGAGCTCAGGCCATGACTGAGAGCAATATTTAAATGTCCAAGACATGCCATAAAAGAGTGAAATGATGCAAACTTAAAGTGAAATTTAAAGCTCAACGTAAGCAGAAGACACGGATCTGACAATTTCAAGTGACCTTGGAAGATGGAAATGCAAATCTCTTTAAAACATTGAATTTCACAATGGTTATAGATTTTTAATTTTTTTGAGTGCTTGAAGCAGGATGAGTTCTCGGCCATTTAGGACTTCAAGCTAGACGGGCATAAAGTTCCAGATCTCAAATTGGTCGTGGATGTGGGAGGAGCACTTAGATGGCCAAATAATGACCAAAATTGAGTTGGGCATGGCCTTGAGCCTTTGGGAGGGCCCAAAAAGGGCCAATAAAAAAAAATTCACCAAATGGGGGGTGCGCCATTTCAAAAATGGCGTGATTAAGATGTTGACGTCCACTTACATCACACCGATGAGAAGGAAGGCTGAAAAGAAGCAATTAATCTGATCATACTCATGAATTTCTTGATTTTCTCGCTCTTCATCATTTGCTTCCACACATAAAATGGCTGCCTGGATGGAGTTATTAGAATTCAATATTTCTCTCTCCTCTCTCCTCTCACCTCTCTCCTCTCTCCTCTCTCCTCTCTCCTCTCTCCTCTCTCCTCTTGTTGCATATTTCTATGGTTCAATCTATGAGAGAAGGGGGTGGGCTAGTTGGAGAGATTTTGATTGGGAGATGATGTTGAGACATGATGGAGCGTAGATAGATGTTCAGAGGAGCATTAACGACTGCTAATGAGTGTCAGCAGCCTTCCAAATACAAGATACGTATGGGATAAAGTGCAGTTTTATGAGTAAGTGATAAATTTCATAATTTTATGATAGACCTTGATTGCAAATGGTTGAAAATGATTGCTCTTGATTGTCAATGATCTATTTATGAGAAACATTAAGAAAATCAGCAAGGATTAGTCGTCTATTGATTTTTCCATAAACACGCAAAACCCATAAAATTGCAGTTTTAGGGTAAATCATGAATATTGGGGGTTTTGATGTGTCAATGGTGTTCTCATGGGATGAAAATAATTCTCAACAAGTTTAATCATCACATTAGAAAATAAAAAATTAGTATTTATTGATAAATAATAGAGAAAAATATTAAAAAAAACATGCTTAAAAATAGGAATATTTGTGGATGTATGGTAGGACTGAAGCATGAGGTTTAGCCTCAATTTAGCCTTATATTTATGTTCAGGTGAGTATTTAGCGCTCTTTATGAAGCAAAATACATCAAAACACTCTCTAAACCTACCACTGAATGCACAACCCTAAACGATAGGGAGAGGAGGGGGTAATAAGTGTTGATTACATGTTGAATCTGATTTTTTGTGATGCATTTTGCATATAGGATATGTATGTTTTGAGAATTAAAGGGTTCAGTAGCACGACTATGCTCGGTGCTGATCCATAGCAATTATGCTTAGAATAAAGGCATAAAAATAAATGGTTTTGCATTGTCACAATGCTGTTTATAAATGAATAAAAATGGTTGAGTACTATGAATCATTCATAGTTGCATTGCATTCAACACATGGTATAATCTTGGATGCATGGCAATTGTCTTCATAAACATTGACCCACGCTGAGGGTGAGGTATCCCAAGTGTCATATGCATTATAAGAGAGGTATCCCAAGGATGCCATGAGGATCATATTCTATCTCTTGGAACGATTGATAATAAGAGAGGACTATGTGTTATATGTATTATATGTGTTCACGGCACATGGGAGCAGCATTTAAAGACCCGTAAAGTGCCGAAAAGGAGAGGACTAATGCAAATTTTATGCAAAAATTTAAAGCCGATGGAAGTGGAACATGAGGATTCGACAATTTTTAGAGATCGAGGAAGATGAAAATGCAAACTTCAGTCATTGTGGTGGTTGTGGATTTTTAGTAAATTTTTCGACGGTCGGATTGAAGAGAAAAAGCTTCCCGACCGTTCGTTTTTTTTTTTGGTGGTGTTATGAGGTGCTTGAGATTGATATATGTATAGGAACTCCCTCTGAGGAGTGTAGGGAAGGCTTAACAATTGGAATTACAATCCAAAACAAACACAAAATGTACAATAGAAGTTAGGGTAGTGTGTCCCTTAGATACTCCTAGCCGCGAGGCCGAGGGGGTGTGTTCTTTGAGTGTAGAGAGGCCCGTTTAGAGCCAATGTACCATTTTAGGTCTCAAATGCGCATCCCGGAGCCAATCCTTGGGGTGTAGGAGAGCCATAGAGGGGCCACGACAAATAGCCGAGAGGTGCTCCATGTGTTTGTTTTACATGGTATATATAACACTAATATGTGTAGGGGCTCCTTGTGAGGAGTTTGGAAAGGGCTATCTGTTGGACTACGAGCCATATAAATGTGAATTTCTAAATTAGAAGTTAGGTTAGTGTATCTCTTAGTAGACGCTCCTAGCCATGAGATTGTGGGATGTTTTGTTGAGCATAGAGGCCCAGCTAGGGCCTTAGAGAGCTTGTGTCCGGGTCCATTTTAGGTCTCGATAGGTGGTGCAATTGTTGGGAGTTGCTAATAAGTTGCTGTGTTTGAATCTTGGTCAATAGGGACCGATTTATTAGTGTATGCCAAAAGCAGTGAGATAGACCTAAAAGATCGACAAGTTGAGCTTTAGAAGCAAGAAAGAGCTGAACAGGCTAGACGGTGGGCCGAAATTATCAGGAGATATTCTCTTGAGTGGAGTAGTTTGATATCCCTAATACAAGGGAGGAGTCTTAGCAACCCTAGTTCTAGGAATAGTGCATTAGGAGGAGGAGGAAGTTCTAGTACTTCCCCTCTCCTAGTTGGTCAACCCACTTCGAGTGGGGTCATAGTTCCCATAGTTTAGCCTTTCAACAAATCCGATTGTCATGGCCCAACCCATTGCAATCCTAGCAGGAACACCAAACTTGCTAGCCTTAGGATTTTCTCTACCCATTTTTAATGGGCTAGCAGAGGAAGATGCAGAACTTCACATTAATGAGTTCCAAAAGTTAATGTTCAATTATCAAATCCAAGATGAAGGACACTTGATGATGTTCTTGAATATGACTTTGAAAGGACGACGAGCTATAGTATTGTATAATAGCCTAGAGACTGGAACTATAAATACGATTGATCTATTTTTTGTAGCCTTTCGAAGGGAGTTTGCCCTTGAAAGGGGAGGTCGTTATTGGCTACATGTTCTCAATGTAACACGTTAATAACCTCACAAGAATATTGTGAAAAGCACGGATCTAGAGCATGGCAAGAGTTATGGAGGATGGAAGATAAAGGCTAGATTCATGGTGATATAAACAATATAGAGCAATTGTTACACAAGTGAATTAGGTTCCAAGATGGAAGCTTGGACTCATAATTGTTATTTCTCAACACCCCCCTCAAATGATGAGTTCTTACACTTGCTGGCTTTTGCCTCCCCTTCATGATGACATGGCACGGGAGACTAGCTCATAGGCAGCCTAGTCAAGTTAAAGCTTGAAACTTTACATCTTTGGTAAGGGTTTTTATAGAGCAAACCACTAAAAGAAAAACATATGAAAGATACAATGAAAATTCTTTTAGAACAATCTGTCAAAGTTGTTGATGGTAGCAGAAGCAACTTCTTCTTTTTCTTCATTCATGAATTGGTTCTGATGGTAATCATTCTGTATCTGCTGTGCTCTTTTCTTGTGGAAACATTCACTGGCTATATGAGCAGTCTTACCACAATAATGACATGTCATTTGATTTTTGTTATCGGTGTTGAATCCTCAACCTCTTCCTTTGGGTCTCCTTTGGTGTATAAGAGATTTTCCTTAGATGATGGGATACCATCTTTTGCATTCTTGTTCTTTTATTTGTTCTCTTCATCAAGAAGAGAGTACTCAATATCTTTAAGTGAGAGACTTGGAACATTACTTAGGGTGGACACAAGATTCTCATACGGATCCTTATTTACACATGCAAGTAGTATGGCTATTGCTTCATCTTCATCGATATTCTTCTTAAAAGTTGCAAGCTGGGTTTTTAGGCTCTTGAACTTGTTAATGTGTATGGTCATGAAGCATTGTCTTATATATCCACTTTATAAAATTGCATGAGTAATTTTACCTTTGAATTCTTTGCTTGGGTACCAAACATCCTGTCAAGTTCCTCCCAAGTAGTTATAGCATCTCTAATGCCAGAGATATGATGTAGCACATCATCACTTAGTCCCTAGGCAATGATGCCTAGTGCCTTGTTATTCATCTTTTTCCATTCTTTGGTTTTTGATGGAGCTACTGCAAGGATCCCACTTTCTGAATCTTCTTTCCTGTCATCTGCATCATCTTCATCATCTTCAAAGAGATCCTAGAGGTCATTCCTTATGAGGTGATACATGGTCTTTTCCTTCCAAGCATGGAAACCTTCTCCATTGAACTTTGCTATTTGCTCAAGCTCTGTTGTCACCTGTTTCCCGCAGCACAGAGGAGCGGAAAACGAACAAAAGGAAATAGCAAAAAAGGCACCTTGATTGGTAACCAGACCTTGAAAAATTTAAATGTTCGGGCACGACCCTCAGAAAGTATCAGTGTCGCCCCGAGGCAATAAAAGAGTAAAAGGTGCACCATTAAAAATGGAAGCGCTCCCTTGTAAAAGAGCGCCAGGTTCGCTCCTATGAAAATTGTACGCATTAGTTGGGAATAGGATGAAATTGGAGTGGTAGAAAATGAAAAAAAGGGCCTAGGCTACGGCCGGCCATGTGAAAAAGGGAAAAAGGGGATGACCGCCCAAAAGGGATTTAGGGTTTTGTATATAAAGTTGAAAAGTGAATGAGAAGCTCATTCTTTGGTGTGTGGCAAAAAGAGTCTTCTTCTTCCTCTCTTCTTCTCTCCTTCTTGTTTGTGTGTGCTCTTGAGAGAGAGTGTGTGAGAGTGTGAGGGAGTGAGTGTGTGTGGGAGTGAGGGATCAAGAGGGTGAAGCTCTTCACCATCTCCTCTTCTCTTCTTCTCTTCTCTTCTCTTCTCTTCTCTTGCGTGCGCGGCTATGGATGATAGAGCTTGGAGATGGAGGAGGCTTGAGGATGCTTGAACTAGCATCAAGAATCGTGGAGCTACCGGAGTGCAAGAGAGAGGAGGGTACTTGATCAAGCATCAAGGTAAGCTCACTACACTTGTAGGATCGACGGCGCGTCGGCTAGGTGAGAGATAGCCATTAGAGCTCGCTTGGAACACTTGAAACAATAAGCGGTCCATGGGTCTTGGCAGTTGAGAGAAAGCTCCCACATTTTGGTTCCATTGCCGGGACCAACAGATTCAAGCTTGAGTACTTGCGCGCCTCATATCGAGCATCGAAGTAGGGTACTCATCCCCGAAATGGAGCTTGAGATAGGTAGGAAGTTTGGGTGTTTTTGATCTTCAAAACAAGTAAGTATTTTGGGATATTTTGGTTGTTTGATGATTGGAAAGCATGGAGAATCTATTTCAGTTTTTTGCCTTCGATCTTTGTTGCATTTAGCGTAGGTTAGAGTTAGGAAATTGAACCAAAAAAGGGTAGGGTTTACTGTCTCAAAACAGGGCAGAACAGGGCAAAAATTGTGCAAAATGTGTAAAATGCTCGCTAATGATGTCTAAGATCGGCAAGTGAGTGATCGGGGGCGTCAACGCCACATTTGGGAAGGCATATAAGAGCCAGGAGGCCAAAAGAGAGCTCATTTGTGCCATTTCAGTGAGAGAGAGAGAGAGAGAGAGAGAGAGAGAGAGAGAGAGAGAGAGAGAGAGAGAGAGAGAGAGAGAGAGAGAGAGAGAGAGAGAGAGCTCCAGCCCGTGTCAATTCGATCGCATCACCGACGCACTTACTGGTCCGTTCACGTATACGAACCTCTTCCTCTACTTTCCTAGATGGGATCTGGAAGTGCATGACCATGGCGCTGGCCTACATTTGGTAAAATGATCGAAATCACGTTCGGCGGGTTACGTGCACCGCATTCGGTCCATCCGAGTGGCCTCTCCTGGGCCAAGTCCCAGAATCGGCCCTCGGCCCTTGTCACTCGGCCCACTTGGCCACAAACCCTAGTTGGTCCTCGGACCGCCGTCCGAGGCAACTGTCCGAGTCAACCCACTCGGTCGTCTGAGTCAAAGCTTTTTGCCACATGGCGTATTTGGCCTCGGCTCGTCCGAGTCTCAAATTCGGCCCTTGGCCACATCCCAAATTCGGCCTTCGGCCAAGCGCCGTTCGGCCCATCCAAATCACCCTGTCCGAATTTGCCATTCAGGCCGTCCGAGTGACCTACTCGGACCCTGCAATTCGGACTAGTTGGTTAGAGTGCAACTTTTTGTCAAATCTGTCAGAAATTTAACCTGACCCGTTAAATACGCAGTAGCGCAAACTGTCGAAACCCTTCGGGCGCTCAGAACTTGATTTTGGCACACGAGATAAGAGAAATTGTAGTGTGCAGCCGCTTAGCGGCTAGAAGTGGATAGTTGCGAGACCCAAGGACTTAGACGTGAGCCGCTGAGCCGTAAAACCAAATCGACCGAAAACGAACAAGACAACATACGAGGAAACCCTAAACCCTGACAAAATGGCCAGAAAATGGACCTACAAGCCTATCAGGCCCGAAACAAGCAAGAGTGTGTAAGACGCTAAGGAATTGCTTGCTGCACTCACATTGAATTTCCGCACTTGAGGTACACTTAAGAAAGCTGAAAGCCTGATTGGGCACAAGTGCATGAGAAACGACACACTCACCGAGTGACCATAAATTGAGGTCTGTATGCAATAAGCAAAGATAAAACACTCAAGGAACCCACCAATAGGAGAGGACCCAAGATATAGACAAACCATCAAAGCACAGAGTAGGACCAAACAAGGAATGCCAACGACGAGGATCTGTCAAGTCTATTTAACTTGATCGACAGCGTAGTGGAGCGCAAGAATTCAACCATGACGGAAGAAAGCTCAGACCATCGGTCTAATGAGGAGCTCCATTCAAGTGTATTCCCAGATGCTATCCAGTAGGGTGAGCAGTTACGACGTGCACGCCCAGTACGAGCACCGCGGCAGGACAACAGACGCAATCATTGCATATCTAGAGGAGGAGAGAAGGCTAGCCCACATGGCATTGCAGGGAATAGCTGAGTATAATAGAGATCAGCATGCTAGGAGCCAAAGGCAAAGCATGTAGCTGCATGAGGTGCAGCGAGTGCTGAACTTGGCTGGTCGAAACTGAATGGACCATGAGAGAGCACTAGAGGGAGACTTGACATTGAGCGAGCTCCTTATGAAATGGCTGCTCGATAACACCGCAGTAGAGCAAAGTGCCATTGCACTAGCGACGTTGCTGCTTGCAGGATTAGGGGCAACCCAAGGCTCAAAGAGCAAGGACAAAATACCAATTGTTGCCAAGCAACTCGATAAGTACCAACCTCATGACGACCCCTACAGCTTTGTTGAGCAGTTTGAGCAAGTCTGTGAAGCCAATAGTCTCAACGACCAAACTCAATGCTCGTAAGCATTCGGGCTTTGCCTAGGCGACAAGGGTAGGACGTGGTATACGAGCCTAGATGCTGTAGAGTAAGCCAACTTCAATAACCTTAAGGATCTCTTCGTCAAGAGGTTCGCCGAGCCCGGATACTCCAATAACCTGCTAGTATGCTTGATGAACATCAAGTAGAAAGAGAAGGAGGACATCCGCGACTACGTGACCCATGTGAGGAGTCTCTTTAAGAGAATCCCTCTAGGTGAGCGACCGACTGACAGAGCAGTTTCGATTGTATTCATCAGCAAAATTCGAGACGAGGAGTTATATAAGTCTTTGGTAGAGGCAATTCAAGCTTGCAAGCGGGACGTGGTGGCTAGAGTGTTTGAGAAAGCCATCAGAGTCGATGACCAGCTGAAAGAGCGGAGCTCCAGGAGCTCAAATCTAGAAGAGCCCAACCCGCGAAGCTCAGAGAGAACGTCAGCCTCTAGTGAGTGGTCAATCCCATCATCCCAAGATAAGGGGAAGGCCATCGAGACATTGGCTGAGGTCAAGATGAAATTAGCCAAGCTACAAGACATGTTGAGATGACCAACGCGCCCGCACGTCCAATGCGTGTACTATGGCGGAAACCACTTGCCGGCCGAGTATCAAGACCCTAGGTCAAGACCTTGTGCTAACTGCGGTAGGTTCGGCCATGATGTCGCGCATTATAGATTACCAAGAAGACTTCCATACTCACAACCCTACAGCCAGCCTTACCTAGCGAACAGGCCGCAGCCATTCTTCGGAAGGGGAGCCCCATTGGCTCTTCCCGCACCTAACGATATGAAACCAGCCATCCCTAGAATGGACATAAACCGTACATGCATTCCTAGACCGCCTAGTCCTTACGTGACCCACCCACTGAGGGACGCTCCAGTACACTACGTGGAGGAGTCGAATGATGAAGAGACCTACATATACCCTTACATCTCGCACAACGATGAGGGCAACGCAGTCCTCATGGATTATCGACCCGTGCCGGTGATGGCGTTAGGATGAGGACGAGGTAGAGGCCTAGGAGGGCAACCGCCGTAGGATCTAGTCACTTGTTGGACTTGTGGTCACCCCGGTCATGTCTCATCACGCTGCCCTGAAAGAGAGCAGCAAAACAGAGACAAGGCTGACCAAAGGTGCGCAGAGTGTGGAATCACCTATCTTTTCATAGATTGCCCAAAGCAAAAGCCATCCTCTAGTTCAACCAACTTGCCATCTGTCCCATTGGGGCTGTTTGGTGTCGAAAACCCCGATGGGAAGGCCACACCTATTCCATTGCGGGTTATGTCCCGAGCCCAAATGAAGCAGGCCGGCATCTCTCTGCCAGGACCTAGCAACCTCGACGCAACCTCCATAGGGAAGAAAAGCCGCAGGCGGAAGAAGAAGAGATCAGAAGCTAAAGTAGCACTAAAAACCGAGAGTGCTACGACTCTGCCTGCGGGAAGGAAGGTTTCAGACGCAGAGGCAGAGACTTCAGTCCCTAAGACGACCGAAAAGGGAAGCGCTAAGGTAGGGGAATACCCGCATCCGAAGCGACAGTTAGACGCCATAGAAAAGGTAAAGGAATGGGTGAAGGAGGCTCAAGAGCATCTCAAAGACGCTGAGCCCATCATAGAGGATGAGATTGATGACCTCTCCAACGTAAGCACGCCGATATCACCACCTCAACCTAAGTCGGCAGAAGAAACCGCTCCATGAGTAGTGTCGCTGAGACCAAGCCTAGACATGACAGAGCCGCAAATCAGCCGCGACCATTGGCTCAGACAGTTTAGGTTAGGGGAAGGAAGAGTATCTAACGATCTCCTAACCACACTAGTGACCACCCCTGTAACACTTACCCTGGGAGATCTGCTTAAGCAGCATCCTACCCTATGGTAAGATCTTAAGTAGTGGGTCGAAGGATCACAAGAGCAGGTCACGGCAGACCCTCAGGACCAAGATACAGAAACACAATTGCCAAGTTTGACGCTGCACTCCGTGTCTAAATCCTTGCATGTCAACACCTTTTGGGAAGGCTTTGAGATGCACGTGGTCCTACTGGTCCTAGCCCTAGGTGACACAACAAGAAAGGGTATCGTAGACACGGGAGCTGGGGTTAGTGTGCTTAGCCACACAGTGCTTCAGACTTGGGGAAACCCGCCCGTCAAAGCTGCTAGGTTTAATGTCACGCTAGCAAACGATATGAGAGTGAAGCCATTCAGGGTACTAAAGAATTGGCCAGTGAAGATCGCAGGTGTCCAGTTCTCTTTTGACTTTATAATCATGAAGGGAGTTGACTACGACATCCTATTAGGTCAACCCTGGATGCGCAACGCTAGAGTCATCGAAGATTGGGGTAACGGCTTGACCTTCCTTGGCAATAGAACGAATGCCGTAAGGATAGAGATGGACACTTGGAAGACCTCACCAGTCGACCTAGACGCCATCTCTGCTATGCTCAAGGGTAACACTTAGGTCAAGAAGCCTTATGGGCCCTTGATCAAGTATATCCCATGCCCAGAGGATGAGTGGGATTGAATGCACGTTCTCGCTACAATCGACCTGCCATTCTCAGACCATGAGGTGTACGAGAAAGCTATCAAAACGATCGGCAAGACCAACGAAGCACTCTCTACACCAGTCTGCATGATGGCAGCAAGCCGCTAGGGAAAACCTAAGCCTGTCACCTTCCACGTACCTTTCAACAAAAGGGAACTCCAGGGGATACTGGAATACTTAACAAACCAACTGGCTGGCAAACCAATTGCAAATTGCAAACCACTCCAGGATCTCTTAGAGGATCCAAAGTGGCAATGGACCAAGGTGCACTATTTAAACCTCATGTATAACTAGGCCCTAGTTCTTGACCAACGACACGAGGCATACCAAGCCCTAGGAGATGACGAGCAGTCGGATGACAAGGATTCCAGCGACAAATACGAAGACTGCCAATCCTTCAGTGAAGAGAGCAAGGGTGAAATAGATACCATAGAATACAACACAGAAGGATGAGAAATTGAGCAGATACGAGCAGACGCCAAGCCGTAGGGAAGGCAGACCCCTAGAATAGAGTGAGGAGTCATGCACATGGAATGTGATCGCGCTTGGTTGGAATGCATAGGAGCCATAGACCTTGAGCAAGCAAGCCTAGCCCAGCCAGGAACGACGTCAATACTTAGGACTGAATCACCATCTGAATTGCGGCCACCAGGGGAGACCACCTCTTCTAGTGAAGATGGAGGGTTTGACTCTGAATCGGAAGTTACTTCGGACAGTGATCCAGAGATCCCTAGGCCACCCATGAACAGATGCACCAAGGGGGACCTATCCGTCCACTTGAGGCGCAGACGGTTAAGGTAGGAAAAGGCAAAGCATCCCAGGGATACACGATCAGAAGAACAATGAAAGCCGCAGGACCTCCCTAAACGCTTCACGAAATTCAAAAAAAGGG
Organism: Lygodium microphyllum; assembly: GCF_053477565.2. Classification (NCBI taxonomy): domain Eukaryota; kingdom Viridiplantae; phylum Streptophyta; class Polypodiopsida; order Schizaeales; family Lygodiaceae; genus Lygodium; species Lygodium microphyllum. The sequence continues at coordinate 74,397,207 of NC_141159.1, forward strand.
ATAGGGTAGTAGTTCTATTAGGTGCCAAATGTCAAGGGCAGACGAGCGAGCCAATCGAAGGACCAGCCAAGGTCAAGGAGCTAGACCTAGCCCAGGAAGGGGAAACACCCCGACCAGTGTTCATTGGCGATGACTTGACTGGTAAAGAAGAAATGAGTCTTGTCACTCTCTTGCAGGAGTACATAGACGTGTTTGCTTGGTCCTTAGAAGAGCTACATGGGGTAGATCCGAGTGTGGTGACTCACAACACACCCATGACGACGGACGCAACACCGGTCAAGCAGCGACCGTACCCTATGAATCCAAAACATGCTCATGCTATTAAAGAGGAAATTGACAAGTTGATGAGAGCTGGATTCATTTATGAAAAGGAGCACACAGACTGGGTATCACCCATAGTCATTGAGATGAAGAAGAACGGAAAAATTTGAGTGTGCGTCAATTACAAGAAGGTGAACATTGCTATGAAGAGAGACAACTATCCATTGCCGTACACTGAGCACATGCTTGAGAGGGTGGCAGGCAAGGAAGGCTACAGTTTTCTGGATGGCTTCTCAGGGTACAACCAGGCGCAAGTGCATCCTGCAGATATGCACAAGACCGCCTTTGCCACTGAGTGGAGCGTCTTTGCATACATAGTCATGCCCTTCGGGTTGACCAATGCCCCTGCCACTTTCCAACGTCTCATGTGCACTATCTTTAAGGACATGCTTCGCAAGGAGTTAGAAGACTTTGTCGATGACCTGTGTGTCCATTCGACCTGGATCGAACACTTAGACAAACTTCGTGCAGTCTTTGAACGGTGCCGCTTATATCGTCTCTCCTTGAACCCCTTGAAGTGTCAGTTTTGGGTAAAGCACGGATGCATCTTAGGACACGTGGTGTCGAAGAACGGCATTGCCACACTGACTTCTCGAAGGTCAGGGTTATTGTTGACCTTTCACTCCCAATTAATTACAAGGGAGTTCAATGCTTCTTAGGCCATATAGGATACTATCGGCAGTTTGTGTTGAACTACGCACTGATCGCCAGACCATTGTACAAGCTGCTGATTGTCTTTGAGTGGACCGAGACATGCCAACAAGCGTACGAAGAATTGAAAAAGGCTCTAACAACAGCTCCAATTCTATGAGCCCTAGATTGGACCATTACCTTTCACATGCACATCGATGCTTCTAAGTTTGCCGTGGGGGCAGTGCTGTGCCAATCTGGTGAGCACAACTTAGATTACCCAGTGAGCTTTGCTAGCAGACAACTCACCGAGACAGAGATGAATTACTCGACAACAGAAAGTGAGGGATGGTGTTCGCTGTGAAGAAATGCCAGCATTATCTATTGGCCACACCCTTCATCTTTTTCGTAGAACATCAAGCCTTGCTCTATTTAGTAAACAAACCTTGTGCTACAGGGCGCATAGCTCGATGGCTCCTCCTACTTCTAGAGTTCGATTTCTCCGTGGTAGTACGAAGAGGAAAACAACATTACATGGCTGATTACATGTCACGCATCCCCACAGGAGAAGCTGTTGGATATGGCATCGTTGACGAGCTACCTGATGCCTACTTATTCCACCTGTCCAGTGAGAGAGATTTATTTAAGACTGATCTAACGCCATATTGGGCGGACGGCATAGTCCAAGTGCTCAAGCACGGACTACCTGAGCGACCAATAGAAAAGGCCCGACTTAGGCGCTTGATCCTGAAGATCCAGCCCTACCAACTGATTGCAGGCCAACTCTATAGGCTGGGGCAAGACGGATTGCTGTGTAGGTGCATGTGTGAGCATGAGATGCACGATGTGCTCTCGGAGGTGCACAACGACATTGCGGGAGGACACTTTAGTGGAGACACAACATCACGGAAGGTGTTGCAGTCTCAACTATGGTGGCCCACACTTTTCTGCGACACCAAGCGATTCGTCAAGCATTGTGACGAGTGCCAATGGACAAAAGTCCCGATTCGTAAAGATCAAATGGAGTTGACCCCAATTATTGCCGCCAACCCTTCGAAAAATGGGGAATTGACTTCATAGGACCCATCAATCCTGCGGCACAGTACTCACAAGCCAAGTACATCGTGGTGGTCATAGATTACCTCACGAAATGGGCAGAGGCAAGAGCCACACGAAAAAACGACGCTAGGATGACTGCCAAGTTCTTATAGGAGCAAGTGATCTCGCGCTTCGGTTGCCCCATCAAATTGGTTAGCAACCGAGGCACACACTTCATTAAACGAAGTGATAGCACATCTCCTATCCACCTTTCTCATCATCCATCGCAAATCCTCACCATACTACCCTCAGGCTAATGGCTAGGCAAAATCAACTAACAAGATTCTTATCAATGTCCTGACTAAGGTAGTCTCAACCTCACGTAGCGACTGGGACAACAAGCTGATGGCAGCCTTATGGGCCTACTGTTGAGATATCGAGCTCCACTCGTGATATACCAGGGTGACCATTGTGCATTTATGTCACCGACGTGTCAGTTTGCAGATGCGGTTGGTACACCGCCCATGAATAATAGCTACATGATAGCTATCCTTATCTACTCTAATTCATGGCTCAGTTAGTATGCCACCTTAGTTAGTTGAGTTTGGTTTGAGACCCATATATAGGGTTCTTTTATTTCTTTGTAAGAGAGTTCTTTTTGGCTTACACAACTAAGAAGAGGAAAACTGTTTTCAGCCTCCACCCTTGTGTGTATTCCCCCATTGTGCAAGCAAGAAAGCTACAAGTGAGACTCCTTCCTTCTCTCCCACAATCTTGACATGGTATCAGAGCCTTGTTCATGGTAAGGAGCTCAAGAAAGCAAGCCAAGCTCGTGGTGTTCTGGTAAGAGGAGCAGTGTTGCTTTCATTTTCTATTTTGGGAGCAGATCTCTGCAGGTAGCACAGTCGGAAATTGCAAGAGTGCATTGTCTCAGGTTGAGACACCCTTCGCGGTGAAGTAAGAGGGCAGTATATGCTGCGGGATAGGGCTTTAGCCCTAGGCGACTCTATTTTTTTGATTTGAGGCCATTTCGGAGCCTGTTTTGGAGGCGGAAGTTTTCTGCACGCACTCATGAAAAGACCCTATTTTATGCTGTGCGACCACTGTTCTACAGGTCAGTGAAAAGTTACTGTAGAAATTGCATCGTATGCTTGTGCGCAGAGACATTGGGAGTTTCAGAATCATCCTTGGTTCCTGTTTATGCAAAATCGTCACTAGGAAGTGACTGTGTGGTCAAATACCACTTTCGCCAGTTTTGCAGATTTGCCCTTGTGAGGGTGAAGCTGAGTTTTTTGCAGTGACAGAATTTTTTGCAGTGTTCTGTAATGGCGTCTAATTCTCTTTCACAGATTGTAACTGAAAAGCTTGACAAGAATAACTTCCAAGCATGGAAGTTTAGAATGACGAATTTTCTTATGGGAAAAGGATATTGGGAATTTGTTGCAGGAAATGAAGAAGAACCAGTTCTTCCTGATGTTTCCAATCAACAGCAAATGCAGGCATTTAAAGCATGGCATGAGAGAGCCAGGAAAGTTATATATTGGCTGTCTATCAGCATTTCAGATTCTATGATTGTGCATATTCAGGATGTAAGTACGCCAAAGGAGGAATGGGATACTTTGTCAAAAATGTATAGCACAAATACGCAAGCTAGGAAAATGCAGCTCAAGCAAGAGTTGTATTTGTGCAAAGAGAAAATATGAGCATCAATGACTACCACATGAAGGTGAAGAAGATTGCAGATGCACTTGCTTCCATTGGGTCGCCAGTGGAAGATGATGATTTAGTTTCCGTGACCTTGAATGGTCTAGGAAAGGATTATGCACAGTTTCGGACATCCATTTCAGTTCGTGAAAGATTTCTTGATTTTGAGGAGTTGATTGCTCTTCTAATTTCTGAGGAGTAGAGAAATGGTGGTGCATCTTCTTCAGGAGGAACTTCAAAAGAAGTTGTCTTCTACTCAAATGCTGGAAGAGGTAGAGGCAGAGGTAGAGGAGGCCGATTTGGAGGCCGTGGTAGAAATTAGAATATGCAGCAAACTCAAGAAAACCAGTCCTATGGAGGAGGACGTGGTAACTCTAGAGGCAGGGGGAGCCAAAGAGGTCATGGTAGATGGCAAAGAGGCCAAAATGCAAACAGTAATGTTGAATGCTAATACTGTGGTAAAATGGGTCATATGGCTAAAGACTGCTATAAAAAGCAGAATGACATCATGAATGGAAAACTGCAACAAGGGAATTATGCATCTTCTAGTAGACAGGGTGATGACATAAATGAGCATTTGTTCATGGTGCAGCACATGAACAATTCTGTGACAAGTGCATAAGAAAGCAGTGATGTATGGTATGTTGACTCAGGTGCATCAAACCACATGACAGGTCATACAGAATGGATGGAGGATGCAAGGAAAATGGAAAACTAGGATTTGTGGAGACTGGTGATGATACTGCACATCCTATTGTGCAGATTGGAAAAATTCCCTTGTCTATGCAAGATGGGAAAAAGAAATACCTGTCCGATGTATTTCATGTCCTGAATATCACCAAGAATCTGGTTTCTGTTGGTCAAATGGTTGAGCAGGGCTTGTAGGTCAGATTAATCCTCATGGATGCTTTGTTGAGGATATGAAAAATAAAGGTCGCTTGATAGCAAAAGGAAAGAAGAAGGGCAGAATGTTTACGTTGGATGCAGACATGTCTGAAGTGAGTGTAGCAATGTTTGCACATGGGACCGGTGTAGTTGCAGATATTGATATCTGGCATAAACGCATTGGTCATGTTAATGTACAGCGACTTAAATCAATGCAGGCCCAAAATATTGTTGCAGGATTACCAAAATTCAAGGTTGCAGAAATGCATAAGGTATGTGAAGCCTGTCAGTTTGGAAAACAGGCAAGGAAACCATTTTCTAGACATATTCAAGAGAGTAAGAAGCCATTGGAATTAATCCACTCTGATGTGTGGACTACTAAAGCTGCATCTCTTGGAGGCTATCATTATTTTGTCACTTTTATTGATGACTATAGCAGAAAAGTTTGGGTGTATTTTATGAAAAAGAAAAGTGAAGTTTTTGGGCATTTCAAAACTCTTAAAGCTATGGTTGAAAAAGAAACAGGCCTGCAAATAAAATGCCTAAGGTCAGATGGAGGGGGAGAGTACCTCTCAAATGAGTTTGCAAGGTTCTTGTAGGAGCATGGCATAAAGCAGCAATATTCATGCAGTCATACCCCACAGCAAAATGGAATTGTAGAAAGAAAAAACAGGCATATTGGAGAGGTATCTTGTGCCATGCTCAATGAAAAAGACTTGCCAGATTTTTATTGGGCTGAAGCAGTTGCTACAGCAGTCTATATAATGAACAGGACTCCCACTGCAGCAATACATGGGATGACTGTACATGTGCCAGATGAGTTGAGATCCAAGTTGGATCCAAAAGCTGAGAAGTCCATCTTTATTGGTTACTCTCTGCAGCAAAAAGGGTATAGATGCTATAACCCTTCTACTCGTAAGTTTACAGTGAGCAGAGATGTTGTTTTTGATGAGATGAGTAGCTGGTATAAACCAGTAAATGTGATTGATAATGTAGATGCACAAAATGGTAATGTTGCACAGAATTCTCAGCAGCAGTCACAAGATATTAGTGGACCTGGAGCGTCCTCTAGCAGTGGTTCACATTCTTCGCCATGGATAGGCAGATTGAGATCAGGAGAATCTTCTGAAGGCAGCGCAAATAGTGGTATGCAGGTATCACGAGAAGGAAAAGAGAAGGTAGATCAGCCCATGTTTGATGTGAATGCAGGTCACTCTTATGTGGATGGTGAATCCAGTGGCTCAGAATAGAGCATTGATGATGAGTTGGGTATTCCTTCTATTGTTACACCTAGAGTAAGGAAGACCAGGGATGTTTTGAGAGCACCTGGGAGTGAACCTACTTTGCGCAGGTCTACGAGAGCTAGGTATCCTGTGGATAGGCTGAAATATGATGGATTTACAGCCATTCACTATGCATATATGGTCAAAGTGATTCATGAACCAGAACCCACTTCTTTTGAGCAAGCCATGGGAAAAGAAAAATGGGAGAAAGCCATGGATGAAGAAATGGATGCCTTGGAAGCAAATGCTACATGGGAATTGGTACCTTTGCCTAAAGGTAAGAATGCAATTGACTGTAAGTGGGTTTATAAGGTGAAGCACAATGCAGATGGTTCTGTGAACAAATACAAGGCAAGATTAGTAGTCAAGGGGTATACACAAATATATGGCATTGACTATGAAGAAACATTCAGTCCGGTTGCAAGGATGGCAACTGTAAGAGCAGTCATTGCTATGGCTGCATCAAAGGAATGGTCTTTACATCAGATGGATGTAAATAATGCCTTCTTGCATGGTGACTTGCAAGAAGAGGTCTATATGAAGCAGCCACCAGGTTATGTGCATGATGTTTATCTTGAGTTTGTTTGCAGGTTGAAGAAAGCCTTGTATGGCTTGAAGCAAGCACCTAGAGCATGGTCTGACAAGATAGGACAATATCTTGTCACTATTGGCTTTCAGATTTCCAAGGCAGATTTCTCACTTTATGTGAGAAAAACAGAGAAATGTATTATGCTACTTGTCATTTATGTTGATGATTTGATTATGACAGGTGACAGTGATGAAGATATCCTTCATCTGAAAATGCTATTGAAGCAGAAGTTTGAGATGAAGGATTTGGGAGAGTTGTGTTATTTCTTGGGCATTGAGGTGATTAGATCACCAAGTGGGATACAGCTCTTGCAGAGGCAGTATGGATTGGACATGCTGTCCCTAAAAGAAGCAAAGGAGAGAGAGAGGACGAAGAGACAGGAGGAGGAGAAGGAAAAAGAAGAACTACAGAAAGCAAAGAAGGCATCGAAACAAGAAGCAAAAGAGAAGAAAAGGAGGGAAAAAGAAGAAAAAGCGAAAAAGAAGGAAGAGCAGAGAAAAGCGGAGGAGGAAAGGAAGAGAAAGGCGGATGAGGAAGAGGAAGAGCTATGAAGGAAGGAGGAAGAGGACCTGGCGGAAGCCACCCGTCGGTCCATCGAGCAACAGAGCCGAGCAGACGAACTAAGGAGCCTGAGCCCGCATAGAGAAGAGGGGCTAAGGTCTAGCATGCAGGTGCCAGAGTTTGTGCCACCTCCAGTCCTTGAGGGCAAGGGTAAGGCCCCGATTCATCCGATTCCTACCCTCCTGGTGTCTTCCGTTGAACCCACCACCATCACGCCTAGCATCCTGACCAGTGCAGACATGTCAAACTTCGTGGCGTGGATGCAGTATTTCATTAACAAAGAGATGGGCCAGGGACAGAGCACAGAAACCACGGCCACAGGACAGAAGAGGCCAGCCAGATGCAGAGTCCAAGCAAGAGCCCAAAAGGCAGAAAGTCGAAGCCTCAACCTCGCCCATCCACACAACGATAATGCCTTCGGCTAATTACGATGAATACATCATCGAGCTGCTCTCCCAATTGGAGAAAGCTAAGGAGGAACGGAAGATAGCCGTGGCTGAGTTGGCAGCAGCCGAGAAAGAATCAGTGGCCGCCTTCCAGCTCGATAAAACGAGAATGATAGCCTTGCAGCAGAGGGAGATTGCAGATCTCAGACAAGAAATATAGGCTAAGGATGAGAGGGAGGAGCACTGGAGGCAGCAGCTCGAAAACGAGACACGGGAGCTAGTAAAAATGCAAAGAGAGCACAAGCTTGTGATAGTGCAATACCAGGAGCTTGCTGTGAAATCTGCTCAGATTGATGCACTTGTGGTGGCTGAGCTGAATGCCAAGGACGAAGAGAGAAAACAAGGCATGAAGGAACATCAAGAGGAAATCGAGCACCTGACAGACCAGCTAACCTCTGAAAAAGAAGAGCAAGAGAGGCTAGTCAGGGAATTGGAAGACTATGAGCAGAACCTCATGATGCTAACCCTAAAGCAAGGAGAGAGCTGGGAAGTGATGATTAAAAGAGCAGAGGAGTGGGCTGCGCACAATGAAAAGAGGGTGAAGACACTGGCACGGTGCCTTTGTTGTGGCAGAGAAGGAGAAAATCATCGTAGAGAGCAAGGCAGAAGCAGCCCAAGTGGCCTTCAGCAATCAACAGAAAGCCTTCCTCAACACCATCCTGGACGCCACCCACGCAGCGCAAGGAGAGCCATTGGAGGTGACGCAGAGAAAGCTTGGCATGGCACGAAGGGCCTTACACGCTAGACTACAGATGCCACCCCTACATGCGGAGGTTAGGCTGAGCTTGGATGAGCAACGGAAATACCTATTGTTGGCCGGTCTAACCCCCCAGGAAATTGATGCCCTCGGATTCGAGGAAGAAGCAGTACACGCAGAACGACAGGGGGAGGAAGTAGAATTGGAAATCGATATGAATCGATTCAGGGAGGATGTAGTACCATAACCCCCCTCGCCGCAGTCTCAAGAGCCACTATAAGAGGACCCATCTGTGGAAAGAAAAGCCGCCTCTAGGGAAAGACGCAAAAGCTGGTGGAGGAAGCCAGGAAAAAGCTGAGAGCCAAACCAGCCGTGCTACCATCTGCACCTCTCCCACCGTTCCCTGATGATCTTCCCGCAGGATTCCACACAGAACTGGTGTTGTGGGAGATACAGGAACAAGGGAAGGATCCAATCACCTTTAGTTTCCTCCTACCCAACAGTCTGTGGAGGGTCCTGCCGCTCAAGGTGATGGACGAGGTAATCGCGGTCAATGGCCGGTTAGGGCAAAGATGGCTAGAAGAGTGAGAAAAGACCCCGACCTCTTGGGGCACAGAAGCAGCCGACTACTGGCAAAATAAAGTTTTTGAAGCCCCACACACTGTACAGGGCTACAAAAGCCAACCCCTGTGGAGGAGGCGAGTATGCAACATCGGCATGCTCGCCTGGATAGCATTTTGTAACACCCTGCCATTCGAGCGGAGCAACCCTACCTACATGGTGTACCCTCGAAGGGTAGGGGTGGATTTTGATGCCACCCTCCACGGGTGGTACGACTTCCCTATTATTTATAACTCCACTGTAGTATCCTTCAAACATGCCCTTCTCTTTATCCGAAAGCCTAGATGAGTCTATGACGTGCTTTCTTGCAGATTTCTCCTCATGTCCTGACCCCGCTTTTGTAACAACTTGTAATTATCTTAGGTTACTTAGGCTACTCCTTAAGCAGGACCCGACTCCACAAGAGCGCGGTCTACCTCCCCTATTCTTTGATCCTAACACTATAGACAACTGCGCCATGGCTCGTCTTATGATGAGGGCTAGTCTCCTTTCCTCTTTTTTCCTAGCCCTCCTAGAAGATATGAACGACAGCCAATTCACTAGGTGCAATCACCCTTTCCTCTCCACCACTTCTCTTCATGTCCGCACGAATCTGAAAGATTACATGCAAAGTCGCTAGTTTTTGAGAAAATCTATCCGACCCCCTTCCCCTCCTCATTCCGATGAAGACAATTAGGCCTATTTATCATTTCCAAAAAGAAGAAGAAGAAGAAGAAGAAGAAGAGAAAAAGAAAAAACAGAAATGCACCATAGTCATCACTGCACCTAGGGTTTTCCCTAGCCCCCTCCCCACTTCACACTTAGGGCACATCAAGGGTAGGACTTCCAGACCTGTCATCCTAAGACTTGCACCACACCTTGAATGACACACAAACTGGGTTCTCGAGTGTGGGACGTTACCAAGGGCTTGCCCAAGGTTAGACCCATCTCCCAGTTCCACTGCCATGGGCACCACACACTACACGGAGAGGTAGACACACCCCTTAGGGAGTGCACAACTTTTTTTGCAGGTTATGTTCGAGTTTCAAGAAATGGCTACTCCGCTTAAGAGGATCACCCACGGCATCCTTTAATGACCAAAACTGTTTTCCATGTGCCGGCATCTAGCCATCTGCCTGCTGATGGCTACCATGATTGAACCTAGTCAAGATAGATTTGCCATTGGCATAGATCTTGGAACCTCATCTTCCAAAGATGCATGCCCAATGCCTCAAGATCTACGGATCGCTTACTGATTCCACAAGCCTAAAGAATTTCAATGCAGAGTTGAAGATCTTCAATGCCGTATTGAAGACCTTCAACTCAAAGACAAAGATCTTTAACTCAAAGACAAAGACCTTCAAATCAATGACATAGATTTTCAATACGAAGACGAACCATATCTTTGTCAAGACAGAGTTCGGGGGGGGGGGGGGGGGGGGGGGGGAGGGGGGCTTCTCCAGAATAAATCCCTCCAATACCATCCTCCTAAGGGATTACTTATTGCTTCAAGGAATTTCTGATGCTCAAGGGACGAACGGCTACATAACGGATGCCACAACTATGTGAAAGATGCCGAGCATCTTCACGAAGCCTAAAGCACGCCGGAACCTCTCCTGGTCATCGTCACTAAACTCCATCAACTCTCATTCACACAACCACCATGGAAGAGGTGTCATCCACCCACCAGTTCCGCTTCACAGCAGACCTAACTAGCCACTACTCCCCATCGTAGTGCCATGGGACTGGCACTTGGCTAGGAGGGGGGTAATGTTACCGTGTTTCCGGCAACATAGAGGAGCAGAAAATGGAAAAAAGGAAATAGCAAAAAAGGTGCCTTGACTGGTAACCAGACCCTGAAAATTTTAAATGTTCGGGCACAACCCTCACAAAGTATCAGTGTCACCCCAAGGCAACAAAAGAGTAAAAGGCGCACCATTAAAAATGGAAGCGCTCCCGAATCCTTGTAAAAGAGCTCCAGGCTCGCTCCTGTGCAAATTGTACGCATTCGTTGGGAATAGGATGAAATTGGAGTGGTGGGAAATGGGAAAAAGAGCACCAGGCTCGCTCCTGTAAAAGGCAACAAAAGAGTAAAAGGCGCACCATTAAAAATGGAAGCGCTCCCGAATCCTTGTAAAAGAGCGCCAGGCTCACTCCTGTGCAAATTGTACGCATTCATTGTGAATAGGATGAAATTGGAGTGGTGGGAAATAGGAAAAAGGGCCTAGGCCGACCATGTGAAAAAGGGAAAAAGGGGATGACCGCCCAAAAGGGATTTAGGGTTTTGTATATAAAGTTGAAAAGTGAATGAGAAGCTCATTCTTTGGTGTGTGGCAAAAAGAGTCTTCTTCTTCCTTTCTTCTTCTCTCCTTCTTGCTTGTGTGTGCTCTTGAGAGAGGGAATGTGAGAGTGTGAGGGAGTGAGTGTATGTGGGAGTGAGGGATCAAGAGGGTGAAGCTCTTCACCATCTCCTCTTCTCTTCTTCTCTTCTCTTCTCTTGTGCGCGCGGCTATGGAGGATGGAGCTTGGAGATGGAGGAGGCTTGAGGATGCTTGAACTAGCATCAAGAATCGTGGAGCTACCGGAGTGCAAGAGAGAGGAGGGTACTCGATCAAGCATCAAGGTAAGCTCACTACACTCGTAGGATCGACGACGCGTCGGCTAGGTGAGAGATAGCCATTAGAGCTCGCTTGGAACGCTTGAACCAATAAGCGGTCCGTGGGTCTTGGCAATTGAGCGAAAGCTCCCACATCTGCCATGTTGATAAGTTTCAATTAACCAGCAAAAGAGTTGTATTTTAGTGTGTCAAGAGACACAAGTGCAAGGTAATGTGAAGACACACTTTGTAGTATCAAGAGATACTATGTCTGGTCTTGACCTTGAATCTTCTTCCTGCTTGACGGTGATTCTTGATGCTTGTCTTTTCCTTCAACTTGAGCCCCCTCCTTGCTGGTAAATGACTTGAATTTAGCAGCAAATCTGAGTAATGCTACTTCGCTTTGTCAAATGGATTTGAGAATGGAGTGAAGAGGGAAGCTTGCATGTTAATGGCTTATGGTGTTATTAGGGTTTGCAAAAACATGTGATTATTATTTTTTAAATTGTAGGAGATTGTATAAGCAATCATTTGGGACAAAAATTGTTGGGGAGCTAGCCTATGAGGTAAGCTTCAAAAGCCCTATAGCAGCAGGATAGATTGCGCCGCGTGGAGGAAGATCTCATCATACATACATGGATTGGCATGGTTCAAGGCAGTGACCATGAAATCTAGAAATACAGAAGTATAGAGTGCTCAATGTCGTGAGCTGTTATGGCAGGAGATTTTACCTAAAGTAGAGAAAAATATCTCAAGAATAAATTGTGTGGAGATATTGCTTTTTTTGGGAGAGCCAAGGTCTTCAAGTCAAGTCGGTGCTGTTGTCCACATACACAATTATGGTAGCGACTCTGAAAAGAGACAATGCTGAAGCAATAGTTGCCCAATGTCAATGATTGAGGTGCTAGGGAGGAGCTCTAGAAGTAGAAAAACAATTCTCCAGAAAGAAGTTCAGAGAGATTTGGCCTGCGGAGAGAGATATGAAAGCTTCAAGCTGACAGGGTGCTGCTGACTATGGTTTTCATGGAAGCTTCATTGAAGGTAGAGATGCAAATGAGGTTGGAGATGGGGTCCAGCACTCAAATCGAGCTGAGAAGAGATGGAGAGGAACTAAGCCATGCCCGATTGGGCTCTGATACCATGTGAAAAGTGCAGATCTAGACCATGGTAGGAGTTATGGAGGATGGAAGATGAAGGCTAGATTCATGTTGACATAAACAATATAGAGCAACTATTACACAAGTGAATTAGGTTCCAAGATGGAAGCTTGGACTCATAAACACAATCTTGTGTAGGACACTGACAATGACAAATATACTAAGTGAAAGTACAAAGCATCATGATATTGCATTCATTCCATATGAAAGGGATTCAGGACATCTCTTCTTAGAGCATACATCGTTTATCATTTCTGAACAAATATTCAAGGCTATGCTAAGAAACTAAAGGAAGTATTTCGTAAATTACAAACTTATATTCCCATTCTAGTTGCTACTCAACTCCAATACCTTTTGCATGGGCTAAACTTTAATATCCAGGTGCAATTGAGCAGTATTACTATTGTCAATATTGATATGGCTATTACATGAGCAGAGGAGGTAGAGTCATGATTACAAGTGGACTATACTACTAGGGTAAATTGGAATCCGAGTCTAGAAATACTTTGGCCTCCGGTAATACTGATAATGACCCTTTAAGCGAAAAAGATATTGAAGATTTCTATAATAAAGGGAGACACTCTAGACTAACGCAAGTAATAATTGGACTCTCAATTAAAGAGGGAGATCATGGATATATCGAATTGAAATAGAGAATAGTCTTTATGGCAGAGAAATACAAAATACTAAAGTCCACGTGTGTTTGCTAATGTGAAATGCATTTCGGACTTTAGGGTTATCAGGTTCACAAGGCTTCCTAGCTATCAAGTATTGCTAGATAGGCCATGGATCTTACAAGCAAACTATCAAGTTGATATACCCACTAGTTGGTTGATCTTTGGTAGAGGTGCCAGATGTGTAGTAGTAGATGCCTACCCTAAATCTCATCAAAGTGAGAGAGTTCTTTATCCTCTATAGAGTTGATCCATTTGCTAGTGAGATGTCATTAAGTGATGAATCCAAAGAGAGGTCCACTATAGAGGATATCTATTAGGTAACTTTGAATGAACCGATAGACGCTCAGGATAGGATAAGAGACGCAGAGGTAATTGAGTTGCATCTTGGAACATGAATGATTCACAGACAATTAAATTAGGGTCCATGCTCAGTTTGGAAGAAAGGGAGGACTATGTGTCCTTGATTTAGGAATTCCATGACATCCTTGCTTGGAGTTATGATGAGCTCAGAGATATTCCTCCCAGCTTGGCTTTTCATACTATTCTCCCAAAGGAGGGTAGCAATCCTATGCATCAAAAAGGCATATGCCTTTTGAACTAAGGGATGGGCTATTTGAGGAATTGACAAAATTACAAAAAGTTGGCCTGATATTTTTGGTACAACACACAGAGCGGTGTTCACCAGTCGTTATCAGGAAGAAGATAAATAATCAAATTCGGCTTTACATAGAATTTAGAGAGCTTAATAAGTAGAAATTTAAGGATTACTATCTGCTACCATTCACATTGATCAGATTTTAGATCAATTAACAAGTAAGAAAATCTATTCATTTATGGATTGCTTTGCTAGATATAACCAAATGGCTATTGGAGAGAAATATAAGTTGAAAACAACATTTATCACTATCTTTGGTACCTTTGTGCATCACGTGATGGCCTTTGGGTTATGCAATACACCTGGTTCTTGGCAATGAACAACTGATAAGATTTTTGATGACATCTCCCCAGAGGAATTAAATTTTTTCATCAATGATTTAGGGGCATCCACCATAAGGGATAGACAATTGATCATTTTAAGGAAATGTTTTGAGCGTTGCAAACAATTCTGCATTGCTCTTAATCCAAGAAAGTGCATCTTTGGAGTGTCCTATGGATTACTATTGGGCCATGTGGTTAGTTCAGCTGGTATTATGACATATCCTGAAAAGATAAAGGTTATTGTCGCTATGAGTCCACCATATACTCCTAAAGAAGTGCATAGCTTTCATTCACATCAGTGGGGTATTATTGAAGATTTATCAGTGCACTAGTGGAAAGAACATTGCCATTGACAAACTTGTTATCTTTTAATTGTTTTTTTAATTGGAGTGAAGCATGTTAGGTGTCTTTTGAGGATGTGAAGCAAGAACTAGGGAAAGCGCCAATCCTAAAAGTACCCAAAAGGAGTGAGGTCTTCTATATATTTTTAGTAGCAACAATGCATAGTATTAGCTGTTATTCAGCCCAAATTTGGAAGAGAAATGGTATCATCCAATTTCATTTGCTAGACATAAATTGGAGACTATACTTATTTGGAGAAATTATACCTTGGATAGGTTTTCGTGACAAAGAAATTTAGGCACTATATTCTCTATGATGAGAAGGTGGTATTTTTTACGAAGATAGAAGGACTTAGATTGTTGATGAACAAGTTGCAACTGCCTAATCGTTTAGCAAAGTGGTTAATCAATTTACAGCATTTTGATTATGAGATTAAGAGTAAGTCATCAAAGCTATAGGGCATTGTGGAATGTCTTGTGGATTTTGGGAAGCCAAAGGAAATTCTAGCTAAAGAAAGTGATATCGAAGGTTTCTTCAAAATTGATACAGCTTCCATCCCTTCCTGGTATGCAAGTATAACGCATTATCTATCTAAAAAAGAGATTGGGACGGCTCTATCAAAGTTAGAGAAGAGGAAGATTAAGTAGCAAAGCACTATGATTTTTTATTAGAGTGGGTGTCTTGTATCAAAAAGGTGTGGATGAGATTTATTGTCAATGTGTAGTGTGTGATGAGGTACCATTTGTTATTGAGGAATGCCATGATTCAGCATGTGGGGAACATTTTGCTAGACAGCTTACTGCCTAGAAAGCTCTATGTGCTAGATATTGGTGGCCATCGATTTTCTAGGATGCTTTCAATTATATTAAGCATTGTGATATCTATCAAAGACAAGATGCCAGGGAGAATCGTAAGTGGCCGGTGAATCCTATTTTAGTTATATTACCCTTTGAAAAATAGGGTGTTGATTTTGTTAGACCAATACACCTTTCGTTGACTACACGAAAGTGTTATATCATCATAGCAATGGACTACTTTTCAAAGTGGTCTAAAGCTCGAGCAACGATGAAGGATAATGCTAAGGAGATAACCAATTTTACTATGGAGCAAATTGTTTGCTGTTTTGGTCCACTTAAGGAGTTAGTGTCTTACCGAGGGACACACTTTTTGAATAAGGTTATAGTAGCCTTGATGGAAGTTTTGAAGATTAAACACAAGAAAACCATCCCATATAATCCCACAAGAAAATGGTCAAGTTGAGAGTACGAATAATTAGCTTGTAAGGATCTTATAAGATAGTGTCTGAAAGTAAGTGAGATTGGGATAAGAAATTGTATGTGGCAGTTTGGGCTTACAATATGACATTTAAGAGAGCTAGATACCACACCTGGTTTAAGTTGGTATATGGGGAAGAGTGTGTCTTACCATTGAAAATAGAGCTACCCCTGTGCGATTTTCTCTCAATCATCTGTTGGGTGAGGCAAAAGCATTGTAGGAAAGATTTATTTCTCTTGCGCATCTTGATGAAATTCGATCACAAGCTCTATTACATCAAGGGGTAGGGAAAAAGAGAATGAAAGTGCTTCATGAGCTTTGGACTAAGAAATACAAATTTGTGAAGGGTCAGTTTTGTTGGTGCTGTACTATGATGCTCGTCTCATGAGCTGTTTCCTAGTAAACTAGAACTCAAATGGGATGCTCCATATAAAATTGTCTGTATAGGAAAGAATGGCTCTACAGCCGTTTAAATAGACTTGCAGGGGGTAGCCCACTTTACAAATAGCATGATTTTGCTTTTGCATTTGTGTTTGTCCAAATATAAAGTAAGGTGTTTGGGCATCCAAAAGTCAGGCTATGCCCAAATACAAATATCAAATGATGAAGTATTTAGTTGGGTGCCTATATGCATACAAGATAATAAATGTTTTGTCAAGTGCTTTAATAAATAAGAACGCTTAAATAAATATTGGCACCATGCCTTTAGTGATAAGGCGCACACCCATTGAAAATAGTAATTCTTCTAGGCATTTGGATTCATGCTATCGCCCAGTGCTACCCAACGCCATCGCTGCCCGCTCTACACATCAACTGAGGCATTCACAATTGTTAGAAAATAATTAGATAAACCCAACAAAAGTGAATACCTAGCAGTCTTCAGCTACCAAATAATTAAATAGGTTGAAAACTCTATCCTAACCTTAATTTAATTTGTGTGTGTGCAATCTAAACTCGTAAACATCCATTAATTTAATATGTATTTTATGAAATCACCCGCTATGGAATCACCCACGTGCACATTAAATTAATCTGACGCTCGAAAAGGACAGGTGTCCTCGTTAGCTTCTCGCACAAGGAATCCACCTTGTGTAGGAGGCCCGACAAATAAATAAAATCATGGAATCCACTGTGGAATATGCCTCTTGGCATCATACCCCCAAGGTGGGATAGTAATTGTCCTCGATTGCCATTAGCTCAATGTGAAGCGAGTAGTGAGGGGTAAGCACTTAGGTCACAGGTGTGCATCCATTGGGCCTCTTCAACATGATGATTTTTAAACTTAACCAAATATCTAGAATATCTACAGCCAGTTCTAGTGGTCATAAAGTCAGCGTCTAGAATAGTTTTAGGTTCAAGGATTTCAACTTCTTCTTCAAACAAAGGAGGGTTTTCATAGATAGGGTGGACATGTAATTTGCCTCTAAAAGGTCGTAACGAACTAATATGAAAAGTATTATGGATCTTCCAATGTTGGGGTAGTTCTAATTTAAATGCATTGTCATTGATCTTGTGAATTATTTTGAAAGGTTCATAAAACCTAGGTGCTAATTTAACAACAGGGTGTGTCTCAACACTTTTCAATCTTCTCTTTTTAATGTGTAACCAAACATAATCACCAACATTGAAACTCATGGCTTGTCTTTTCTTATTAGCTTGTTTAGTGTATGATTGCTAGGCTTTCACAATCATATCTTTAACTTGAGAAAAAATAGTAGCATGCATATTGGCAATATCATCAATAGCTTTAACTTTATTCGACAATGATGTGACAGGTGTAGGCAATCTATGTCCATAAATGATTTCAAAATGTGCTTTATGAGTAGTTGTGTGTGGTATATTATTGTATGCAAATTGAAGTAGATACAAATGCGTGTCCCATATTTGTCATTTTGAAATTGTGTATGCATGCAAAAGATCTAGAATTGTACTACTAGTAGCTTCTGTTTGCCCATTGGTTTCAGGATGGAATGCAAATGAGAAATCAATCTTAGTACCCAAATTAGCAAACAAAGTAGTCTAAAAATTATTGCAAAATCTAGAATCACAATAAAAAATAATAACTTTTGGCATACCATGTTTAGTGAAAACAGTCTTTAAAAATAATTGTGCAGCTTGAGATGCAATTAATGTTTTCTTTCATGGTAGAAAATATGCTTGTTTACTAAATCGATCTACTATAGTCCAAATCATATCATGATTAGCTTGTGTATTAGGCAAACTAGCTATAAAATCCATTGAAATATGTTTCCATAGAAGATCAGGATTGGTAAAAGCATTAACAAACCATATTTCTTACCATGGTGTCACTTGACTCTTTAGAAAATTAAACACTTAGAAATAAAGTAAAAAACATTAGATTCCATTTGCGGCCAATAAAAATCTTCAATCAATGTTCTTAAAGTGAAAATAATGCCTCTATGACCTTGATACGGAGGACAATGAATTTCGTGCAACACAAATGATCTAAATTGAATAATGACATATAATTTTTTCTCATAAAACATAAATCCATCAGAATAAGACAAAGAATCAATTGGAATCCAGTTATTAGCAACTAATTTGTTTCAATCAGCTTGAAAATCGAGGTCACGGTCACATGTATCCTTCATAGGAGTAAGAGAATCAAAGGATAGAACGGAAATATTATGGATACTTGGTCTCCTACTCAATGCATCGGCAACAACGTTTTCTCTTCCTAGTTGATATTGGATAAGTGGATGAAAAATTTGAATGAAATCAAGCCATTTAATATGACGGTTAGAAATTTGTGTGGCTGACTAAGGAGATGTTTGATACTTTGCTGGTAAGCTTTAATCATAAATTCAGATCCCATTAGATAGTGTTTTCATTGACATAAAACTTGTACTATAGCTAACAATTCTTTATCATAGGTGGAATACTTCAATTCAGAGGGTTTAAGTTTGCAATTAGAATTAGTTATGGGATGTGAATCTTGCATGAGGACAATCCTATTCCTGATCTACTAGCATCAGTGATGACTACTAGAAAGAATGGTCGATTAAAATTAGGTAATTGCAAGACAAGTGCATGTGTTAAATCATGTTTCAACAAATCAAAATACTTTTGCTGGTTGTTGTCAGACCATCGATACACAACACCTTTCTTTAATAATTTCGTCAAAGGCAATGCAAGAGCAATGAAAAATTTCTCACAAATTTTCTGTAAAAGCTAGCAAGGGCTAAGGAAGAACGTAACTCATGCATATTTTTAGGGATTGGCCAATTCAAAATTGCCTCTATCTTTTTAGGATCAACACGAATATCATTAGTGTAAGAAGTTGGGAATAGCAAATAAGTGTTAATAATATTGATATTATGCCATGTCACACTGACATTGGTATAAAAGGAGAGAAGATGTAAATTTTCACATCTTTTTGACACATTAATACAATTACAGTCTTTCTCTCCCTTCTTGCTCACAGCTTCTATGGCTTCCTCTTCTTTCTTGTCTTTCTCTATCTAAATCTAGTCTTTCTCTCTCCTCGTCACTCTTATTCTCTCTCTTCCTGCAGTATTTCTCTCTCCTTTGCAGTCTTCTCTCTCCTCTTTCTCTCTCCCTGGTTCTCTCTCTGACAAGTGGTATCAGAGCTTGAGTCTTTGATCCATTATTTTCTTCCATTTTCAGTCCCATTTTCCTATTTCAAAACCAATTTCAGACAAAAATGATACAAGACAGTGACTAGTGGAGTGCTGCAGGACATCTACAGTTAGCAAGAGACTACATCTGGAGATATCCAAGGTCAGATATGGCGGGTAAAGGCTTAAATGGCTAGACGTCATCAAATTTCATGCAAAAATGGAGGTAACTAGGGTAAAGGATGGTTAACCGGGCTTAGTTAGAGACTAAACTATAGTTACTTTTCAAAAGAGAGCTTCTCTTCTCTCTCCTTCAAGCTTTTGGCTGAAGCTTTCATGGTGGCTGTCAAGAATGTCCTCAAATATATCTCTCTGTTGAACATTTCTCTCTGTCAAAGCATGGGGCAAAGGATCCTTACAGCATGAGCTTCAGGAGGAGTACCATGGTTGAGGTGTGTTGCTGATTACCAACCAGGAACAGCCCGAAAAATGCGCCAAAATTTGCGCTGAATTCCCTACTCTCTCCTCCCTGCTCAGCTTGCTCCACATCCTCAGCCATTGATCTCAGCTCTTAAAGGATTCATCAAGCACTTGTTGGCAATAATCTTCAGCCTCTGAAGCATTCTGATCAGTCATTCTCTTGCTCAAACCCTAATGCACAGCAGGGCAACCATAGCCACAGACATGGAAGCTCAAATTTCTCAAAAATTTGGACCTTCCCAACCTCCAAAGCTTCTCTAAAGCTAAGTATAAGCTGGATAGACTCCAAGATTGAAGACATTGAAGAGATTTCAGCCCGTGCATGACATTGGAGCTCAAATAGAAGGATTATTTTGGGGCTTTTCATCAAGGAGCTTGAATCTTTGAGGTTCAAGTGTTCAAGCAAGGTTGGAGCATTGATTCTTCAAGGATTTCATCATATTGAAGTTTGTATGGACTGCTTTTATGGAGATTTCAAGCTTTATGATGGATTTATGATGGATTATGAAGAACTTTTGCATCAACGGGGTTGAAGCTGACATCCATCATATTCTTCAAGCTTAATGGAGGTATTTCCCTTTTACTAATCTCTAAAATCTCTCAATAATCCTATTGCTAATGGCTTTTCCACTTGTTGATGGGAGGTTATTGATCAATTAATTCACTGGATTGATCAATAGATCAGAGATTAGTGTTAATTTTCCTCAATTTCAGCCTATTTCATTGAATTCCATTTTGATTCAAACCATTACTCATCATAGGTATTATTTGATCAGCTTGATGCATAACCTTGATTTGTTTTGTTGAATTTCTCTCACCCAAGCTGAAATATTGTAAAAGGGTAAGTACTAGCAATCAGTGAGTCACTGAATTGCATAGGTAAGATCCTTCTCCCATCTCAATTTTTCTAATCCCAATCAATTGCATCTCATGAAAGGCTGAATGAATATTTCTGAATTGCATATCATGCTGATTGCTTCGCACACTAGCCTCTACCATGTTGATATTCCCACCGAGGAAAAAGGTGGATGCCGGGGGAGATAGTGGGACAAAAGAGAGGTGACCCTCCCTCACTATCAAAGATCCCGAAGGGGTGCAACCAACCGACCCGGGGAGAACTTTGCCCACCTCCCGATGATTCGGAGTCCGTGTAGGGAGCCTGTCATGCTGTTTTATCCCTCACACAGGTATAGTGAGTGGAGGATTGAAGATTGAAGACTTTCCAAGGACTCAAGTACCTACAGGACCAAAACAGGGAATTTACAGGTCACTTACAGGGTATTTACAGGTGGTTATAGGTATATGCTTCATTGCTGAAGCACAGGTGCAGGTACTACAGGGTAGCCTCAGGTCCTATATACCCTTTTTCAGGGTTTGGTAGCCATTTGGGGTTACTATCTTGCATTACAGGGTCAAAACATGGCACTTACAGGTCTAGAGAGGTTGCAGGATTGGACAGTTCAGACTCTGAAATCTAGCTACAGAATTTTCTATCCTAAACCTGTTATAGCGTGCTATAGCTCATCTCGAAGAGGGCATTGTTAGCTTCGATTCACACAAAAAAGTTCTGAAATCGGAGCTTCCTAGCCAAAGTTATAGCCGTTTTACTGACAGGGGATACTGTAGGACTGCACTAATATGGCAGGACATAAAGGCAAAAATAAGGTTCAGGAGGATTATGCTCAGCAAATCAGGGATTCCATGATGGATAGCACACTTCAAGAGAACCCTGAAGAGCTTCAAAAACAAGGAGAAATAAGTATACTCACTGATACTTTGTGTGCCCATGAACAAAGACATAGGGAACGACATGAGGCCATCTTGTCAAGAATGGAGCAGATGGTTCAATCTACTAATCAGACCAAGGCTTCTATTGATACGTTGGTAGAATCCAACGACCAACTCATGGCACAAATATCTAAATTCATACAATTGCAAATGGCATCAAAAGAAGTTAATGAAAAGGCTTGTTCAAACAGTGGCCCTTCAGTCCCACTTCAGCCATCTAACAAAAATGGTCATGGAAATGGGATTATTGGAAGAAGAGGCATTCCAAATAGTCAGTATGAAGTAGGAGAAGCTTCACAAAGGCATGATGACTATTTGGGCAGTTTGAATGGGGCCAATACTCAAGTTTTTGGACTGCATACTCAAAATTCCAGGGGTACTTTACCAACAGGAAGATTACATAGTAATTCTCAGTCACCTGTTGGAAGATTTCAGTCTCAATTTGGAGGTTCTGTACTTGGAAATCCTGATCAGCCAATTTTGGGACAGCAACCCTTTCATGAAAGAGAATTCAAGGACAAAATTGTTTTAGCCAAATTTAATGGCCAGTCATCTTCACCATCAGAATTAGAGGAATGGACCTCTAAGATGGAGTCTTACTTTGATATATACCCTAAAACTGATGATATGAAGATTCACTTTGCTTCCTTGCATCTAGAAAGATTTGCCCATACTTGGTGGAGGTATATCAAGAAAGAGAATGTACTTATTGAGAATTGGGAAGCTTTCAAGTCACTTATGGCTGGAGTCTTTGTTTCGCCTCTTGAAAAAGAGAAGCTAGCACGGAGATGGTATGGTTTGGAACAAAGGGGCCTAAGTGTAAGAGAATATACAAACCAATTCCTCAACTTGACCATGTATGTGGAAAGCATCAGTGATGAGGCCAAGCTTCACAAGTTTATGTATGGTTTAGAGCCATCTTTGTCAGCTGATGTTATGGCGCAAAATCCTACTTTACTTTTCAAGGCTATTGAGCTTGCGGAGCGCTATGGAAGAAAGTATAGGAAAGAGTCTTCATTTCAGCCAAGTTATGGACATCCAAGGACTGTTTTAAAGCAGGGACAAGTTGGTAACATTTATGGCAGCAATCATATGCCTAGTGGGAGCTTACGGGTACCAACTTATCCTCCATTCAATGCTTCTAGATTTCAAAGTAATTTCAGGACAGCAAACAGTCCAAAGGTTGAATTTAAGCAGGGTGACAACAAGCCTAAGTCCACTTCAGCTAATACAAATCCCAAATCTATTCCCATGGATCTTTACAAGGAAAGGAAGGACAAGGGCTTATGCTTCAAGTGTGGAGAAAAGTATACTCCTGATCATGCTTCAAAGTGTGTATACAAAAATGTCAAGCCAAAGCTTCAGAGTATGCTAGTTTTTGAGGACTTTGAAGATGACATAGATGAAGCTAATGCAGTGGCAATCAATGCTGAAAATGAAGATTTTGAGGATGACGGTGGACAGGAGTACTTTTATGATCCAGCCGACTCTTTTCCTTTTGATCCAGGCGGAGATGTTCCGTTTGATCCTGGTAGATCTTGTGATGAGTTGCTTGCTGCCACTAATTGTTCTATCTCTATGGATGCTTGGATGGGATCTAAGAGCCCTAATACACTTCGTATGAAGGGAAGCATATGTGGAAAGCCAGTGTTCATCCTGATAGATAGTGGCAGTACTCACAGTTTTATCAGTAAGTCCATTATGGACAAGTTAAATTGTGTTCCCACAGACTTACATCAGCCCATTAGAGTACAAGTGGCTAATGGTGAAGAAGAAATCAGCACAGAGATTTGCCCACAGGTTTCTTTGCAGTTGGCTGAAAATTTTGAAGTCAAAGTAAACCTGATCACTTTGGAAATGGGGCCTATAGATATTGTACTTGGTTGTGATTGGTTGATGACATTAGGCAGGATCACTATGGATTTCTCATAGTTATATATGGAGTTTATCTCCAATGGATAGCTTATCCATTTATAGGGAATTCCTAGTAGATATGATTTTCAGCTTATCACCATTCAACAACTCAAGAGAGAGTACAAGAAGCGCTCACAAATATTTGTTTTGCATTTGAACAAGGAAACACAGGATCAGCCCAATAATTCAGTAAACCATCCAGCCTTGACAGCTCTTCTTGAGGAGTATAGAGATTTATTTGAAGTACCTACTTCATTGCCTCCTAAGAGAGCGGTGGATCACCCCATTGATTTGGAGCCCAACTCAAAGACAATCAATAAGCCACCTTATAGACTATCAAAATGTGAACGAGAGAAAGTAGCCAAGCAAATCAAAGAGCTTCTTGAAATGGGATTCATTGAACCAAGTTCTTCACCTTATGCATCTCTAGTCCTGTTAGTCAAAAAGAAAGATGGATCTTTCAGAATGTGCATTGACTACAGGGATCTCAATAAGATAACAGTGAAGAACAGGTATCCTATACCCAAGATTGATGATTTGCTTGATGAGCTTAAGGGGGCTCGATTCTTCACGAAGATTGATTTGAGATCAGGGTATCATCAGATTCGTATGCGAGAGGGTGATGAAGTCAAGACTGCTTTTAGGACTGATCGTGGGCTATATCATTTCTTAGTGATGCCATTTGGGCTTACAAATGCTCCAGCTACCTTTCAAAGCCTGATGAATAAGATCTTGCAACCTTTCCTCTTTCAGGTTGTCTTGGTGTTCTTTGACGACACCTTGATCTATAACAAGACTTTACAGGATCATTTGTCACATATGAGGAAGGTTTTTGATGTGTTGAGACATCATAGGCTTTTTGTTAAGGAGAAGAAGTGCTCTTTCATGCAGACTGAAGTGGAATACTTGGGGCATATAGTCACTGAAAAAGGAATACAGGCTGATCCCAAGAAGGTGCAATGCATAAGAGATTGGCCAACGCCTACTACTACTACCTCTCTTAGAGGATTTCTTGGTCTATCTTCATTCTATCGCCGATTTATAAAGCATTATGCGGCAATTGCAGCTCCTTTGACTGACAGGTTGAAGAAAGAGGATTTCTTTTGGGATGCTCTTGCAGATAGCAGCTTCAACCAATTAAAGGAACTACTTACTTCTGCTCCTATCCTAGTATGCCCGGATTTCTCCAAAGAGTTTACTATACAGTGTGATGCTAGTGGCCGTGGCATTGGGGCTGTTTTGCTTCGAGAGCATGGAGTAATTGCATTTGAGAGCCGTAAGCTTACAGATAAGGAGATGGCCATGAATGTCTATGACCAGGAAATGTTGGCGATCCTGCATGCAATCAAGAAATGGCACCATTACTTATATGGTAGCCGATTCAGAGTACATAGTGATCATCGGGTACTCAAGTATTTCCTTACTCAGTCAAATCTCACTCCAAAGCAACGACGATGGGTAGCTACATTACAGAATTATGACTTTGACATCACTCATACAATGGGCAAAGATAACATAGTGGATGATTCTCTTTCTCGTATGTGGGCCTGCAAAGTGTCAGCCATGACAGAACTACATAATGATTGGATTGAAGAATTAAAGGAGGCCTATCTTTTAGATGAGGAATTCAGCCAAATCTTTCAGAAATTACAGCAAGGTCTTATGGAAGAAAACTCGCATTACCAGCTTACAAATGGTCTTATTTGGTGGAAAGGCAAGATTGTTATTCCCTCTACTTCTTCTTTCAAGCAGAAAATTATGGAGGAGTTACATTCTTCGCATTTAGCTGGACACTTGGGAGTTTTCAAGATTTATGACAGGATAAGCAAAAGCTTTTATTGGAAAGGACTGTGGAAAGATGTCAAGGACTTCGTTATGAAGTGTATGCCTTGTTAGAAAAATAAGGATAGCACCCATAAGCCAGGAGGTTTGTTACAGCCATTGCTTATTCCTACGGGTAAATGGATTCATATTACTATGGACTTTATCACTGGCTTATCTACTACTAAGAAGGGGTGGAATAGTATTCATGTGGTGGTTGACAGACTCACCAAAGCAGCCCATTTTATCCCAACAAAAATTCAGTTTACTGCTTCTCAAGTGGCCAACCAGTTTATGGAGCATATTTTTAGATGGTCTTGTTCAGTACATCCCAGAGGCTGTTATAGGTCAGCGCGAAAAGAAGCTTCGATCACATTCTATTGTGGAATATTTGATCAAATGGAGAGGTTTACCATCTGAAGAGGCTTCTTGGAGACCTGATTCTATATTGGATGAGTATCCATACTTGAGGGAGACATTGGTGGGCTGAAGCCTATTGCTTATGGAGCTAGTATTGATGCAGACTGGTTCAGGACAGCACGCTGTTTTAGAACAGTTTTTATTGTACCTAATTTTCAGAATTAAGCTATATATATGGGCTTAAAGTACTCTTCAAGAGCTTCGTTTTGATATATGGTACATCTCATTTGGATACTTCTATCAAAAGTTATGGCAGATTTGGTCCAGTAGGTACTGTTTATTCAGCAAGCTGTCTACTTTGTTCTGGGATTATTTGTTGAAGGCTTTCTGGCTCCATTTGCTTCTGAAGTAATTCAAATCATGTATATAGTTGGGCCTTACTTCCGTTCTTCAAATTCAGCTCTTGTAATGGTTATTCTTCATTCATTTCCCATTTGTAAAGCTGTAAAACAGAGTAGTACTCTGTTCTATCCATTTCCTCTCTAGTTGTTTCTAGGTTTGTTTTTGAGGACAAAAACTTTTGGGAAGGGATGGATTGTAAGAAGCTGGGAATAGCAAATAAGTGTTAATAATGTTGATATTATGCCATGTCACACTGACATTGGTATAAAAGGAGAGAAGATGTAATTTTTCACATCTTTTTGACACATTAATACAATTACAGTCTTTCTCTCCCTTCTTGCTCACAGCTTCTATGGCTTCCCCTTCTTTTTTATCTTTCTCTCCCTAAATCTAGTCTTTCTCTCTCCTCGTCACTCTTATTCTCTCTCTTCCTGCAGTCTTTCTCTCTCCTCTGCAGTCTTCTCTCTCCTCTTTCTCTCTCCTGGGTTCTCTCTCTGACAATTAGAAGAAACAATGTGACATAAGCATTCAATTTGGGTTTTACCATAATGATGCTCTGTCTGCTAGATGGTTAGTGACATATTTAAGTTTATCTTTTTTAGCATAGTTCTCTTCATGAAAATCGTCGTCAAGTTGACTAATGAAAGCAAGAAAAATTTTGCCATCATGTTGCCTACCATTAAAAGTGCGGAATTTAAAATTTCTTTTACTTATCTTGGCCTCTTTCCTAAATGGCAGTTTGTTTTATCCATTAAAAAAACTTATAAAGTTTTATGGTGCATGTTAATGTCCTCGGACTATGTCCCAACTCACGGTCTCTAAATATAAGTTCATTTTTTACAAATTAATGTGTATGTAGAACTTTTTTGTTAGTGTGTGCACTTGTGATGATGGATTTATTTTAGTATAAATTAAAAAGGTGTGTGACACAAGAAAGCATGTGGCACTACATGAACAACTGGTCTATTTCAATCAATTAGAATGTGTATTTAGCACGAATACATGTGAAAAGTGTGGTCAACTGGCTCCTTTTAGCAATTAGTTGTGATCTTTAGTGCACTCAATAATTGATGTGATGGGAAAAACTGCAACCACAACACAATCCAAAAAGCAATCCAGCTAGTTGGAAAATGGATATCATAAGAAAAAAATACCAAAACACCATGTCTAAAATTTTTCAATGTATCTCAGTGTTTTAGTTTTAGTTTAAAAAAAAAAAGTTAAATCAATAGGATGTGTATTAGTGGATTGTAATAATCGGAAACACGTTGTGTTGGGTTACATTTTGGTTCTCTTCGCTTGGGATTTGTATTTATTTTTATTTTTATTTTTATATTGTTTTTGCATGGTTATGTTTGATTTTTTATTTTTTATTCATTTTAATCAGTAAAATGTTGAGAAAATTGAACATGAAAATCCACTTTATTAATTTTTTTTTCAAGAATTTACTCATTTAAAATATTCATATATTTAAAATATTCCTATTCAAATAAATATTTTTCAATTTGTTTTGAAAGGTCTAAGCTCATGTCATTGTGCTTAATTGTGGAAGGAAATTTTTAGAAAATTTCTAATTTTTTTTCTAATTTTTATAATTTTATTTGGACCTTATTGAATTTTTATGAAATTTAATGTTGTTTTATGTTTTTTGATTTTGATTGGCAAATTTTTAGTTCATGGAAAATTATCAAATTTTTTGAAATTTTATAGAGCTTTTGTAATATTTTTCTCATTTAATTTAAAATTTTAATGGTTTTTAGAAAAATGCAAATGTTTTTAGGGGTTTTAAGGAATTTAAAAATATCAAGAATAGGGTACTTGCACGTGGATTGTGTTTTGACTATGTGTGAACAACTGCAAGCTCACAACCGCATTGAGAAGACTACACGCATGTTCTTGTGCATGAACGACCGCAGACACATCGCACACACTCACGAGCACGAACACACTGCGTGCGAAGAGGCGCTAGCACGAACATGCAGAAATTATCTAGCACAAACCCGCACAATGTATCCGGCACACAAGGCATTTGCGCAGTGGAGAGGGCATTCATGCGGGGGAGGGGTAAGGATAAGGGGGGGGGGGAGATAAAATAAATGGGGGAAAGTAAGGTGGGGAGAGATTGGCAAAAGAGGATGGAAAAAGGAAATGGAACATAATGAAGGACACTTACATGGAAAAAGAGGAAAGAAACGGGCATAGAAAGGCACACAACAATTAATTCTGAAAAACCCGTCAATCAGAACGAAATGCAAAAAGAAGAAAAATCATCCATAAGGTGAATTGGACAGGCCTATCATGTCAGAATGCAATTTAACAAGAATAGAACCCACTCATATGGAAAAAATATAAAATAAAACCTAAAAATAGAATTGAAAATTAAAAACAAAAAATCAAAAAGTCAAAATGGAATACAACAAGAAGGAAAAATGTGTTGAGTAACAAGTGGGATAGGGCTATTTAGTTGGAGCATGGTTTTGATGGAAATGGGGAGGTTCGCATGGAAAAAAAAGTAAAGAGACACTCGAAAATCTAAAAAAATTAATTCCCAACAATGTGTAAGTTGGAACAAGGGGCAACAAAAAGGAAAAATATTTGAGGAATGATGGATGACATGGCTCTCAAGTCAGAACGTGATTATATGGCAAAAAAGATGCATTCACATGGAAAAAGGGGAAAAACATGTACGAAAACACAAATAAAAAAATTAATAACAAAAAAACAGAGGGTCGTAAAGAGAGACAGGAAAAAGGAAACATGTCCAGCGGGTTGAATAGCTCAAGGGGATTTAAAAAGATTGGCATTCTAACAAGAAGCGAGTTCACATGAAAAATAAAAAAATTCAGTAAAACTAAACCCACAAACACACAAAAATAAATAATGGCCAATCCATGCATAAAAAAGATGAACTGTAAAAAGAAAAAGTGTTCAAGAAAAGTGAAAGATTAGGATTATCATATCAAATTGTAGTTGTGATGCAAAAGAGACGCATTTGCATGGAAACACGTCTTAATCATAATGGCTCAGAACAGAGGGTTGTAAAAAGGAAAATCGAAAAATTTAAAGGGACGAACATGGCTGCAAAGTGGGATATGGATTTCGGTGAATGTAGGATGCATTCACATGAAAAAGTGGCAAAACAAAGAATAAAGACAAATGGACAAGAAACGACCTCAGGGATGGGTTGGTGGCGAAGGGACCTCATTAGGGTAAAATTAAGACATGGTATACATGAATGATCAGATAGGGGCATTTCTATGAGGGTATGTAGAATAGACGCGCAAGGACGCGTCCCCACACTTAAGATCTTATTGAGGAGGGGGTACTAAGTAATAGGAACCTAGGACTCGATGACAAAATAGACGCTAATGTCCCCACACTTAAAACATGACCGACACTTGTAAGCAAAAGGGGTAGAGTTAGAAAAACTTGGCATGATTTGCAAATAGTCAAGGTGAATTGTCGTTGATACGTGATGGGTCGTAGTCATTGGTAGGAGGTACCATGATTCACCACATCACACTCATCTAGCATGGTAGGGACAAGCAACAACACCCAAGGAGGTAGTATTGTCGATGAAGCTCCAATTTGGGTGTTGATGATGAAGAATACAACACTCGTCTCAATAGTCGCTCATGTGAAGATAATAGATAAGGCACTTGCTC
Source organism: Lygodium microphyllum (assembly GCF_053477565.2). Classification (NCBI taxonomy): domain Eukaryota; kingdom Viridiplantae; phylum Streptophyta; class Polypodiopsida; order Schizaeales; family Lygodiaceae; genus Lygodium; species Lygodium microphyllum. The sequence goes on from NC_141159.1 coordinate 74,427,015, forward strand.
CATGACTCACATCAATCAAAGAGAATGATTGAAACCCATATCTCACACCCGGTTGAGAAATCAACAAGAGAGATGGTTCAGAAGGAGTATGTCAACGTGCATAGTTGATGGTGCATCAGTGCGTCCCAACCCATTTGGCATAGGTGCAAGAAGGAAGGCCAAGGAGCCTTATCGTGCATTGCACCAAGCAGAGTGAGGTGTGTAGTGATGATGGTGGAGGTCCATCCCATGTGTGCATAGGAAAATGAAAACATACCTTACTCTAATTGTTGTAACATCCCTCAAACCTCACCTCTCATGAAGAGAACACCAGACACACTCACTCCCTCCTCTATCTTACGCTCTATTGATAGATACACGAGGGCAACCCATTCCTAAACCCCATTGATGTAATCCTCACTGTGACTTGTGCAAAGGTTGTATGCCTTGTGCACAAATGATGGTGCAATAGTGCATTCCACCCTGTGTTGGCATAAGGTATGAGAAAGGCCAGGGAGCCTAATAGTGCAATGCATAGGAACAAATTTTGCTTTGTGCATTGAGAGGCCCACCCATGTGTGCAACACTCCGTTCACACATCTCACCTCTCATTTGAATATAAAGGTCAAGGACTGGTCACTCACCCCACCCTTTTATCTCACACTCATTTGATAAATATAGAGGGCAACCCATACTTACATCCCCATTCGGTTAGGATGAAAGCTCACATCACTCAAAGGTTATTGATGAAGATTGCTTGTTGCTAACATCAGGGTGTTGAGGATGAGGTGTACCCAAGGGGAGGTAGCCAATAAGTCTGGTACTTAGATTGCATATTAGAGATGTCATTGGCTGTAGGAGTCATATGGATTGAGGAAGTTGCAGGATAGAGTGCACCAAGGGAGGTGTCTTTGGAATTTCATCTTGGAAGGTCAACTAATGATTTAGCTGATTTGGACTGTGGGGTGTTGCCACCTTTTCCACAACCAGCTTCTCGTCCAAGGTTGTTTGCCACCTTTTCTTAGAATGAGGCATGTTATGACATGGAATTTATTCCTTTTCTCCCATAATAGTTTTTGTGTTTTTTTTCTCTCTTTTTTTCCTCTTTTTTTTTCCTACTCCCGAGGGTGTTTCCACCTTTTCTCGGCAGCATGACAGGGACCGAAGTCCTTTTCTCTCATGATTGATATATATTTTTGTGTTTTTTAAAAATATTTATTTTTCAAAAAGGAGAATAGTAGGAACACCATATGTTAGAACTATCCTCGCCACCTTTGCTAGATCAGATGGAAAGGGAGTAAAGGAGGGGTGGGAGGTGGTTGTGAGGGGATAAAAGAATGAAACCACCTCATAAAAAAGAACATGATGATTATCAATAGTAGTAGCATGAGAAGAATTATAGTGCAACATCCAAAGGGAAAAGGGTCAGTCGACTGAGATGGTCAGGATCCCAAGGAGAGAAATACTTCTTGAGACAATAGCCATTAACTAGGAAGGGATCATCAAAGGCACCAACTGTCTGCACTTGGATAGAGCCATTAGGGTTGACACCAAGTACCTTATAGGGTCCCATCCAATGTTGTTGAAGCTTTTCTAGAAATTTGCCAAAATGTGAATCATAAGTAAGGGCTAAGTCACCTTCCTTAAACTCCTTTTGCTTGATGAAGTTATCATGATAGGCCTTTTGCCAAGCTTACATGGCTTCCATATATTATAGGGCCATCCTGCGAGTCTCATCCAGACATTCCAAGTGAAAGAGACGGTGCTGCAAGGACTTGTCATCTCCCAAATTCTCTTTGATAGCCACTTGCAAAGAGTGTAGCTCTAGCTCAATAGGAAAAATAGCTTATGTATCATACACTAACTGGAAAGGGATCTGTCCTGTAGTAGCCTTATGAGAGGTTTTGTAGGCCTAGAGGGCCTCTATAAGTCGATCATCCCAATCACAATGATGTGCAGCAATCGTCCTTGTCAGGATCAAGTAGAGGATTTGATTGATAACTTCAACTTGGCCCTTGGCTCAAGAGTAGCAAGGTGTGGACTTGCGAGGTGGATCTTGTATAGCTTTGTCAATTCTTCCATAATCTTGTTAAGGAAATGAGTACCTCTATCACTTACTAGCTCTAAGGGATTGCCAAAATGGGTGATAATATTCTTGTACAAGAACAGGTCCATGCTATTGCCATCATCTTACTTGAGAGCTTTGCCTTCACACCACTTCGTCATGTAGTCTATACAAACCAAAATGTATATGTTTTGCTTCCTTCTGGTTGGTGGATCAATCGGGCCCACAAAGTTGATTCTCTATTTCTTAAATGGCTTTAGGGGAAGGATGGGCTGTAGTGGCATAGTGCTAGATTTGGTAGGCTTTCCCATTCGTTGACAAGCATCACAATGTTTGTAGTAGTCATGGGTATCCTTATGGATGGTCAACCACCAATATCATGCGAGCAAGGTCTTTCTGTCTATTGCTTCTCCTGCAAAGTGTCCTCCATAGGGCCCATCGTGGCATGCTTTCAGCACTATTCCAATCTCATCTCTTGCCATACATCTCCGTAGTACATCCTTGCCTTTCTTGTATAGAGCGCTACCTAACAAGGTGTAGGGGGTCAATTTCAATAGAAGCTTCTTCTTCTCATGGCTAGAGATACCAAGAGGATACTGTTGAGTATCCAAGAGGTTGGCTATGTCTGCATACCATGGGTTCATAGTTTTGACTAGAAAAAGGGAGGCATGAGGGAGGTTTGGGTCATCTTGCTCCTCTTTGTTTCTCTGAGGGATTCACGACAAATGATTAGCCAAGACATGGAGTGACCAAGCTTCGTAACCACTTCAAAGTTAAACTTTTGAAACAGAAGGAGCCATCTCATCATTCTTCCCTTCACATCTACCTTGTTCATCAAGAAGGATAGTGCCTCATGGTCCACATAAAATTTGAAATGTGTCGACAATAGGTAGTGTCAGAATTTCTCTAAGGAAAATACCATTGCTAGGAATTCAAGCTCTGTCATTGTGTAGTTTATTTCTCAATCACTTACTTTTAGGCTTGCATAATAGATAGGTCGATCAACTTCAAGGAGTCCTTTTGACATAAGACTGTGCCTAACCCTTTTATAGATGTATCAGTGTGTACATGGAATTCCTTTGTCCAATCAGGAGGTTGCAAGATCAATATCAAAATCAAAATCTCTTGGAACGCATTCCAGGAGATACCACGTGGCATACTTGATGCAAGGTGTATGCCGATTGTGCACAACCATTTTATGTTAAAAAAGACAGCCATGTGAAGTGCGGAAAACAGCCCTTTCATGAATTTTAACTAAGCGTTACGTGCTGCGTTGCTTTAGGGACTAGCACCGAAACTTCCGTGCTACTAGTCACCTATATTTAATTATGGAACGATCCCTAAATGCTATGCACAAAGAGGGAAATCAGAATTTGTATCTTTTCACCCATTAGATTGTCGCACAAATTTCATCCCCCCCTCATCGTTTAGGTGTTGCTGCGGTGCATAGATGTAAATGGTTGTTTTGTATCATTTTTGTATGTTAAAAAAAAAAACATGTACTATAACACAAAGGACGAGGCCAAACTAAGGCTTGACCTCATGCTTTAACCTCGCTAAACATTCACGCACATACATCTTATTTTACCATATTTTTTAAGTGCGAAAATCCCAATTTTATTCATTTTTTACTATTTTTATATTTATTATTTATGGAAAATATATGTTTTCTTATTTATTTGTGTTGGCTTATTATTTTGACTGAAACTTAACATTTTCTCTGATTTTATCCCATTTCTACCATTTTTTTCTAACTCAAAAACGAAAAAACCACTAATTTCCATTGAAAAATGACATTTTATGGGTTTTAAAGAATTAATAACGGCTCCAAATCATTACGGGTTCTGCATTTCTGTAGTTACAGCCCTCAAACATGATGCAAACAAGATACAAACAAAAATTCATCGCATATAAACAACATTTGGACCATGAAACAACAAAAACAAGCGAATTTCTTCATAAAATTGGAGCATACCGCGTGTCTTGCATGTTGTGGGTTTTTAAATAATTATTGTGGACAACCCACAGACCGACCAACAACCATTCTTTAGTGCTGAACCTCTTTCCTCAGCCTCCTCTTCATCTTGAGGCAATCCGATCACAGCCGAACAAACATCCTTCAGCCCCTCTTCTTCTTGATTTCTTGCACATGAATTGCCTCTATGCAAGAGAGAGAGGGACGAGAGAGAAAGACTGGTTTTTTATCTCTTTGCTCAATGCATCATTCCTTGATCCGTTTATGGCGATGGAGGGCGAAGGATAGAAGTATCTCAGGGCCAAGAAGATTCCTCCTGCCTCCACTGATCAGAAAATCCATAAAGAATGGGGAAAAATGGGGTGCAAGCCCCCACAATGTTTCATTTTGTGGCTTCTTGGTTGTTAAGCTCTTTGTTAAGAGCTTTTAAGCTCTTAATCAAATTATCTAGTTAATGCCTTTTGCTTTCACACTTGCGACAAGTGGTTTTTTCGCTTTTAGAGGGGCAAACGACATCGAATTCGAGATCCGTCTGGACGAGTGGTTTCGTGGCATCGAAATCTACAAAGTTGGGCCCCGTCATGCTCTTCTCGGCTTCCAGATCCAGTAGCCGCTTCACAATCCTGAACCTTGCGGGGATTAACTGGAGGATTAAACAACCTCGGAATTGAGATCTGAGACTTGCGTTGGTTTCCTGACGTTGTTTTGCATCTACGAAAACTCTAGCTCGGCCATCCACCATCATTTGATTTTCCATGAAGATTAGCACTAGCACTTTAGGGACTTGCCGCGTAAAATCGTATTGATTGCCACCGCCACCTTCGGCGAAGTCTATTTTTTCCTTGATATTTGTAAATTTTGGTTATTTTTAAGTACTTCTCAGCATAAAAAATCATTTGCCATTAGCGACCACGGGATAGGGCGACTCAGCCCGTCGAATCCCACAAAGAGATCTGCACATAAACAACAAAAAGGAGCATCAAGCTGATACAAAAAATACACAACACAACATAGCACAGCGCAGCTCATACCCTACCTCCTAACAAAACCAAGGCATGAAATCCACGAGGAGTAGGCCTAGCATAATCTGACAGAAAGTCCGAAGCTAGTCACTAACCCACTGCTACAACACAACCAAGCTAAAAAGAACTATCAAAGAGGTCATCCTAAGTGGTGGTCTGAACTACCTACCTAACTAAGGACAACTCAACTAGGAGCTCCTACTAGCCGAGGACTCCTATAGCCTGATCAAGAAATATTTTCTTTTAGCACATTTCTTCTTATAGGATTTTATTTTTCCATATTCCGCATGTAAAAAGGAGGGAGCTGAGAGTAGTGACCCCAGGAGAACAGGGCATCGGCCTCAGGTCCTGTCTCGGTACCCAAGAACCTACCAAGCCCTCGCAAGGCGACACTTAATCCTTTTCTAATGCTCACTTTTATTTTCACTCCGACCTTCTTTTATTTTCTTTGCTTTTCAGCTAGATGCCACCCCTAGGAAGACAAGGCATTGGCCCTGGATCTTGTCTCATCCCCAGGAACCTACCAGGCCTTTGTAAGGCGATAGACACTGCACGAGAAATTTTTCTTTTCTTTTCTATTGTTATAGGGGTTAAAACCCCTTTTTACACACCTCTGTATATTCATATATTGTCTTTTAGATCTATAGGGTTTTGTCTCTTTCCATCATTATTTTAGTAGGCTTCTCTAACTGCCTCACAAATAACAGGAACTCCTAGAACGGCCGCCTAGCAGGCTGGCAGAACAAGGTCACTAGAATTACCTTCTAAAACAGGTCTTTCAATGCCTGACAATGCCTTGCAGGATGCAAGGACTACTCAGACCTCCCCCAGACATACAGAGCCTAAATCTAGGACTTCACGCCTTGATTTCCGGTCCCCAATAAACAAAAGAAAGTAACGCTCACCTGCACATATATCATTAATTGCTTAAGGGAAAAACTTGAAAAGGGGACAAAACCACTTGGAATGGCCACAGGAAGCTTCTTCGCAGCAAAGGCTCCCTCCAACGACTTCGTCAACCTGTAGATCCACTAGTCCAACCCTTTCTACTAATATCTCAGTAATAATGGCAATCTCTTCTTGGGCACTATGAGCTGAATGAATGACATCATTAGGTTGATATATCTCATCCCCTTGGTCATCATTCAAACGAATCGCTTGTCCCAACTTTCCAATAACTCCTCCTATAGGGAGAATCATGGATTTATGATCATTCAACTCTTCTCTAATTGGACCATTACATATGCCAATGATATGATCCAAACTAGACAAAGCTTCAAGCCTAGACCCATCACATAGATGCATCTCAGGGCGGCGGTCCCTATTGTTAGATGTCGCATTATGGACTTTAGTTGCATCCTCTTGGGAATCCATCAAAAAATGTCCACATGCGATTTTTGGCCCTTCATCTGACACACCAACAGTATTTTTAGGGGTTTTGGGCCTCCAAACCCATCTCATATTCCTTTTCATATTCTTAGACTGCCTCATCTGCCCACATTAGTCCAATGGACTCACAATGGATTTATCACCATTACCAGATGGCCTCACAGCCTTATGGCTTCTATTTAGTACAGGTGGACCTTTGGCATGCCGCATCTTCTCTACACGAGATGTCTTTACTTGCCTTTGTCCACTCTGTAACAACTGCTTAGCCATAGGAACCATGCTTTTACTAAAAGGAATAGCATCTACTCAAAATCATGATTCATCTATAAATTGGAAAGGTCTCTCAAGAGCCTTACTAGGAGCACAACTAGAACCACTCATAGAATGCTCATCTAAGCTTGTAGTCCTAATGGTTCTATCAATTCCATTGTCACAACTACCTCTCATGGAAGTGTTGCAAGCCTTGATGGGACTTATTGGGCTTAGAATCTTTTTATCCCCAGAGGGTATATTATCCCTACTATTGCCATTTTCTACTTGGAGATTTTGGCTACCAAGGTTCCTCTCATAGGCTGCCTTGGTATCAACAAGTGAGCTGTCTCCTTGTAGAAATGGTTGGAAGCTAGGATGCACTTCTACCGAGAGGGGAAAACTCCAAAAGTTTTCCTAACATATTTGAATATGTCCCTCATAATCAATGGCATGCATCTTTGCTTCCCTTAATGACTTAGGATTCCGCAATCCCACTTGGATTTGCATGTTAATCTCTAAGCCACTCAAAAAGAGCTCACATAGCACATCACCTGGCAATGTAGTAGCTCTTCTTGGCCAAAGCCTCAGAATATCATCAAAGGCTCTAGCATATTCTTTAACAGAAGGATAGGACTCTTGCCTAATCTACATCAGCTGTCCTAAAACTTGGGTCATAGGCACCTTCTTTTCATATTCATCTAAAAATTGATCACTCAACTCCTCAAAGGATTTAATAGACCCCCTTGGGAGGCTCCAATACCATTTTCTAGCCTCTCCCTTTAGGGTACTTGAGAATACGAGCATCCAATGAATATCATTGAACCCACTTGCAAGGCAAGTTAGGATGTATTCTCGTAAATGCACCATCAAATCCTCATTAACCTTTCCTTCGGGATCAGCACTGGGGCATTAAAATCCTCGTAATCATAACCTAACTCTAGTGTCTTAGGGTCTCCAACCTCTTCCATTTCCACCTTTACTAGTGTAGGGAGGTTAATATTATCCTTAATGTCCCTTTCTGCCAACTCATAAAGTGGTCTAGGGAGACCTATAGCTCTTAGCATGTCATTCCGATCCTTTCTTAGAGGATCTCCCATATCTTGCCCCTTCCTAGGTAGTTTCATGATGGCTTTATCTAGGAGCTTCTGCCCCTCATCAAAAGCAAACTTACCCTTAGCACTTAGGACATGCAGACCGTGTCTTTTAAGCAAAGGTTTTCCCTTTACATCTAGGGCTTCTAACATCCTTGTGATACTTAAAATTTTGGCATGATGCCCCACCACATGGGATGTTTCAGCCATAACTACACTCCACTGTGTGTCGAGTTTTCCCCATGGCACTATGGCTTTAACATAATCACTTGTTGATGCCATGACTGCCATAGCTTCCAACATACTTGTTCCATGCCCTCTAGGTTGATGGATGGTTATACATGATTTCTCTTGGGTAGAGAACCTCAGCCCATGCCATCGCATTAGAGGATGGGGTAACTACTAATTGGTTACACTTCTCATCACCTAAATTATCTTCTGTAGAGGACTCATGGTCTACATAAATAACTAAGTCCATAAGTAAGTTTTGTATACGGAAAGCCAAGGTTTTCCATCCTTGAACAAACCCCATTTTATGGTTAGGTTAGCATACTCCTAATGGAAATTACAAACTTAGGTCCCTTTACAAGCTAGATTCGGAGACTGCCACTTATAGGCAACTCCCAGCAAATACACCATTGATGGGACCTAAAATGGGCCGGCATTGGCTATGGCACTAGTTGGATCTCATACATACGATAGACAACCCCACCACACGGCCTCGCGGGCTAGGAGCGTCCAAAACTCATTTTGCACTAAATGCTTATAAAGATTTTGTGTTTGTATCCAATATGTAGTCCAACATTCACCTTCCCTTCTCCTCAGAGAGAGATCTTATAACATATAAGCATAATGCGTCGTAATACACACATAGAGAAGCACCTCTCGACTGATTGTCGCGGCTCCATTGCGACTCTCCTACACCTCGAGGATTGGCCCCAAGATGCGTCGCTAACACATATAACGTTCACGCAAACTTCACTCTTTCATAATTCGGCATTCCAGGAGATTTTGATTTGCCTCACAAAACTTTCCCCAACGGAAGCTCCTGTCTAACCCACAACTTGGGTTTCCTGTCCTCTCAGCGTCGGTCAAAGTTTATCAATTAATTGCAATGCATTCCATGAGATACCACGTGGCATGCTTGATGCAAGGTGCATGACGATTGTGCATAACCATTTTATGTTAAAAAAGACAGCCATGTGAGGTGCGAAAAGCAACCCTTTCATGAATTTTAACTAAGCGTTACGTGCTGCGCTGCTTTAGGGACTAGCACCGGAACTTCCGTACTACTAGTCGCCTATATTTAATTATGGAACAATCCCTAAATGCTATGCACAAAGAGGGAAATTAGAATTTGTATCTTTTCAGCAATTAGATCGTCGCAAAAACTTCATCCCTCCCCTCACCATTTAGGTGTTGCTGCGGTGCATAGGTGTAAATGGTTGTTTTGTATCATTTTTGTATGTAAAAAACAATAAACACGTACTATAACACAAAGGATGAGGCCAAACTGAGGCTTGATCTCATGCTTTAACCTCGCCAAACATTCACTCATATAAATCGTATTTTTCCATATTTTTTGAGTACGAAAACCCCAATTTTCTTCATTTTTCACTACTTTTTTCTATTTATTATTCATGAAAAATAGAAATATTCTTATTTATTTGTGTTTTCTTATTATTTTTATTGAAACTTAACATTTTCTATGATTTTATCCCATTTTCACCCTTTTTTCCCAACTCAAAATCGAAAAAACCACTAATTTCCATTGAAAAATGATATTTTACAGGTTTTAAAGAATTAAAAATGGCTCTAAATCATTACAGGTTCTAGATTTCTGTAGTTACAGCCCTCAAACATGATTCAAACAAGATTCAAACAAAAATTCATCGCATATGAACAACATTTGGACCATGAAACAACAAAAACAAGCAAAATTCTTTAACAAATTGGAGCATACCGCGTGTCTTGCATGTTGCGGGTTTTTAAATAATTATTGTGGGCAACCCACAGACCAACCAACAACCATTCTTTAGTGCTGAACCTCTTTCCTCAGCCTTCGCTTCATCTTGAAGCAATCCGATCACAACTGGACAAGCATCCTTCAGCTCCTCTTCTTCTTGATTTCTTGCACATGAATTGCCTCTATGCAGGAGAGAGAGGGAGGAGAGACAAAGACTAGTTTTTTATCTCTTTGCTTAGTGCATCGTTCCTTGATCCGTTTATGGCAATGGAGGGTGAAGGATAGAAGCATCTCAGGGCCAAGAGGATTCCTCCTGCCTCCACCGATCAGGCGCTTCTTCAAGAAGATTGGTTCTCCCATCTTAAGGTGATGTTTAACATAATTTTTATCCATGAATATTAATTTCTTTTCACCTTCCACTTCGTGGATGAAGGTCCCATGGACTGCTTCTGGGTAGAGATTTGACTCCTTCAAGAGAGTGGGCTCCTCTTCTGATGCTCCACTGGAACCGACTTCCTCTTTCAATGAGGACCCTATTTACTTGTTGGGATGTTGAAAGGGTATTAGGGCTATTTCAGATTTGGTGGGAGGGTTATTTATCTCTTGACTTGAGGACTCATTTTCTGAGGATGCCTCCAAGAATGTCACACAATAGGACCCTTTGAAGTTCTGGTTAAACTCTAGGAGTGGTGGTTGTTGGCAAGGTGCATCATCAGCATCCTCTCTTAAGAAGGGTAACTTCGAGTGACAAGAGCCACTACTAAAAGAGGGCTTATTTTGCTTAATCCATTTCTTATAAAGGTTGCACATGAGGAGATTCATTTACCAGTCCAAAGGATACAAGAGTCATTCTATCTAATAGCATGGGATCTTCAACTTCTGTAGCCTCTAAAACTTCTTCCTCATTTGTATCCTCTTCAAACTGGATGGATACTTCCCATGTGCTTTTGTAATCATCTTCTACACTGGCATCATTGTCCTCTTCAAACTCTGTTTCTGCCCCTCTATAGGGGCTCTGTAAGAGAAGAATATATTCTTTGTTGTATCATCTACCTCTGATTCTGCAACTATCTCTACTCCTATCTCTAGCTCTGTTTTGTCTCAGTCTCTATTACGGCCATGTAAGAAGGAGAATAGTACATCCATGCCTCTATCTCACTATTAGAAGTGATTTTTGAAGTCATTCTTGGTTCAATAAGCAAGAGGTATCTACCCATTGACAAAGACTTTGCTTCTTTCAGGAGTTGGCTTATAGTGCTCACTGTCAGGGGCTGTGCCTTTATTTTCTTGGAAAAGCTATGTCTGATAGGCTCTTCATCTCTCCTGAGGATGATGTGCCATCTATTATTTCATTGGAATAGTATGTTAAGACTTCAATGGAAGTGGATTTGTTACCTTTTTGTGATCCATACATCTTCATCACCACTTTTTTGGGTCCTCTGCCTAGGGTTAGGGTTCTTTTGAACCAATTTGTTTGTGCCCTTACTTCATAAAGCCATAATCTTCCTATTAGCAGAGGATACGAGGTCCCGTAAGAATTTAGTTTTACCACAAGATAGGCCAACCAATAATGTCTTCCTATGAGGGTTGTCTTCACATGTGGAAGAATGCCCAAAGGATTAATTATGCTTTGGTCTACCAATCTAATAAGCCATTGCATAGGGTGCATACCTTGCAAGCCTAGATCCTTGATTGCCACATCCATCATTATGTTTACTAATGAACCTCCATCAATCAATGTGTTTGCTATAAAGCATCTTTCAATCCACATGCCAATCTCTTAGGTACTAGGATCCAAGAAGGCATTAACCACATCCACTTCTTTCACATGCTTTGGGGCTTTGTTGGACTTAGGGACAGTGGTAAGAGCAATCATTAGGCCTCTTCTTCTTGTTAGTATACTTTTGAATTTCTTTCAACAGCTAGGAGACAACATCAACAACTATTGGAATATAAGGTTTGGTTTGAAGATGTCCAAGTCTTTGACCAAGTCATATTTTTTGATAGGATCCACGGGCTTCTCCGATCGGCTAGGGAATGGGGAAATCCCAACCCATATACATCTCAATTTCATGATGAAAACAATAATAGAATCAAATTTTCTTTAAAATTGAGGCTTACCACAAGAAAACCACAAATTTTCACAATTTCAGAGACATGTAGGCCGCCCACCATTGACACTCCACACAGCTACTACTGACCACCTTCACTCTATCTTGCTTCATTCATTGCATCTTGTCATGAATCCAGCACCCATTCTCCCTCACCCTCTTAGTCCACATGAACAACAATTATGATGAGAGAGAAAGAGGAGAGAGAAATACTAGATTTGGATCTCTTCAAAGAATCCATCATATTTTTCGATTTTTGAAGTGATGGAGAGTGAATAATTACTTCATCTCTTACATGCAAGAGGTTTCTTTCTGGTTCCACCAATTTACAAAATTCCATTTTTTTTCCCATCTGAAGAGGTATCAAAAAAATTGCAGCCCTCCCTCCCCCCTTCTCTCATGAAGATTTGTGGGTTATTTAACTTTCTTAAGTTCAATGAGTCAAAAAGTTGGTTCAACCCTTTGTGTTCACACTATCGACAAGTGGTTTGCTTAAAATTGGAGGCCCAAATGGGCTTTGAATCAAGATCTAAAAAGACAAGCACATTCCTAGCATCATTTTCTACTGATTTAGCCTCCTAAAAGCTATTTTTGGCTTCTAAATCAAGTAGCTTCTTTGTAATGCAAAAGTTGCACCTCTTTTAATGGGTTGTCTAATGAACTTCAACTGACAAATGGATGCTTTCAACATGTTTCTTGCCACCCGCTTTTGCTTAGAAAATTCCAATGCCACTAAGTCTTCATTTTGCTCGCAAATGCTCTATTTTTTACTTCAGTTTTGGCACCTAAATTACACCTCTCATTGGCAACCACGAGATAGGGTAACTTAGCCCATCGAGCCTACGAATGGATCTACCCACAAAGAAAACATAGAGAGCATTAAGTTGTCTCAACTTGTTGGGACCAAAATGGTTGACACTAGCTCTAAGGGGCTCCTACACACACCAAATAGTCCTCACCCTACCCCTTGACAAAATCAAGGTATAAACTCCATGAGGGATAGGTGAAACACAATTTGACAAAGAGATCAAGAACTAGCTGTGAACCAACTACTCCAACATAGACCAGCTAAAAGAACTATCAAAGAAGTCACCCAAAGTGGTGGTCTAATAACTTGCCTACTTGACCTAGGACAACTAGATCAGAAACTCCTAGTAGGTGAGTACTCATATAGTCAATTTCATTTATATAATTTTTTTTTGGCTCAATCATTATTTTGTACTCGGATGTGTAAAAAGGAGGGAGCCAAGCATATTGTGACCCAAGGAGAATATGGCATCGACGGCAACCTTGGTACCTAATAACCTATCAAGCTCTCACAAGGTGACACTAAATTCTTTTTCCCCACTCACTTTTATTTTCACTCTAACCATCCTTATTTTCTTTTGGCTAGAGGTTATCCCCAGGAAAGGCAAGGACTCGTCCCTAGGAGCCTACCAAGACTTTGCAAAGTGATGAACATCCACTCTTTTGATTTTTTTTTCTCTTTATTTTCTTATTTCATGGATTAGAACCCTTTTTACACATCTCTATATTGTAGATATTTCAAACATATTTATCATTTTCTTCTTTCATTCATCAGGCTTCCTAATTGCCTTACAACTAATAGGAAATCCTAGAACTTTCTTTCTGGTAAGCTAGGAGGATAAGATCACTAGGGCTACCGCTAAGACGAAACTTTGTATGCCTGACAATGTCTTCACATGAGCAGAAAACTACTCAAACCTCCCTAGACATACCTAACCTAATCCTATGACTTCATGCCTTAACTACTTGTCCCCAACAGAGAAAGAAGCATCCCCAAGTATAGATACATATTCTTCTTAAAGAGAAAGAAGTCAGAAAGGAAAGACACCACCTAGACTAGCCACAAGAAGCTTCTGTGCAACAATTGGATCCCTCCAAGTGCTTCTTCAAACATATCTGGTGCAGCACTAAAACAAAGGACCATTAAACATACCCACACCAACTAGACACATGGCCCTCTCAACCTAACGAAGCAAATCATTTCACTACAAAAGAAGTGGCCCCCTTGGCCTAACAAAATATAACATTTATGCCCAATATAATTGGCCCTCTTGGCCTAAAGAGAATAGGTCATTTTGATCTATCAAATACACGGTCCTCTTGGCATATACATTGTATCTTATTAGACTAACCAAGATAACCCAAGAATGTCATAAGATGCGAGGGCTAGTCTCATGCTACATATGCAAGTTAGCTTAATGCAATCTAATCATTGAAGTTTAATCTTGGGCTTTTGTATATCCACAAGTCCAAGATTTTCCACTGATATAACATTGATATGGGCTATCCCTTGTTGGGTGCTATTAGCTAAATGAATGACCTCATTGGACTCATGCATCCCACCTCGATTGTCATTAAAATATATTGGTTGTCTGAGCTTCCCAAAGACCCTTCCTATTGAGAGAATCACATATTTATGCTCATTCAAACCTTTCCTATTTGGATTATTGCATATGTTAGAGTTACAGCCCAAACTAGGTAGACTTTCAATCCTAGGCCTCTTGGCTTGGAACCTTTCCACCAAGAGGCATACTATCACTTCATATAGGATTCACATTGCTTGCTCGGAGATTTTGACTACCAAGGTCTCCCACACAGGTTTTCTTGGTATTAGCAAGTGAATTATCTCCTTGCAGAAAAGGTTGGATACTTGGATACACTTGCAATGAGTGAAGAAAACTCCAAAATTTTTCCCATATTTGAATATAGTGCTCATAGTCAACTACCTACATCTTAGCCTCATTTAATGACTTAGCATCTCACATCCTCACTTGGATTTTTTATTAATCACTAAGGCACTCATAAAGAGCTCGCATAAAACATCATTTGGCAACACTCTTCTTGGCCAAAGCCTAAGAATATCATCAAAGGATCTAGCATATTCTTTGATGGATATATATGACTCTTGATGAGTCTGTGCAAGCTATCCCAAGAACAAAGTCATGAGAACCTTCTTCTCATATTCATCAAGGAATTTGTCACATAGTTCCTCAAAGTATCTTATTCGACCCTCTTGGGAGGCTCCAATACCATTTCTTGGCCTCTCCCTTCAAGGTACTTGAAAACACAAGCATCCAATGTATATTATCAAACCCATTTGCAAGGCAAGTCAGACCATATTCTTTCAAATGCAACATCAAATCCTCATATAGAAACCCATAAAAAATTGGGAGATCCCTATAAGTAGTAGGGCATTTATTCCTCTTCTTTCGAATCGACACTAGGTCATCTAGATCTTCATATTCATCTTAGCCTAATCTCGGCATCTCAAGGTTTCTAATCTCTTCCATTTCCACCTTTATCAATGTAGAAAGGTTAATATTTCCATTGATGTCCCTTTTTGCACACACACACACCACATAGAATATGGAGTAAGAGATTGAGAGGGGAAGTGGGCAATACAAGTGAAGAAGGAGATAGCAAAGAGAGAGAGAGAGAGAGAGAGAGAGAGAGAGAGAGAGAGAGAGAGAGAGAGAGAGAGAGAGAGAGAGAGAGAGAGAGAGAGAGAGAGAGAGAGAGAGAGAGAGAGAGAGAGAGAGAGAGAGAGAGAGAGAGAGAGAGAGAGAGAGAGAGAGAGAGAGAGAGAGAGAGAGAGAGAGAGAGAGAGGGAACAAGGGAAATACAAGTGAAGGAGGAGATAGCAAAGAGAGCAAGAGAATAAAGGAATAGGGAGAAAAGGAGAGGAAGAGGATAGAAAAGAAGGGAAGAGGATGAAGAGAAGATAAGAAGATAAGGAGAAGATAGAGGATAAGAGAAGTAGAGGAAGAGAACAAAATAAAAGAGGGAAAGAAAATAGGAGTGAGAGAGAGATAGAGGTGGAGGGAGAGAGATATATATAGAGATAGAGAGGAAAGAAAATGCCAATATATCATTTTGATACTTTCTTAGAGGATCTTCCATCCCTTGGCCATCCATAGGAAATTCCATGATTAATTTTATGCATGAGATTTTTCTCCTCATCTAAAGAAAATATATCAACATTACTTAGAGCTTGGGGGTTGTGTCTTTTGAGCAACAGTTTTCCCTTAACAACTAAGGCTTCCAACATCCTTGTGAGGCCTAATATTTCAACATGGTGACCCACGGCATGGGATATTTTAGCCCCACAGCTAAATTCTATTGTGTGTTGGTACTCTTCCATGGTGTTATGGCTTTAGCATGATCATTAGTTGATACCATGATTGCCTTGGGTTCCAGTGTACTTGTTGCATATCCTCTAGGTTGATGGATTGTTGTGCACAATGTTTCTTAGATAGATACTGCACCAAACCTCGGCCCCCATGCCATCATACTAGAGGATGGAATAACCATTAATTAGGTCCATTAGAAGGTTCTATATAGGGAAAGCCAAGTGTTTTAATCCCTAGACAAACTCCATTTTGTGAATATTTTAGCACACCCCTAATGGTCAAGGCTATAAATTTTTAGATCCCTTTTCAACCAAGGTTTGAAAACTACCACTTATAAGTAGCTCAAGGTAAATGCACCGCTTGTTGGGGCAAAAAA
Organism: Lygodium microphyllum; assembly: GCF_053477565.2. Lineage (NCBI taxonomy): Eukaryota > Viridiplantae > Streptophyta > Polypodiopsida > Schizaeales > Lygodiaceae > Lygodium > Lygodium microphyllum. The sequence goes on from NC_141159.1 coordinate 74,443,398, forward strand.
TGGGCCCAACACTTGCTCTAAGGCTCTAGTTGGGCTCCTACACTCTCCAAACAACCCACACAACCTCGTACGGCCAAGAGCATCTAGATAATACAAACTAATCTATCTAACTAATGTGTTTATATATATGAATTTCAAATTATAGTCCAATATTTTTCCCATCCTAACTCCAAGCATAAGGAGCTTCCCATACATAGGTAATTGCTTTACCTTGTTTTACATATGTACATAGGGCATCCCCCCAACTAAATGTTGTGGCCCCTACGGCTCTCCTACAACCTAGGGAGGATTGAACCTAGGATGCACTGTCTTACACATAAAGCACAACAAAAAATAACCCTCTCTTTTTATTTTTTTGATCTAGTATGTTTATTATATCCTTACAAAAACTTTTCCCAAATAACCTACAACAAAGGAACCTCTTTTACTCAATGCAGGTCAATACTTCAGTAGTAGTAGCAGACATGTGCTATACATTCAGGAGTTTTTCTTTGATACCATGCTTCTTGCATATGTAGTATGGAATGTCCTAGTGTGCTCAAATAATTTCTAAAGAATTAATAGCCATGTGTTGTATAAAGACATTATTTTCATGCTTTTCCCTAACATAGTGTATCATTAAGAAGATAGAACCGATCTATCCCGTGCTCCTGCTCCTTTAGATATTCAATAAAACCTAAATACTTAATCATAAAATAGAGAAAGACATCCATGGCAACCAACATGTATCATTTTTCCCCACATGCACCATTAAATTCACCAATTTTATCAATCACAATCATATTTCTCAATTTACGTGTTTTACATGTACTATATAATTATTTTTTGAATTATGATAGCCACACATTTTGAAATTTTGGGCTTGTAGCCCTTAGACACAACACATATCATTTCCATATCGAATTTTAGCCTATGCATTTTAATTTCATGAAAAGATGATAATAATAATAAAATCAAATTTCTCTTAAAATCAAGACTTATTGCAAGAAAATCACTTAATTTTTCATGATTTTAGAGATGCTTAGGCCACCCGGTGGTGACACTCCACAAACCACCTTTACACTCTCTTGCTCCATTCCTTGCATCTTGTCATGATTTGGCACCCATTCCCCCTCATCCTCTTAGCCCACATGAACAACAATTATGGTGAGATAGAGAAAGAGGAGAGAGAAAGACTAGATTTGAATATCTTCAAAGAATGCAACATTTTTTCTTATTTTTGAAGAGATGGAGAGTGAAGAATTGCTGCACCTCTTATTTTTCTAATTCCACCGATTACAAAAATCCATTATTCCCCCATTTGAAGAGGCACAAAAAAACTTCTCATGAAGATTTGTGGGTTATTTAACTCTCTTAATCTTAATAAGTCAAAAGACCGGTTCATCCCTTTGTGTTCACACTGCTAGAAAGTAGTTTGCTTAAAATTGGAGGCCCAAATGGACTTGGAATCGAGATCTAAAAACATAGGCACATTGTTGGTGTTGTTTTCTACTGAGTTGGCCTCCTAGATGTTATTTTTGGCTTCTAGATCAAGTAGCTGCTTTATAATGCAAAAGTTACACATCTTTACATGAGCCATCTAACGAACTCCAATTGATGAGCGAACACTTCCAAAGCGTTTCCGGCCATCCACTTTTGCTTAGAAAAATTTTTTGGTGCTTCATTTTACTTGCAAATGCTCTATTTTTGGCTTCAGTTTTGGTGGCTAGATATACCTCTCACAATGTCAAACAATCCTTTGAAAACAATTACCGAATAATGTATTTATTTCGCACCTTCTCCAAAATGTGATGCCATCCTCGCATTCTATCCATTAATTTAGGAACCATATCCAAATATTGGGCACACAATCCACCAATCCATCATTATCTATGGTGCGCAGATCGGTCGCAGTATGCTCACGTAGTGAATCCCGGAAGGTCCCCAAGAACAATGAACTCTACCTTTTTACACAAAAAACAATGTAAAAAGCATGAACGACAAGAGCAAGAGACCAATTGGGTTCAATCTCCCCCCATGCCTTGCGTGAGCGCTTCACAAAGCATGTATTTTATGTATATTTCCATCTTCATGCTCAATAATAGCCCAATTTACAAAAATATGACAAGCTTTTAGCTTTTGAGTTTGCCTTTTACAAAAATAGGAAATAAAGCTAATGGACGGTGCCCATGGAGTCTGGCACGCCCAATCTCAATGTCCAAATAGAAATAACATATCCGTGTACATAAGTGCATACAAAATAATAATAAATAATCGATGCCTCAATAGACATAACAAAATATAGGCGTGGCGCCTATCAAAATATAATCCATAGGTCGAATACTCGCTAGACTCCAATGCTTTCCTCCGCCACTACTGCTATCTCTACACATCAACTGAAGCATTCACAATCGTTAGTAAAATAATACAATTAAACCGGCAAAAGTGAATACCTAGCAGTCTTCAGCTACATAAATAAATCAACTGGTTAGAAATAAATCCTAACCTTAATTTATTACGAGTGCGCACTCTAAACTCATAAACGTTTATTAATTTATTATGTATTTTGCGGAATCACCCGCTTATGGAATCACCCATGTACACACTAAATTAATGAAACGCCCGAAAAGGACAGGCGTCCCCATCAACTTCTCGCACAAAGAATCCACTTTGTGTATGAGCCCCGGTTATCTAAGTTTACGGAATCCATCGTAAATCCTCACGGAATCCACCGTGGAATATGCCTCCTGGCATCATACCCCTGGGGTGGGATAGCAATTAACCTCAATTGCTATTAGCTCAATGTGGAGCTAACAGAGTGGGGAAAGCATTTAAGTCTCTAGCGTGCATCCATTGTGCTTCCTCTACAGGATGGTTCTTAAATTTAACTAAATATCTAGAATATCTTCGGCCAGTTCTAGTGGTCATATAATCAGTGTCTATGATGGCTTCTGGTTCAAGTATTTCAGTCTCTTCTTCTAATAAAGGTGGGTTTTCATAAACAGGGTGGACAGGTAATTGGCCTCTAAATGGTCTCAATAAACTAATGTGAAATGTATTGTGAATTTTCCAATGAGATGGTAATTCTAACTTGAATGCATTATCATTAATTTTATGAATGATTCTAAATGGTCCATAGAATCTAGGAGCTAGTTTGACAACTGGATGTCTATCTACACTTTGCAGTCTACGCTTTTCTATTCTAAGCCAAACATAATGATCAACTTTGAAATTCATGGCTTGTCTTTTCTTGTTGGCTTGTTTGGTATATGATTGTTGGGCTTTAGCAATCATATCCTTAACTTCATCAAAAATACTGTTATGCATACTAGCAATATCACCAGCACTCTGAATTCTATTAGACAAAGATGCAACAGGTGTAGATAATCTATATCCATAAATGACTTCAAAAGGTGCTTTCTTTGTAGATGTGTGCGGTGTATTGTTATATGCAAACTGTAATAAATGCAAATGAGTGTCCCATGTCTGAGGTTTAGAGATAGTATATGCACGTAAAAGATCTAGAATGGTGAAATTTGTGGCTTCTGTTTGTCCATTTGTTTCTGGATGAAATGTAGATGAGAAATCAATCTTTGTGCCTAGATTAGCAAAGAGAGTAATCCAAAAATTGTTACAAAATCTAGAATCACGATCTGAAATGATAACTTTGGGCAATCCATGGTTAGTAAAAACAGTTTTCAAAAACAATTGTGCTGCTTGTGATGTTGTTAAAGTTTTCTAACATGGAATGAAATATGCTTGCTTACTAAATCTATCTACAACTGTCCAAATCATATCATGGTTAGATTTAGTATTTGGTAAACCAGTAATGAAATCCATAGAAATTTGTTCCCAAGGTTTAGATGGAATAGACAAAGGCATTAATAATCCATACTGTTTACCATGATGTCTCTTAACTCTTTGACAAATCAAACATTCAGAAACGAAATTAGATACATCTGCATCTATATGCGGCCAATAAAAATCTTCAGTTAACATACATAAGGTAGATATGATACCTCTATGACCTTGATATGGGGGACAATGAATTTCATTTAAAACAAAAGATCGGAATGGAATAGTTACACACAGTCTCTTTTCATAAAACATAAATCCATCATTATATGACAATGAATCAACAGGAATGAAATTATTTTGAACTAATTTATGCCAATCAGAATGAAAAGTAATATCCTGGTGATATGTATCTTTCATAGCAATCAAAGAATCAAAAGATATGACAGAAATATTATGAATTGCAAGTCTTCTACTCAATGCATCAGTAACTACATTTTCTTTTCCAGGTTGGTATTGAATGATAGGATGAAAACTTTGAATGAAGGAAGCCCATTTGATATGACGGTCAGAAATTTGGGGTTGGCTGAGTAAATGTCTAATGCTTTGCTGGTCGGTCTTTATCATAAATTCTGAACCCATTAAGTAGTTTTTCCACTGTCTTAATGCTTGTACTACTGCTAATAGTTCTTTGTCATATGTGAAATATTTCAGCTCAGAGGGTTTCAGCTTACAACTAGAATATGCTATTGGATGATTGTCTTGCATTAGTACGGCTCCTATTCCTGATCCGCTAGCATTAGTCACAACTAGAAAGAATGGTCTATTAAAGTCAGGCAACTATAAAACAGGGGCATCGGTTAATGCATGTTTCAGTAAGTCAAAGGATTTCTGCTGATTTTCGGTCCATTGATAAACAATTCCTTTCTTGAGAAGTTTGGTTAATGGTAAAGCAAGTAATGAAAAATTATGTACAAACTTCCTATAGAAACTAGCAAGACCAAGGAATGAGCGTAATTCATGCACATTTTTAAGAACAGGCCAATGCAATATTGCATCAATTTTCTTAGGATCAACTTTAATCCCTTCAGATGATACAATATGACCTAAATATTCAATTTCTGTCTTAAAGAATTCACTCTTTTCAGGATTTGCAAACAATTGATTTTCTTTCAATAATTGAAAAACTAATGACAAATGCTCATAATGCTCTTTCTCATTTTGACTAAACACCAAAATATCATCAAAGAAAACAATCACACAGTACTGATATTTTAAAAAGATACGGTTCATCATTCTACTGAAAGTGGCAGGTGCATTAGTCAATCCGAATGGCATGACTAAGAATTCGTAATGGCCAAACTATGTTCTGAATGCAGTCTTAAATATGTCAGATTTATCTAGCCTCACCTGATGATATCCAGACTTAAGGTTAATTTTACTAAATATAGAAGATCCTTGCAGTTTGTCCATAAGGTCATCAACTCTAGGAATAGGATACCTATTCTTTACAGTGATCTTATTTAAAGCTCAATAGTCAATACACATACGATAAGTATTATTCTTTTTCTTGACTAAAAGTACAGGTGCACCGAATGGAGAACTACTAGGTCGAATTAAGCCTCTATTTAGTAATTCTTCAACTTGACTTTGGATTTCTTTTTGCTCTATCTGGTTGTGCCTATATGGTGCTTTGCAAGGTGGTTGTGTGCCAGGTATCAAATCAATCTTATGGTCTTCTGGACGTGAAGGAGGTAAACCTGGTGGTAGGTCTTCTGCAAAACAGTCCTTAAAATATGCAAGAAATTCCTTATGCCTAGGGTGCATATGATTTTCCTTTGCTTGCAATTCATTCACCCAAATGAGATATGATTTACTACTCTTGCGTAATGCATGTTTTGCTTGAGTATGCGAAAGTAGTGGAAAAACATTAGATGCATGCATACCATATAATGTAATAGATTTTCCTTGAAAATTAATATTCATTGTGTGTGTGTGGAATAATCTATATCTGGGTTATGCTGGTGACGCCAAGGCATTCCTGAAATAATGTCACTCGACTGTAATGGAACAACTAAGAAATTTCTTCTTTCAGTGTATGAACCAATTTGAATCTCTAAGTCTTGTACTTCTTGTGTACCATTATACCTAGTGCCTAAAAATGCAGCTTTTATGCGATAATGCATAGGTACAGTCTGTAATTTCAATTCCTTTACCAATTTTGCTGAAATAAAGTCATGAGTACTACCGTCATCATGCAAGATAGTCTTTTCCTTTCCATGCACCAAACATTTCATAGTCAATAATGAATGTGGAGTAGGCATACCTAGTAAAGTGTCGGAAATAGTAGTAGTGTCGTCCTCATCTTCAGTGAAATCAGGCATATCCTCATGCTCGTCTTCGTCCATGGCTCCAAGATAGTTGATATGTGCTGGTGGCTTCTTTGAATGACAATTTGCTGCGAGATGTCCAGGCTGGTGACATTTATAGCATACTATTGGCTTGGCTTTGGTTACATTATTTGCAATGGCTGGAAGTCTGGGTACATTTGGATTTGCTTGTGGAATAGGCTTAGGATTTGGATTGACATTGGATGTAATGCAGGTGGTTTAGTCCAATTATTGCGGAAAGATGGTGAAGAAAAACGACATGGATTAAATCTTTTAAAATTGGAATTGAATTGTTTAGATCCATAATTACCATTGACTTGGAATTGCTGTGGTCGTCTGTCTCTACCGCGTAACTTATCTTCAGTGTCGTGAGCTAGTGAGATGGCGTCTTCAAGGGTAGCAGGCTTGAACATGTTCACTTCAGCGTAGTAATGTCCAAGAAGTCCAGACATATACTTCCGCTTATGCGTCGTCTCTGGTACGTTTTCAAGCATGCGTAGCTGTAAGAGTGCATTCCAAAAACGCTCTGTATACTGTGGTATAGGCTCACGATCCCGTTGTTGGAGTAGATCCCATTGCTTGATAGCCTTCTCATGAAATTGCGGTGGAAGGAAATTCTGCATGAACTTCTTCTTGAAATCTTCCCAAGTAGCAGGACATTCTATGCTCTTGCGTACTACAGTCCACCAAAGTGATGCTCTGTCTACCAAATGATTAGTGACACACTTGATTTTATCTTTTTCTGGATAAGTTTCCTCATGGAAATAGTCATCAAACTGACTAATGAATGATAAAACAATCTTTCCTTCTCGTATGCCATTGAAAGTGTAAAATTTGAAACTTCGTTTACTTATCTTTGATTCCTTGCGAATGGTTTGAGCTTCAAGAGTGGCGTCAATGGTACGTCGAATCAAATCTTCAGCTTGAGGTTCTTCTTTGTCGGTAGACGCTCTTTGTAATTTTGTCAATTGCGCTTGCAATGCTTGCCTAGCCCTTCGTTCTTCTTCCAATTGCAGCATGATTAGATCCAGCTTCTGTTCCATGGTAGGCTCAGGTAGGTCGTCTTCAGCCATAGGATCATCCATATGTGGTTCCGTCATTCGTGTAAAACTCAAAAGACCTTTCTCACTCAAAATCAAGTTAGCGGGATAAGCGTAGCTCAAATTTGGGGTTACAAGGCTATGTGTTTTTGGGTATTTCTTTCTCAATTTTCAGAAAATCTGCAATATTTCCTTCTTCGTATGCTGAAAATACTTCAGCGAACCTGAATATGGGTAGAATACTTTGCCACGAACAACTTTGCAGTTCGGAGTTTCTGCGCAGGAACAACCCTTCTAGGAGTTTTGAGCACTAGTCAGTTCTGACTCCAATTGACTAGTCTGACTTGCAGAGTTGCAGACTTAGCCGACTTGCAGAGTTGCGGACTTAGCCGACTTGGTGAACTTGCAGGACTTGATTTTGGAAGTGCAGGACCTGGAGTTTGGTGATTTGCTTGCTTTGTATGACTTGATTAAGCTTAATGTCTTAAGCTTAATAGCTTAAGCTTATGGAAGGGGGGGGGGGGGGGTAATTTTGTAAATCGGCGCAGATCGTGGAGGATGTGGGCAGCCATTTGCTGACGTCGTGGATTTTTCGGACAGCCTCAGATACCTCGATGAGGATTTTTGTGAAGCTTGTTGAATTTCCTTAAGCTTTTAAGCTTTATGACTAAGCTTTTGAAGAAGATAGATATGAGCTTCTTACTGTATTTCCATGACTTGTTTATGGAGATGATGGAGTGGTCCTCCGCCTGTACAGCCTGGTCCTTCGCGATCTGAGAGTAGAAATAGGGGTTCTTGATCGCCAGAAGTCTGCTTGTATCGACGGTTCGCGACGAGATTGACCGTAGAGCCCGATTGTTCCAGGAGCTCCGCCTTCGCACGAGATGGGTAGCAATTGGAAGCTCTTGATCTCAGCTCCGCTCTGATACCATTGGTGCGCAGATCAGTCGCAGTATGCTCACGTAGTGAATCCCGGAAGGTCCCCAAGAACAATGAACTCTATCTTTTTGCACAAAAAACAATGTAAAAAGCATGAATGACAAGAGCAAGAGACCAATTGGGTTCAATCTCCCCCCATGCCTTGTGTGAGCGCTTCACAAAGCATGTATTTTATGTATATTTCCATCTTCATGCTCAATAATAGCCCAATTTACAAAAATATGACAAGCTTTTAGCTTTTGAGTTTGCCTTTTACAAAAATAGGAAATAAAGCTAATGGACGGTGCCCATGGAGTCTAGCACGCCCAATCTCAATGTCCAAATAGAAATAACATATCCGTGCACATAAGCGCATACAAAATAATAATAAATAATCGATGCCTCAATAGACATAACAAAATATAGGCGTGGCGCCTATCAAAATATAATCCATAGGTCGAATACTCGCTAGACTCCAATGCTTTCCTCCACCACTACTGCTATCTCTACACATCAACTGAAGCATTCACAATCGTTAGTAAAATAATACAATTAAACCGACAAAAGTGAATACCTAGCAGTCTTCAGCTACATAAATAAATCAACTGGTTAGAAATAAATCCTAACCTTAATTTATTACGAGTGCGCACTCTAAACTCATAAACGTTTATTAATTTAATATGTATTTTGCGGAATCACCGGCTTATGGAATCACCCATGTACACACTAAATTAATGAAACGCCCGAAAAGGACAGGCGTCCCCATCAACTTCTCGCACAAAGAATCCACTTTGTGTATGAGCCCCGGTCATCTAAGTTTACGGAATCCACCGTAAATCCTCACGGAATCCACCGTGGCACGGAATCCATCGTGGAATATGCCTCCTGGCATCAATCTAGCATCAGGGTCTACTAGGAAGTCCATCATGGACTCGTAGGGGTTCGATGGACTAGCATAGAAACATATCAAATTTCCTGACAATGAGGTCTATTGTCTTGAATATGTAGGAAACTGCCTTGAATGTATAGTAGTAGACCTGTACGTAAAGTTGATCCGAAAATGATCTTTGATCACTGTTCAAATGAATTCCGAAATCAAATCCAAGCATGTAATATCAACCATAAGCATGAATACACGGTATAGAATGCCCAAGACCAAGTCTAGAAGCAAGACATAATGCATACTACACAGTCAAAATGTCATTCAGCCCTATTTTTGCGGCAACCAAATCTCTATCAAAACCAAGCAAGATGATGACTCTAACCACTCCAAAATGATCTCTAATCATGGACATAACATCTCCAAGTCATGTAGCACCAAATAAACATCATATAGTCACCATATGTGCATCAATCTCAAGAGAGCAAGTGTTGTCCTATTTATCACATATCTGAATATTGTGTATTTTAGACTTGAAGCTAACTTGAAGCTAAATGTATATTATCCCCAAGTGTAATGCTACACTTCAATGCTCAATGCTAAGCATTAGATGCAAAGTTTGGAGCACAATCATGATGCCAAATGAAGAGGAGCAACTATTGTAGGTCCTAAGCATGCTGAAAATTAGATCTGCATACCCAGACTAATGGTGCCTTTATCCTTGAAGAGATTGGAATGCTGGTCCAAGTGTTGGAGATGATGGGGAGGGTCCCCAAGTGGCCAATGATGGTGGTTGCCAACAAGCTCAAATGAAGAGGGAATCTTCAAGCTTCAAGAAGAAGCTTCAAACCTTGCTGCCTTGCCTACAGACTCTTCACAATAAACTCTTCTTGAACTTCAAGCTCTTGCACCTGAAGAAATGCCAAGCTCTTGATTGCCTAAACTAAGCTTTGATACCAATTCGTTGAGTTAGCTTCAATGGAGCTTCTGTGTGGAGATGCACGTTGAGAGAGAGAAGAGACAAAGACATAGGATTTGTGGTACTAAAGAGTGCACCTCAATAATGATTTTAGATAGGTATATGTACTATGTACAACCTAGCCCTTATGGGTAGACACGGGCACTACCCTTTATCCCAACAGAAGATGTCAAGTATCTCTATCTTACGGCCTGCTTGATATCTTCTTGATATCTTCCCATCTTACAAGGGTTTCAATGGTAGCGTTGTTCTAACACCACTGCTTCCACCATAAGCATGCTTCGCCTACCATCTTCAACTTGGCAATCATAGCTTTGTTAGCTGCACTTATTTATGTTGCATCAAAATAATCTTCAAGGATTTTGATCCAAACTTCAGCATTAGTCTCAACATTTGATTATTTTCTCTAAACTCAGGTGGCTTGATTTGCTTCAAGAGAGATTTCTTTTCTTGAAACTCAACATCCATGTTGCTAGAAAGTGCCTCATAATCAAGATCATATTATTTAAGCTCTCTCTTTAGAAAAACTATAACTCTTTTACTCCTAAATTTACAAGTCTAAATGTTAAAATGCATTGATGGTTGCTAACTTATTCATTTTGCTCTAATATCACGTGTAACATGCCCAATTGAGGACCCCTCAGTGACAAAATTTAGTGGTCCATTAAGAGATTATCCTAAGCAATGCAACTCTTCACTCCTTAGAATAACACATGTTTTGCTACCTAGGCTCTCTTGAGTCCACTCCACAATGGAAGGTTCTGGTCATAACCTATACGATCAAGCTCAATCTTGGGTTCCTAATTCGATACTAAGGTCACCTAAAAGCTTAACCAGCCCTTAAGTTATTGAATTCACAAGTCAACTCAAGTTAAAGCAGACTAATGTTGCACTTGGCTAATAGTGAGAGTGAGAAATAAGGGGGAGAAATACACATATGCTCTACCTATAGGGTATAATCTTGTTGACTCGGGTCCCCTATAACAACATTGATCGGGATCTAAGACTATGCACTAGCCTAGGCCCTTTCCTAATTCCATTTCCTTAAAGGAAAATGCTCAACTCATCAAGACCACCCATCCATAGGGCAAGAAAAACAAGGATCTCGCACTTGTGCTTTCCTTGAGGGTGTGTTCTAGTTACCTAATTATCCTAACATATTTATAGTTGATATGCAAATGCAATTTCCTTAGTTAACTATTACACATTGGTTCTTTCACATATTTTACTATCACAAACACAAGACAATGTCAAACAATCCTTTGAAAGTAGTTGCAAAACAATGTATTTATTGCACATATTCTCTAAGATGCGATGCCACCCTGATATTTCATCCCTTAATCTAGGAGTCATGTCTAGACCTCAAGCATGTAATCTACCAATCCACCCTTATCTAGAGTTATAGCTTTTCAGGAAGTCCATCCTAGGCTCATGATCTCTTATAGGTACACATCTCGAGGCCGGTCCAGACCCAAGGGATTTATAGTGAGAGCCCCCCTCGTATCCTTGTTGCCTCTTAGCCTAACATCCTCCCTATGGATAGACCTCTCACATTTGGGGCCGGTCCTAGCCTCTAGTGCAGTCAAGCGAGGCCCTTAATGAAGGGCTTCCACCACTAACCTTAGGGGAGGTTTAGGGCATAGCCAGAAATCCTCCCATGAGGGCATAAGAACTTTTATACAAATGCACAACCAAACCAAGCAGTCTATTATAAATAGCTACGTAAAAATTTCCTCTTTCCATAACATCAATTAGCAATCACATTGAATATTTTATAATGGCCAACTAACTTATCCTTAACTCAAAAACTATTCCTTTTCCAAGGCAATAAGTCCTATCCTAGACCCAAATTAACAACTTGAACAATGTCCTTTGAATACAAATAAGATACAATCCACAACAACAACTTATTCTTCCTTAGAGTGCAATTACCTAAAGTGATACATGATAGTCCCTTTAGTTTATGAGGTAATGGTTTTCCAATCCCTTTCCTATTTTCTAAGGTCATAGGCTTTCAGGTAGGACTTACCATACTTTACCATACATGATCACTCTTTTATGGTATTGCAAGGTATCTACCTTTACATCCAATCTAGTCTTATTGATCAATCTAAATTTTCTTCTCTTCTCAAGAGTGTAACATTCCCATGAGGCTTGATATCTAGGGCCTTTAAGGTCTTACCTTTGTAAGAACATTTACAAATGGTGGGTTTAAACCCATTTGTGCCTCAAGAAAATTAATTATAGCAACAAAAATAATCATTTTCCCCTTCACATTCCTAAACTCAAGAAACCTCCCTATACCGTCGATGATTGGCCCTCCCCCATCATTACTATGCAAGTGTATTTTGATTTGCATATTTTTATGAGTCTGATCTAAGGTTCATACCTCATATTAATAGGACCAAATAGAACCAAACAAATTTGTGACGTGATAAAAAAATTAATGTTCAAGAGTGGAAAGGAATTTACAAAGCACCTGGGGGTCCTTTTGCAATTTGCAAGTTTAATGTTGCTCGTCCAATTGAATACTAGAATTAAAATATTTGATGGGGATCCATCATCTAGTTTTAGTGTTCCTTCAAGATTGTTAGACATTTCACAAACGTTGGGCCTTTGAGCTCTCATCCTTTGGATGCGCTCCCTCTCCTTCCCTTCTCTTTTGATCTTCTTCCTCTCTCTCTCTCTCTCTCTCTCTCTATCTATCTATCTCTTTCTCTCTCCCTCTATCTCTATCTCCCTCTCACTCCCTATCTCTTCTCTCTCTCTCTCTCTCTCTCTCTCTCCTATTTCTTTTCCTCTCTATCTCTGTATATATATCTCTTTCTTCCTCTCTATCCTATCTCTATATCTCTCTCTCCCCCTCAATCTCTATCTCTCTCTCACTCCCATCCTATTTCTCCATTTTATTTTATTCTCTTCCTCTACTTTTCTTCTGTATCTTGTCCTTCTCTTCTTCTCTTCTCTTACTCCTCTTTCTTTCATTCCTATCCCAGTCCTCCCCTTTTCTCCCTATTCCTTCCTTCTCTCACTCTCTTCACTATCTCCTCCTTCACTTCTATTACCCTGTGTGTGTGTGTGTGTGTGTGTGTGTGTGTGCACGCTTGCGCGTGTGTGCAGTAGCACCTACACCACTAATCATCATCCCAATGCAATTGAACTAAGGCTTTATAGCCTTAGGCAAGATGCTCTACCTCTCTCTCTCATTGGTTGATTCATTCTTGTGTGGTCACATGGTGAGCTTCTTCATTGTCTTCTCTCGTTCTCTTTTTCATCCCTCCCTCTTGTGGATTGGTTTGCATGGTGACTATGGCAGCATAATCGAATTGACTACTTGTGGCATGACAATGTTTCCTAGCTAACGGTGGGTGATGATATCGAGGTGGCATCATTTCTAATAGTGACGATGCATTCAGGTAAGCTTTCTTTTCTGTTTAAGTTCTTAAAACTTTAATCATTTTTAAAAAAATTACTTTCTTTTCAAACTCCCCTCTCCTAGGCTCCTTTCTCGTTTGCCGAAAGGGGTATGGATATGGCATCCTCTCCCCCTTAGAGGAATCAAGTATGTCTTCATCTCAAATCTAGGGAGTAATTTGAATCTAGGGCTTGTAAGCTATTGCAAGTTGCTAATTGGCATGTTTCATAGGTATTATCATGGTCTTATGGTGCAATATAACTATTGTATTAGAGATTGCATCATTTGTATCTACTTAGATTCTCATATTTTCATAGGTAATATTTTTTTGGCATTCTAGAATAATGAGGTAGGGTTTGCTATTTTTTTGCACCTCCAAAAATGGCAATTTTATATCATTTTCTTGGTGTGGAAATCAAAGGAATGCTTCAGGCCATGAGATCTTCCATTTCTTCGCCCTCCGTGGCGACAAATTGATTAAAAATTGATGCATTGAATCAAAATATCTAATTTTAGTCTTTCTCTCCTCTCTCCTCTTGTTGTATGTTTCTATGGGTTAATGTATGAAAGAAGGGGGTGGGTTGAGATGAAAGATTTTGATCATGTGATGATATGGGAGCACAAAGGAGCATAAATTGGGGTTGGACATATCATCAATGACTATTGGAGAGCATTAATGGGCCTCCAATTTTGAAATGCGTATGTCTAAGGCGTGATTTTATGAGAAAGTCATAGATTTCATTGTTTTATGATTATAAATTTTGGTTGAAAATGGTTGGAAATGATTGTATGTGGTTGCTAATGCTCTGATTTATCAACCATGTTGAAGTAATCAAGAAAAAACAGTCATATAATAATTTTGTGCTAAACATGCAAAACCCACAACTATGCGGTTTAAGGAAAATTATGTGTTTTTGGGGTTTTGTCATGTGTATGCTATTCCTATACATTGAAACATGATGAGAAAATCATTCTTGGTAAGATCAATCAATCTAAACTAGTAAGTCAATAAATATCAATAATCATCTATGAATAAATAGTAAAAAAATAAGAAAAAATGAGAAAAAATAGATTTTTTGCATTCGAAAAATAAGAAAATAAGATTAATATTTGTGAATGTATGGTAGAGCTGAAGCATGGGGCTTAGAATTATTTTAGCTCTATCTCTATGTTAAAGTCGGTTTGTATTGCTTTTGTAAAAGAAAAATACATGAAAAATATACCTTAAACCTACCAACAAATGCATAACTTTAAATGGTAGGGAGAAGGGGGTTGTTGAGTGTTTGAAGTATGTTGAATTATGATGTTTTATGATGCATGACATGTATGGTATGATGCTCTCTAAAATTAAAAGGGTCTAGTAGTATGAGAAGTGCGGACTAGAAGAAACCAATTTCAGCCAAAGTTTTCACACTTTCATAATACTAATTGTTATAATGAATAAGCTTGTTTGAGCAGAGTACTCATACACAATTGCATTGCATGCACCATATGGTATCATCCTAGATGCATAGCAATTGTTTTTATGAGTGATGACCTACGTTGAGAGTATGAGGTACCCTAAGCTATAGGGTTAGAGGTTCGGTTCTTTGGGGAATACTCAATGAGAATTATCTATTATCTCTTGAATTGATCAATCAAAAGAGTGGAGCTTATTTCGAATGTATTTTATATGTTCACGGTGCATCTTAAGGCCAATCCCCGAGGTTGGTGTGGAAGGGCCATAGTGGAGCCATCGTAATCAACTGAGAGGTGCTCCCTTTGTGTGTACTTACATGGTGTATAACACCAATATGTTTAGGGACTCCCTCTAAGGAGTTTGGGGAAGGATATTTGTTGGAGTACAAATCTTACAAATGCAAAGTTCTATATTTGAGGTTAGGATAGTATACCCCTTGGACGCTCCTAGATGTGAGGCCATATGGGGTGATTTGAGGTGAGTAGTAGAGGCCCGGCTAGTGCCATATAGCTAGTGTCGAGCCCCTTTTAGGTAGGTGGTGTGTTTTTCAGGAGCTGCTAATAAGTGGAGATTTCCAAATCTTGGTCAATAGGGACCGGTTCATTAGTGTATGCCAAAAGGCAATGAGATAGATTCAAAAGACTGTCAAGGCGAGCTTCAAAAGCAAAAAAGAGTTAAACAGACTAGATGGCGGGCCAAAATTATTAGAAGATATTCATCTCCAAAGGAGTGGTGTGATATCCCTACAAGGGATGGGTCTTAGTAACCCTAGTTCTATGCATAGTCTGTTAGGAGGAGGCTTGGATAATTCACTATATGTATATTAAGAGTCAACTCCTTGCCATGTCAGCAGTGCCACGTGGTAGTTTTTTCACGTGGCAGAGTAGTCAAAGTATCCAACTACAGTCGACTATATTAAATGCAGTCGACCTGCCTATTTTGGGCATTTTTAGAGGCATTCTTTTCAGCCTTTTTAAGGCTAAGTTTCCAACAGAATTCATTACTTGTATCTGACAGATTTCAGCCTGCTAATGATAGAGACAACACTCGAGACTAACAGAGATAGAGGTCCTCAAGGTGGAGACATACTCTCTACACCATGTATAATTTTGCATCCTTATACAACATTCTTCAATGCAGATTTTATGCGTTTCATTGTCTCTTTCTCTCTCTCTCTTCTCTCTGTGTTCACTCTTTGTCACGGTCATTTGCTTCAACATTGCTTCACTTTGACATGGTATCAGAGCATTGAAGGACTGGACCTATCTGAAGAGGATTTTTCCATGCAACACAAGGCTGCGTTTTCGGTGTTCAAGTGCAAGTAGGTGAGCTGCGCATTAGAACAAGGCTGAGTCGAGCATGGGTGTGCAAGAAAAGAGAAGATTTACTGAAGCTATTGTTGTTTTTCTACTGTTAAAGAAGGAAGAAGGCTATGTTTTTGTCCTTCAAGTGCAAATTTTACCTTTTCATCGCCTCTCTGGCGCGGGTGGGCTAAAGAAGATTCAGGACACTGAGACAAGAGCCCTAGAAGGCTATGTTTTCACAGTCAGAGGGGATTTCTTTTGCATTTGTGTAGGCATTCCAGGTGAAGATGTCTACAAAGACTAATGTGGAGTTCCATGCGATCATGGACCGGTCCTACTGGCTCTTCCATCAGATCAGAAGCTTGATGGTGACAATTATTGCATATGGCATGTGTTGATGTTGGCCATATTGAAATCTTATGATTTGGCGGAGCTTGTGATGAAAGAGATCAACCGGTCCTTTATGAGAGATGAGTCCAAACTCTCTTCCAGTGCTCATGTAGAGTTGACCAAAGCTCAGTCTCATTGGGATAAACTGAAAGCTAGGATTCGTTCTTTTCTCTTTCTATCTTGTACAATAGTTGTAATAGCCAATATTGAGCACTTGAGGTGGCTTAGGAGATATGGTTGGAACTTGACTAGATGTACAATCAGATGACCCTTATGAAGAGGGTTTGTTTGGAGGTGTAGATGTGGACCTTGTCCGTGAATAAGTCTTCTTTGCTTTGAGAACACATCAATAAGCTTTGGTAGCTTTAGTTGCAAGTTCAAAATGTAGGAAAACCCATTTCCTCCGAAGACATGACGATCACTTTATTGTCCCAATTGCCTCCACGATTCGGTACTTTTTATTCCACTCTTATTGCTTCAAGGCGGGAGTCAACTCTTCGCTAGGAAGAGTTGGTTCCTATGGTCTTGGACCAAGAGGAACAATTGAAGGGATAAAATGCTTCCAAATCAGAGGCATTGATTGGTCAAGCCTCTCAGAAGAAGGTGAAGGACCAAAAGAAGAAGGAGGAGGAAAACAAATCCAAGAAAGACAAAGAAAAAGAATTGACATGCCATATTTGTGGTAAGACCAATCATTGGAAGAAGAATAACAAGAACAATAAGAACACAAAGGATTCTGGAGCAGTGGCTGCAGCTCGCTAGGCTCGAAAGTGGATCATGGATAGTGGTGCCTCCCAACACATGACTCCTTTGAAAATTGGTGTTGCCCATTTGCAACCCTCACATGGGCAGATTCTCATAGGAGACAACTCTTTTGTGTCTATTGTAGCACGGGGTGAGATGTAGTTGATTCTAGATGGATGTGGTGGTACCCACACTTCCGAGGTATTGCATGTGCCAGGTTTAGGATATCATTTACTTTCAGTACATAAGATTTTTTCTCTTGGTCTCTTGGTGAAGTTTGACAATGATGATGTTCGTGTTCTTGATCGTGGATCAAGGAAGGTTCTGTCTTTAGGATATGAGGAGAATGGCATCTACAAATTGAATTCTTCTTCCACTCTTACCTCTCAGACATAGTCCAAGCTATGGCCTGCTGGATTTGGCCACCTAAACTATGAGTATCTTTGAAGGCATCGCGAGGATCGCTTGTTCGAGGTTTGTTGGACAAAGTGGTGAGCCACCAGCCATGTATCTCCTGCACATGGGAAGCAACATAGGGATGTGATTCCCAACAAATCTTCGAAGCAATCTACTTCACCTATGGAGCTTGTATCTATGGATCTTTGTGGCCCAATGAGGAATGAGTCCTTGAAGGGGAGCTTGTACTTCATGTTGATTATAGATGACTGCAATAAGATGACATGGGCCTACTTCTTGACGTTGAAGTTGGAGGCTCTCTCACACTTCAAGGATTGGCTTCTCTTCAAGGAGAACCGATCTGGTTAGAGATTGAAGACCTTGTGATCAAACAAGGGTGGTGAATTTGTTTGTTTCTAACGAGTTTGTTCGTTTTTGTGCAGATAGAGGCATTCACCCCAGGAGTTTGCTAATACACCAACAATCCTCAAGAGAATGGCATTTAGGAGCGCAAGTACCGAAGTGTGATCAAGATGGCGCACACCATGATGGAGCACCGACAGACACCTTAATTTCTGTGGGCCAAGGCAATGGATACGTTAGTCCACATATTAAATCAATCTCCCACTTTGGCCATTGGTGACAGGATGACACCTTTTGAGGCTTACTTTGGGAGGACTAAGCCTGATGTCTCTTATTTCAAGATCTTTGGTTGTGACGCCTATGTACACATCCCGAAGACGCAATGTGACAAGTTTGAGGCGGCTTCCCAACGATAGGTCTTTGTTGGCTATAGCTCCCAGTCCCAAGGTTATTGCTTGTATGATCTCGTAAAGTGGGATGTCTACATGAGCCAAGATGTGCGGTTTGTGGAGGTTTCGGCCATAGAGGGGGATGAGGAGCACCCTATCCTTGGAGATCCATGGGAGAGTTGGGCTCACGAGACAATTCCTTTGGAGCCAGCACCGCTTGATGGAGATTCTTCCTCAGATTCCGAGTCTTCTCTTCTATCGGCCACCCCCATGGAGATCTCGCCGGTGGATGTACCCAAGTCTTCAATGGATGGAAAGCGCTGGCCTCCTCCTCGTGGGCCCGTGACACCCTCCAAAATTTAGGGATCGAGGGGGTCCCTGAGTAGTAGGAACTGCAAGATGGACCATGGAGGTCACGAAGGCACCAGGCACATACTACAGAGCTTGTTTGCTCTAATTATTGTTTGATGTCTCGTGTTTTGTAGGGTAGAGAGCCTACATCAGTGAAGGAGGCTTTACAGTTTGATCATTGGTGGAAGGTGATGGAAGCTGAGTTGGAGGCTATTGAACAGAATGGCACTTGTTTCCTTATGCCTCGTCCCTCTCATAAGCAGGTGATTGGTGTCAAGTGGGTCTTCAAGACCAAGTACCATTGTAATGGCTCCTTGGACAAGAACAAGGCTTTCCTTGTTGCTAAAGGTTTTGCATAGTGCCCACGTGTTGACTTCCATGATACTTTTGCCCCTACAGCTTGCATGGTGACTATTCATGTTGTTCTTGCCTTGGCTGGTCATAGGAGATGGTTGATTTTTTGGCTGGATGTGAAGTCAGACTTCTTAAATAGTGTTTTGAAGGAGATCTATGTAGAGCAACCTCCTAGCTTTGGTTCCTCAGATGGGAAGGTTTACAGGCTAAAGAAGGCCTTGTATGGCCTGAAGTAGACTCCGCATGCTTGGAACGAGAAGACTGACTCATTTCTCCATACCAAGTTGGGATATCGCCATTCCTCAGCAGCGTTCTAGGGCCGATCCATAGCTTTATGTGCACACTTCCGAGGGAGGTCGTGTGTTGTTTGTTTTGTATGTTGATGACTTGATTATTGTAGGTGCTCATACCCAGAAGGTCAAAGAGATGAAGGAAGCCCTACATCAGAAGTTCGAGATGACAGATTTAGGACTTCTCCTTTGGGCCATGGGATTTATTAGTCTGAGAGGGGGATTTTCATCTCTCAGTAGAGATATGTATAGGAGCTCTTGGTGACTTTGAGATGGAGGATTATCGGTCCATTTCTACTCCTATGGATCCGAACTGGAAGGCCACTTCACACAAAGGTTCTCCTTTGGCAGATGTTTCTCACTACCATCAATTGATTGGCTCCTCAACACATGGGTTGATCTATGTTTTGCTGTAGGTCTCTTGGTTGGGTTCGTGAGTGCACCTCAATAGGTGCATTGGCAGGCTGCTCAAAGGATACTATGGTATCTGAGGGGAACTTCGGACCTAGGGATTCATTCATTAGGGGAGTTTTGAGGTCTCGAAAACGCCTTTTAGGAGATAGAAATAGAGTGCTCTAGACCAATAGGAGCAAAGCCTCCGTAACGGAACTTCTATTTTAAAAAAATGCAAAAATTTATTTTACAAATATATATATATATATATATATATATATATATATATATATATATATATATATATATATATATATATATGTATTATATTTATATAATATTAGAAATTTGTATTATCAATATCTATTTTTACTCTCTTATATTCGTGATTATGATATTCTTTGCATTAATGATATACAGTCCTAGCCACTTTTATTCAATGATATGTCTGGATAAATGATAATGACAAGTTTCTCTAAATTCAAATTAGTAAAAAGCTTGGCACATAGTTTCTTCCCTCCTTTCTTTGGTCTCTCTCGTGTTTTTCCCTCCTTTGTGGTAGCCTAGTCTTCTCTCTCTCTCTCTCTCTCTCTCTCTCTCTCTCTCTCTCTCTCTCTCTCTCTCTCTCTCTCTCTCTCTCTCTCTCTCTCTCTCTGTGCTATGGATACAGAAATTCGACCTTCATCAAGGCGTCCAAGCTCCCAAATCACATCTATATCAATGCTTAATTCATTCCAAAAAGATGGAAGATGGATTCCTACAATCATTAGCAAAAGCAGTTGGATCACCATGCAGTAGGAAAAATGTGAAAAAATGTGAAGATATGAGAGCTCGTTCATTTCTAGTTAGAAGGGTAGAATCCAAGATTTCAAGCTTGGAGTAAATAAGAATAGCATAAAAGAGGTATTGGTGCAACATGTGTTTATGCATAGAGAGCTATATTTGGGACCTAGAACTTCAAATCTTCCAATGTATAGACCAAATTGTAAGAATTTGATTCTTAATGTCTTTCTTTTCTTGAACTTGGTTTAAGGTTTTCCATTATAAAATTTGTGTGTTTGTCTTGTAGATGTCTATCCCTCTGATCTTGAGGAATGGCAACTAATTGAGTCTATTGTTGATGTTATTGATGTGATGCATGGTTCGATTGGAGAAGAAATGTACAAATGTAGAAAGAAGATAGAGCTTTTAGAGAATGGAATATTCTTTTATGATCATTCTTATGGTGTCCCCATACAACGCAGCCAATGGGGATCAATATCCCCCCTTTCTTTGCTTGTTTTTTCAAGCTTTGAGTGCTTTTATATGATCATGTCATACAATTTGTTGATGAGGGATGGGACACTAGGATAGAAGGAAAAATTATATCTAAGATAGATCAAGACTCTATAGCTTGTAAATATATGATTGCTACTCAAAATTTCATCCTTTTCTTTTTATTATAGTAGATGGCATATGTTGGTGGTAGTCTGGTTGCTTTAGACCAAAATCTTGATAATTTTAGCAAAGATCCTATAGTGGATCTTGATGTTTGGTTCAACGAGGACATAATTGCAATTCTAAAGGTTAGATCATCATGTACGCTACATCATGTGAGGATGGATTTACAGAATGAAGATATTGAACTACCATACTCATTTGTGTTCCAACTTAATAACAAACGAGTAAGTTTTATATCATATTATATCCACTTAGGTGTATATTTGATTTCGCTTCTTGATTATTAAACATTTGCAACATATTTTTTGCAGATATCAACAAGGAGAGAGAAGAATATACAATGCAAGGATATTGAAGAAAAGATCTCTTTACTATCAATATAAAATACATGTACAAATTTTGTGCCAAATTTTTATTAGCCATCTCCATGACTTATACACACACGGGCTTATAAGCAATGAGGCAAAGCTACTTATTTTGTTGAGAACTTTCCTTAGGAGAAGGAATATCCTTTTTAGGAGTCATTTGCCTTTCTTTGATGCTTTGGTTGCCTTGGGTGTTGAAGGCATAGCTTCACCTACTGCAATTACATGCACCTCCTCTCCTTTAATGTCCAAGCCCTCACTATTGTCCATTCTTGTCAGTTGCATACAATTGCCCATTATGTACTTCGTGACCTTGCTCTTATATACCAAACATGCTCACTTGTATAGCAATCCCTTGTAAACTGGCATACACTTGTAAGAAAAGATTTTTAGTTTATTGTTAATTTTTACAATGGACTATATTATTATCATCAATAGACTATTTTACAACAAACCTCAATCTTAAAGTTTAGTGTCTTTCACATTACCTTTATAAGTTTATCTTCATTGAGATAAATAAACCTAACCAATCTTCTAGCATTTGTAATTACTCTCTAGCCATAAGAGTGACTATCATCCTAATGAGGACACTACAATCAAAAATATAAAGTAGAACTATGAAACTTATTTATGGTAGTTTATAGAATAAATTTTCTTATTATGTTCCAACCATGCAAATCAAGACCTTACTGCATCTTGTCTATATTGCATTGTTTCAAGTAAATCAGAAGGCATGGGAGGCTTTTTCTCTAGCACTTCAATCAATCTTTTAATAGCTTATACAAGAAAGACAATAAAATTTAGAGTAATTACGAAGAAAAGAACAAAATATCAATGAGACCTTGGATTATATAACTTACAACTTGGCATTTCCATGGCTTCCTTTCATAGAATTGATGAGGAAACATTGCCTCTCCATATAGTCTATTCCAATTAGGCTCCAATAAGTACTAAAAATAAATATTTAAATAATATGACAAAACAAGATCTCATAAAATCTAACAAAATATCAAATTACTTAACTTTCATTGTATGGAATTAGAAGAAGCTCTAAAGTTTCAAAGTCAATTGAATTGAACCAATGGTCAAATGCACTTGTATCAAGCTCATTCCTCATATAGTATGAGATAGATGGATTAAGAACCTCAATTTTTTGTTGTATATCAAAGGGGAGCTTATGCATTACACACCTAGCAAAGAAATGGATATCATAGTATGAATCAAAATGAAAGCCTATTGCTAGAAAAATGTAGTGAGTAATTTTTTTTTTGATATATTATACCTCATCCCAACAAGAAGAATAGAGTCATTTACTTCCCTCATTTTACTATTGAGGATTTGAATATAGTCAAAGTAAAAAAATATCATATCAGATCTTTTGTTAATATCACTAGGTATAAAGCAACATACATTGAAGCCCTTAGGGTCAGCCCTTTCAAGAAGGGTAGATAGCTCTTCTTCAAAAGATAGGAGTTACTTTGATTCCTTTTCTTCTTCCTTTTTTGTTTTATACTCCCTCCATTTATTTGCTTACTCTTTTGTGGCATTTTTATCTTTCTCATGTGTCTTTTTCATGTGTGACATCTTCAACCTTAGGACCTAGATCACCTTTCTTTTTCTATATAGAGGTGCATTTAAAATATTGAAAGCCTTTGCATAAAAAATGGGACTGGCTGAAGGTCCTTTGAAAACCTGTATCTCAACCTCCTAAGAATTATCATGTCTTTGTCCATAAGTGTAAGCCTATGTGCATGAGCACCACATACATATGAATCTTGAAAAAACTCAATCAAAAAATCTTATGCAGCCTCTTGAATGCAATTGAGAGCTGCCCTTGTCCATCTAAAGCAATCAAGTCTATGCTTGTCACAAATTTCCCTGACAAGCCTTTGAAAATGCAATTTTGGAATTGCATTATCCGAAGCCTTCATTGCACTTCTAATCTCCTTTAGACATCTAACCTATTGTGAAAACTTTCTCCTTGGCTTTGATTCCCTTGTAAGTTTGCAAGGCTCTTGTAGGACCGATGGATCTTTGAAGCAAGACGTCTAGGATCAACTTTCTGCTTTCTTACAGTAGCCTTAGTCTTAGCCCTTGTAAGTTTGCAAGGCTCTTGTAGAACTGATGGATCTTTGAAGCAAGACGTCTAAGATCAACTTTCTGTTTTCTTACAGTAGCCTTAGTCTTAGCCATTTGAAATCTCCAGATAAAACAAAAAACAACTCAAAATTAGGAAATATCCCCAAAATCTAATATAATGTCATTTGCAATCACTTAGTGGTAAACAAACACTACTCAAATAGTTTCAATCCCAAGCCAATCATATATTTACACTTTGACAATAATTTATTTTATCAAATGATAAAATTAAACTTTAATAATTCATCAAAGTTCTGCTAACCTTCCAACTTGACTTTCTATTGAACAATGCAGCCCTCTGACTTATGAAATGTGACCTGGGACTTCTATGTAAGGGAGACATATGCTTTTTCGTGTTTCATACGTCACCTTTTTTGTGAAAATTTTGGTCAAATTCGGATTTTTTTAAATAAATAAGTCTGTAAGCAAGTAGAATATGATTTTGCTACTGGACTTGTCAAGATCTTTTAAATTTGTTGTTTCTTGAACACAGAATCATAGTAATCAATACATTTAGTTACTCAAACCAATCTTAGCATAAGGTTGAGCTATTTTAATCAGTTGTAGAGCCCTTCCCGATGTATGAAATGGGAGATGGAAAATTTGCATGGGGAGAGCTATGCCTTATCACATTTCAATCGTCAAGCTTTTTTGAAGAAATTTTTTCAACATGTTCGAATAAGATTTTGAAGATAATTTTGGTAAAATGAACATTGCTATTGAGCTTACTAAGAATTTTTAAGAAAATTACATTTCTGAGACGTTAACACATTTTGTGCGAGGTGATGAAATCTTACCTTGTCCTGGAGGGTGCTACAGATTTTTTGGCTGTGACAAAGTCGCCTCATGCTAGTGTTTCGAAGGAGGGAAAGGGCTTGGTCTCTTAAAAAAAATGCTTATGTGGTCCAAAAATTGGTTTTAAAAGGACCTTTGTTCACATGTGTGGCTACTATAATACACAGTAAACTTGGCACATGCGTTGTGTAGACCGTTGTTGCCTCGAAACTTGTGCCACGTGTCACTAACGTTTTTGGACATGATGGTGCTTTTATGGCACCACTTTTTGGTGTAAAAGAGAACTTTTAGCCTTTTCATTTTCACTATAAATACAACTCTTCTGAACGAGTGCAAGGTTTTTTTTAAAACAAATGCATGGTAATCGTTATATAAGAACTCAAGCTCGTGTTTATGCAAATTTTTCTTCCTAGCAATTTTATATCTCTTCTACAATCATATCCTCAACAAGGCACCACAAGCCCAAAGTAAGTGTATTCTCAACAAGGCCCATTTATATTGAGGAAGCAATTTAATTTTTGGGTAACAAACTTATATTATCACTATTTTTTTGCAATCTTTGAAAAATAGTTCAATGAGTATTTGGAGGAATCAAATATCATTAAAATTGTTATTTTTCATTTGAAACGATTGATTGCCATATGAAACACGAAATTGTCAACTTATAGAGGGTTTCAGAAACCCGTTGTGGCATTTCATAAATCCTCTAACTAAAATAGTGTCCGCCTCGATGAAACGCGAAATGTTATGCCTGCTCTGCTGGCCAAAGGGTCAATTCACGTTTCATAAGGCATTGTTGTTTTGTTTTGTACAATTTAACATGTGTGCTATGTTATCCAAGCATTTGCAAATGTGGAGTATGATATATGGATTTAGATATCCAAGATGAATGAAATAAATTTTCATTGTGGCTCATTATTCTAGTTTCACGTTGATGACTTGCCCAAAAACAAACAAGGTTTAGCATTATTGATGAGAAATT
The DNA here is from genome assembly GCF_053477565.2 of Lygodium microphyllum. Classification (NCBI taxonomy): domain Eukaryota; kingdom Viridiplantae; phylum Streptophyta; class Polypodiopsida; order Schizaeales; family Lygodiaceae; genus Lygodium; species Lygodium microphyllum. The sequence continues at coordinate 74,468,948 of NC_141159.1, forward strand.
CAAGAAGTGGGAAGCAGATTTCCCTTTTCATCGAAATCAACTGTGGATCTAGGACTAGCTTAAACTGTGGATCCTTGTTGTGCCTAGAGGGAGCTCTATTCCAATTGCTCGAGTTCAACTCTATGGCTAGGGATATGCAATATAGGCAAGGAGATCTGGAGTTGGCTCCCTTTGATACATTGTGCATACATTTGAGTGTCTTTAAGTCCCCAGCTATGTGCCACTCAATCTTATAGTTCCCAATTCCTTCAACAAATAGCTCTTCTCATGCTTGTTGTCTCTTATAAATAACATCAGGTATTGGTGTTCGATGAAAAACCCAGTACAATATATCAAAATCCTTTGTATGTAATTCGAATGCTCCTAGCCACTAGATGTTGTATTGTGATTGAACACTAAATGACATTGAGTGATTGCAGTGATCTAATGAAAGTGCTCCATTCATCAAGGTAATAGAGACCCTCTCTAGTTTTATGCATTTTAAAATCTCACTTTCATCAAGTTTAACCACAAATCTAGCCACTCCGTGTGTAGGGTGGGCAAGTCAAGGAAAATATTGTTAATTTCATTGAATACAACTTCCTTTTTCTTACCCTTGAAGCTAGCCTCGATATGGGTGTCAAGATTGTGGGAGAGAAGGAAGGAGTCTCACTTGTAGCTTTCTTGCTTGCACAATGGGGGAATACACACAAGGGTGGAGGCTGAAAACAGTTTTCCTCTTCTTAGTTGTGTAAGCCAAAAGAACTCTATTACAAAGAAATAGAGGAACCCTATATATGGGTCTCAAACAAAACTCAACTAACTAAGGTGGCATACTAACTGAGCCACGAACTAGAGTAGATAAGGATAGCTATCATGTAGCTATTATTCATGGGTGGTGTACCAACCGCGTCTGCAACTGACAAGTCGGTGACATAAATACACAACGGTCACCCTGGCGTATCACGAGTGGAGCTCGATATCTCAACACTCCCCCTCGAGCTCAATCCCAATTCCTGCACACCAAGCAGGTCTCTGAACTTGCGCAGCTTCTCTGCGCCCAATGCCTTCGTGAATATGTCAGCTACCTGATCCTCTGTGCTGACATAAACTAGATCAATAAGACCTAGTAACACCCTCTCCCGCACATAGTGATAATGCACCTCAATGTGCTTTGTTCTAGCATGATAGACTGGGTTGTTTGCCAAGTGAATACTGCTCATGTTGTCACAATAAATGACAACTGGCCCATCTGTAGACTGATGCATATCATAAAGTAGCTTATGCAACCAAGCTACCTCACATGCAGCCATTGCTACACCCCTGTACTCAGCCTCTGTGCTCGACAAGGCAACTGTAGGCTGTTTCTTGCTGCTCCAAGTGACTGCAGCACTCCCAAAAGAGAACACATATCCACTGGTAGATCGTTTATCAGAAATACTACCAGCCCAATCAGCATCAGTGTATCCATGCAGCTGTATCTGAACCCCAGTCTCATAAAATAGTCCATACTGCAATGTGGACTTCACATACCTGAGTATGCGTCTAGCCGCATCCAAATACGATTTCCTTGGAGCTTGCATAAACTGACTTACCAATCCAACAGCATAGCTCAAATCTGGCCTGATAATAGTCATATAAATCAAGCTTCCTACTATGCGTCTGTACATAGTAGGGTCTTCCAGAAGCCCACCTACATCTGCGCTCAACTTCACATTCTGCTCCAAAGGAACTGAAATAGGCTTACAGCCTGTCATCCCATATTTGGACAGCATGTCCAATCCATACTGCCTCTGCAAGAGCTATATCCCACTTGGTGATCTAATCACCTCAATGCCCAAGAAATAACGCAGCTCTCCCAAATCCTTCATCTCAAACTTCTGCTTCAATAGCATTTTCACATGAAGGATATCTTCATCACTGTCACCTGTCATAATCAAATCATCAACATAAATGACAAGCAACATAATACATTTCTCTGTTTTTCTCACATAAAGTGAGAAATCTGCCTTGGAAATCTGAAAGCTAATAGTGATAAGATACTGTCCTATCTTGTCAGACCATGCTCTAGGTGCTTGCTTCAAACCATACAAGGCTTTCTTCAACCTGCAAACAAACTCAGGATGAACAGCATGCACATAACCTGGTGGCTGCTCCATATAGACCTCTTCTTGCAAATCACCATGCAAGAAGGCATTCTTTACATCCATCTGATGTAAAGACCATCCCTTTGATGCAGCCATAGCAATGACTGCTCTTACGATTGCCATCCTTGCAACCGGACTGAATGTTTCTTCATAGTCAATGCCATATGTTTGTGCATACCCCTTGACTACTAATCTTGCCTTGTATCTGTTCACAGAACCATCTGCATTGTGCTTCACCTTATAAACCCACTTACAGCCAATTGCATTCTTACCTTTAGGCAAAGGTACAAATTCCAATGTAGCATTTGCTTCCAAGGCATCCATTTCTTTATCCATGGCTTTCTCCCATTTTTCTTTTCCCATGGCTTGCTCAAAAGAAGTGGGTTCTGGTTCCTGTATCACCTTGACCATATATGCATAGTGAATGGCTGTAAATCCATCATATTTCAGCCTATCCACAGGATACCTAGCTCTCGTAGACCTGCGCAAAGTAGGTTCACTCCCAGGAGCTCTCAAAACATCCCTGGTCTTCCTTACTCCAGGTGTAACAATAGAAGGAATACCCAACTCATCATCAATGCTCTGTTCTGAGCCACTGGATTCACCATCCACATAAGAGTGACCTGCATTCACATCAAACATGGGTTGATCAACCTTCTCTTTTCCTTTTCGTGATACCTGCATACCACTATCTGCATTGCTTTTAGAAGATTCTCCTGATATCAATCTGCCTGTCCATGGCGAAGAATGTGAACCACTGCTAGAGGACGCTCCAGGTCCACTAATATTTTGTGACTGCTGCTGTGAATTCTGTGCAGCATTACCATTTTGTGCATCTACATCATCTATCACATTTACTGGTTTATACCAGCTACTCATCTCATAAAAAACAACATCTCTGCTCACTGTAAACTTACGAGTAGAAGGGTTATAGCATCTATATCTTTTTTGCTGCAGAGAGTAACCAATAAAGATGCACTTCTCAGCTTTTGGATCCAACTTGGATCTCAACTCATCTGGCACATGTACATAGGCAATGCAACCAAAAATTTTCAAATGAGAAATATCTGGTTTCCTACCAGTATACCTCTCCTCTGGAGTCATGCCATGTATTGCTGCAGTGGGAGTCCTGTTCATTATGTAGACTGCTGTAGCAACTGCCTCAGTCCAATAAAAATCTGGCAAGTCTTTTTCGTTGAGCATGGCACGAGACACCTCTCCAATATGTCTGTTTTTTCTTTCTGCAATTCCATTTTGCTGTGGGGTATGACTGTATGAATATTGCTGCTTTATGCCATACTCCTGCAAGAACCTTGCAAACTCATTTGAGAGGTACTCTCCCCCTCCATCTGACCTTAGGCATTTTATTTGCAGGCCTGTTTCTTTTTCAACCATAGCTTTAAGAGTTTTGAAATGCCCAAAAACTTCACTTTTCTTTTTCATAAAATACACCCAAACTTTTCTGCTATAGTCATCAATAAAAGTAACAAAATAATGACAGCCTCCAAGAGATGCAGCTTTAGTAGTCCACACATCAGAGTGGATTAATTCCAATGGCTTCTTACTCTCTTGAACATGTCTAGGAAATGGTTTCCTTGCCTGTTTTCCAAACTGACAGGCTTCACATACCTTATGCATTTCTGCAACCTTGAATTTGGGCAATCCTGCAACAATATTTTGGGCCTGTATTGATTTAAGTCGCTGTACATTAACATGACCAATGCGTTTATGCCAGATATCAATACCTGTAACTACACCGGTCCCATGTGCAAACATTGCTGCACTCAATTCAGACATGTCTGCATTTAACGTAAACATTCTGCCCTTCTTCTTTCCTTTTCCTATCAAGCGACCTTTATTTTTCATATCCTCAACAAAGCATCCATGAGGATTAAATCTGACCTGCAAGCCCTGTTCAACCATTTGACCAACAGAAACCAGATTCTTGGTGATATTCGGGATATGAAATACACCGGACAGGTATTTCTTTTTCCCATCCTGCATAGACAAATGAATTTTTCCAATCTGCACAATAGGATGTGCAGTATCATCACCAGTCTCCACAAATCCTGGTTTTTCCATTTTCCTTGCATCCTCCATCCATTCTGCATGACCTGTCATGTGGTTTGATGCACCTGAGTCAACATACCATACATCATTGCTTTCTTCTGCACTTATCACAGAATTGTTCATGTGCTGCACCATGAACAAATGCTCATTTCTGTCATCACCCTGTCTACTAGAAGATGCATAATTCCCTTGTTGCAATTTTCCATTCATAATGTCATTCTTCTTTTTATAGCAGTCTTTAGCCATATGACCCATTTTACCACAGTAGTAGCATTCAACATTACTGTTTGCATTTTGACCTCTTTGCCATCCACCACGACCTCTTTGGCTCCCCCTGCCTCTAGAGTTACCACGTCCTCCTCCATAGGACTGGTTTTCTTGAGTTTGCTGCATATTCTGATTTCTACCACGGCCTCCAAATCGGCCTCCTCTACCTCTACCTCTACCTCTTCCAGCATTTGAGTAGAAGACAGCTTCTTTTGAAGTTCCTCCTGAAGAATATGCACCACCATTTCTCTGCTCCTCAGAAATTAGAAGAGCAATCAACTCCTCAAAATCAAGAAATCTTTCACGGACGGAAATGGATGTTCGGAACTGTGCATAATCCTTTCCTAGACCATTCAAGGTCACAGAAACTAAATCATCATCTTCCACTGGCGACCCAATGGAAGCAAGTGCATCTGCAATCTTCTTCACCTTCATGTGGCAGTCATTGATGCTCATATTTTCTCTTTGCACATTATGCAACTCTTGCTTGAGCTGCATTTTCCTGGCTTGCGTATTTGTGCTATACATTTTTGACAAAGTATCCCATGCCTCCTTTGGCGTACTTGCATCCTGAATATGCACAATCATAGAGTCTGAAATGCTGATAGATAGCCAATACATAACGTTCCTGGCTCTCTCATGCCATGCTTTAAATGCCTGCATTTGCTGTTGATTTGGAACATCAGGAAGAACTGGTTCTTCTTCATTTCCTGCAACAAATTCCCAATATCCTTTTCCCATAAGGAAATTTGTCATTCTAAACTTCCATGCTTGGAAGTTGTTCTTGTCAAGCTTTTCAGTGACAATCTGTGAAAGAGAGTCAGACGCCATTACAGAACACTGTAAAAAATTCTGTCACTGCAAAGAACACAACTTCACCCTCACAAGGGCAAATCTGCAAAACTGGCGAAAGTGGTATTTGACCACACAGTCACTTCCTAGTGACGATTTTGCATAAACAGGAACCAAGGATGATTCTGAAACTCCCAATGTCTCTGCGCACAAGCATACGATGTAATTTCTACAGTGACTTTTCACCGATCTGTAGAACAATGGTCGCACAGCATAAAATAGGGCCTTTTCCTGAGTGCGTGCAGAAAACTTCCGCCTCCAAAACAGGCCCTGAAATGGCCTCAAATCAAAAAAACAGGGTCACCAAGGGCTAGAGCCCTGTCCCGCAGCATATACTGCCCTCTTGCTTCACCGCAAAGGGCATCTCAACCTGAGACAATGCACTCTTGCAATTTCCGGCTGTGCTACCTGCAGAGATCTGCTCCCAAAACAGAAAATGAAGGCAATACTGCTCCTCTTACCAGAACACTGCGAGCTTGACTTGCTTTCTTGAGCTCCTTACCACGAACAAGGCTCTGATACCATGTCAAGATTGTGGGAGACAAGGAAGGAGTCTCACTTGTAGCTTTCTTGCTTGCACAATGGGGGAATACACACAAGGGTGGAGGCTGAAAACAGTTTTCCTCTTCTTAGTTGTGTAAGCCAAAAGAACTCTATTACAAAGAAATAGAGGAACCCTATATATGGGTCTCAAACCAAACTCAACTAACTAAGGTGGCATACTAACTGAGCCACGAACTAGAGTAGATAAGGATAGCTATCATGTAGCTATTATTCATGGGCGGTGTACCAACCGCGTCTGCAACTGACAAGTCGGTGACATAAATACACAACGGTCACCCTGGCGTATCATGAGTGGAGCTCGATATCTCAACAATGGGAAGGCTCACCCAAAATCTCCATCACTTTGTTATTCACTCTCTATCAGATAGTTCTAATCCACGGATGGCCTTGGAATTATGCAATTGCGTACTTGTTCTTGCTTCATATTTGATTGCTGAGAACGAGCTCGCAGCAAAAGCCTCCTTTGACTCCCTAAAAGCACTCTTTACAGAAGTCCCCATGGCAACTCAAGGTTCCCTTCCTAGTCAGATTCATCCTGGAAATATTGATGACAGGCCAGCAAATGTAGTCCCATTGCTAGTTTTAAAGGGAGAGTACAATGAAGACCCTGATCTTCATGTAGCAGAATTTATGGTAGCATGTGTGGCTAACAATGCTAGAACCCCTGAGCATTGGCTAGCAATATTCCCCGCCACTTTCAAGGGCGCGATGTTTCAGTGGAATGAGAGACAAGCAGCAGGAAATTTTGGTACATGGGACGACCTGAAGTTGGCCTTCCTCACTAAATTCAAACGTGAAGGTTTTGAAGAGCGGATGCGAGAGGAGTTCATGAACTTAAGTCAGTCCTCTGGAGAAAGAGTAGAAGCTTATGTCTCGCGAATGGAATCTATCTTGAAGAGATGGACTAACCATCATTTGAACGAAGGTATCTAGAAAGGAGTGTTTCTCGGAGGCCTACAACCAGAAGTTCGCAAGTTCGTGGAATTGAGAAGACCAGTCAATCTGCAAGCTGCAATGGAAGTGCAAGATTGTATGATGAAGTTGAAGCAAGGTTGTCAATGACTCCCGGAAGAGGAGTCTTATCTCCTCCCATGCCAGGAATGGTATACCCACCAAATGCAATCCCAAGGACAATTCCCTACCCCTATCCCCAGAAGCAAACAATGCCGCAGTATAATGCACCTAATCCACTGTGGTCACCACAGACGATAGTGCCTCAAATGATGGTTCAACCACAACAACAGTGGCCTCAAACAGTTCCTCCAATGGAAACTCAACAACAATGGAACCCTACCAAGTAGAATCAACAACCCCAAGTCTCAACAGGAGCTTTGAATAGAACCAGAACAGAGGACCTTTTGGATCAACCCAACTAGTGTATGCAGTAATTACATAAGCTTCCCAAAACCCTACTACAAGTACTTTAGGAGGTGAAAATCTGAAGGACTACCTATCCAACTCAGTTGCAAGTATCAAGAAAGAGCTTCTAGATGTGATTAAAGAGCAGCTACAGACGCTGAAGGTGAATACCACTAATATATCCACTCCTGCAGGAGCTGAAAGAGATGTGATGCGCTCTAATATATGGTGTGGAAAATTTCATCAAGCGGGACATTTAGCCACTGAATGTACCCAAAAACCAACCATTCCTAGAGCCTTCTGTTCCTATTGTTTGCGGAAGAAATATACAGAGGATATTTGCTCTCTGAAAGAGATGCATGAACAAAGACAGAATGATGAAAATGCACGATTCAACTTGCTAGAATCCAAAATGACAACACAGGATATTGGACCAAAGCCTAGGGAATTTGGTCCTAATTTCAGTCCAAGGAGGTTTCCCTCTCAAAGTTACTGAGGACGACAATCTGGTGGTGGTCAGAGATCAGAGATGGAATGTTACAGGTGTGGTGAAAAGGATCATATCTCCCCAAATTGTCCAAACCCTAGACGATCTGTGGATTACAAGCCCTTATGCAGCCGGTGCAAAGGTGAAGGCCACACTGCAAAGGACTGTCCAAGCCCAGCCGCCCTATAAAGGCCAATGGCACTGATAGCCAACAGAAGGTACAAGAGCCTGCCTCCAATTTGGTAGCGTTGAAAGTTGTCGCTGTCACACGCACCAAGAAGAAGGAACCAGTTGTTCAGAATGAAAATAACTCTCATGCCAAGACTATGAAGTTCAACCTGCCAACACAGGGACAGAGCAGTACAGAACAGAACAGCGCAGTACAGAGCACTGTAGTGCTACAGAGAGTCATAGAGACAGTCCCAGAAATAGGACCTGAGGTCCAAGAGATAGATGAGATAGAAGCACTTCCAGAAACAAAAGAAGTGCCGATGTTGCAATTATTAGAAGAAAAAGGAAAGATGAAAATGGGTGTAACCCCATTCCCCCAGCTGGTTGGAGAAGCCTATGGATCCTATCAAAGATTATGACTTGGAAAAAGACCTAGATACTTTTAAACCAAACTTAACATTCCGGCAGTTACTGATGCTATCTTCCAACTACTGAAAGAAATTCAAAAGCATCTTGAAAAGAAGATGTGGACTAAGGATCGCTCCTTCAACAACGACCAAGACCAATAAAGGAAGTAGATGTGGCTAATGCCTTCCTAGATCCTAGAATCCCAGAGATTAGTGTATGGATAGAAGGATGCTTTATTTCAGATGCATTGATTGATGGAGGCTCATCAGTAAACATAATGACAGATGTGACAATGAAGGGCTTAGGGTTGCAAGGAATTCAACCTACACAGTGGCTTATCAGATTGGCAGACCAAAGCATAATCAAACCGTTGGGCATCCTCCCATACGTAAAAACAACCCTTGCATGAAGAGATTATTGGCTGACATACCTAGTGGTCAAACCAAATTCTTATGGGACCTCATACCCTCTGTTGTTGGGAAGACCTTGGCTTTTTGAAGCAAGAGCCAAGACGGACTGGTTCAAAGGAACCCTAACCCTAGGAAGAGGACCCAACAAAGTGGTGTTAAAGTTGTATGGATCGCAAAAAGGCAATGGATCCACATCCATTGAAGTCATAACTGACTCCTCCAATGAGGTAACAGATGGTACATCAGGAGACGAAGAGGCTATCAAACATATCTTTCCTAAGAAAATAGAGGCACAGTCCCTAACAGTGGGCACTGTAAGCCAACTGCCAAGGGAAGCAAAATCCTTGTCCATGGGAGAATACCTCCTGCCTCAACTAAAATTAACTTCTGAAATCACCTCTGACAATGAAATAGAAGCATGGATGTACTGTTCTCCTTGTTACACGACAGTCGCGGCAGAGGCAGAATAAATGCAGAGCAGTAACAGATACAGAGATAAAGTAGAGGCAGAACAGAGACAGAGACAATCACAGAGACAGTAACAGACACAGAGCCAGAGACAGAGGCAGAAGCAGAGTCAGAAGCTGTGACAGAAGCAAAAGTAGATGCAAAGGCAGAAGATCTGTTTTTCTCTTACAGAGCCTCTACAGAAGCAGATATAGAGCCTCCAAAAGAAGAGGATGAAAATGATGAGGAAGAAAATGAAGCATATTATGAAAGTGTAGATGAAGAATTTCCTTTGATAACAGATGATCTCGCTAATGTCCCTACAGAGATCTCAGGGACCGAAGATCTCAGGGTGCTATATAGAATGACTATGGTTCCATTTGGGTTAGCCAATGGACCACAAAGTATGCAGAATCTGTATAAGCAATGGATTAAAAGCATAAAAATTAAGTTCACCAGTGGCTCCTGTTGCCCTAACTGCTCAGTCCAGAGAAAAGATGATGATGATGCCCCTTGTCAATAGAAGCCAAAGCCCTCAGAGCCACGACCTCTCGAAGGTTTGTGCTATGTGACATTCCTGGACGTATCTTCTGAAGATGAATCCCTAAGTCCAGAAGAAATTACCACTCACACAGAAGCAATAAAAGCTCTGATACCCTTCCAGCAATCTCAAAACAGACAAATGAGTAATCTGTTTAGAAGGAGGACACCGGTTCTAGTGGAACATCAAACGAGGATACTACTCTCTTGAAAGAGTCAGACCTCTATCCAGAAGCCATCCGTGGGACATTTATTCGTGAAGTGGAAGGTGAAAAAAAAGTAATATTCTTGGATATTGACGGTACTGAATGTTACCTAAAAGCGGGCCTCAATCTTCCAGAAGAAGAATTAGTGGTCCTACGAGACCTACTCAAAGAGAACTTCAACGTATTTGCTTGGTCGTAGAAAGACCTAAAGGGGATTGATCCCATAGTATGCCAATATCACATTGACCTAGAGCCTGATGCCAAACTTGTAAGGCAAAGACAAAGACGTATGAATCCTAATTACTATGCTCTGGTGAAGGCTGAATTATTGAAACTTCTTAAAGGAGAGTTCATTTATCCCGTGGCTAACAATGAATGGGTTTCGCCCATTGTGGTTGTACTTCGCCCATTGTGGTTGTACCCAAGAAGAACAGGAAACTTTGAATATGTGTGGACTTTCGGAAGCTCAATTCGAAGACGAAGAAGGATCATTTTCCTATTTGGGCATACAGAACCTCCCATAAGGCAGCTACAGGATAGACCCCTTTCCAGTTAGTATATGCTACAGAAACTGTCTTTCTTGTTGAACTAAAATTGCCCTCTTTGCGAGTGGTAGTTAAAGAACGCTTGGGAGATAATGAGTCACTACAATGCCGTCTCCTGCACTTGGAATGCTTGGATGAGATATGGTGGATGGCCCTACAGTGCATGGAAACCACTCAAGTGCAACGCAAAGCCTATCATGATAGTTTCATCAAGCACAAGGAGTTCAAAGATGGTGATCTTGTCCTAGCCTATGATTCGAGATTTGGCAAGTTTCCTAGCAAGCTTCAACAATGGTGGATAGTTTCGTACAAGGTACTTGCTATCAATCCTAACGGCTCTGTTCAGGTGCAAACTGTTGATGCCTCTAATGATCCCTTCCTAATCAATGGCTATCGTTTGAAAAAGTACTTTCCTCCCTTGGGATCTTGACAATCATAGTCGACCTACCCTCCCCCTTTTGGGCGTCGCACTATCCTTCTCATCGTGCTTCTAATAGCCCTTATGATTCTCCTCATGAGGCGGTCTCGTTCTGCTAATCCCTCGTAGAAACATCTCAACCCGACCTTGTTCTCTTCTCGTCTGATCCAACAACGGTGGCGAGGTTGGTCTTGATACATGGTATTTTTATCATTCTCTTTCTTTTTCTTTTTTTAAAAAGAGAAATGAAAAAGAAAAAACAAAATAAAACAAACGAAACTGTTATGGGAAAAAAGGAAGAAATTCCTTGTCATAATAGGCCTCGTTCTAAGAAAAGGTGGAAACACCCTTAGGCAGGAAACTGACTGTGGAAAAGGTGGCAACACCCCGCAGTTCAAGATAGCTGACTCATCACCAGCAAAACCTTTCCAGCAAAGTAATTCGAAGCCACCTCCCTTGGTGTGCTGGTTCTGCAATATCAGTCCGTTTGCCCTTCTTAACATATGACTCTTCTTACAAGTCATTGAAGTATGAGATTTGTGGGCTGCCTTCGTGGGTATGCCTCAACTTCAAGATCCTGATGACAACAACAATCGACGTGATCTTCATCACCAACCCCTTGAGTGATGCGAGATTTCATCCTAACAGGATGGGGACGTGAGTATTGGTTGCCCTCTGTATCTATCAGAGAGTGAGACAGAGGGTGGGGTGAGTGACCAGTCTTTCCCTTCAAATTAAATGAGAGGTGAGGTGTGTGAACGGAGTGTTGCACGCACGGGGATGGGCCTCTCAATGCACAACACACGATTTGTTCCTGTGCACTGCACCATAAGGCTCCCTGGCCTTCCTTCTTGCACTGTATGCCGGCACAGGGTGGGATGCATAGTTGCACCATAAAAAGCACACAAGACATACAACCTCTGCACACGTGATGGTGAGGATTGCATCAATGGGTCTCAGGAATGGGTTGCCCTATGTATCTTTCAACAGAGCGTGAGACAAAGGGTGGGCTGAGTGTGACTAGTGTTTCTTTAATCAATTATTGAGAGGTGAGGATTGAGGGACATTATGACCATTGGAGTCAAGTACGTTTCGGTTTCCCTCTGCACCCACGAGCTGGGTCTCTTCCATCAGCACATGACACGTCTTTCTGTTCTATACACTGCACTACAAGGCTCCCTGGCCTTTCTCCTTGCACCTATGCCAGACGGGTTGGACGCATTAATGCACCATTAATTGTGCACCCTAGCATACTCTTTCTGTACCATTCCTTTGTCGATTCCTAAACTGGGTGTGAGCTCTGGGTTTTCATCATTATTTTCTCGAGTGATGTTAGTAATGGAGCGAGTGATTGTTCTTTCAATCCATTTGCGTGATCGTGAGTTGAGTGCAATATCCCTCATCATCAACGAATTTCCTGCGATTCCTTCAACCAGCTACCTCCCTAGGAGTTGCCGCATGGTCCCTGCCACAAAGGACGTTGGATGTGTGCTACGAAGACACCTTGCTACCTCCTATAGTCGACAACGATCCAAGATGCAACCTCGATAGTTGACATTACTCCTCGGCAATATGGGCCAAGTTTTTCTAACCCTACACCTTCTGTTTCTCAGTGATGATCATGTCTTAAGTATGGGGACGTTTGTGGTTGGTCTGATGTGTGGTACTAGGTCCTTCTTGTTCGGTTTACCCTTCCTGCTAAGGTTTTAAGTGTGGGGACGCGTCCCTGCGTGTCTATGCTGCATACCCCCATGCATATACCCTGCTATGATCATGCATCTACACCGTGAATTCATTTTACCTTGATGGGGTCCCTTCCCCACTCTTCTATTCTATTTCACCCTATCCTCGGAGCTGTCTCTTGACCATTTGCCTTTATCCTTTGTTTTGTGATTGTTTCATACGAACGCACCCTACATTCACAGAGAATCACATCCACCCTTACAGCCCTATTTGTCCCTTTGAACTGTCGATTTCTCCTTTTTACCAACCCCTATTCCGACAGACGGTTCTAAAGTTATTAATTTTTGAAGCAATTCCCATAAATTGGACAGTTTTCCATGTGAACGTGACCTTAATGCTTCAGAACCCTGATCTGATGTGCCATCCCTGTCCTACTCCTTCCCCCTGACATTTTTCCTTTTTACTCCGTGTCATTCCGATGCACGGTTGATCCGTTATTAATTTTTACGAGTTTTTGGGCCCTTTTCATGCTTATTTTTCACATTTTTCCATGTGAACCTGTCCTATTTGCATCAGAATTCAGTTTAACTTAATAGCTGTGTCTTGCCAGCCTTTCATCCACTTTTTCTTTTTCCTCCTCCCTCTTTCGGCTGTCGGATTTTTAGTTATTAATTTTTTCGAGTGTTTTCGGGTGTGTTTTTTGTGTTTTTTCCATATGAACCCCTTCCTAATTTCCCCAAAACTATGTTTTCATATGCCAGCCTTGTGAATCCTTTTCTTCTAGACATTTCTCCTTTTTATTGTACTCTATTCTGGTGCACGGTTCTTCCCGTATTAATTTTTGAGTCCATTTTCGGGTCCCTTTGTTGGGTTTTTTCCATGTGAACGAATCTTATCTCCATCGAAACTGTGTTTTGCCATGATTGGGCACTTGTACACATTATTCTACACATTATTTCTTCTTTCCGCACTTTGTTCCGATGCGCAAATTTTTCGATATTAATACACGTAAGTGTTTTTGTGCTTGTTTTTTGTGTTTTTCCCATGTGAGCACCTTGATTTTGCCCCGGACCCAATGTTGCATTTTTCCATCATTTTTTCCTCTTCTTTCGGCACATTTTTTCTTTTTACAGATTCTCGATCCAACATACGTTTTGGGTTTTATTAATTTTTATTCATTTTTGCTGTATGGTCGTGTTTCTCGAATCGTGCGTGAACACACCTGTTTTTGGTTTTACATGCCTCGGGACACCCCCATGGCATCTGTGGTTCTCGCATCGCCGTCCATGCCTCGTTTGATCCCATCATTGCAAATGTAGTGGAATCACAAGCTTCCCAGATTAAGCAGTTGCAAGACCAACTGGCACAGTCACGGTCCGTTCCTCCAAGCCCCAATGTTCCTATTATTCCTTCTATCTCTCAGCAGGACTTGGCAATTCTCCAGAAACAGGCCACATTGTGTCCATTTTGTTTCAAGATAAAGTGGAAAGATTGCAGTCTAGGATGGATTTGTTATGGTCTACGTTTGAGCACTTTTACGAGTATGTTCCTTTCTTTGTCCACTATCAGTTACAGAAGTTGGCCTTCTATAAGAAGTTTCCAACGATGGATCTTCCTCTTCCAGAGGATGGTTGGAGTGGGGCTTGGTCTTCTGATTTGCTGACAGAAGTGGTCCGTATGGTTTTTAAAGATTTTGTGACGACGGATACCATGTTGCTGTCTTATATGTATCTACGAGGTGATCTGTTGATTTCAGATGAAGTAGATCTGGCCTGGTATGTGGGGGATGTGGTTTCGCAAGCTGTTTTGTATGTCAACTATTTGGAGTTGCGGATAGATGACATGTTCCAATGTTATTCCTCGAAAGTGGCTACTTTCCTTGACAATTCATGGCATTCAATGATTGATTCTGTGGTCCTGAATCAACGTTAGAATACAGCTTCTACTTATGTGTAAAGCACTAACCAACTGAGGATGGATCTCCTAGCTTATCTTTCCAAAAACCATCCATTTGATTCATCCTTCTTTGATGCCTATCAGAGAAGATTTGTCTTAGGTCCCTCTATTCCTAGCCTATTATACTAATAACAAATGGCTCATCACTATGATACTTATCTTTCCCTTTATCAAACCAATTCTACAGCTATCTTACCTCTTCTTTTTCAACCTCAAGGTTTTCCTCAAATTCCTATATTTATCTATTATTCTTTCATCGAAGATCGAGTCTTTTCTCCTTCTCCACCATGCCCTTCTCCATCTATCCATATACATTCTACTTTTCCTATTTATCAATTAACACCTTTTCTAACTGATTCACTTAAATTTTCAGCCACTCCTTTAGCTTATTCCTCCTTTTATGATTTTGCCTACCCATCTCTTCATCCTCTTTTACTTATTCCACTTCCATCTCCTATCACTTCTATTTCTCAATCCCCTCAGTTGGTTAGTGAGTACCATGGATTTGATCGACAGATTCCGAGAAGAAGAGAATGGAGCTCAACTGATTCTCTCACGGGACCCCAGATTAACTAGCCAATAATTCCAGGGGACTAGATAACTGCTAGTCAAGCCTACCAGAATTACCTCCATTTTGCTCACCAATATTCACAATCTCTCGATCCTTCAATGAGATTGACAACTCATTTTGCTTGGTATCTAGCATATATGCATAGGCATTCCCATAACGATCAAAAGGCCATTCCAAAGCTTTGTATGAATGTCAATGTGAACATTGATTCCCAACAGTTGGATGTCCTATATTTTCATGCCCTATGTTTACCTACCAGATACCTTGTTTTGCTAGAAAGGATGTGCTACCTGCAGTTCTTTCAAAATCCTCCCAAGACATTTGTGGATGAGTCCTTCTCCATGGATCGTTTTCAAAACCACTGAGCTTTCAAAAGGGATCACCTTCATTGATGCCTTTGCAATGTATTTTGGATGATTCTTAATTATATATATCTCTTTTTGGAGGTGTCATTCAGATGGTTGTGTTAGTGTTTAGTGTTTAGTGTGTGTGTTGTAATAATTGTATGTGATGAGTTTGTGCTGATTGAGAATAATTTGTTCGAGACCTCTTTTCAAACTATTGATGGTGATGGTGGATGGAAAGCCTATGGTGGAAAGCTGAAGAAAAACCTCTTATATCCTTTACAAATTTGTTACGACTTCCAATTGATTAATCAGATGAGTTAATGAATAATGAAGTTTTCCTTTAGTAGTTTTTTCTAGAAATACAGGTGATAAGTTGGGGTCGTGGTTTGGCGAGATTATTGAAGATCCTACGGAAGATAAAATTGAGCTCTTTAGTGAACATATATTCTTCTTTCCTTAGGTCGCGAGGACGCTTCCTTTCTAAATGTGAGGATATGTTGAGAGTGGAAAAAGACTAAATTTATGACTGATTTTTGTTGTTTTTGAGGTCTGAATGATTGATTTTTGATGGATTTAGAGTGATGTATGGTTGATAATGGAAGTGTTTGAGAGTGTTTTGGATGATATCGGTTATGTTTTGGAAGTTCATGATGATTCTCAGTGGAAATATGAAGCTCTGTGATGTTCTGATAGGTTCTATTGAGGTTCTGATTGGTTCTGTATACCTTCTGTATAGCTTATGTTTTGTTCTGATTTTCTTCTGTATGAAGCATGGATTGATGATTGATGAAGAAGATTGAAATCTTTTGGAAGCTTATTGAATAGTTTTTTATAGTTTGGAATGGTTTTAGTATGAGTTATGAGGTTATGATGACCTTCTGTAACCCTCTGTAAACCTTCTGTAGAGCCTCTGTCTTTGCTCTGTAACTGTTTTGTATCTACTCTGATCCTGTACTGTACTGTTCTTAGACCTTCTGTAAGTATTCTATAGAATGTATGTGTGACTTTGGGAAAGTTTTCTAACTTTTGGAAAGGATGAATCTAAATTCAAAAGAGCTAAAACGAATGGAAGAAGCAGCTGCTAAAGACTAAAGAGAAGACTGGAGTGACAGTGACAGTAGTGAGCTATGAAGAGACACTGTAGTGGCTCTGGTGCCTCTTCACATTAGACATACCTCTTGGGAGGTACATCCATGACCTAAAAAGGATTATTGAGAGTCATTATGAGAGTATTGTAGTGAGGATATGATATACTATTGAGAGAGAGAGAGAGAGAGAGCAAGAGATAGTCAAATCTATCAAAACAGTGTAATTATATATGAGAGATTGAGAGAGAGAACTATGAAGACATTGAAAATGAATATTATGTGATTGATTTCCATTCAAAAATGGTGTATTCTTTTATGTTCTTTGTTATATTGATGGATTCTATGAAGATGTTGAAGATTATGATTGATTCTATCAAATCCTTGGGAGATATCTACTATGATGCTGCGTGAAGATTTGCTGTTTTCTTTATTTTGGTCATCAAAAGAATGAAATAAAATCTTGTTGATGTTACAAGATAGATTTTCTTGCCATAGAATTCCCTTTTCCTTAGTGTTCCTCTTGGGGCTTCAACATTATGAAGTAGTATGAAGCTTGAGCAACAATGAAGGATAATGCTAAGGAGACAGCCAGTTTCATCATGGAGTAAATTGTTTTCCATTTGATCCACCTAAGGAGATAGTGTCCGATCGAGGGACACACTTCTTGAATAAGGTTATAGTAGCCTTGAAAAAAGATTTGAAGATTAAGCACAATAAAACTACCCCGTATAATCCTCAAGCCAATGGCCAAGTTAAGAGTACGAATAAACAGCTTGTAGGAATCTTATCCAAGATAGTATTTGAAAGAGCACGATTGGGATAAGAAATTGTATGTGGCATTTTGGGCTTATAATATGACATTCAAGAGAGCTACAGAGGCCACACCCCATTCCGGCTTGTATATGGAGAGGAGTGCATTTTCCCATTGGAAATAGAGTTGCCCACTATGTGTTTTGCTCTTAATCATTCGTTGGCTGAGACAGAAGCATTACAGGAAAGATATGCTTCTTTTACACATCTTGATAAAATTCGATTGCAAACTTTGTTACACCAAGAGGTAAGGAAGAAGATAATGAAAGTACTTCATGACCTTCGAGCTAAAAAGTATGAATTTGTGAAGGGTCGGTTGGTGTTGTATTATGATGCTTGTCATGAGCTATTTCCTAGTAAATTAGAAGCCAAATGGGATGGGCCATACAAAAATGTACATATAGGAATGGCTCTAGAGCCCTTTTAGTAGATTTGCAAGGGGTAGAGTTTAAGAATAAATTTAACTTTAACAAGCTAAAGCCTTACCACATGTAAGGGCTGACGTGGGGCTTGGTACCTATGCAAGTCCTTCATGATTTAGTTTTAACTTATAGTAGGTATAAAGATAATCGGATGGAAAGAACCATTCCTTATCTTGAGCATCTGTATCTAGAGTAGTGGTACCACCAAGGTCGAGTGATCTGGTGGAGTAAAGGTTATCAAGTTATTGAGTGGCAAGACGGATCTTTCACATAGAAAATTAAGGTCTACTGCCACCATTCTCATAGAATTCTAACTAGCATTCTTATCAAGTTTAGTTAAAGGAAGAAGGGATTGCACCTTTCTTACATCCTCTCTCTTCACTTGACTTTGATTATCATAAGTACAAGTGAGATTATCAATATGGTGGGGCCCATCAATAAAGACTAGATCTATACTTTTTATTTTGACCAGAGATTCTAGAGGGCCTGCTAAACGTGTGAGTATCGGTGTGGTCATTAAAGATCCTTGACGTAGGGTTATCATGAAAATGGCAGTGTATTTAGGACTCTCTTTTACTAATAATATGGTAGAATACAAGGCCTTGATTATGGGGTTGAATGTAGTCCGATGTGGTGGTATCCACCGATTATTGGTGAAAGGTGACTCGTAGTTAGTAATTAATCAACTGAATGGGACCTATAGTGTGCGGGATCCCATCTTACGGATGTACTGTTGTGCAACCTTGGATATGTTGCGTATTTTTGAGACGGTGACTTGTCAGTTAGTTCCTCAACAATGGAATCACTTTGTAGATTCCCTGGCTAATTATGCTTTCGTTGAAGACGTCTTTTTCAATTGTGGTATGTGGGAGCTCTTACAATTACCTTCTAACATTAGCCCTTGACTACTTTGGGGTCTTCTTGTTGACATGTCCTATTTTTGGCCATCGATGGCTAGTTTGGGTTATGAGTCAGGTAGCAATTGAGCACTTCCTATTTTATCATGGACTCATAGGATGGACATCACATTTCTCTTCACCATCATCTGGCACCTTGAATATGCACACTTGTATTAAAGCCAAAGAGAAAGAGATTATACCCATTGGAGAAAGTATCTCCAAGTCTACAGAAGACCCTACCAGACCAATACTTCCTGAACATGATTTATTGTGTTATGAAAATCTGCAGGACACAAATTATCCAGAAGATATGCTACAATAAATTCAAGATATTTATTTCCAATACCACTAGTTCATGGTCACATCCGTCACATCAATCACAGGAACCAACATTTTCTCAAAAGCCTATTCAGCCAGGTTCTACAGCAATGGAGTTATCTGAGAACCTGGAATTCATGTTTCCAGATTGGTCAGACTCTGACTACATAACACCTTTTGATGACATAGATCTTGATCTAGAAAAACTCAAAAGACAAAGAGAATACCTTTATTCTGCAAAGGTCTAAATGCATCTTGTATGGCAACAGTATTAGATATACGCCACTTAAATCTACACGATATGATAGTAGGAGCTGTAGCGTCACCACTGTCAAATGGCCCCATCTTTTTTCAGTTAAGACCCAACTATGTAATAGCAGTAGATGACCCGTATCTACCAGAATTACTCATGTTGCATATCAGAACAATGGGTTTACATATGAAAGCATCATCTGCACACCTTGCAATCCAGTACAAGATGATTTTCCATTGTATGTCTCTAGCCATTCTTAGAGTCATAGAAGGAGTGAAGTCACTCAAACCATTATCATGAAGTCAGACGAGATTACACAGAGGTTTCTTCTAGATTGTGTAAATTGGTCTGAAATAGAGTTGCTGAATGAATGGCAACTTGACATCACCTCTATCAGATAAAAGGAATTACTTCCTCCAAAAATCATAAAATTTCAGAATATAAAAGGGAAGACATTATTGCTTCCACAGAAACAAATGATCACCAATTCTCCTCTACCACAGTCATCTTCCTCATCCTCGAAGGCTGTAACACAACAATAAATACATAGCAATACAAGATCAGTCTTCTTTTACTTAGACAGAGTTCTCATCTTTTTCCTTGATACAAAAGCTTCATATCATGTTGACGTTCTGTCTTACCATCTCCATACCTGCACGCTTAGCTATTCTACACTACGTCTGATTCTGTCTTCCATTTAGAGTGTTCATTATCTATGCTTGAGGGTTTCTCCCTCTCAAAGAAGAGCAGGAAAATGATTTTACATGCCATGTTCACAACAGATTAAATTCCAGAATCTTAGGTGAGAGTATAGAGAAAAAGCCACCAAAACTTCTTTCTAAGGAAATACATGCATGGTATTATCGAGATCAAGCTTATTTTCAGGAAAATATGGCTTATGCTATCACATCTTTAGATGAAGAAGATGAAAGTGTGATAGAAGAAGATTTCACACCCATCACACCCATCAGGAAAATATGGCTTACAAAGGTATGGACGATGAAAGTGTGATAGAAGAAGATTTCACACCTATCAAAAACATAAGAAGAAATCAATTTGTTGATTTACATGATGTACGCCTATGCAGGACAAAAGATAGTTGACAAACCCCAAACAAATAGGATTGATATCCTTAATGCCATCACCCATGGTTTTGTCAGAGGACTCAAGCACTAGTGGACATCAATTCATCCCCAGGTAAAATTGGCTATCGTACAAAATCCTGATCCCCTACAAATCTTCTTTGAATTGTTGTTAGGAGAACTAGTCAGAAATAAGCTTGACGATGTATTGGAAGCTAGTGAAGCTTTCTTTAAGTCAAAGCTTTGTGATCCCCCCATGTATAAAGAATACTTAATATACATTAGAGATCTACTACACGAGGGATTAGGAGCACATCACAATACTATGAAAGAACACCTAGTTTTTTCTTTCCCTGAGCCAATCCCCTTTTACTGTAAGCAATAGATGAAAACTAAAAACAAGGATTTCACACACAACATAGGACAGATAATCCAAACAATTGAGCAGATGGTGAAAGAAGTTTGTCATCACCAAAAGATGACGTAGTTGAACCAAAAAATTTCCACTATCAGTCTACAAACAAGCATACCAATTTGATATGGATTTTGGATGCGAAAAATGTAACTGTGACAACAGCTACAAGTATAGCCATCAGCATTGCCATCGGCTTTCTTCCAGGCATCACAAAAACTACATTCACTCTAGATCTTTCAACAAAGACTATGACAATGGTCATAAGCATTCCAAGCACTCAAGGAAATCCTATAGACACAGAAAAGGCGAGTCTTAGCACAAGTATGACAAATACAAAGATAACCCAAAGGAATCAAAGAAAAAGGATCTCAAGTGTTTCATTTGTGCCAGTCCTTCACATTTGGCAAACAAATGTCCCAAGAAGGAAAAGGAGCAGAACAATTCAGCCAAAGGTAATATGCATTATTTTGATTCTAATTCATCGAAAGACTATTCAGATTGCTCTACTAAATACTCCACAGACACTGAAAGTATCTATTCCTATGACGATACTACTGAGGGTAGTGAAGAAGAACAGAGTGAAGAAGAATCAAGCGTGTCAACCACTAACTTAGAAACTAAATCAGACTCACCCCAATCTTGGCATCCAGCAAAAGAATCAAAAGACTCTTTAGCAGAAGATACTGCAACTGATGCTATTGAGGTAACAGAAAAAGACACAATTAGCCCTCCAAGCTTTCATCCTGTTAATGCTCATGGATCTTATTTCCTAGGAGGTGAAAAAGAAAAGTTCATATATATATTATATTTTGGTTTTTTTCATTTTTTCCTTATCTATATAGATGGTATTTTGGTTTTTTTTTACACTACCCAATATCACTTGGATCATCTTTCAAAATTTGCTACTGCAGCAGAAAGTGTCGGAATGGTCTTGTCACCCACCAAATCCATCATGTTTCAAACTTCCATTGAATTTCTAGGCATTTAAATCTCCCAAGGACAAATCAAATTTCAAGATCATGTCTTGAAAAAGATCCTAGATATGCTAGACAACCTAACCACAGTCAAACAACTTCAACAATTTTTAGGTTGTTTAAATTGGGTTAATTCATCTACATCCAACATTGCTTTGTATTCACAAGAATCATATCCTATATTACGAATGGATAACTTCCAATGGCAAGCAATCCACACTTTGGCCATCCAGAATATCAAGACACTAATCCACAATCTTCCACCTTTGACATTGCCATTTGGCCATCCTCTCATCCTCTACACGGATGCTTCATATTCCGGCTGGGGTGCGTGTCTCTGCAAATAAGAAGAATCTCAGCATTGTACCCATGCACATACGCCTCAAGAATATTCGCGAGCACTTAGAAGAATTACCCCTCTTACCAATGAGAAATCCTTGCCATGATTAAGGCTATCAAAGCCTTTCGCTTTTTCATCAAATTTGTCCCCTTCACCATCAAGATTGATTTGAAACATGTACCAGGCTACCTAATCAAAAAGGTGCCAAATGAAATAGGGAACAAAAGGTTACTTCAGTGGTCACTGTTTTTTGATGCTCTAGATGTCACCTTCAAGCATGTTCCAAGAATACAAAATATTGTAGCTGACCTACTTTCCAAAAAACCACCTTGAAGAAAAGAAAAGTAAATTATTCCTGATGTACAATATTCTCAGTTGTCTTTTAACAAAGCCAATTCTTTGTTCCCACCAGAAGGCACCATTGCTTTATAAGATACCCCGCTCCCCTTTCATTTACGCGGGAAAATTTTTTGCTCCTCAAGCCTCGCCTATAAAAGGCTCCCATTATAACTCATTGTAACATAACAACAAATACGCAACAATAGAAGAGCAATCTTCTTTTACTTAGAGAGAGTTCTCATCTTTTTCCTTGATACAGAAGCTTCGTATCATGTTGATGTTCTATCTTACCATCTCCATACCTGCATGCTTAGCTATTCTGCATTGCGTTCGATTCTATCTTCCTTTCAATGTGTTCATTATCTGCGCTTGATCTGCAAACCCTATCTCGATTCTGTGTGTCTTTTCCTCTTCCGTTGTGTCTCCCTGTTAATTGGTATTAGAGCATAGTTTTCATTCATCCACTTGAGTGAAGTGAGGTTGTTAGTGACATTACGAGGCTTAGCTCATTTTTAGGCATTGAGGCTTTGTGTTGTCGTGTTACCACTTCAGAGTATTTCGTCCTTTTCACATCTAGTAAATCCCTCATGGCTTCCAAGCAAGTTGGGAATGTGTTCTCCTCTGCATTCAATCATTTGTCAGAAAGGTACAAATCATTGGGAAACTCCACCATCATTGTTGACGAAGTGCATCCTAGTTACAAATGGATTCTACTTGAAATGGGTGCTTCACAAATCTATGGAGATAACAGGATTTTCAAATTCAATGCTTCAACCATGTTTATTGAAGATCGAGGTATTTTAACTGTCAAAGACTCTCTGTCAGAAGATCATCATGTAAACTTACTATCTCTAGTTTATCCAAAAATACAAAAACAACAGAATAGGAAGGAATACCCCTATATACATCTTGGCTATATTGCCATAGGTATTACACCTTTATTCTGCAAAGGTCTAAATGCATCTTGTATGGCAACAGTATTAGATACACGCCACTTAAATCTACATGATATGATAGTAGGAGCTGTAGTGTCATCAGTGTCAAATGGCCCCATCTTTTTTGAGTTAAGACCCAACTATGTAATAGCAGTAGATAGCCTGTATCTACCAGAATTACTCATGTTGCATATGAGAACAATGGGTTTACATAATAAAGCATCATCTACACACCTTGCAATCCAGTACAGGATGGTTTTCCAATGTATGTCTCCAGCCATTCCTAGAGTTATAGAAGGAGTGAACTCATCTCATGATAAAGGCCAAACCATTATCATGAAGTCAGACAAGATTACACAGAGGTTTCTTCCAGACTGTGTAAATTGGTCTGAAATAGAGTTTCCGAATGAATGGCAACTTTACATCACCTCTATAAAAAAAAAGGAATTATTTCCTCCAAAAATCAGAAAAATTCAGAATATAAAAGTGAAGACATTACTACTTCCACAGAAACAAATGATCATCAATTCTCCTCCAGAACAGTCTTCTTCCTCATCCTCAAAGGCTGTAATACAACCACAATTGAGGGTTTCTCCCTCTCAAAGAGTAAACACATTAAAGTTTCATACCCAACCATGCTCTCATGATCAAGTTGTCCATGGTATCTACCAACATTGTAATAAGTTAATTGAGAAAGCTACATCTTTAGTAACCAATGTTATTCAAGATTTTGAATATGAAGAACATCAATACAAGGCAGCCCCTTATCTGCGTCCCTAGGATAATAGTTCTTGGACAGCAGAAATACAAGCAGTCAACTGGACACACCTTGCCCTTACAAGTCTCTATTGGAAAAAGGTTTGATTGAGCCTACCAATTCCCCTTGGGCTTGTCAAGCTTTCTACGTCAACAAGCATTTGGAGCAAAAACGAGGTAAAAAAAGGATGGTAATTAACTATAAGCCACTCAACAAGTACCTTATTGGGCATGGACACCCAATCCCTTTAAAAGATCTACTGTTGAAAAAGATAAAAAAAGACAATGTGTTTAGTAAATTTGATCTTAAATTTGGTTTTTGGCAATTGCCTCTAAAGAAAGAAGACAGGTACAAAACTGCTTTCTACGTCCCCCAAGGCCACTATTAGTGGACCATCCTCTCCTAACAACAATTCAAAGAAGATTTGTATGGGATCAGTATTTTGTACAATAGCCAATTTTACCTGGGGATGAATTGATGTCCACCAGTGCTTGAGTCCTCCGACAAAACCATGTGTGATGGCATGAAGGATATCAATCCTATTTGTTTGGGTTTTGTCAACTATCTTTTGTCATGCATAGGAGTACATCATGTAAATCAAAAATTTGATTTCTTCTAATGTCTTGCCATCAATGGACCACATGGGGAATGAGCCGACTTTCTCAGGTACTCCGATCTTCTTATAGAAGTCCTGGATGTGGAAGCCGTACTTGTGGCATTTAGTGGTACAGTTGTAGTAGCCAAGGTAGAGTTAGTTGGCTGATGATGATTATGGGCATTCATTTGGGCTGTGAGTATTGAAGTAGGTGATGTTTTTGACCTGTGTGGGTTGATGGGTGTGAATTCTTCTTCTATCACACTTTCACCATCTTCATCTGAAGATGTGATAGCATAAGCCATATTTTCCTGAAAGTAACCTTGATCTCAATAATACCATGCAGGTATTTCCTTAGAAAAAAGATTTGGTGGCTTTTGCTCTATACTCTCACCTGAGATTCTGGAATTTAATCTATTGTGAACATAGCATGCAAAATCTTCATTATCCTGCTCTTCGGGATCAATGCATAGGGGCATTTGATCTAGAATCATGTTTTCTTCTCTTTGTCTTATGAGTTTTTCTAGATCAAGATCTATGTCATCAAAAGCTATTATGTAGTCATAGTCTAACCAATCTGGAAACATGAATTCCAGATCCTTCGATAATTCCACAACTGTAGAACCTAGCTGAATAATAGGCGAAAGGGATTGGAGAAGATGAGATGCAGTTCTGGGTTGATGAATGTTCTCCAATTTGTGAGGCAGGAACATGTTGGCTTGACTCTTGGTTTCTGGACCGAGAGTTCCTGGCTTGGGCAAATCATAGGGGTTAGCAAAAAAATCTTACCTGAGCTTGTTTTTTATGCTTCTTATGCTTGGAAGAGGATGTGTCTGATGTGTCTGAATCACTAGATGATTCGGTAGAAGTAATTTTTACCTGCTTTCCTTTTGACTTCTTTGGAAAGTCATATTTGGGATAAGAAATGAAAGCTGAAGACATGAACTTTTCTTTTTTACCTCATGGGAAATAAGATCCATGAGCATTAACAGGATGAAAGCTTGGAGGGCTAATTGTGTCTTCGTCTGTTACCTTCGTAGCATCAGATGCAATATCTTCTACTGAAGAGTCTTTTGATTCTTTTGCCAAGATTGGGGCAAGTCTAATTTAGTTTCTGAGTCAGTGGTTGACACACTTGATTCTTCTTCACTCTGTTCTTCTTCACTACTCTCAATAGTATCATCATAGGAATAGATACTTTCAGTGTCTGTGGAGAATTCAGTAGAGCAATCTGAATAGTCATTTGACAAATCAAAATCAAAATAATGCATATTAACTTTGGCTAAATGTTATGCTCCTTTCCCTTCTTGGGAGATTTGTTTGCCAAATGTGAAGGACTCTATCACAAATGAAACACTTGAGATCCTTTTTCTTTGATTCCTTTGGGTTATCTTTGTATTTGTCATACTTATGTTGAGACTTGCCTTTTCTGTGTCTTTAGGATTTTCTTGAGTGCCTGGAATGCTTATGACCATTTTCATAGTCTTTGTTGAAAGATCTAGAGTGGAAGTAGTTTCTGTGATGTCTGGAAGAATGTCAATGGCGATGCTGATGGCTATACTTGTAGCTGTTGTCACAGTTACATTTTTTGCATCCAAAATCCATATCAAATTTGTATGCTTGTTTGTAGACTGATAGTGGAAATTTCTGGTTCAACTATGCCATCTTTTGGTGATGACAAACTTCTTTCACTGTCTGCTCAATTGTCTGGATTATCTGTCCTACACTGTCTCTGAAATCCATGTTTTCAATTTTCATCTTTTGCTTATAGTAAAAGGGGATTGGCTCAAGGAAAGAACAAACTAGGTGTTCTTTCATAGTATTGTCATGTGCTCCTAATCCCTCGTATAGTAGATCTCTCATGTATATTAAGTATTATTTATACATGCGGGGATCATAAAGCTTTGACTTAAAGAAAGCTTCCCTAGCTTCCAATACATCGTCAAGCTTATTTCCTACTAATTCTCATAACAACAATTCAAAGAAGATTTGTACGGGATCATGATTTTGTACAATAGCCAATTTTACCTGGGGATGAATTGATGTCCACCAGTGCTTGAGTCCTCCAACAAAACCATGGGTGATGTCATTAAGGATATCAATCCTATTTGTTTGGGGTTTGTCAACTATCTTTTGTCCTACGTAGGCATACATCATGTAAATCAACAATTTGATTTCTTCTGATGTCTTGCCATCAATGTACCACATGGGGAATGAGCCGACTTTCTCAAGTACTCCGATCTTCTTGTAGAAGTCATTGTGAGAAGTCCTGGATGTGGAAGCTGTCCCTATGGCATTTAGTGGTATAGTTGCAATAGCCGAGGTAGAGTTAACTAGCTGATGATGATTACGGGCATTCATTTGGTATCTGAGTATTGAAGTAGGTGATGTTTTTTACCTATGTGGGTTGATGGGTGTGAATTCTTCTTCTATCACACTTTCACCATCTTCATCTAAAGATGTGATAGCATAAGCCATATTTTCCTGAAACTAAGCTTGATCTCGATAATACCATGCAAGTACTTCCTTAGAAGGACTCTCACCTAAGATTATGGAATTTAATCTGTTGTGAACATGGCGTGTAAAATTCTTCATTGTCATGCTCTTCTGGATCAATGCATAGGGGCATTTGATCTAGAATCCTATTTTCTTCTCTTTGTCTTCTGAGTTTTTCTAGATCAAGATCTATGCCATCAAAACCTGTTATGTAGTCAGAGTCTAACCAATCTAGAAACATGAATTCCAGATACTCATATAATTCCACTACTGTAGAACCTAGCTAAATAGGCTTTTGAAACAATGTTGCTTCCTGTGATTGATGTGGTAGATGTGACTATGAACCAGTGGGTTGGCAAAAAATATCATGAATTTGTTGCAGAATATCTTCTATATAACCTGTGTCTTGTAGATTTTCATAACACAATAAATCATGTTCAAGAAGTATTGGTGTGGTAGGGCCTTCTGTAGACTTGGAGGTACCTTCTCCAATGGATATAATCTCTTTTTCTTTGCCTTTGATAGAAGTGTGCATATTCAAGGTGCCAGATGATGGTGAAGAGAAATGTGATGTCCATCCCTTATGTAGTCTTTTGTTTGAAAAGGTGGACCAATATGTTGTATTGCTTGGTGTTGGCACTAATGTCGAAGAAGCATCAGTGGTACTATTGCAGCTAGTTTTGCAATAGTGTTCTTTTGTATTTACTGACAAAGGATAAGTAGCTGATCTGAGATTTGCTGCAAAGATTCCATTTTTCAATGAGACCTGTAAGGGCAAGGTGTGTCTAGTTTACTGCTTGTATTTCTGTTGTCCAAGAACTATTATCCTAGGTACGTAGATAAGGGGCTACCTTGTACTAATGTTCTTCATATTCAAAATCTTGAATAACATTGATTAATGAAGATATAGCTTTCTCAATTAACTTCTTATAGTGTTGGCAAATACCATGGACAACTTGATCATGAGAGCATGGTTGGGTATGAAACTTTAATGTGTTTGCTATTCAAGAGGGAGAAACCCTCAACTGTGGTTGTATTACAGCCTTCGAGAATGAGGAAGATGACTGTTCTAGAGGAGAATTGGTGATCATTTGTTTTTGTGGAAGTAGTAATGTCTTCCCTTTTATATTCTGAACTTTTATGATTTTTGGAAGAAGTAATTTCTTTTTTTTGATAGAGGTGATTTCAAGTTGCCATTCATTTGGCAACTCTATTTCAGACCAATTTACACAGTCAGGAAGAAACCTCTATGTAATCTCGTTTGAATTCATGATAATGGTTTGACCTTTATCATGAGATGAGTTCACTCCTTCTATGACTCTAGGAATAGCTAGAGATATACAATAGAAAACCATCTTATACTGGATTGCAAGGTGTGCATATGATGCTTTCATCTGTAAACCCATTGTTCTGATATGCAACATGAGTAATTTTGGTAGATACGGGTCATCTATTGCTATTACATAGTTGGGTCTTAACTCAAAAAATATGGGGCCATTTGACAGTGATGACACTGCAACTCCTACTATCATATCATGTAGATTTAAGTGGTGTGTATCTAATATTGTTGCCATACAAGATGCATTTAGATCTTTGCGGAATAAAGATATAGTACCTATGGCAATATAGCTAAGATGTATATAGGGGTATTGCTTCCTATTCTGTTGTTTTTGTATTTTTGGATAAACTAGAGACAATAAGTTTACATGCTGATCTTCGTACAGAGAGTCTCCGACAATTAAAATACATTGATCTTCAATAAACATGGTTGAAGCCTTGAAGTTGAAAATCTTGTTTTCTCCCTGTGAAGCACCGCTGACATCACCAAAAGATGACCCAGTTGAATCAAAAACTTCCACAATCAATCTACAAACAAGCATACAAATTTGATATGGATTTTGGATGCAAAAAATGTAACTCTAACAACAGCTACAAGTACAACCATCAGCATCGCCATCGACATTCTTCCAAGCATAAGAGAAACTACTTCCACTCTAGATCTTTCAACAAAGACTATGACAATGGTCATAAGCATTCGAGGCACTCAAGAAAATCCTATAGACACAGAAAAGGCAAGTCTTAGCACAAGTATGACAAATACAAAGATAACGCAAAGGATTCAAAGAAAAGGGATCTCAAGTGTTTCATTTGTGGCAGTCCTTCACATTTGGCAAACAAATGTCCCAAGAAGGAAAAGGAGCAGAACAATTCAGCCAAAGGTAATATGCATTATTTTGATTCTGATTCGTCGGAAGACTATTCAGATTGCTCTACTGAATACTCCACAGACACTTAAAGTATCTATTCCTATGATGATATTACTGAGAGTAGTGAAGAAGAACAGAGTGAATAAGAATCAAGTGTGTCAACCACTGACTCAGAAACTGAATCAGACTCACCCCAATCTTGGCATTCAGCAAAAGAATCAAAAGACTCTTTAGCAGAAGATATTGCATCTGATGCTACTGAGGTAACAGACAAAGACACAATTAGCCCTCCAAGCTTTCATCCTGTTAATGCTCATGGATCTTATTTCCCAGGAGGTGAAAAAGAAAAGTTCATGTCTTCATCTTTCAATTCTTATCCCAAATCTAACTTTCCAAAGAAGTCAAAAGGAAAGCAGGTAAAAATTGCTTCTACCGAATTATCCAGTGATTCAAGCACATCCTCTACCAAGCATAAGAAGCATAAAAACAAGCTCAGGCAAGAGTTTTTTGCTAACCCCTATGATTTGCCCAAGCCAGGAACTCTCGATCTAGAAACCAAGAGTCAAGCTAACATATTCTTGCCTCAAAAATTTGAGAACATTCATCAACCCAGAACTGCATCTCAGCTTCTCCAATCCCTTTTGCCTACAGCAACTAGTACACAACGAACTTGTGAAGAAATGATAAAATCATTCACCCAAATGTAGCAAGAAATTCATTCGTTATGCAAAGTGTATAGAAGGATTCTCTCCAATCAGAAAGAACTTCCTCGAGGCACAGCAGCTATCTTCAGAGAAATTCAGGATATGCCTTTTACTTCACAAGCTAAAGCTACTACTTCACCAGCAACAACCCCTATCAACCAAATCAGTCTATCCAAAACTCAGAACTTCAAGGTTAATGCATTGGATACTGGCGGACCCATTCTAATGGTATGTGTCCAACTAAAAAACATGCCACAATTCTCTTTGTATGTGGATGCTTTGCTTGATACAGGATCAAGCCTAACCATTGCCCCATTTGAGCTTTTCCCCAAAAAATGCATAAAAGCCACCACTCCAATTATAGTGGAGTTGTCAAACAATAAGAAAATTACTCTTATTCATGTCACCCAAGCCTATCTACATTTTGGAAAGGTGAAAGTACCCATTGAAATCCAACTTATGAGACAAATGAGGTATGACCTCCTCGTAGGTACGGACATACTCCAACATCTTGTGCCTTACACCTTTTGCTCATACCATTTTGGTATTACATACAAAGGTAAGAAGGCAGAATTACCTATGTTGCCCAAAATTGGTAGATCAGTCTATTCAATAACTGAATCTATTGGCCCTTCCAAAGCAAATGCAAGGGACCACTAGATAAATCAAGAAATGAAAAAATATGTTGAAAGGATACAAAGCATGCAAGAACAACTCAAACAGTTCGTGCACGAGGACCCTTTAGTCTACAAAGGAAAAAGAGAAAAGTTTGCTATCTCTTTACCAATCTAGCCCAATGCTATACCAACAAAAGCTGTCCACCTCGGAATGAAAGAAAAAGACGTAGTACTGTGTAAGGAGGAAATAGAGTCTCTATTGGAAAAAGGTTTGATTGAGCCTACCAATTCCCCTTGGGCTTGTCAAGATTTCTACGTCAACAAGCATTTGGAGCAAAAATGAGGTAAAAAAAGGATGGTAATTAACTATAAGCCACTCAACAAGTACCTTATTGGGCATGGACACCCAATCCCTTTAAAAGATCTACTGTTGAAAAAGATTAAAAAACCCAATGTGTTTAGTAAATTTGATCTTTAATCCGGTTTTTGGCAATTGCCTCTAAAGAAAGAAGACATGTACAAGACCGCTTTCTGCATCCCCCAAAGCCACTATCAGTGGACCATCCTCTCCTTTGGCATCAAGGTCGCACCAACAAAGTTTCAAGAATGGACGGATTTTGTCTTCAGAAAATTTCCTTTTTGCCTTACCTATATAGATGATATTATGGTTTTTTCCGACACTATCCAAGATCACTTGGATCATCTTTCAGAATTTGCTACTGCAGTAGAAAGTGCCAGAATGGTCTTGTCACCCACCAAATCCATCATGTTTCAAACTTCCATTGAATTTCTAGGCATTGAAATCTCCCAAGGGAAAATCAAACTTCAGGATCATGTCTTGAAAAAGCTCTTAGATATTCCAGACAAACTAACCACACTCAAACAAATTCAACAATTTTTAGCTTGTTTAATTGGGTTAATTCATCTACACCCAACATTGCTTTGTATTCACAAGAATTGTATCCTTTATTATAGAAGGATAACTTCTAATGGCAAGCAATCCACACTTTGGCCATCCAGAATATCAAGATGCTAATAAGCAATCTTCCACCTTTGAGATTGCTTTAGATTTCGGCTGGGGTGCGTGTCTCTGCAAAGAAGAAGAATCTTCAGCATTGTACCCATGCACATACGCCTCAGGAATATTCTCGAGCACTTAGAAGAATTACCCCTCTTACCAATGAGAAATCCTTGCCATGATTAATGCTATCAAAGCCTTTCACTTTTTCATCAAATTTGTCCCCTTCACCATCACGACTGATTTGAAACATGTACCAGGCTACCTAACCAAAAAGGCGCCAAATGAAATAGGGGACAAAAGGCCACTTTGGTGGTCACTCTTTTTTTATGCTCTGGATGTCACCTTTGAGCATGTTCCAGGAATACAAAATACTCTAGCCAACCTACTTTCTAGAAAACTACCTTGAAGAAACGAAAAGTAATTTATTCTTGATGTACAATATTCCCAATTGTCTTTTAACAAAGCCAATTCTTTGTTCTCGCCAGAAGGCATCATTGCTTTACAAGATATCCCACTCCCCTTTCATTTACGCAGGAAAGCTTTTTGCTCCTCAAGCCTCGCCTATAAAAGGCTCCCATTGTAACTCATTGTAACATAACAACAAATACAGAGCAATACAAGAGCAGTATTCTTTTACTTAGAGAGAGTTCTCATCTTTTGCCTTGATACATAAGCTTCATATCGTGTTGATGTCCTGTCTTACCGTCTCCATACCTGTACGCTTAGCTATTCTGCACTGCGCCCGATTCTGTCTCCCATTTAGTGTGTTCATTATCTGCGCTTGATCTACAAACCCTGTCTCAATTTTGTGTGTCTTTTTCTCTTCCAGTGTCTCCCAGTGAATTGGTATTAGAGCATAGTTTTCATTCATCCACTTGAGTGAAGTGAGGTTGTTAGTGACATTACGAGGCTTAGCTCATTTTTAGGCATTGACGCTTTGTATTGCTGTGTTGCCACTTCAGAGCATTCCATCCTTTTCACACCCAGTAAATCCCTCATGGCTTCCAAGCAAGTTGGGAATGTGTTCTCCTCTGCATTCAATCATTTGTCGAAAAGATACAAATCATTGGGAAACTCCACCATCATTGTTGACGAAGTGCATCCTAGTTCCAAATGGATTCTACTTGAAATGGGTGCTTCACAGATCTATGGAGATAAAGGGATTTTCAAATTCAATGCTTCAGCCATGTTTATTGAAGATCAAGGTATTTTAACTGTCAAAGACTCTCTGTCAGAAGATCAGCATGTAAACTTACTGTCTCTAGTTTATCCAAAAATACAAAAATAACAGAATAGGAAGGAATACCCCTATATACATCTTGGCTATATTGCCATAGGTATTACACCTTTATTCCACAAAGGTCTAAATGCATCTTGTATGGCAGCAGTATTAGATACATGCCACTTAAATCTACATGATATGATAGTAGGAGCTGCAGTGTCATCAGTGTCAAATGGCCCCATCTTTTTTGAGTTAAGACCCAACTATGTAATAGCAGTAGATAGCCCATATCTACCAGAATTACGCATGTTGCATATCAGTGTCAAATGGCCCCATCTTTTTTGAGTTAAGACCAAACTATGTAATAGTAGTAGATAGCCCATATCTACCGGAATTACTCATGTTGCATATCAAAACAATGGGTTTAACATATTAAAGCATCATCTGCACACCTTGCAATCCAGTACAGGATGGTTTTCCAGTGTATGTCTCTAGCCATTCCTAGAGTCATAGAAGGAGTGAAACTCATATCATGATAAAGGCCAAACCATTATCATGAAGTCAGACAAGATTACATAGAGGTTTCTTCCAGATTGTGTAAAGTGGTCTGAAATAGAGTTGCCGAATGAATGGCAACTTGACATCACCTCTATCAAAAAAAAGGAAATTTGCCAAAGACAGAATCCGTCCATTCTTGAAACTTTGTTGATGCGACCTTGATGCCGAAGGAGAGGACGGTCCACTGATAGTGGCCTTGGGGGACACAAAAAGCAGTCTTGTACCTATCTTCTTTCTTTAAAGGAAATTGCCAAAAATGAGATTTAAAATCAAATTTACTAAACACATTGGCTTTTTTTATCTTTTTCAACAGTAGATCTTTTAAAGGGATTGGGTGTCCATGCCCAATAAGGTACTTGTTGAGTGGCTTATAGTTAATTGCCATCCTTTTTTTACCTTGTTTTTGCTCCGAATGGTTGTTGACGTAGAAAGCTTGACAAGCCCAAGGGAATTAGTAGGCTCAATCAAACCTTTTTCGAGCCCTTATCCTTGGTCAATCTCGTGATTTATAGAGATATGTCAAGACCAAGGGTTTATTTCAGTAGTATGTTGCTGAATGGTAGTGAAGTGGATTATCTCATAAAGCCAAGAGGGCCCTCTTCGTTGGGTTTTTCTAATGTTGTATTTCATAAGGCCAAGAGAGCCAGTTTGTTGATTGTGAAATGTTATATTCCTTTAGGCCAAGAAGGCCATATGTCCGTTTGGTGTGGGTGCATTTAGTGGTTTTCTGTTTTACTGATTGCATCAGACAAGTTTGATAAAGGACCTAGAGAGAGTCGTTTGCTGCATGGGAGCTTCTTGTGGCCAAGTCCAAGTGATGTTCTTCCTTTATGAGTACTTTTCTTTTATGCTATATCTGTTTATGTACTCGTGGGAGAATTGTTCTTTTGTTGGGGACCAATAATTAAGGCATAAAGCCATAAGGTTAGGTTAGGTATATCTTGGGGAGGTTTGAGTAGTTATCTACATCCTGTCATGACATTGTAAGATATTAAAGACCTATTTTTGGAAGGTAGTCCTAGTGACCCTGTTCTGTTAGCTTGCTACACAACTGTTCTAGGAGTCCCTACTAGTGAGGCCATTAGAGAAGCCTGTCAAAGTATAAAGAAGAGGAAAATATAAATATACTTGAAAGATAAAACAATACAAAGGTTTTTAAAAAGGGGTTATAATCCCATAAAATAGAATAGAAAAACAATGAAAAATCTTAAGAGTAATTGATTATCGCCTTGTGAAGACCTGACAGGTTCTTGGGGATGAGATAGACCCGAGGTTGATGCCTTGTCTTCCTTGGGATACCTGCTAGCCAAAATAAAGAACTAAGGAAGGTTGGAGAAAAAATAAAAGTGAGCAAAACAAAAATGATTAAGTGCCACCTTGCGAGGGCTTGGTAGGTTCTTGGGTGCTGATTCAAGACCGATGCCTTGTTCTCCTTGGGTCACTACACTTAGCTTCCTCCTTTTTACATGCCCTAGTATGGAAACCTTGAAAGAAAAATGTGTTAGATGGAAATATATAATGACCAGGCTTGATAGTCCTCGCCTTGTAGGAGTTCCTAGTCCAGTTGTCCTAAGTTGGGTCCGTAGTTCAAACCACCCACTAGGATGACCTCTTTGATGGCTTTATTAGCTACACTTATTTGTGTTGCATCAAAATAATCTTCAAGGTTTTTGATCCAAACTTCAGCATTAGTCTTAACATTGGATTATTTTCTCTTAACTCAGGTGGCTTGATTTGCTTCAAGAGATACTTCTTTTCTTGAAACTCAATATCCATGTTGCTGGAGAGTGCTCATAATCGAGACCATATTATTTAAGCTCTTTCTTTAGGATAGCTATAACTCTTTTACCCCTAAATTTATAGGTCTAAATGTTAAAGTAATACATGCATTGATTATTGCTAACTTATTCATTTTGCTCTAATATCACGTGTAACATGCCCAATTGAGGACCCCTAAGTGACACAATTTAGTGGCCCATTAAGATATTACCCTAAGCAATGAAATTCAACACTCCTTAGAATAACACATTTTTTGTTATCTAGGCTCTCTTGAGTCCACTCCACAACAATGGAAGGTTATGGTCATAACCCATAAGGATTGACCTCAATCTGGGTTCCTAATTCGACACTAAGGCCACCTAATAGCTTAACCAATCCTTGAATTTCTACATTCACAAGTCAACTCAAATCAGACCAGAATAATGTTGCACTTGGATAATAGTGAGAGTGAGAAACAAGAGGGAGCAATACACATCTGCTCTACCTATAGGGTATAATCTTGACTCTGGTCCCCTATAACAACATTGATCAGGATCTAAGACTATGAACTAGCCTAGGCCCTTTCCTAATTCCATCTCCTTAAAGGAAAACTCTCAACTCAGCAAGACCACCCATCCATAGGACAAGAAAAATCAAGGATCTCACACTTCTACTTTCCTTGAGGGTGTGTTTTAGTTACCTAATTATCCTAACATATTTATAGTTGATATGCAAAGGCAATTTCCTTAATTAACTATTACACATTGGTTCCTTCACATAATTTATTATCACAAACACAAAGTCAATGTCAAAAAATCCTTTGAAAGTAGTTGCAAAACAATGTATTTGTTGCACATCTTCTCTAAGATGCAATGCCACCCTGATATTTCATGCCTTAATCTAGGAGTCATGTCTAGATCTCAAGCATTTAATCTACCAATCCACCCTTATCTAGCATTATAGCTTTTCAGGAAGTCCATCCTAGGCTTGTGATCTCTTATAGGTACACATCTCGAGGCCGGTCCAGACCCAAGGGATTACAACAAGAGCCCCCCTCGCATTCTTGTTTCCTCTTAGCCTAACATCCTCCCTATGGATAGACTTCTCACATTTGGGGCCGGTCCTAGCCTCCAGTGCAATCAAGCAAGGACTTTAATTAAGGGCTTCCACCACTAACCTTAGGGGAGGTTTAGGGCATAACCAAAAATCCTCCCATGAGGGCATAAGAACTTTTATACAAATGCACAACCAAGGCAAGTAGCCTATTATCAATAGCTAGGAAAAATTCATCTTTCCATAACATTAATTAGCCATCACATTGAATATTTTATAAGGGCTAACTAACTTATCCTTAAATCAAAAACCATTTCTTTTCCAAGGCAATAAGTCCTATCCTAGACCCAATTTAACAACTTGAACAATGTCCTTTGAATACAAACAAGATACAATCCACAACAACAAATTATTCTTCCTTAGAGTGCAATTACCTAAACTGATACATGATAGTCCCGTTAGAGTTTATGAGGCGATGGTTCTCCAATCCCTTTCCTATTTTCTAAGGTCATAGGCTTTCACGTAGGACTTACCATACTTTACCATACATGATCACTCTTTTATGGTATTGCAAGGTATCTACATTTACACCCAATCTAGTCTTATTGATCAATCTAACTTTGCTTCTCTTCTCAAGAGTGTAACATTCCCATGAGGCTTGATATCTAGGGCCTTTAAGGCCTTACCTTTGTAAGAACATTTAAAAATGGTGGGTTTAAACCCACTTGTGCCTCAAGAAAATTAATTCTAGCAACAAAAGTAACCCTTTTTTCCCCTCATATTCCTAAACTCAAGAAACCTCCTATACCATCAACGATTGGCCCTCCCCCATCATTACTATGCAAGTGTATTTTGATTTGCATATTTTTATGAGTTTGATCTAAGGTTCATACCTCATCTTAATAGAACCAAATAGAACCAAACAAATTTATGAATTGATCACAAAAATTAATGATCAAGAGTGGAAACGAATTTACAAAGCACATGGGGGTCCTTTGCAATTTGCAGGTTTGATGTTGCTCGTCCAATTGAATACTAGAATTGAAATATTTGTTGGGTATCCATCATCTAGTTTTAGTGTTCCTTCAAGCTTGTTAGCCTTTTCATAGACATTGGGCCTTTGAGTTCTCATCCTTTGGATGAGCTTCCTCTCTCTCTCTCTCTCTCTCTCTCTCTCTCTCTCTCTCTCTCTCCTATTTCTTTTGCTCTCTATCTCTATCTCTATCTCACTCCTATCTTCTTTCCCCATTTTATTTTCTTCTCTTCTCCTCCTCTCTTACTCCTCTTCCTTTCTTTCCTATCCCCTTCCTCCCCTTTTCTCCCTATTCCTTCCTTCTCTCACACTCTTCACTATCTCCTCCTTCACCTCTGTGTGTGTGTGTGTGTGTGTGTGTGTGTGTGTGTGTGTGTGTGTGTGTGTGTGTGTGTGTGTGTGTGTGTGTGTGTGTGTGTGTGTGTGTGTGTGTGTGTGTGTGCGCGCGCGCGCGCGTGCGCGCGCGCGCGCGTGTGTGCGTGTGCGTGTGCGTGTGCGTGTGTGTGTGTGTGCGCGCGCGCGCGTGCGCGCACATGCGTGTAGAAGCACCTGCACCAATAATCATCATCCCAATGCTATTGAACTAAGGCTTTATATCCTTATGCAAGATGTTGTACCTCTCTCTCTCATTGGTTGATTCACTCTTGTGTGGTCACATGGTGAGCTTCTTCATTGTCTTCTCTCATTCTCTTTGTCATCTCTCCCTCTCATGGATTGGTTTGCATGGTGGCTATGGCAACATTATCAAATTGATTGGTTGTGGCATGACGATGTCTTCTAGCCAGTGGTGGGTGATGATGTCGAGGTGGCAGCATTTCTAACGGTGACGATGCATTCATGTAAGCTTTCTTTTCTTTTGAAGCTCTTAAAACTTTAATCTTTTTTTAAATTACTTTCTTTATTTTCAAACTCCCCTCTTCTAGGCTCCTTTCTCATGCCAAAAGGTAGGGATATGGCATCCTCTCCCCCTTACAAAAATCAAGTATGTCCTCATCTCAAATCTAGGGAGCATTTTGAATCTAGGTCTTGTAAGCTATTACAAGTTACTAATTGGCATGCTTCATAGGTATTATCATGGTCTTATGGTGCAATATAACTATTATATCAAGGATTGCATCTTGATATTTTTGGCATTCCAAAATAATGAAGTAGGGTGAATAGAATCAACAATAGTTGCAACATGAGAGTGTTGAGAGCATCAAGGGATAGTGAAAGAGGATACGATGCCACCTCTTATACTACAGGCATAGCCATGATGTTAGGGCTTCATAATATGTTTCTTGGGGAGTTCGAATATGACACAAATAATGAGCACCACAAGTTTTTCATTGATTATCTCCGTAGACCTTTGATTGAAAATCTAATATAAGTAAGATTAGAGCAAGAACACATCCATCACAGTCATTACGTCCTCATGGTATTGGTGGCAAACACATGCATCAGTAGCATTCAATCCTTGGCAATATTGTTGCCATCCAATGGGGTGATGATTAGGATAATCATAACCTTTTCTACTTAGAATTTTTGGTATTTGATGAATACAAGCTTGGAGAGAGTGGCCAATGTGGTGGCTAAGAGAATTGTTACATGGCAATGGTTGTAGCAAGGAAGATGAAGTGTTGAGGAATCGCTCGAGGGGTTCACTGTGTGTAAATCCTCTATATCACATGCATTCAAGTCCTATGTAAAAGTAACCTTATCTGTGAATTTTCCTTCAATAAGACACACCCCTTTTCTATTCAATCTATGAGTAACCCCTTTACATGGCACCCTTTTGTATGTAAAAAAATGTGTAAAAATAGTATTTTAAAAATTCCTTCTTTTGAACCCACATGATATGCTTACATATTTTCAAATGACTTTCCCCCCACCCCTCACCAAGAGGAATTGTTGCATGTTCATTCTTCTACTTTTGGTAATGGCGAATGTATGGACTTGTATTGTTGTGAAAGGATAGTTAAGATTATATTGAAGGACGCAAGTATGGATAACAAGGAGATAAAAGTATTATATGACATATTGGAGAGGATCACCATGAAAGTAGCATGGAGGGACCTACATGTAGAACATGGTTCATGCATATAAAGGCCACAATGACTATATTGTGAGGTGGAGAACAAAGGGCTGCTACATGTGGTGGAGAGTTAACATAGTGAAAGGATGATGAAGGAATGGATAAGAGAGGAGGCTCTAGGGAGGAAAGTGTCATTGAAAGGGGCCATGTTGGTAGCATGTGCCACAAGTGGAATCTCTCTTTCCTTCCCTTTGTGCTCCTCTCAACTTCTTGTGACCCAAGTATAGCATTCACCAATTATGACTTTGCTTGACTGTACAAGTATCACATTATTGTTGACCCCTTTCTTTTGGCAAGGATTGACCTTGAACTTTTGAGACCTTTTAAAAAAAGAATAAGAAGTTAGAAACAATGAAAAGACTATCTTCAATGGTGCAAATACAAAACAGGAAAGGTGCTATTATACGCATAAGCACAAGATAGATTTGACCCCTCTCTTTAAGCAAGGATGAAGCTTGAATTTTTGAGATCTTTTGAAAAAAAGAATAAGGGGTTAGAAAAAATGAAAAAACTATCTTAAGTGGTGACTACATATATAAGCACAAGATAGAGAAGGTAGATCTTAATATTAATTACATAGTCTCTACCTCACCTACCTTGACTTTGGAAAACAAGCACAACTCTCTCATCATCTCAGGGAATTTAGAAAATAATAGAAGGGTTATTTTATTTAGAAAAAACACATGTGATCAATAGAAGGGTTATTTTATTTAGAAAAACTTACAGGATTGCACTGAGAAAAGGGGTTTTTAAATCATAAATTAGAAAAAACTTGTATGTTTCTTAAAGAGAAGAGGTCATTTTATCACCTAATAACATGTAAGGAAAGAATATTTTTAAATACCCTTGGAATGCATATAATATGGACAATTTCTTATAGGTGCGTCCCCATGAGAGCATCATCAAGTAATAAACATGAAACTTTTTTTTAATTTGTATCTTTTCCACGGCTTCCCGATGCTAGTAGAAAGAAATCATGAAAAGATTGTTTGTGCACTTCTCACGATGGCTGGTTTTTAGTTAAGTTGTTTGGAGCATAGAATGCTATACACTTTTCATATGCAATCTAAATATGGTATCAAAAGATAAATTATTGGATGTATGGCAATTGTATGTCTAGGTGACGGCCCACAATGAGAGTGTAAGATTTCCCTTTTATGTAGGGTAGTTTGATATCTTGGGGAAATCGATTGAGAAATATATGCAATCTCCTAGATCATTATGGTTATATTATGAGAGGACTCTGTTACGTTCATGTTCTATGTAAAACGACACATCATCCTAGGGCCAATCCCTGAGGTGTAGAAGAGCCATAGCATTCTACTAGGGGGAGCTCTTTATGTATATGAATCAAGGTGTTGATCACCTACATGTTTGAATACTCTCTCTATTGGAGTCGAGAAGGGTGATAATGTTGGACTACGGTATTGATACAAATGCATTGTTTATTTAGAGTAGTATATATCCATCTGATGCTCCTAACTGTGAGGCCGTGAGGGTGGTTTGGTGAGCTTAGGAGGCTGCCCTAGAGCCAGTGTCAAGCTTGTTTTACATACGGATACTTTATGAATTAAAACAAGCACCAAGAGCATGGAATGCTCGCATTACTTTGTATTTACAATAGCTTGGTTTTTAGGTTGGACATGCAGACTATAGTCTATTTACGAAGAAGATAGAGACAGGTTATGCATTATTGGATGTGTATGTAGCTGACTTAAGAAGAATTGATAGGATATACGCCTTGTGTGTGGATCTCATGCTTGATTGGAGCTATTCTAAAAATTCTTCAGTCTTTGGTTGTAATATAGGGAATTCCTACAATAGCTTAGATATAACTATTTTCTCTAAGAATGTTGTCCTCTGAATTTGTTGAAGAAACTTTTTATTTTTGTTCCATTCAAAGTAAATGTGTGGAACTCTTGGAACTTGGAGTGTGCAATTGCCAAAGT
This sequence comes from Lygodium microphyllum, assembly GCF_053477565.2. Classification (NCBI taxonomy): domain Eukaryota; kingdom Viridiplantae; phylum Streptophyta; class Polypodiopsida; order Schizaeales; family Lygodiaceae; genus Lygodium; species Lygodium microphyllum. The sequence goes on from NC_141159.1 coordinate 74,510,294, forward strand.
CTAACTTAGCATCAAACATATCAAACCAATCACAACCAAGTGTTATGGGAAATAATTTTTGAGGTAATACATAATGTTCAAAACTAAATTTCTTTCCTACAATGTCTAAGTGAACAATAGCGACTATATCACTCTTGTACACCTTTGAATGAACACCAAAGAGAACAGCAATAGGAATTGCCTTCTTAACTATCATGCTATAAGTGTATGAACTATTGGCCAATAAAAGAAAATGAGCTGCCAAAATCTAACAAATTTTCACCCACTCATTTTGCAATTTAGTAGTTAGGGTGCTCACAATTTGTTTCTTGAGGAAAACTCTAGAGGCATGTATGTGTGGGTGACCTGCCTCAAGAGAACACCCACTCATTCATTTCCCTAGAATTCCCCTAGGGAAGCATTGTCTTTCTCAAAAATTTGTACATTTTGAATGTGTTTTTGTATTGTTGTCTCTTAGGTTTTCTACAATGCTTAGCAACATGTCCATAAACGTTGCAATTAAAACATCTTGGTCATCCTTGAGCATCTCTTTTAGGCAAATGTTTTTGAGCGTTCTGAATGTCAATATCCATGGGAACAATGTCCATGTCTATTTTACTTGAAGTCTTTTTGTAGTGCTATCTCCTTCGATCCTTTGAGTGATTTTTATAGCCTTGGTAAAACTACATGGGACTTGATTTTGAACTAGGCCTTGTAAATCATGGCACAAGCACAACCATAAAAAGTACAATTTCATATCTTTTAAAATTTGGGGATCAATTCATAATAGAAGTTGCTTTAGTTTAATGGCAAATTGAGAGATTGTCTCATGTTGTACTATGTGCAATCTGTTAACTGATGGCAAAACACTCTTGGCCATATCTTCGTGTGCAAAGTCATTAATAATATGCTTCTCAAGTTTGGTCCAATCATGTGTAACGGTATCGGCTTGTTGTACATACCAAGTCGCGGCAAGTCCTTTGAGGACAATTTGAATCTCCTTGATGTTTTAGATGTCGTCCCAATCATGATATTTGGCTATAATTTGGAAATGACATTTGTCATTGGCATGACCAAGAATCAACATCAAATGAATGAGATAAGACCAGTAGAAGAGTTAAGAGTTCCATCCTTGCTCATTTGAAGTTCAAATCTTGCTAGAACTTTAGTGGTACATTAGATCAAAGTGGTAGTGGGCTAGCCGAACTAAGAAGAGTGAAAAAATAGAGTAGTTTATGGTGAAAGTGGCTATGGCTGCCCACTTTAGGGTTTACAAAGGCGACTCATTTTTTGCTTGTAGCCAAAGCTATAGTAGATTACTTGATGAACCCTCTAGTGGGGAGAGAGCTCACATGATGAGCTTCAAATGCCCTATACTCACAGGACTGATCGTGGTGTGTTCAAGTAGTATGAGTTGTATGACCAATAGGTGGCCAAATCTGGACAGTGAGCTAAAGCAGGCGTAATACTAGAGTAGATAGGTGTCAATGTCAAGTGTCATCCTCAAGTGCTAGGAGCAGAGGAAGAGTTCTTCAATTCATTTCACCAACAAATACTACCTAGAAAAAAAGATACAAGCCCTCCATGGAAGGTGGATGCTGCTAAATATGGCAGCCAAGAAGGATAATGTGAAGATGGAGTGAGGAGATAAAGTCAACTACTAAACCTGAGTTGGAGGAGCAGTGCACTAAGCTAAGCCACGCTCATCATGGCTCTGATATCATGTTGAGAAACACGGATCTTGAGCAACGTTAGCTATGGAGGTTGGAAGTCAAAGACAAAAAGCATGTTGATATAGAATAGACACACTAACTATTACTCAAGTGAATTAGGTTACAAGATAGATTAGCTTGGACTCATAAACACAATCTTGAGTAGACATGGAAAAGATTGAAAGTACAAAATACAATAGCATTCATCATTCAAATGATTGTCAAGTACATTCTTTTATAGGTGCAAGATGATACCACTTTTCTTCATTGTGTCTATGGGATACATGCAACTCTTCCTAGATTGAACTACATGTTCCTTGTCTAGTTTCTCCATACAAAGAGACACATATAGGTGAGTGCATATTTCTCAACAAATGGTTATCATGAACTCCACATAGCCTCCCATCTCTCTTCTTTGTTCTTGAGAGATTCTCCTCGCACCTATTACCTATGTTTGGTGTGTCAATTCAAGTCCGTCCTCCCACCATGCGAGTTTGAGAGAGAGAGAGAGAGAGAGTGTGTGTGTGTGTGTGTGTGTGTGTATGTCCATCTCTCTTTTATAGATTTATTGCTTTCTTTTGTTTGTTTTATAGATAAACTCCTTTGTAGACATAGATGTTGTGTATTTGGAATTTGGTTGCCCCTTGAGTTTGTCTTACTTTCTTAAAAATAAAGTTGTTTCCTTTTGTTTCTAAAAAACAAATATTCTATGAAAATGAATGAGTTCTATAGTCATTTACTTCTTGCAATTATTGGGGTTTCACGTAGTATACATGCAAAGTGTGCCGTTTATTGCATGTAAAGCACACTCCATCCTTTTTTATAAGCAAAGGGAACCACTCACAAAATCACTTCCCTTTGCTATTAAAAAGGTGAAGCAAGAGGCACATAACCTCGTGAGCTTTGCAATGATGCAAACATGCAAAGTGCAATTGGTGGGCTTGTCAGATAATAATTGTAATAGAAATTACATTCTTCATCAACTCATAGATGTAATGGAGCTTACCATGGAACATCCAAAGTTCATTACCTCTACACACAAAGAACCAAACTTTATTTATTCTGAGGGAAAGAAAATAACATTCTATGGTTATGGTCCATACATAGGAGTGCTTTTTTTATTTTATGTGCATGCAAGTGATGTCTTCTTATTACTAATAGTGAATCCCCTAGTGCCTCATCAAAAACTATTTTTACATATGAAACCTACTTCAAGTAGTAACTCATTGCCCACAATCATGCAACAACATTGGATTCCTAAGAAGACATCGAAGAAGCAAGGCTTCAACTATATATATGGATGGATGGAGTTAAGTTACAAAGAACCTTGACCCCAAAATTGGTACCTTAACCACAAAAGTTGGGGGTGCCAAACTCACACGACAAATCCTCTATATAAAGTAATATGCAAATTCCTCTTCTAGTTCTTCCCATGTTCATAATAGCAATATTGAAAAAATTATGTGCTTAATAATATGGTAGCTTACTTCCAACATAAGCACATGTAATTCTTGGAGATGATATATTCATTGATATTTAAGTGAACATGCAAGAAACTCACTTTATCAGTAGAGACCATATATTTTTTGAATTGTTGTTAAAATCATGCAAAAACCCCACGCTATTCCAACAGTTAAAACATAGAAAATATGGTGTTCAGTCAAATATGGTACAAAGCGTGAGTTTTCAAGGGGTCTCTGCAGCCTGCCATTCCAAAAGCCTGTGATGTGCTTGGACGGTTTGGCTGTCTTGTTTATGCCTTCAAGTGATATTGAAGGGAATTGGCTTGAGCCCATGTCGTCTCAACGTCATGATATATGAATAGGTTCTGTACCATGATGCAGGTTCCCTGCTTAACTGTGGCCCCCTTGCTTTCTCTAGCTTCAGAGTCAGGACAGAAGCCATATATGATCCAACACAATTGACAGAACCTTGTCATCAATCTACCTTGCTGAGGTCGGTCAGCCTGATCTGCAATGATCTCCGATCTCGCTCAAATGCCTTCCGCAAGCTTGCCTTTGTTCTCCTGTCACCAGCCAACTCCCTGTTTTGAGTAACCACTGCCTTCTTCTTCTTAATCTTCATCTTCTTCCCATCCACATTTTGGCCCTGCAATGCAGTTACAGTCACCTTGGCTTCAAAACCAGATGGTGGTACTGGCTTCCCTGCAGCATTGGATGTGCCATTTCTAGTGCTTGTCTCAGTTGTCAACTCAAATGTAGCTGCTTTTCCCTTATCTGTCCTCTCCTTGAAGGAGATAGATCTTCTAGGAACCTTCTTGATAGCAATATTGCCTGACCCCACATCTACTACCCTTACATTAGTATTTTTGTCTTCATTGTACTGTCTGATGGGCACTTTATCAACAACATGATCACTGCCTTTATCATCAGGAACATGTTTTTTCTCCTTTCCCTCATCATCATTAACTTTATGACTATCATCATCATCAGCAACATGCAGTTTCTTGTCAAAGTCTTCCACATACGACTCCACAGTGTTCGTCTCTTCAGGTCCCCCCCATGTGGCTCTCCGTCTGAAGATCAAACCTTGAGGTGATGGCCTTGTCCTGCTACTACCTGCTGCAGCTCTTCCAACCTCTCCTTTCGTCGATTCCCATCCAGCTTCCAGCCAATCCCTTATTTTCTTGATAGTGACCGCGCTACTCTTCGTCAGCCCTGACTGATGAGACACACAATTTGTAACCATGAAGGAAAAATTTCCTAGATGATCAAAACCTGCAGATCCTCCCATCCATTCTTCATGCCTTGTGCGGATTTCTAGGAAATTTCCATCTATTTCATCCAAAATGTAGCCTGAACATACAGAGAATGTCATTGCTTCTTGTCTGGTTTTGTCATACCCCAGAATGTAGACCTTATTGCCCACATCAAAGGCTTTACTGTCCACTTTTGTTGGGTCCAGGCCCAGTGGCCGCATCTCAGGTGAAACAAACTCGCATGCAACCAATGCCAAGTTTTGATGCAAATCTTCGCTAAAGAACCTGCATATGCAGCAGAAGCAAAGAATGTTGCATCAATGCTACTGCCATGCGTACCATTACAACATAGTACTTGACCCAACACCTGGGTCAACTTGAAAATGCAGATACTATGTCAACAGCAGAGCTAACCACCTCCTCTAGATTGTAAGAAACACGGTTTAAATTTTGGGATGCAGTGTTTGAAACATAAAACTCTTTATCTGCAATTGTAGACAATTCACAACATTCATAAATATGTTCTTTACTAAACAGACTGGCTCTGTGCACATTAACCCATTACTTTACCACATGGCCGAAAGGGAGTCTGCCACAGTTTGTTTTGTGCAGCTGCTGCAATTTCTTGCTGGCTCTAGAAAGCACAAGTTTAAGTAGAGACTGTAGCCTTGGTCATGTCAGTGAACTACTAAGCAGCCCTCTTACATAAGAACGGCATAGAGCAATGATGTAGGAATCTACTCTTTATGGTGGTGGAGGCCAAGGGACTATAGCAACTAGGAATTCGACATATGATAGGTCATCCTGCTAGCAATCCATCACTTTGTTGTGTTGATTGAGGAGGTGTGCAATGGCTGTAAATCACCTGCATTGTCATGTGAGTGGCAGATGGCATGCATGACCAGGTACGTCTTTCTTGGCTGATAACGCATCCTCTGGTTCTTATGACAAACTATTACAGGAAATTTTAGACTAATTCCCACATTGTGACATGAGTTCTATGAAGAAGGAACGGGGGGGGGGGGGGGGGACCCCACGCCCCCAACCGCACCTAGCTGAGGGATGTGGTGCCTCTAGAGCAGAAGCTCATGGTGTTGAACACTATAAGAAAAAACATGGAAAAGGAGCTCCTTCTCGCATATGAAAGAATGTCAAAAAATTCTTGTATATATTTAAAACTTTTGACTTGCAAGATTTCTTTATGTCAAAGCTCACAATAAACAAACATCTCTGGATCTATCATCAAAATGACCATCACTAATTCCATTATCACTTGGCAGGATCAAAACTTAATGGATGTCTGAGTTCACAAGTTCAAATGGACGTGTGAGTTGGCCAGGAATATGGAGTACAATCACAATAAGTTTTTGGACAAATTCCCACATAATTCCCACATTGTGAATTATTACAACATCATGAGCTTCAGCGGCGAAGGGACTGCATACCTAGCCAATTGCAGTTGGGGGCAGAGGGCTTGCAGCTGCCTGGGGGTGGAAGCCAGCAGCCCCATGTCCCCAACAACGCCTAGGTAGGTATGGGATACCACCCAAGAAGAAGCCCATGATGTTGAACATTGTAGGAGAAAACAAGGGAGCAAAGCCCCTTTTCCTACATGGGATAATATCAGAAGCTTCTTGTGGATTGGGGAGGGGGCGGGGGGTTGTCTTGAGTCTATCCTAACCTAACTAATACGGATTATTTACAAGCATAGTATAAACATGAAGACTAACAAATGAGAATAAGAGGAAAGACAAGTAGAACAACAACTCACAGGTGGGGGAGCAGCTTTCTCTTAAGGATGTTGAGGCTGGTTTCGCTGTATCGCAGGCTGATGTCCGCGTTCTCGACGGACGCACGCGAGGGGAAGGTGGAGGAGGTGGTGAGCAGGAGCGAAGGGTAGATAAGGACGCCGACTCCTGTCATCTCCTCCCCTTCGCCGCCTTCCTCGCCGTGCTGGTTGAAGCCATGGATGGTGATCCAGGCCATGGCCGAGTGGTGCCTGGCTATGGCAGACGTTATGCCTGCCACAGAGGGTCTGGCGGGCCGGCTATGGCGCCGGGGCCTGAAACACCCGAGAAGGCTAGCCATGGTCCGTCCCCAATTTATTGAACCTGATCGCAAGAATGCACGATATTTACACTAAAGAAGCTACGGTGGGATCAGTCGATGAGGCGCAGCACCACAGGCCATGGGGAAGAAGGTCGTGATGAAGAAGACGACGACGACGACGACGACGACGATGGATGTACAGATCCTGCGCACGTGGAGGCACAGAGACAGAAGCTTGCTGGCTATGGCGGCTGCTTCTGTCCTCGCCATCCATGCCCATGCTTGCGAGTGCTGGAGCCATGAAGAGACGTGCCTCCCCATGTCCAAAGACATTGCCTTTTCCCCTTCTCTAAGGCTCCATTCACATGTCTCCGGACACCGACGTGCAACCAGATCACTCTTAGCTCTCCAACACAAGCACCAAGTAACTAGGTTGCCAAATGCAGCTTAGCAAAGGAGTAAGAAGTTGTATATGCGATTCTTGCATATTTGTTACACAGTAGTTTTACTCATGGTGTTTGGACATGCATCATGTTCCAAAGTGAAGTATGTTTGTAAATAAGTTTTAACACTATTTAAATACATGAAGAATGTCGGAAGGAGAATTTGTATACTTATATAGTTGAGTCAGTGATTGTGAGTTTGTATATTTATTTATTTATTTTGCTATGTTAAATGAGATTTTTCTCTTCAAAAAATAATACTTTTTACACCTTGCTGGGTGTCCATATAGGCTGTACCCTGTCACGGTTGCATTTTTCTTACGAATGGTAGCCTTGTCTATGCTATCAACTATTACTTCTATGTTAACCTCGAAGTTATCCTCGAATGGCTAGAATATTTATGTATTTCTTCATTTTCTTGACGGGATTTGTTTAGTGTTGTTGGATTCTTTTCTCGATATTCTACGACTGTCCCACATACTCCTTGTCATTTTTCTTATATCTTATGCTATAGATGAAGTACTTGCTTTTGTGTCTTTATGTTAGTACTTCTAGATTAGCTCATGGGTTTTGGTTGCAGATAGTGGTGGATGATATGGAAGTACTTGAGCTAGTGGTAGGACTTGTAGTGGTTGAGGCTACATGTTTGGTGGTGGCAAAAGTTTGGACTCTTCTTGGTTTGCTTCTGTCTGTAGTATCATCTGCGAGAAAAGTTGATATTGTTACTTTTATTTTCTTAAATGTTTGAGAATAAGTCATATTTGAGAACTTGTCTATTATGTAGATTATGTTGCTGAATGGATCAGAGCTGGAATCATATCTTTGGGTGTAGACCTCTATGCTTAGTAGGTATATGACCTTCTTGATCATTATTGCAAGATTGTCATGACTATAATTATAGTGGTTATTTTTCATGTAGTCTTCTAGTGTGTCCTTGCCTTCTTTTTTCATGACTTTTACCAACTGGTTAAGTGAGATGTTAAATCTATAGTGTAGCAACAGCTCAATCAGGTATATTCCGATGTCATTTGTTCTTGTAATCCAGAAGCGCTTGGGCCATGCTTGTTTGTAGTGGATTGTCAACAGAGTCTTCATACTCAAGTTCAAGTATGTCAAGTTTGTCTTTGAGGAATCCTACATGTTAAGTGCACATGAGTTAGTGTTGTTGTTTCAAGTAAAAAAGAATGTTGTGAAGTTCATAGGAGGTTGTGTACTAGTTGTAGGCTTGTCATTTGATGCAAGATGCCATTCGTTGTCGAGAATTTGAGTGCATGTGGCCATCAATTTTTAGAGGTCGTTGTACATTGCAAAGTTATTGACGTATGTTGATGCCTTTTGCCCAACAACATTTATCATTCTCATCTAGTTTATCATTACGTATCTGTAATTATGTGTATTTGCAGGACAGTTATCGATTTGGCATTGGGTGTTCCTATGGTGTTTTGTATATATAGATGGAACATCTGCATGCATAGGTCAATGTGGTCAAGCAAAGTAGTATATTTTTCTAAAATACATACTAGGTTTCATTTGGATTGTACATACCTTATTCGGAGTCATCTTTGCCTTGATGGGTGCTATATATCTATAAAGGTGAAAATGAGTAAAGCACGTTAATATGTTAATAAATCTATTAGTAGGAAAAGAAAATTTAGAATACACATTAGTATATTAACAAACAACATTTGAAAGAATGTTCAAGAAGATTGCTTTATTACTTACTACAAGAAGTGTATGAGATTGTTGTGTGATGGAATGTGTTGTGTTTAATTTTAATTTTTATTTTTTGTTGAGTTGTGTTCTGACTAGTCCACATGACATGAACGCACTTGTAATATGTAGAAGTGCTTTTTGGTTGATTATGGCTCCTTGCAATTTGTGACAGGTGATTGCGTATGCGAGTGTTAAAGAGAATGTGGATTTATGGTACCACTTGCTATTCAATGCATTGTGTTGGTGCTTGCTATCGATTGGTTTGTTGACTAGATTGTGACATGTATTCTTGATATCATTTCATTGTTTGTTGTGTTGATATGGTTGATCTTACACATCGCACCGTTTGCTACACTTATGGTGAGGTCAATGTTCTCAATTTTTCATTACAATGCAGATAGGTGGTAAACTATCCAAGATTGCCAAATAATATCATGAGCTTCTTCTTGAATGGACTATGCAGCGAGCCTTGGCAAATGCTCACTATTTGGTGCATTATTATATCATATGTTGTCCTTGTTAACATGGAGATCTCATTGATGATGATTGCATCAACTTCTCTTATCACTATGTAGCATTCATCTGTCACATATAACTATACTAGATATTGATGTGCACATACTAGTATCTTGAACTGGTAGTGGACCATGGTGGATAGGGTGCATAGTCTGGTTATAGTTGCTCCTATGCTAGATGTCAATAGTACAGTCTTATTCTTGGCAATGAGGTTGTAACTATAGGAACATATGAGGAAGCTCTTTCCACTATCTAGTGTACCACTTACGATGTGTAAGCCATATCTCGTATCAATGAGGTGGTTGTAGACAGCTTGTTGTTTTGCTGTTAGAGTACTACTAGGAATCGTTTGGAACTCTTTCATGAGCTATAACATCTTTATCCTTATTGATACAATGCTACTTTTACCATTAGAAGTTGCTAGTCTAAGAGGTAATGTGAATGTAGATGGGTTGTCTTTGATAAAAGGGATCTTTTGAATGATCATGTTCATCAATTGGTGGGTTCCATTCGAGGTGAGCAAATTTCTTTGCATGTAGTCCGTGATGAACATTTCAAGGTCTTCCTCATTGAACACGAGTACAAGGAGTTGGCACTCGATTTTGTATAATAGTATCGAGTTCTTGACGGTTATCTGTTTGGTCTCTAACCTAAAGGTTGTTTGCTGTAGTAGTGTATTAAAGAAGAAACCTTTAGTTTCGTGGCTTGGGTGAAAATCCGTGAATCATACTAGTCTCGTATGTTGCTCCAAGATATTGCCATGAGTATCACAGAGAGTGGATGCATGATCTGCATTTGAGGTTTTGGTGATATTATAGTTTTTCTGGTAGTGATAGAATGTTACATGCTCTAAGCTCGATGGTTGAGCACAGTAAAGCTCTACAAGGTGCATGATGATATTCCCTATCCTTGTGAGCTTTCGCTATTGTATTTGTGCAGGGGAGCTACCGATGTACTCGATGGACTTGCTTCATGTGGCTATTGGGATTTGCATGCAATTTAACACCGCTTTGGTGGGTGACACTGGCTTGCACAATATTGTGGCAAAAATTAATTTCTAATTATTTGACTCCAAGTCTTGAAACCCTAGTCTTTTCACATCTTCTATTTGGATGTTTGACTTTCCAATTGGCTTCGTCTTCATTGCATACTTGAGCAGGTAGCAAGAGATGGAAGAGTTTGTTACTCGTTGAATATTTATGTGAGATCCCCAAAGGAGTAGTAGCGTTGGTGATATGGCACAACGTTTTGGTTCTCATTTCCAGGATAGCAGTAGATATATCGTTGAGTTTCAGGGTCTACTATTTGTTTTGGATCATCACATGAGGTGTACAAAAATCTGTACGTGCATTTTCTATGGCCATTACTTTTACCTATGTAGTAGGCATGATGGCACCTATGAATTTGCTTTGCCATGATGAGGGCTCTTAGTTTTCTCATTTGTCATATTTGTAATGTTTTTCCTCATGTAACCATAGTATCACATGTGCATGTAAGGAGCCCCTATGTTGGATCTTGTATGTAATGACATGGCACTGGATGCGCCCTACACAAGTAGCTCTACCAAGGATATACTGATTGAAGAAAAGGTGGAACCTTGGTGCGCAAATCGGATGCTGGATGTGTACATAGCGAGCGCCAGAAGATCCCCAAGAACAAAGAACTCTACTTAAGCTCAAAAAGCAATAAGATGAATTTGCACGACATGAGGCAAAAAGACCAATTTGGTACAATCTCCCCCCATGCCTTGTGTGAGCGCTTCACAAGGCATGCATTTATAAATTTATTCATCTCAAAGCTCAAAAATAGCCCAAATTTTACAATAAGCATGCTTTAGCTTTTGTGTTTGCTTTTGTCCAAATAAAGAATAAAGCGGTTGGGCAGCCCAAGAGTCGGGTTGTGTCCAAATACAATCCAAATACAATGTCCAATAATGAAATATTGAAACCATGCATCCATGCGCATACAAAATAATAAATATTTGTCAAGTGTTTCAATAAATAAGCGCACCTAAATAAATATTAGTGCCACGCCTTTAATAATAAAACGTGCACCAATTAAAAATGATAATTTATTTGAAGTAATTTGAATACACGCTATCGCCCAGTGCTTCCCAACACCACCACGCGTACTCTACATATCAACTGAAGCATTCACAACTGTTAGAAAATAATAAAATTAAATCGACAAAAGTGAATACCTCGCAGTCTTCAGCTACAAAATAAATAAATAGGTTGGAACTCTGTCCTAACCTTAATTTAATATGAGTGCACTCTAAACTCATAAACTTCCATTAATTTAAATATGTATTTTGTGGAATCGCCCACTGTGGAGTCACCCACATACACATTAAATTAACATAACGCCCGAAAAGGACAAACGTCCCTATCAACTTCTCACACAAGGAATCCACCTTGTGTATGAGCCCCGGTAAATAAACATAGTTTTACATAATCCATTGCAAAACCTCACGGAATCCATCGTGGAATATGCCTCTTGGCATCAAACCTAGTGTGAAAGAGGATGCTGCACTCAATGGGACAGTCTTTTCATGAGAATTTAGGATTGAACTCCTTTGCAATGCATTCCAACTTGTTGATCTCGGCCCACCTTGTACTATGACCTCATCTGCAATGAATGTAAGGAAGAAATGAGGCATGCCCCATACGTCGACCATTGTGATAAGGTCCTTCAAATTACATTGATGCTAGGATGGGGATCCTAGTATTGAAGCGGGAACATTGTAGTGGAGGATGTGCCCAACAACCTCCTCATTGGAACTGTGCTTTGTTCATGCACATGTAGTTGTTGATGCCCCTTTGTAGGGAAGTCGTGTTTGTACTATTTGCGATCAGGACATTCTATTTTAGTTGGTATAGAATCAAGATGTAAGGCTTGTGTATGGTGTACATAGAGAACATGGTTGATGCACAGATCTTGATGTATTCACTAAGATAGATATTGCCATCATAGGCACCATGGCCAAGTGGGAAGAGGAATGGAAAAGCTGATTTTCCAATGTGATATTTAGGCAATGCAAACTTCTTATAGGCAATCCATGCGTCTTGAACGTTGCTATTCTTTCTACAAGACGATTATTATTTTGTAATAAGATGCATGTGAACTCATGTTCATCAGCTATGTGGAATGCCTATCACCAGCTTGGCTCAACTATATTTTCGAGCAAATTGTAACATGTTTCATAATTGTGTTTTGATTGGAGCATTGGGTTGAATGGACAGCTTTCATGATGGAGCTTTAGAATCCTTTTGATGAATTGCCTTCTACTGAGGATATAAAGCCCTTTTCTTAGATGTGGATGTTTTGTTATAGCCATGTACTTTTGGATTAGTGGATTATGTAGCATGTTGAAAGCGTACCACCCTTTTATTTGTTTTTGAAGAATTAGTGGATTATGTAGCATGAACAATACTTTTTTGTTATTCAACTATAGCATAATTGTTCATGAAATCAACATGCCATACTAATTTTTTTGCTTAATAGTAATTTTAATAAATAAAAAACAATAATTTGAAAATTTAATCAAATAAAAAAACATGATATATATCATGCCCAAGAGTTGGCACAAGTCTCCTTATATTTGAATAATTGTGGAGGAAGGTGCCATTCCCTCGTCCATTCAAAATATCTTGTTTGTTCAAGAAATATGATTTTTTTTTAAAAGTACGTGATTGTTACGCTTTCATTTTTTACATTTATTCAAAATATCATTTTCTTTTCATTTCATGTCACTAGTAATTAACTTTTAACTAGTAAAAATACTATTGATTCTAACTAATTAACTATTACTCATATTACTAATAAATGTAGTTAACATAAGTCTAACTATTAATACTACATCTAATAAATAACTTTTAACTACTACTAATGCTACATAAGTCTAACAAATTAACTTGTACAATCTCTCTCTCTCTCTCTCTCTCTCTCTCTCTCTCTCTCTCTCTCTCTCTCTCTCTCTCTCTCTCTCTCTCTCTCTCTCTCTCTCTGTGGTTTTCTATTTCTATCTCTTGGGTCTTGTCATATGTACTAAAATCTTTAATTTATTTGCCTTAGCAGTGCTTGAGCCGCTCGTTAGCTATTAATATTGTATCTAATAATTAAATTTTAACTAATACAAATACTACATAAGTCTAATAAATTAACTTGTACAATCTCTCTCTCTCTCTCTCTCTCTCTCTCTCTCTCATCTTGCCATGCTTACGAAAAGTTTTATTTTCTTTGCCTCTAGTAGTACGTGAGCCCCTTGCTAGGTTCGAAGCCATCCATTAGCTTCGCCTGGCTATGGCAGCTCAACTTGTATTTTACAAACCCCATACTCGAACTCAGCTTGCCCAAGTCATCAGCTTGCCAATTTACCTTTGCCTACCCAAGTCTTCATTTAGTTTAATGCTAAACCTAGTGGTGGCTTTAATGTAGTGATGATCAAGTCTAGCTATGGTGGGTGCATCGCGGCATGTTAGCTATCAAAGGCAACACTAAGGGTGTGCTTTGCTATGACTTAGCTAGGCTAGGCCATTAGCCTTGGCAAGCACTAATTGTGATTCCTTATGAACAATTAATCCCTTGTGCTTATATGAGTTTGACTAGGCCAGCTAAAGATGTGTCTCTAATCTTGGTCAGATCTTTGTTCTCTCAATGGTCTAATGGTTCTGTCTTCCTTAAATCTTTATCTTTGGTATCTTGAGTCACTCATCCGGTCTTCAAGGTTGTACTCCAACTAGTGGATTCATTTCTTAGTTTAATTACCTTTAGTGTGTTCCTTGTTAATCCAATCAATCTACAAATGTACACACACTTAGATGCTTGAGTGGTGTGACTTGATGTGAGATGTGAGAAATCATGCTTTTTAATTGTTACATACACTTAAGTGTCTATATGCAGGGTGCAATCTTCAATGAAGTTAATCACATCCACACCTTTACCAATTGGTTTCATGTAGTTGCAACTCTTTTGCATGAATTGAGATTACTCTTAATAGTCAATTTTGGTCTCCTCATGGGTTTCGATAGGTGGTCTAATAGATGATTAGCCCATATATTCAAATTGAGTGGATAAGAAATCCGTGGTGGCTGATAATCTCAATAACTCATGGACTATTAGTTTAAGTTTCTGGTAACAATCTACTATATGGTCTCATCTACAGGTCTGAGGTCCACAACTGGATTACTGGGCAATTAAAAATTGGCCTTAGTAGGTCCTAGAGTGGTCAAAATGGTCAAATTTTATATTCTAGACAACCCATCCAAGTCCTAAACTCAACCATTTGAGTCCCAAATTTAGCTATTTGAGTGGGCTTTATGCCCGAGTGTTTGAGTTGACCTTTCGAAACCTAAGGGTTTGAGTTTGAGTGATGGTCTTGTCCATGGAACATCCGAGTGGTCTTATCCAAGTGGAACGTTTGAGTTTACTTGTCCAAGTTTGAGTGGAATAAAGCTACTGAGACATCTAAGTCTGATGAGAATTCAATTGTTCGAGGCCTATGGGTTGTTGTCCGAGTGGCACAGAAAAGATGCCAAATGACACAAAATTGATTTAAATGATTTAATGCGCAACTTGTTGATGTATTCAAGATTCTAATGCAATAAACATCACATAATACTTCGAGTATACCTAGAGCACACATGTAATGATACCAAGGATTGCTACTAATGTTTCCTTCTTGACCTGTGGCTCTCTTCCTTCTCTCAATAGCTCTCTCTCTCTCACTTTCATAGTGTCCAAATGAGCTCTCTCTTTCCCCTTTCACACCTTTTGTTTCTCTCCTTCTTTCCTTCCTAGGCATTTAAAAACTTTTATCCTTTTTTTCTTTGTTTTCCTATTTTTTGGTAATTAGAGAGACTTATATTTTCCTTCTTTTCTCCTTCTTTTCCAAACCTTAATACATCCTACTAATGTCAAGAATCGCGTGGTGGAGGGGGTTGCTCAAGATGCTACACCGAACACACACAGAATGCACAAGGAGAAGCTCACTCAAGAGACAAGAAGAGAGATGGAGGCCAAAACGTTTTCTTGCTGATTTCTTCTTCTTCTTCCACACACTTTACGATGTACACAAAGTATAGATAAGATACAATATAAAAGGAAAGTGGCCTACTAAGTCAAACAATGCATAACCGACTACACTAGTCGACTGGCACTATAACTATGCCAGCTGTAAATAGGTGTAACGACCTGAATATAATAAGTAATGAGTCAGTGGCCATGTGAGATGCATATGACCAGTGACGTGCTAAGTGTAGACGTGTGGACCCATCTAACCAGGCAGTCCATCATCAATGTCCGCATGTGTTGAGCTTGTCATCTCAACACTCCCCCTCAAGCTCAACTGCATCTCTGCAACTCCAAGTAAGCTTCGAAACTTTTGAAGCTTCTCTGTACCCAATGCCTTCGTGAAGATGTCAGCTATCTGATCCTGTGTGCTGACATACACCAAGTCAATCTCACCTGCTAGTACCTTCTCTCTCACAAAGTGGTAGTGTACCTCAATATGTTTTGTCCTGGCATGGAACACAGGGTTCCTAGCCAATTGTATACTACTCATGTTGTCACAATAAATGACAACTGGACCTTCCACCTGGACATCCAAATCAGCCAATAGCTTTTGCAGCCATACTACCTCACATGCTGCAACAGCAGCACCTCTATACTCAGCCTCTGTACTCGACAAAGCAACTGTAGATTGCTTTTTGCTACTCCATGCAACTACTGCACTACCAAGAGAGAACATGTATCCGCTAGTAGATCTTCTATCAGACATACTACCAGCCCAATCTGCATCTGTGTATCCAAATACCTGTACATCTGTACCTGCCTCATAGAAAAGTCCATAATGTAATGTGGACTTCACATATCTCAATATGTGTCTGACTGCATCCAAATGTGGCTTTCTAGGTACTTGCATAAACTGACTCACAAGACCAACAGCGTAGCTCAAGTCTGGCCTTGTAATGGTCATGTAGATCAAACTCCCCACTATCCTCCTGAACATAGTAGGGGCTTCTATCTCATCCCCAACATCAGCACTCAGCTTTACATTCTGCTCCAACGGGACTGAAAGTGGTTTGCATGCAGTCATACCATACTTGGACAACATATCCAAGCCATACTATCTTTGGGACAGCCATATACCATCATCACATCTGATCACCTCAATGCCAAGGAAGTACCTTAGCTCACCTAAATCCTTCATCTCAAACTTCATCTTCAAACAGCCCTTGACTTCAGCAATCCCACTATCACTATCACATGTAATAATCAAGTCATCCACATAGATGACTATGATGACCAAACCTGCATCTTCCTTTCTCACATAAAGTGAGTGATCAGCATCAGAAACATAAAAGCCAATATTGACAAGATACTCTCTAATCTTGTCAGACCATGCTCTAGGTGCTTGCTTGAGCCCATAGAGTGCCTTCTTCAACCTACACACATACGTGGGATGCTCTAAATCTTCATAACCTGCTGGCTGATCCATATACACTTCTTCCTGCAAATCACCATGCAAGAAGGCATTCTTTACATCCATTTGCTGCAACTTCCAACCTTTGGCTGCTGCCAAAGCAATCACACATCTGACAGTTGCCATCCTAGCAACTGGACTGAAGGTTTCATCATAATCTATGCCATATTTCTGGGCATAGCCTTTTGCAACCAGCCTAGCTTTGTACCTGCTAATAGAACCATCGGCATTGTGCTTAATCTTATAAACCCACTTACATCCAATAGATTTCTTTCCCTTCGGCAATGATACTAGATCCCAAGTCTTATTGGCCTCTAATGCAGCCATCTCCTCATCCATTGCTGTATCCCAATGAGCATGACCAACAGCCTCCTCAAAACATGTGGGCTCAACATCCTCAACTAGTTTCACCATATAAGCATAATGGTGAGCTGCATAACCTTCAAAACCAAATCTTTTAATAGGGTATCTCACCCTGCTAGACTTGCGTACCACTGGATCACTCAATGGAGTCTTTGCATTAACATGTGCTCTCTGCACACCTGGAGTCCTCACTGAAGGAATGCCAAGCTCATCATCCAAGCTCTCTAAGCCACTGGAGTCTCCATCAAGAACTACATCAATGCCTTCTGACACTTTATTCTTTCCTTTGTCTTTACTTGTAGTGCTACTAGATGCACCCGAAGATGTAGAGGTAGTCCTTAGTCTCCCAGACCAAGGACTACCAGATGATGTCTCTGGTCCGCTAAGAGTTCGTGATTCTTGCTTTTCAGCCTGCACATGAGTGTCATGATCATCATCATCATCCAATGGATCACCACTAGATGCATACCAACTGCTCATTTCATCAAAGATGACATCCCTGCTCACTCTGAACTTACATGTGACAGGGTTGTAACAGCGATACCCTTTCTGCTCTAAAGAGTATCCAATAAAGACACACTTTTCAGCCTTTGGATCCAGTTTCTTCCGCAACTCATCTGGCGCATGAACATACGCAATGCAGCCAAATACTTTCAAGTGTGAAACATCAGGCTTCTTACTTGTAAAATATTCTTCAGGGGTCATACCATGAACTGCAGCTGTGGGAGTTCTGTTCATAATATAAACAGCAGTATGAACGGCCTCAGACCAAAAATGCTTAGGCATATTCTTTTCAGCCATCAAGGCGCGTGCAACTTCTGCAATATGCCTGTTTTTCCTTTCTGCAACCCCATTTTGCTGTGGGGTATACCTACATGTGAACTGTCTCTTTATCCCATGAGACCTCAGAAAATCACTGAACTCATTGGAGAGGTACTCTCCCCCTCCATCTGACCTCAAGCACTTTACTTTCAAGCATGTTTCTCTTTCAACTACAGCCTTGAAAGTTCTAAAGTGCTCAAAAGCTTCACTCTTTTCCTTCATAAAATATACCCACAGCTTTCTAGAACAATCATCAATGAATGTGACGAAGTATGAACTACCTCCAAGAGATACATTTTGTGTAGGCCCCCAGATGTCTGTATGCACAACATCAAGGATATTTCTGCTTACATCTCTGTCATGTGAAAAGGGTTGTCTTGCCTGCTTACCAAACTAACATGCTTCACATACCTTCTGAAATTCTGCAACTTTAAATGTAGGCAAACCTATAACCAACCCTTTGGACTGCATTAATTTCAGCCTTTGTACATTTGCATGTCCAATACGTTTGTGCCAAATTTCAATGTCTGCAACAACACCTTTTCCTTTGGCATACATAGCAGCATTCATAGTAGGAATTCCAGCATCTAGAGTGAACATACGTCCAACTCTACTTCCCTTTGCTACCAACCTGCACTTGTCATTGAAGTCTTCTACAAAGCAGCCCTTTGCATTAAATCTGACTTGCAGCCCTTGCTCTACCATTTGACCGACTGACACCAAGTTCTTTGTAATAGATGGCACATGCAATACATCTGAAAGACTCTTTGTCTTACCATCATGCAAGGACAAGGGAACTTTTCCAATGTATGAAATTGGGTGGCATGAGTCATCACTCGTCTGCACATAACCTGCATTCTGCAAATCCTGCATCTCTCCAAACCATTCTGCATGGCTGGTCATATGATTGGATGCACCTGAATCAACATACCAAACATCTTCATGTGTTCCCTTTCCTGTAACAGCATTCAACATATGCTGCATAACGAACAAACATTCATTTTTGTCTTCATTCTGTCGTGAAGACGATGCATAGTTTCCTTGCTGCAACTTACCACTACGGATATCATCTTTCTTAGCATAACATTGGGCTGCAATATGACCTGTTTTACCATAGTAGTGGCACACAATACCAGAGATGTTAGAACCTCTGTTCTGCCATCCACCTCTTTCTCTAAAGCTCCCCTTGCCTCTAAAGTTACCACGACCTCCTGAAACCTGCATATCGCCAAATTGCTGATTCAATCTGTTTTGCTGGTTGTCACTACCACGTCCTGTACCACGGCCTCTTGACGAGAACCTGCCACGTCCCCTTCCAGAACTGGAGTAGAAAGCTTGGACCTGTTCACCACTTCTTTCAGATGTCTCACTCTGCTGTTGATCTCTTCAGTGATCATAAGGGAGACCAATTCATCAAAATTTGGAAATGGCTTTCTGACATATACAGAAGTTACAAAAGACTTCCAAGCCTTTTCATTGTTAAGTCCACCCAAGGTAGACAACACCAAATCATCATCATCGGGCATTGCATCAATCGTTGCCAATGCATCTGCAATGCTTCTTACCTTCAGTGCATACTCATTGATAGACATCTTCCCTTTCTTTAATGTATTCAACTCTTGCTTGAGTTGAATCTTTCGTGCCTTTGTATTTACAGAAAACATACTTTCAAGTATGGTCCAAGCTGCATATGAATTCTCTGCATTTCTAATGTGTCCCAACATATTATTGTCAATTACTGCAGACAACCAATACATGACCTTTTTATCCTTTGCATTCCATTCTTTCCGTGCCTTTGTCTCTTCTGCAGTTGGAGGATCACTCATCTCCGGCTCCTTTTCTTCACCTGAAACGAACTCGTAGAGGCCTTTTCCAATAAGGAATTTCGTGACACGGAACTTCCATGAAGGGTAGTTGTTCTTGTTGAGCTTCTCAATGATGGGGCTTCCACTGTTCTCTGCCATTATCACAAAATTAATACCAACAGCAAGCAAATCTTTTGCAACCCTAGACCTGTAGTGCATAGCAATACACCAACACCTTTGAACTTACAGATCTGAAATCTGTAACCTGCGCACCCACTTTCGGTCAATACAGTCGAAGTCACAGCGTATCCTGAAACTGCTGTCCGCAACCTTGCGGCTCTAAAACGGGCCCTGAAACGGCCTCAGATGCCCAAAATAATTGCTGGAAAGCCCTAAAGGGCCTATCTACACAATACACAGCGCTCTTCGCGCACACCAAATCTCACTGCAATCTGAGATTTTTGCTCTGCCCTGCTTCCGGTGCCTCCACAGGCACTATCCAAGAGAAAGAGTTGAAGGATGGGAGAGCTTCTTACCCGTGGCTTGCTTGCTCGAACCTTGCTTCTTCTCCTTTGCTTCAACCTTCGAAATCAGCCTCTCTCAATGGCGCGGCTCTGATACCATGTCAAGAATCGCGTGGTGGAGGGGGTTGCTCAAGATGCTGCGCCGAACACACACAGAATGCACAAGGAGAAGCTCACTCAAGAGACAAGAAGAGAGATGGAGGCCAAAACGTTTTCTTGATGATTTCTTCTTCTTCTTCCACACACTTTACAATGTACACAAAGTATAGATAAGATACAACATAAAAGGAAAGTGGCCTACTAAGTCAAACAATGCATAACCGACTACACTAGTCGACTAGCACTATAACTATGCCAGCTGTAAATAGGTATAACGACCTGAATATAATAAGTAATGAGTCAGTGGCCATGTGAGATGCATAATGACCACCGACGTGCTAAGTGTAGATGTGTGGACCCATCTAACCAGGCAGTCCATCATCAATGTTCGCATGTGTTGAGCTTGTCATCTCAACAACTAATGTAAAACCACATACCACTGATCTAACTGATGCTCCTAAATCTTCAAACATCTAAACTATCAAACAAAGGAGATCAAACACCCTTCGACTCCCTTGCTTCCTACCTAAACCAAGCATAGTTTCAGAGATAAACTCCTACTCCGTCACTCAATTTGGAGCATGCAAGAACTCAAGCTTGAATTTGTTTATAATGAAACCAAAATGTTGCCACTCTTGGAAGCACTTCGTCAAGATCCATGGACTGCTTATTACTTCAAGTGTTTCAAGCTGAGAGTTGTGGCTACCTCTCACATAGCCATGCATGCTCTACCACATAGGAATGTAGTGAGCTTACCTTTGAATCCAATCAAGTTGTCTCCTCCCATGAATCCACCTGTAGCTCCATGATCTAAGATGCACTTTCAAGAAAGATCTATCTCCAAGATTCAAGCTTCAAGCTCCATAGTCACATGCATGAGAAAAGAGAAGAGAAGAAGGGAAAGATTAAGAGAGAAGAAGAAGAGCTTCTCCACGGTCCCTCACACACACACACACACACTCCCTCTCTCAATCACAAGAATGAAGCAAGAAGCAAGAAACAAGAAGAGAGCAAGTTTAGCCACACACCAAGAATAAGCTTATTCATTCACTTTTTGACTTTTATACATGCCTTATCTCCTTCTTGGGTAGCTATCCCCTTTTTGGTCGGCCTTTGTCCATTCCTCCACTCCTTTTTCTGCTCATTCCTATTAGAATTGGCCTTAATCCATGTCTCTCATTCTTTACACCTTGCATGGGAGAGAGCCCGACGCTCTTTTACAAAATAAATTACAATGTGCATGGCGCTCTTTTTGCAAAAATATTAAGGTGCGCTTATTCTTGTGTGCCTATATTACTAAATTAATTGCTTATTGTGCATTCTCTATTTAGTAAATTTATGTCAATAAATTAATGACTAACTTTTCTTTAAGTATTGATGATGATCTAGCATGGCCATGAGACCATTTAGAGACCAGTATTCTTAGTGCATCACTTAATGGGGTGATCAGAGCACTGTGACGGGGATATCTGGTACATGCAATACAAGTTATGAAGGGGAAAGGAAGTGTCTGCCAAGTGTAAGAGTGTACACAAGAACCAAGGAGTTACACATAAATGAAGATGGATTGAGTTCTCAGAAAAGGAAGTGCATTAGCATTGTGTGTATGTATTTATGTGTGCATTCAGGGACTCTTGGGAACATTGACTTGTGTGCAATGAGCATTGCATTCATTTGGGGTAATCCTCTTCCTTACAAGTCAAGGTTTAAGGTCTTTTCTCTCTTAATGAATTAAGGAGAGAAGTAATTCTTTCACTAAGAAAGATGAGAGAGGTAATTCTCTCACTAAGAAAGACGAGAGACATGATCCTCTGGAAGTGAGGAGAGAAGTAATTTTCTCTTTCTAAGGTCTAAGATGACACAAGCTTTTGTGTGGAAGTCAATCTTAAGGTTGAGGCCCAAGGGAATCTAATGAACTCTCTTTATCTATGGCTCAAGGTGGTTGCATGGACTATAAGTTAAGAAGAGAGTTTAAAATTTTACTTTTCTTAAAATAGACTGGTAAATCCAATTTTAAAATATCTCATGATAGAAAGTCGATATCTAAAAACGGCTCGTGTAGGGGTTATAAAAAACGACGAGATCTAAAACTTTTATGTTGGACGTTTTTCCATCCGAGCAATGCATAGAGAGATATTCCAAAACTAGTACTACAAAGTAGGTCCTAGAATAGCCACATCTTGCATCATGAAGATTAACCTTTCCAATCTTGGCACTCAAGTCTCTCTCCAAGAAGAGAATCTCTTGAAGCCTATAAAAGGGAGGCTCTCCTTGGGTATGGAGAAGGTGAAGAAAGCATCTCTTTGCATGCATGCAAGAGGAGGAGAGAAGGCAGTTTGAGTCTCACAAAGTGCTACGGAAGCTTTGCTAAAATTAAGCACCAAGAAGAGAGCCCTACACATATTGCGTAGGAGAGAAGAAGAGAAATCAAGAATATAGAAAGAGCCAACTCCCAAGTTGTGCAAGTGCTCACTGGTTGTATATCGTGCAAGGATCTGTGTAAGTTCAAGCTCGCCAACCCTCAAGTTATGCATGTGCTGCGGAAGCTATGCTAAATAAAGCTCCAAGAGAAGATCCCTATACATATTGTATAGAAGAGAAGGAGAGACTCAAGAAGGATCAAAAGGTGCCAACTTCCAAGTTGTGTAAGTGTTAGCCGGTTGTATACCGTGCAAGGAACCGTGATCTTGTTCCCAAGATCTACAAGTTAAAGAATTGGTTTATGTGTAACGGAGGAGCTTGCTCCGTGTCAATAATATAACTCCACAAGGGGGGAGACTAGCCCATCTTCCAGTCCCTAGTGTGTTGTTAGTC
This sequence comes from Lygodium microphyllum, assembly GCF_053477565.2. NCBI lineage: Eukaryota > Viridiplantae > Streptophyta > Polypodiopsida > Schizaeales > Lygodiaceae > Lygodium > Lygodium microphyllum. The sequence goes on from NC_141159.1 coordinate 74,533,335, forward strand.
TCTCTATCTCTCTCTCTTTCTCTCTACATCTTTCTTTTCTCTCATGTGTGCTCTCTCTACGCCAGCCTTAGTGTGCCTTTGTTCTCTATCTTTCTCTCGCCTTGGGACTATCTTTCGCTTCCAATTTTCCAAATTTTTCATCTTGATTTTTCGAGGGTTATGAAAGTATTAGATGGAAATGATACATCTACTAGTCATTCGGATCTTGATGGAGACTCTAATGAGGCAGGGAGTTTGGATGATGAGCTTGGTATTCCTTTAGTCAAGACACCAAGTGTATAGAGAGTACATAGTAATGTGAAGACTTCATTGAGTGATCTAGCTATACATAAGTCTAGCAAGGTGAGATACCCTACTAGAAGATTTGGTATAGAGGGTTATGCATCTCACTATTATGATTATATGGTAAAGGTAGTTGAGGGTATTGAGCCCACTTGTTTTGAGGAGGTTGTTGGTCATGCTCATTAGGATGCAACAATGAATAAGAAGATGACTCCATTGGAAGGGCCAATAGGACTTGAAATCTAGTACCAAAGTATAATGTAGATTTTTTTATTAGCAAGTATGAGGCTTGCAAGAGGCTATGCACATATATATGGCATATACTTTATGTGAGCAAGGGTAATGCAAGTTTGGTCATCATAGTCATCTATGTGGATAACTTGATTATTATAGGTGATAATGATAGTGAGATTGCTAATGTTAAGGGCCTTTTGATGCAAAAGTTTAAGATAAAGGATTTGGATCAGTTGAGTTACTTTCTTCATATTAAGGTGATCAGATGTGCTAATGGTATATGATTGTCACAAAGGGAATATAGCTTAGATATGTCATCCAAGTATGGTGTGACAACATCTGAGCCTCTTTCAATGCCATTTGAGAAAAATGTAAAGTTGAGTGCTATTACTGGGGATGAGTGTCGGGACCAAAATTGGGCCCAAAATTGGCTCTAAGACTCTAGCTGATGGGCCTCTATGCTCAACCAAAACAACGCATGGCCTTGCAGCTAGAAGTGTATAGAGGCTACACACACTGATCTAACTTAGACACGAGTTTGTATCACTTATAGTCCGATGAATCCCTTCCCAATTCCTAATAGTAGAGAGTATCCAAACAGATCGATGTCTATGTGACGTACCCGGCTTTGATTACATGGCGAGTAATGTTTTAGTAGTTGCTTAGAGTTTATCTTCCAACCGTCGCCATCCGTACTCTAACTAGAATGATCGGATTTTGTCTGGCTAGTTAACCCTAGGTCTACCCCACAAGGGAAGTGTCGTGCCGTTAGCCACGGAGGGCCAATCTAAAGGTTCCTAATTGACCTAACAGTCATCTATCAACAACTAACTCGCATATGGAGGTGTCCTTGAGAGGCTTCTTGTCCGGAAGGAGCAACTACCATTACCCTTGGTTCATGGAGTACAATACTTTTTTCATGTAGCAGGCTAAGGGTTTATAAAATCCCTTGCACTGCTCTAGCATAGCCGTCGTACCTTTCCCCTAAGATAATTTACAGTTCGGGTTCTGAGACCAAAACCTAAGTAAATCAACGAATCGGCCCTTCCTAGAGTTTCTTCCTAGTGTTTGTTTTTGGGGAAATCTCTCGACTAACCGAGACCACCCTGCCATAGGACTGGATTCGTCAGGAATCCATCCACCCGATTCCCTCTATGGAAGTTCTTAGTTATCTAATTACCTACCACATTACGTGAAACATATAAAAATAACTTCATTAATTAAAATCCTTGTATGCACAATTGTTCGTTTACGTAATTTATTCACGGACATACAATCAGAATAAAACAAGTTCATTGATTATATTCCATAATGTGTGTTCTCCCGCCCATACAGGATAAAATTTACAATTGCACGTGCTACCTCATTCGGCGCATCTGCATGTCACCAAGATCAAATCCACCTATAGCTAGCATTCATAAGTGTCCCAAGTAGAACTTGGGCCATATAGGGGACCAAGTAGTTTCTAGGTACGAAAAAGGATTTACTAACCATAGTCTTGCCCCCTGGCACCCTTCAACCTCCTACTTAATATGATCCCCGCTAGGAGACCTCTCACCATCTGAGCCGGTCCATGCTTCCACGATGGTAAAAACATCCCCTCTTGGTATGGGGATTCAACACCTATCCTTGGGGGAGGCATAGGGCTCCTCAATTTTTATGTGTTCCAATATTTAATTCAATCAAGATCCAAGAAAATTCATAAACAAGATTGATGTCTTGAAGCAATTATGACTTCAATCAATCATGCAACTTTCAAGTTCAAGTGCTTAATATGGTAGCAATCGACACTTGAGTTTCAAAGTAATGAACTCTTCTCCTTGGAATTTAACTAGAGGTATCTAGAATTTGAGTCTCTAACTTCCCAATTCTTGTAACCAAGTTTCTTGACCTTAAGTCAGCATTTCTCAAGAGACTTATCTTATTTCTATTGAACTTGAATAGAACTATTTTAGAAAAAAAAAAACCTGTGGTATCGCGGTTGGTAAAGGGACATTATCCGCACCCGTGACTCTATTTGTGACTCCCATGCTTGCAACTCCAACTATTGCTTCTACGTTAGTAGGGTTATTTGCTATTTGTACTTTTGAATTTTTTTTCTTTGGGGCCATGATAGAATAGAGATGAGAGTAGAGGTATGATAGAATAGGATATATTTCTTCAGTGTCTTCTCTTCTCGGATCAGATAGAAGAGGATGAGAGTAGAGGTATGATAGAATAGGATAGAGTTCTTCAGTGTCTTCTCTTCTCGGATAAGATAGAAGAGGATGAGAGACCTTCATCATATCTCAGACAGAGCCTCCTCATTCTCGATTAGTGTCTCGTCCTCGTCAAGATTGCTCTTGTTGCTCCTCCTTCTCGATCAGCGTCTTGCCCTCGTCAAGATTGCTCTTGTTTCTCTTCCTTCTCGATCAGTGTCTTGCCCTCATCAAGATTGCTCTTGTTGCTCTCTCTAATCATCCCCAAGCCCTCAATTTATAGTTTTTGCAAGGGGGGGGTAAAGAGAGGGCGCCTGCTTTTTGGCGTTTTTGATGACATCATCAATGACAAGATTTCATTTTCTTTTTCCATCCTGCAACTTGTTTGGATCATAACTTCGTCGGTATGAACTCCAAATATAGACATTCGGGTACTTAAAATGATCGGAACACATTTGGTCAACAAACATGCATGGTAGAATTACGAAAATCCATCAAAATTAGAAAAAAATGATGATTTTTATAAATCACGTTATTTTTATCCATCTTTTGTCTTGGACAACTTATTCCCTTCAAAATAAGTCACAGTATATATTTGAATCCATCTAAAGTGGAAATTAAGTCATCATGATACTAGAGATTTCAGACTATTCTAGTCAATCAATCCTGCTTCCTGTAAATCCTATAGAGATTCTGTAGTTTTTTTTAAAAAAAAGTGTGGACATACATCACCACATATATGCACCTTAAAATAAACTAAGTAATGGGGACATTACATTCTTCCCTCCTTAGAGAAATCGAGATGTCCTCATCTCGAGAGAAACTGGGAGTATTCTTTCATAAGGATTACCTCATCGACCGAAGTGGCATCCTCTTCAGGATAATCCTTCCACTGAATGAGATATTCTTTAAGGATCCTATTCCTAAGGATTCTTTCTTTTACATCTAAGATTCTATCAAGTTGAAGTTCAAGTAAACCTTGGCTTGGCATTACAACTTGCTGATCATCAAGAATATGATTAGGATTAGGTACATAGGGCTTCAAGAGACTGACATGGAATACATCATGAACTTTTAGGGTTTCAGGAAGTTGCAGCTTATAAGCATTTGGCCCAAGAGTCTTTATTATTTTTTAAGGTCCACAGTATATTGGGCTTAGCTTCTTGAATTTTCCCAAGGATAAGGAACTCCTCTTTGGGCGTACATGGATAAAAACCTTGTCCCCTTCTTGGAAGATTCACTCTTTTCTCCCTAGGTCAACATAGGCTTTCTGCCGATCCTTGGCAACTTATATGTCTTGCTTGATGGTTTTGACTTGTTTGTCCATTTCTTCAAGCATCTTTTTAGAAGCTTCAACCTTTAAGGTAGGGTTGGAGAAGTTTAGCGGGGTTAGGTATTCTTGCCCGTATAGAGCTTGAAATGGGGTCATTTGGATGCTTTGATGATAGGACGCATTGTAAGAAAATTCCACCAAAGGTAGATATTATATCCACCGTCTAGGTTCTTTGCAACAATATGCCCTAAGGATGTCTTCAATGACCTTATTTACACGCTCTGTCTGTCCATCAGTTTGAGGGTGATAAGCTGCACTAAAACAAAGTTGTGTACCGAGAGCTTCAAATAATCCCTTTCAAAAATGTGAAGTGAATAGAGAATCACGATTGCTGATAATTCTATTTGGTAGTCCATGAAGTCTAAAGATTTGTTTGACAAATAACCTGGCAATATCTCACTACAAGGGAATGGGGCAATAGCGACGCCGATTAGCGACGGCGGATGTCGGCGTCGCTATAGGCGTCGCTATTGGCGTCGCAATTGGCGTCGCTATAATGCGACGCAAATAGCGACGCATATAGTGACGCCAATTGCGACGCCGCAGGGAAAAAAAGCGCGGCCGAAACCAGAGCGCCGTTTTCATTTTGTTTTCTTCGCCTTTTGAGAGCGAGAGCGAGGGAGAGAGCGAGGGAGAGAGCCAAGGCTTTGTGGGAGAAGACGAGGAAGAGACTTGCCGCCACCGCCGCCGCCGCCACCGCCACCGTCGTTGTTCGTGAAGGAGAGGAGGAGCCCTCGTTGCAAAGAGAAGCCGCCCACGCTCGCCATATCTCATTGGTGAGTCTCCCTCTCTCTTTCTTTTACTTGTTGAAGGTTTAAATCGTTCTCTTTTGTTTGTTTAGGAGAGGAAATGAAAGAGAAGGAGAGGGAGAGGGAGAGAGAGGGAGAGAAAGAGAGGGAGAGGGAGAGAAAGAGAGGGAGAGTGCATTCTCTCTCTCTCTCCCTTTTGCTTGTTTAATGTTTAAATTACTTTCTTCTTTGCTTGTTTAGGAGAGGAAACGAGAGAGTAAGAGAGAGGGAGAGGGAGAGGGAAAGAAAGAGAAAGAGAAATAGAGGGAGAGGGAGGGGGAGGGGGAGGAAATAGGAGAGGGAGAGAAAGAGAAAGAGAGGGAGAAGGAGGGAGAGTGCATTCTCTCTCTCCCTCCCTCTCCCTTTTGCTTGTTTAATGTTTGAATCACTTTATTTTTTACTTGTTTAGGAGAGGAAACGAGAGAGAAAGAGAGTGAGAGGGAGAGGAAGGGAAAGGAAATGAGAGAGGGATAGAAAGAGAAAGAGAGGGAGAGTGCATTGTATCTCTCCCTCTCCCTTTTGCTTGGAGGATGTTTAAATCACTTTATTTTTTGCTTGTTTAGGAAATGAGAGAGAAAGAGAGATAGAGAGGGAGAGGGAGAAAAAGAGAAAGAGAGGGAGAGGGAGAGGAAGAGGGAGAGGGAGGGGGAGGGGAAGGAAATGAGAGAGGGAGAGAAAGAGGGAGGGGGAGGGAGAGGGAGCGAGGGAGAGGGAGAGGGAGAAAGAGGGAGGGAGAGGGAGAGGGAGGGGGAGGGAGGAAATGAGAGAGGGAGAGAAAGAGAACGAGAGGGAGAGAGAGAGGCTGAGAGAAAGAGAGGAAGAGAGGGAGAGGGAGAGAAAGAGAGGGAGAGGGAAGGGAAGGAAATTTAAGATAATATACGTATTGATAATGGTATGCAATGTGCTTTGCATACGGCCACGTACTTCATCAAAATGAACCCAAAATTATTGTTATAGAAGAAGAAACCCTTAAATTGAGTATAGGATAATTTCTCTCAGGTCTTATGACTATGAGTAGAATTGATTGAAATAAATTTTATTACTATAGTTATAAAATTTCATAGATGGCGCGCATTAATTTTAAAATGGATTAGTTATACTCAAAGCCGAGATATAACAAAAAATTATCTACCGGGACAAACAAATCGTTGAGCATGATACATGGCCGAGATATAACATCGAAAAATCTCTCGACTACTATATACGATGCAAGGTTTATGGTCAACTTGCAACTTGACGTACATCTCCATAAAGCTATCCATTTAAGCCTTGTTTGTTGTAATGTAGATAAGATGGCAAACGAAGAAGGTCCTATTGTTCAAGACCGCGAGTCGTATCTTAATCAGCGTGTCCCATGTCCTTGCTCTCAGTGCAAGTTGGCAATTAGACAAAAACGCCGATTGTCTATAGAACACGTACGATGATTTGGCGAGTTTCAATATGAGATCATTGATCAGGCAATTGCAGACTTTCAGCAAATGGTAATTTGAAGTTAGCATTTTTCATGCATTGTACTCTCAAGCTAATTGAAAACCATACACAATAAGATTGGGTCTTGTTGGTAAATTTTGTATCCAGGGGGGTGATGTCTTGACCCAAGGGGGAGTGCACCCTTTGCGGCCAATTAGAAGAGTTCGTGGACGTGCGATGGATGGATTGCAGGAGCCAATCGACCACTCGCAAGGCCCATCTATACCGTCAATGCCAGAGGAGACAGACAACCTTCCCGACTTGCCTACAATCTTGGAGCCTGAGATGGAGGCAATGATCGATGCATTGATTCCCATGGATGTTGAGACATCTGACCCGCTCAGAGAGGAAGCATCCATACCATTATATGATGGGTGCCGAGTATCTCAGTTGAAGACATTGCTTGCACTCTTAAGTGTGCAAGCAAAATACGGTTGGAGCGATACGATTGTGACTGAGTTATTCAGGTACCTTGCACACAGACTTCATTGTTTTTTTTTTAAAAACAGTATTATTGAAAACATGGATAGATTTTTCAAGGTGTTTTATGATTTTTTCAGGTTATTGAAATATCATATATTGCCACCTGCAAACACCATGCCTGAGTCTCGTGATGATGCGCGACATGTTTTACGGAAGCTTGGCATGGACTACAATAACATCCATGCATGTATCAACGACTGCATATTGTTTCGAGATGAATACGAGACTATGGAGACATGCCCAAAGTGTGGTGCTCACAGGTATCAACAGGACTTGCAAGGGCAAACCATCCTTCAAAAAGTCCTCAGACACTTTCCGCTCATCCCTCGCATAAACCACATGTTTCGCACGTCTGCCATGGCAAGCTTGACAACGTGGCATGTGCAGAATAGGTCCACGGATGGAGTTCAACGAATATCAGCAGATTCGCGCGCATGGAGTCACATTGACTCTACCTTCCCAGGCTTTGCGCGAGAGCCAAGGAATCTTCGGCTCGGTCTCGCCATGGATGGTGTGAACCCATTCGGTCTGCGCTCGACTTCTTACAGTGTGTGGCCTATAGTGCTTGTCAACTACAACATTCCTCCATGGCTTTCTACGAAGAAAGGACATCTCATCCTTAGCTTGCTCGTCCCGGGCCGCTAGAAAGTAAAAAATATGGACGTGTATCTTTGTCCATTAGTCGATGAGCTTAAGATTTTGTGGGAGGAGGGGGTCACGGTGCAAGATATGAGCAGGCGCGATGGTCGGCGGTCAGCCAACATTGGAGCCATTCTCATGTGGACGATGCATGACTTTCCGGGATTGGGAGAGTGCTCAGGTGAGCAGACCTTTGTTCTCGCCGGTAATATCTATATTTTATTTCATTCAATCAAGTATTCACTAGGTCGTGGATCGCCTTGCAGGTATCGTTACCTCAGGTTATCATGCATGTCCATTGTGTGGGCCACAGTTAGACTCCCGAAGGTCACGAACCATGAAGAAGATGGTATATCAAGGACATGCCGCTTTCTTGCCGGAGGATCATGAACTCAGGGAAGGTTTTCTTGGACGACCTCCAGCACGTATGAACGCTGCAAGCTGGTACGAGCTGAAAATGGTAAACCAGGATTCACATCCAAATGGAATGCGGCGGTTCTCAGTTTTCTACGAGTTGCCATATTGGACCCACTTACAGGTCAACCACTTGTTGGATCCCATGCATATTTTCAAAAATGTGGGCAGCTTGCTATGGGACCACATCACAGGAAAGAGAGACACTATAGGGTCATGAATGGATTTAAAGGAGGTAGGTAAGATGGAGGCGCTTTGGCCGCAGTCGAGTGCTGAAGGGGGAGTGCAGCTTCCTCGCGCTCCCTGGGTTTTGTCTACCAAAGAAGAGCACATTGTGAAGCAAGTAATCAAGTCTATCCGCACTCCGACGGGTATGATGCATTCTCTCAGGTCCGCATTTTCTAAAGATGACCAGATTTCTGGGCTAAAATCCCATGATTGGCATAAGATATGTCAGGTTTGTGAACAGAATGGATTTTAATTAGCGTGGACATTTTGAAATTTGAAAAGTGACCATTATTCTTAATGCTTTCTCATTTTTGGCAGTTTGTCCTACCGATCGTGATCGCGGGATGCCTTACTCCAGAAATTCGTGGGGCCATTTACAAGCTGTCGACTTTGGTGCAATGGATCTCACAGAAAGAGATTAAGACGTCCTCTATTGAATCCGCAAGGCGGGGAGCAGTTGAGACGGTCTGTCTCTTTGAGAAATACCTGCCCACTAGCATGCTCACGATACAAGTTCACCTTCTTGTGCATCTTGTGGATGAAGTGGAGATTGCTGGACCTGTCCATACACGATGGATGTTCTTCTTGGAGCACTTCATGAAAACCCTGAAAGGCTTTATGCGACAACGAGCTCGTCCGGAAGGTAGCATGGCGGAAGGTTGGTTGGTGTCAGAGGCGTTAGTGCATATCTCACAATGGCTACCAACGGTGGAACCAGACAATGAAATGCTATGGACGCTGAAGGACGATGACAGGCGGACTGGAGATGTGGTGGTTGGAAATGGGGTAGAAAAAAGAATGGATTCCTCAATGGAAGAGAAGGTGAATCGCTTTTGTATGTTGCACCATGCCTCCATGGAGACGTGGCTCGCCAAGTACCAGATTGCAAGGCAAGATCGAGAGGAAGCATGAGCTGAATTCCGACGCAGTACGCGTCACCGACCGATTCGATATCCCGAAGGCATGGAGGAGACGCCGCGGTTTATGTCAACACGATGGTTGCATGGAGCCTTGACCGCAGCATCCAGCGAAGGGACAGAGGTCTCAATGGAGGAGTGGGAGTTCTCGAGGGGATGTAGTCCAAAGGTAATGAGGGGTTTAGAATGTGTCGTATCTAAATTTGCTTGCTACATCTAATTTGAGTGTTTCAATGTGCAGTACAAAATATATAGTGCAGCGTGGTCGCGCGGACGGCATTTTCGGGTGGAGCGTATTGACAAAATGCGCTCCACAATGGACTGTGGTGTCATGGCAAGGTTTGAGCAAGAGAGCCGGCGACGAGCAACGGATCCGAACACGGTTGTGGATGAGATGGAGTATTTTGGGAATTTGCAAAGTGTTATTACGGTGGATTACCGTAGCTTCTCCATGATAATATTCGACGTGCAGTGGTTCAAAGTGGTACTTGGAGGAGCTGGCGCAACAGTTCGACGAGGTCCATCTGGATTTCTCGAAATAGATTCCGAAAAAAAATGGATGGATTTGCGCGACACCTTTGTGTTGCCGGCCCATTGTGAACAAGTGCAACTAGGCATTTGCTTGCTAATTGTAATACGACATGGTTTATGTCACAATGGTTTGAAGACGGTTTGTAAGTGTTTGTGAACAGGTAATCTTCTATCCAAATCCCCGACAACCTCGATGGTGGTATGTTATACCTTCAACTCCTCGAGGTGCGAGAGTATACGATCAAAGCGATGTTCCAGGCATAGATGAAGAAAATATGCAAATAGAGGGATCGAAATTACAAGGGGTGGAGGCCACTGCAAGCTTGGAGCCTGCATCGGCTAACAATGATGGAAATACAGAAGTGGTAGAATTTTTTGAGAACGAGACAGACTCATTGTTTTGTGGTGACATGTCTATCGACCTTCCAGTGTATGCAGAGTTGTGTCAAGAGATTAACATGGGACCATAGAATACTTCATTCTTGGAGAATTGTATTACTCAATTCGTTGTTTAGATCTTCCATAAAGGTAGATAAGATATGCATTTTAAGAGGGATTTTTCAAAAATGATTTTATTAATGTGCTTTGTATAGTTTAAATTGATTATTCTAACATTATTTTTTATCTGTGCAGGTATCGACATTTTCACGATGAGTCGAGGGATGAGCGATGAGGAGTTTCAGGAGATGATGGCACGTATGTCTCCAGATCAGCTCGCGAGATTCAGAGAGATAGCAGATCAGGAGCTGTCTCGTTCTTCGTCAGGACGCTCTGCTAGATCAGCTTCGGCGCGATCAGATGCTTCAGCTTCGAGTAGACGATCTCGACGCTCGCGACTTGGGCCAGAGGGAGGGACTGCGACTGCACGAGGATCAGGGGGGTGCTGCTGTGGAGACACGGACGCGGTGTCTCCGTCTCGTCGTTCAGCTGGAGCTCGGTCACCGTCAGGATTTGTCACACCTGTGGGGACGTCCACTCCAGTTACTCCGGCTTTTGCGCAGCCGTCGGCAGATGTCACGCCTTTTGGTGGCACTCCTTTTGGTGGCACACCCTCTGGCGGCACCCCTTTGTGTGGCACTCCGGGAGAGGGTACCCCCGTCGGTACACCGGATGTTCAGGGGTCTCTTGGATATGCCCAGGAGCGTGGACGGAGATGGGAGAGGTCCCATACAAGGCACACTCCTAGGGATTATGGATACCTAGTGGATGGCAGGTCAGGAGCCATGATCATGAATGATGAGGGGAGGAGGGTGATGGCTCGTATGAGGGAGTTGTGCCAACAAGTTTTTCGGCACAACGTCCTGGATCATTGGAGGAACATACCGGAGGGGAGCAAGGAGTACATAGTAGCATCCTTGCACGAGGAGTTCCCGGTGCCAGCCGCAGTGGATAGATTCTCTACGGGTTGGATGATGGATTGCATGCGTGCATACATGTCACATAGACGATCCGACGCACGCAAGGCAATCAAGAGTGGGGCTCCAAAGCCCGAGTGGTTAGATGCAGACGACTGGCACCGACTGAGGGAGGAGGCTACAAATTCGCCAGGATGTTGGAGTCAGCAGTGGGAGGCGGCGAGGGCACGAATCGAGGCCGGATCGATACATCATCTTGGGAGTGGCGGCCACAGGACATATTTGGAGGACTTTGTAAGATTCTCTTTTGTTTTTCTTATTTGTTTTTTTGAGATATTCTTTGTATTGACAATCATGTTTCTAACAGTTAGCATTTTGTTTTCTTTGGAGCACTCCATTACAAATCGTGATCCGCAAGGCCTTGAGACTCGATATGCGGAGAGGCACGGTCTCAGATCATTGATCGACCGATTGTATAGACGCGGCGGCCCAGTAAGTCACTCATCTTTCTTGTCCGTAGTTACCATGAGATATTTGAATGCATTATTGTATGGTGGATTGATATGTTGTTTCTTTTTCTGCAGAATCCGTTTGATGCTCCTTTACAGCGGGAAGAGCTTTCGGGGGACGACGATTTGTAGCTCGCCCTTGGATCCTTAGAGCTCACATACCTTTAGGTTTTAGTCGCCCGATCTATGTAGACATTTTCTATGTATTAGTGATATTGTTTTATGATTGTACCAATCGCATTTTATGCGATATCATGTATTTATTTCATCCATCAGTTTTATGATTTCAGTATACATTCTTTTTGTTTGCAAACGCTTTGTATGAAACAGTGCAGAAACTATTTTGTATGGCTCTCATACAGCACACAGGCTGCCCTGCCACAAATTTTTTTTTTTCTCTGTTACCGTCGCTATTTGCATCGCAAATTTACTGCACGCGTCGCTATTGCCGTCGCTATCAGCGTCGCAAATTCTCTGTAACCGTCGCTATATGCGTCGCTATATGCGTCGCATATAGCGACGCATATAGCGATGGTTATAGCGACGATTCTATGGCGTCGTCAATAACGACGCTTTTTGCGACGACGGGGGCAAATTTTGTTGTTTGTATTTTCGTCACTTTAAACGTCGCTATAAGGTCTATATCTTGTAGTGTCTGAGGCTTTATAGCTGGTTTTGACCAGAATAAGGTGGGTAACCTTAGTCAACATGTCCACAATTACCATGATCGAGTTGTATCCACCTTGAACTGAGGGTAATCCAACTACAAAATCCATACTAATGAATTCCCATTTCATTTGAGGAATATCAAGTGGTTGTAGCTTTCCTGGCAGCTTAACTCATTCAGTTATTATTCGTTGGCAACTCAAGCATTCGATTACGTATTTAAGTACGTCACTTTTGAGCTTTTTCCAATTATAGCTTTTTCTAACTACATTGAGAGTTTTGGCATAGCCAGGATGTCCTAAAAATGGGGAATCATGAGCTTCCCATAGTATATTCTTCTTAAGATCTTGACTTGAAGGAATACATAATCTTGTCCTGAAATAGGCAAGCCCTTTGTTAATGGAGAAGTTAAGATACTTTGTCTTAAGCTTAGAGTCTTGTTCTTTATTTTGAATTTCCTTTAGCATTTGTTGATATTTGGGATCATTATTTGCCTTCTCCTTGGCTAGCTCGATGATAGGATTGCTAGGCATTGATATCATTGTAGTTAGTGTTTAAGCTCTAAGAGGTTCTTTTGAGATAAGTGCATTGAGAAACGATTTGCAGCTTAAAGCATCTACAATTACATTCTCTTTGCTTGGTCTATACGTGATCTCAAAATCATACTCTTGCAAGACTTCGATCCATCGACGTTGCCTCATATTTAGATCTGGTTGAGTGAAGATCCATTTAAGACTTTTATGGTCGGTTACCAGTGAGAATTTCTTCTCCAGTAGATAATGTCTCCATAACTTAAGAGCGTGGATAATTGCAAGTAATTTCAAGTCATGAGTAGTATAATTTCTCTCATGAGTCTTCAATTTTCTGGAGGAATATACTACTAGATGTCCTTCTTGCATGAGTACGCATCCCAAAGCAAGAGAGCTCGCATCGTCACCACTTCGAATTCTTTGCTAAGATCAGGTAGTTTGAGGATCGGGGCTGTGACTAAACTTAGCTTGAGCCTATCAAAGCTAGACTGTTCAACTTGGGTCCATTTAATGGCAACTTGCTTCTTGAGTAGGTCGATGAGGGGTGTAGCAATTAAGGCATAATTCTTTTGATAAAGACCCGATACCATCCTATTAAACCCAAAAAGCTACGAACTTCACTTACATTGGTTGGAGGTGGCTAGTCTTGTATCTACCGAAATTCCCTCCACTGAAACTATAAACCCTAAATACTTGATTTGCTTCTTGAAGAACTCACACTTCTTCTTCTTAGCATACAACTTGTGAGTCTGCATTGTCTCAAGAACTGTCCGCAGTTGTGACTCGTGGCTTCCTTCATCCTTGGAATACGTTAAGATGTCATCAATGAATACAAGGACGAAATCATCAAGATAAGGTCTGAATATATCTTGCATTAATCTGTTGAAGGTAGCGGGGGCATTGGTTAATCCAAATGACATTACGATAAACTTGTAATGACTGTATCTTGTGCTAAAAGCAGTTTTTGGAATATCTTGTTGCTTGATTTTGATATGGTAATACCCTGATCTGAGATCAATCTTGGAGAAATCTTCGCACCTTGTAATCGATCAAGTAGGTTATCGATCCTTGGAATCCGATACTTATTTTTTATTGTTACCTAATTTAGCCCTCGATAATCAATGCAGAGATGGAGAGTCCCATCCTTCTTTTTCTGAAATAACACCGAAGCTCCCTAGGGTGAGTTACTGGGTCTAATGTATCCTTGATCTAAGAGCTATTTGAGTTGTTCCTTTAGTTCTATGGCTTCTGGAATGGACATTCGATATGGTCGTTTTGCAACTGGTGCAGCTCCTGGTACTAGTTTGATTTCATGGTCGACTTCTCTTTGTGGTGGAAGTTCAGTTAATTCTTTAGAGAATATGTTAGCATATTCCTTAAGCCATTATGGTTCATCTTTGGCTTCTTTATCTTGTTCAGTTTTATTTAAATTGATTAGGTATGTAGGTGAGCCTTTTCTTAAACCTTTAGCGATTCAAGAAGCTTTTGCTAATTGAATCTTCGGTTTTCCTGCTTCTCCTTGCGTAGTCACTTGTTGTCCTATAAGATTCAAGAATGTGACTTGGCCCTTTTCACAATGAATATGCGCGTCATTGGGAATTAACCAGTCCATTCCTGACAGGCACTCATACGTTCCTAGGTTCATCACTTTGAATTTCATGTTGGTCTAATTGCCACCCAGATTAAACTCCACCTTACTTGTTTGTTGTGTTGAGGAAACTTCTTTTCCATTAGCTAACTCAACTATCAGCCCAGGTGCACGCATTGTGTCTATGCCTAGTTTTCTAGCACACCTTGGTGATATGAATGAATGTGTGCTTCCACAATCGATCAAAATTTTAAAGGGTTTACTGTTATAGGTTGATGGTGTTTGAATCACTGAGAATTGTTGATTTGGTCCCTTCTTGTTGAGAGAGGCATGAATTCTCACTCTCTCCATGTCACTTTCCAAGGTGGGACCTTCGTCATCTTCTACTTCCTTGAGGGTTATGTCGGCAACTCTTCCTCTAGCTATGGCTGTCTAGCTTTGGTTGTTACGGAACTTGCTTTAGTGTTCATTCTGTCCGAGTTTTGGGCATCGCCTTTGGATGTGGCCATGTTTGTTAGAATAATAGCACCTGAAAGTGTCTTTATTACCACCAGTAAAGTTCTCCACCGCTAACGTCTTAGCCTTTTTGCTATTAGCAGATTGGAATTGACCTTGGGCTCTTTTTGCATAGCCCCTAGTTATATTTCTGTTTTGGAACTTATTATTCCAAGGCTTATCGTTTCTTGGTTTGGACTCGAGTTCCTATACAATTGGTGTTGCTCTTTTCAATGCATCTTGGAGATCGGATGGAAGCATTGCTTCAAGCCGTGTGTTTAGGGGATCATCTAATCCATGGCAAAACTTGGATACTTGCTACGCAATGTCCATAGACAGTGCATACTTGAGAAGTGTTACAAACTTTGAGTAATAGGCTTCTAGTGTCATTCCAAGTTGCTTTAGACCAAATAATTCATTCATCTTTTGTGTGCGATATGTTGGCGGAAGATACCGGCCTCGCACTGCATCCTTTAATACGTCCCAACTAACAGATGCTTCAGAGATTCCTTGGTCTTTACACCATTGTTTCTACCAAATTCGGGCTTCTCTTGTTAGCTTTAACTTACTGATCATTGTATGATTAGTTGGGGTAATTCCAACAGCAATGAAATAACCTTCCATGGACTTGATCCATATTTCTGCTTCAACCTTGACATTTTTACCTTGGCCAAGAAAAAAAAACCCTCATATCTTAGGCTACAATACCAAGTTTTCTTTAAAAAAATTCTTTTTGCTTTGATACTACTTGTGACGTACCCGCCTTTTATTATGTGGCGAGTAACATTTTAGTAGTCGCCTAGAGTTTATCTTCGAGCTGTCGCCATCTATACTCTAACCAGAATGATTGAATTTTGTTTGGCTAGTTAACCCTAGGTCTACCCCACAAGGGAAGCATCCTACCGTTACCCACATAGGACTGACCTAAAGGTTCCTAATTGACCTAATAGTCACCTATCAACAACTAACTCACATCTGGAGGTGTCTTTGAGAGGCTTCTTGTCTGGAAGGAGCAATTGCCATTACCCTTGGTTCATGAAGTACAACACTTTTTTCTAGTAGCACGCTAAGGATTTATAAAATCCCTTGCAGTGCTCTGGCACAGCTGCTGTACCTTTCCCCTAAGATAATTTACAATTCGGGTTCTGAGACCAAACCCTAAGTAAGTCAATGAGTCGGCCCTTCCTAGAGTTTCATCCTAGTGTTTGTTTTTGGGGAAACCTCTCGGCTAACCGAGACCACCTTGCCATAGGACTGGATTCGTCGGGAATCCATCCACTCGCTTTCCTCTATGGAAGTTCTTACTTATCTAATCACCTACCACATTAAGTGAAACATATAAAAACAACTTCATTAATTAAAATCCTTTTATGCATAGTTGT
Source organism: Lygodium microphyllum (assembly GCF_053477565.2). Taxonomy (NCBI): domain Eukaryota; kingdom Viridiplantae; phylum Streptophyta; class Polypodiopsida; order Schizaeales; family Lygodiaceae; genus Lygodium; species Lygodium microphyllum. The sequence continues at coordinate 74,549,377 of NC_141159.1, forward strand.
TCATTTACGTAATTTATTCACAGACATACAATTAGAATAAAACAAGTTCATTGATTATATTCCATAATGTGTGTTCTCTCGCCCATACAGGATAAAAATTACAATTTCACGTGTTGCCTCATCCGGCCCATCTGCACGTCACCAAGATCAAATTCACCTATAGCTAGCATTCATAGGTGTTCCAAGTAGAACTCGGGCCATACATGGGACCAAGTAGTTCCTAGGTGCGAAAAATGATTTACTAGCCAGAGCCCCCCTGGCACCTTTCCACCTCCTACTTAATACGATCCCTACTGGGAGACCTCTTGCCATCGGAGCCAGTCCATGCTTCCACGGCGGTAAAAACATCCCCTCTTAGTATGGGGATTCAACACCTATCCTTGGGGGAGGCATAGGGCTCCTCAATTTTTATTTGTTCCAATATTTAATTCAATCAAGATCTAATCTAGAAAATTCACAAACAAGATTGATGTCTTCAAGCACTTATGACTTCAATCAATCATGCAACTTTCAAGTTCAAGTGCTTAATCTGGTAGTAATCGACACTTGAGTTTCAAAGTAATGAACTCTTCCCCTTAGAATTTAACTAGAGGTATCTAGAATTTGAGTCTCTAACTTCCCAATTCTTGTAACCAAGTTTCTTGACCTTAAGTCAGCATTTCTCAAGAGACTTATCTTATTTCTATTGAACTTGAATAGAACTATTTTAGAAAAAAAGAAAACCTGTGGTATCGTGGTTGGTAAATGGACGTTATCCGCGCCTGTGACTCCATTTGTAACTCCCGTGCTTGCAACTCCAACTGTTGCTTCTACGTTAGTAGGGTTATTTGCAATTTGCGCTTTTGAATTCTTTTTCTTTGGGGCCATGATAGAATAGAGATGAGAGTAGAGGTATGATAGAATAGGACAGAGTTCTTTAGTGTCTTCTCTTCTCAGATCAAAGTAGAAGAGGATGAGAGACCTTCAGCATATCTCGGACAAAGTCTCCTCATTCTCGATCAGCGTCTCATCCTCGTCAAGATTGCTCTTGTTGCTCCTCCTTCTCGATCAGCATCTTGCCCTCGTCAAGATTGCTCTTGTTGCTCTTCCTTCTTGATCAGCATCTTGCCCTCGTCAAGATTACTCTTGTTGCTCTCTCTGATCATCCCCAAGCCCTCAATTTATAGTTTTTGCAAGGGAGGGGGTAAAGAGAGGGCACCTGCTTTTTGGCATTTTTGATGACATCATCGATGACAATATTTTGTTTTCTTTTCCTGTCCTGCAACTTGTTTGGATCATAAATTTGTCGTATGAACTCCAAATATAGACATTTGGTTACTTAAAACGATTAGAACACATCTAGACGACAAGTCTACGTGTGTAAAATTACGAAAATCCATCAAAATTAGGCAAAAATGATGATTTTTATAAATCACATTATTTTTATCCATCTTTTGTCTTGGACGACTTATTCCCTTCAAAATAAGTCGCAGTATACATTTGAATCCATCTAAAGTGGAAATTAAGTCATCATGATACTAGAGATTTTAGACTATTCTAGTCAATCAATCGTGCTTCCTGTAAATCCTATAGAGATTCTGTAGTTTTTAAAAAAAAGTGTGGACGTACATCACCATGTATATGCACCTTAAAATAAACTAAGTAATGGGGACATTACGGTCTAGCACCTCGTAGTACATACACAAGCCCCCCTCAGCTGATTGTTGTAGTCCACTTTCGGCTCTCCCACACCTTGGGGATTGGCCTCGAAATGCATCGTTCAAACATCTAACACATAAATACGACACATAGTCCTCTCTTTATAAAAATTGTTACGGGAGATAGTTTGTATTCTCACTAAATAAGTTCCCAAAGGAAATGAATCACTAACCCTATAGCTTGTGACTCCTTACTCTCTCATCATAGGTCAACGTTGCACGTGCTATGCATTTAGGATATATATTTCCAATACCATGTAATGATTGCAATGCAAGAGTGGATGATCTGCCGTGCTCAAAAATTTTATTTATTCAAAACATCATTGTGACAATACACAAATTGCTATCTTTGTGCTTTTCATACTAACACATTTGCTTCGTTGTATAGGGAATAATATCGAGTGTACTCGTGCTACTAAACTCGTTAACATTCAAAACAAACGTGTTCTATATGTAAAGTGCATTAGGAAAATAAAAATAGATTTCAACCTATATTCAGTACTCACGACCCCTCCTCTCCTTACCGTTAAGTATTATGCTCACAGTGCTTGATTTAGATAGTGATTTCATGTCATTTTCTTGCTTAAAAAGCAATAAATCACACACTTTAACATGGAAATGGGGCTAAGATGGGGCTAAACCTCATGCCTTAGACCCATAATGCATCCATGAATACATTTCTACTTTTTTGTATTTTAAAGTGTATAAAACCTAAAATTTCCATTTAAAACCCATTTTTCTTGATTTATTTATTATTAAATTACATTTTTTCTTGATTTTTTGATTCAACCTAATGAGGATTACTAAGATTCATCATTATCTTTCATTTCAATCCATAAGAACATTATTTTTCTACCTGAAACGAAAAAACTCCTTAATTTTCTACTTAAATACTACACTTCAAGATTTTAATTATTAATAATGGCCATATTTAATTACAAGTTTTGTATATTATCACTTGCAATCCCCAAATACATGTAAAAAAATATTCATACAAATTTTCATACCATATGCACTTCATTTGGACCATAAATGATTAAAAAAAAGCAAAATTTCTTCATACAATAGACATATAGTTAAATTGCGTGTTTGAGTTATGAAAATTTGTGTGGAGAGCCATTAGACTTGCCATCCATCTCTACTGATGCCAGGAGGCATATTTCACGGTGGATTCTGTGCCACGGTGGATTTCGTGAGGTTTTACGGTGGATTCCGTAAACTTTGATGACCGGGGCTCATACACAAAGTGGATTCTTTGTGCGAGAAGTTGATGGGGATGCCTGTCCTTTTCGGGCGTTTCATTAATTTAGTGTGTACATGGGTGATTCCATAGCGGGTGATTCCGCAAAATGCATATTAAATTAATAAACGTTTATGAGTTTAGAGTGCGCACTCGTAATAAATTAAGGTTAGGATTGATTTCTAACCAGTTGATTTATTTATGTAGCTGAAGACTGCTAGGTATTCACTTTTGTCGGTTTAATTGTATTATTTTACTAATGATTGTGAATGCTTCATTTGATGTGTAGAGATAGCAGCAATGGCAGAGGAAAGCACTGGAGGATAGCAAGTGTTCGATTTATTACTCATAATTTGATGGGCGCATATCTTAGGCATGGCGCCTATATTTTGTCGCGCCTATTTATTGAGGCATTGGATATTTATTATTATTTTGTATGCGCATGGGCGCACGATTATGTTATTTGTACTTGGACATTGTATTGGGCATACCAGACTCTTTGGGCACCGCCCATTAGCTTTATTCACTACAAGGGAATGGGGCAATAGCGACGCCGATTAGCGACGGCGGATATCGGCGTCACTATAGGCGTCGCTATATGCGTCACAATTGGCGTTGCTATATGCGTCGCTATTTGCAAATAGCGACGCATATAGCGACGCCAATTGCGACGCCGCAGGGAAAAAAAGCGCGGCCGAAACCAGAGCGCCATTTTCATTTTGTTTTCTTCGCCTTTTGAGAGCGAGAGCGAGGGAGAGAGCGAGGGAGAGAGCCAAGGCTTTGTGAGAGAAGAGGAGGAAGAGACTTGCCGCCGCCGCCGCCGCCGCCGCCGCCACCGCCACCGCCACCGTCGTTGTTCGCGAAGGAGAGGAGGAGCCCTCGTTGCAAAGAGAAGCCGCCCACGCTCGCCATATCTCATTGGTGAGTCTCCCTCTCTCTTTCTTTTACTTGTTGAAGGTTTAAATCGTTCTCTTTTGTTTGTTTAGGAGAGGAAATGAAAGAGAAGGAGAGGGAGAGGGAGAGGGAGAGAGAGGGAGAGAAAGAGAGGGAGAGGGAGAGAAAGAGAGGGAGAGTGCATTCTCTCTCTCTCTCTCCCTTTTGCTTGTTTAATGTTTAAATTACTTTCTTCTTTGCTTGTTTAGGAGAGGAAACGAGAGAGTAAGAGAGAGAGAGAGGGAGAGGGAGAGGGAGAGGGAGAGGGAAAGAAAGAGAAAGAGAAATAGAGGGAGAGGGAGAGGGAGAGGGAGGGGGAGGAAATAGGAGAGGGAGAGAAAGAGAAAGAGAGGGAGAAGGAGGGAGAGTGCATTCTCTCTCCCTCCCTCTCCCTTTTGCTTGTTTAATGTTTGAATCACTTTATTTTTTGCTTGTTTAGGAGAGGAAATGAGAGAGAAAGAGAGTGAGAGGGAGAGGAAGGGGAAGGAAATGAGAGAGGGATAGAAAGAGAAAGAGAGGGAGAGTGCATTGTATCTCTCCCTCTCCCTTTTGCTTGGAGGATGTTTAAATCACTTTATTTTTTGCTTGTTTAGGAAATGAGAGAGAAAGAGAGATAGAGAGGGAGAGGGAGAAAAAGAGAAAGAGAGGGAGAGGGAGAGGAAGAGGGAGAGGGAGGGGGAGGGGAAGGAAATGAGAGAGGGAGAGAAAGAGGGAGAGAGAGGGAGAGGGAGGGGGAGGGAGGAAATGAGAGAGGGAGAGAAAGAGAACGAGAGGGAGAGAGAGAGGGTGAGAGAAAGAGAGGAAGAGAGGGAGAGGGAGAGAAAGAGAGGGAGAGGGAAGGGAAGGAAATTTAAGATAATATACGTATTGATAATGGTATGCAATGTGCTTTGCATACGGCCACGTACTTCATCAAAATGAACCCAAAATTATTGTTATAGAAGAAGAACCCTTAAATTGAGTATAGGATAATTTCTCTCAGGTCTTATGACTATGAGTAGAATTGATTGAAATAAATTTTATTACTATAGTTATAAATTTCATAGATGGCGCACATTAATTTTAAAATGGATTACTTATACTCAAAGCCAAGATATAACAAAAAATTATCTACCGGGACAAACAAATCGTTGAGCATGATACAAGGCCGAGATATAACATCGGAAAATCTCTCGACTACTATATACAATGCAAGGTTTATGGTCAACTTGCAACTTGACGTACATCTCCATAAAGCTATCCATTTAAGCCTTGTTTGCTGTAATGTAGATAAGATGGCAAACGAAGAAGGTCCTATTGTTCAAGACCGCGAGTCATATCTTAATCAGCGTGTCCCATGTCCTTGCTCTCAATGCAACTTGGCAATTAGACGAAAACGCCGATTGTCTATAGAACACGTACGACGATTTGGCGAGTTTCAATATGAGATCATTGATCAGGCGATTGTAGACTTTCAGCAAACGGTAATTTGAAGTTAGCATTTTTCATGCATTGTACTCTCAAGCTAATTGAAAACCATACACAATAAGATTGGGTCTTGTTGGTTAATTTTGTATCCAGGGGGGTGATGTCTCGACCCAAGGGGAAGTGCACCCTTCGCGGCCAATTAGAAGAGTTCGTGGACGTGCGATGGATGGATTGCAGGAGCCAATCGACCACTCGCAAGGCCCATCTATACCGTCAATGCTAGAGGAGACAGACAACCTTCCCGACTTGCCTATAATCTTGGAGCCTGAGATGGAGGCAATGATCGATGCATTGATTCCCATGGATGTTGAGACATCTGACCCGCTTAGAGAGGAAGCATCCATACCATTATATGATGGGTGCCGAGTATCTCGGTTGAAGACATTGCTTGCACTCTTAAGTGTGCAAGCAAAATACGGTTGGAGCGATACGAGTGTGACTGAGTTATTCAGGTACCTTGCACACAGACTTCATTGTTTTTTTTTTAAAACAGTATTATTGCAAACATGGATAGATTTTTCAAGGTGTTTTATGATTTTTTCAGGTTATTGAAATATCATATATTGACACCTGCAAACACCATGCTTGAGTCTCGTGATGATGCGCGACATGTTTTACGGAAGCTTGGCATGGACTACAATAACATCCATGCATGTATCAACGACTGCATATTGTTTCGAGATGAATACGAGACTATGGAGACATGCCCAAAGTGTGGTGCTCACAGGTATCAACAGGACTTGCAAGGGCAGACCATCCCTCAAAAAGTCCTCAGACACTTTCCGCTCATCCCCCGCATAAACCACATGTTTCGCACGTCTGCCATGGCAAGCTTGACAACGTGGCATGTGCAGAATAGGTCCACGGATGGAGTGCAACGAATATCAGCAGATTCGCGCGCATGGAGCCACATTGACTCTACCTTCCCAGGCTTTGCGCGAGAGCCAAGGAATCTTCGGCTCGGTCTCGCCATGGATGGTGTGAACCCATTCGGTCTGCGTTCGACTTCTTACAGTGTGTGGCCTATAGTGCTTGTCAACTACAACATTCCTCCATGGCTTTCTACGAAGAAAGGACATCTCATCCTTAGCTTGCTCGTGCCGGGCCGCTACAAAGTAAAAAATATGGACGTGTATTTTCGTCCATTAGTCGATGAGCTTAAGATTTTGTGGGAGGAGGGGGTCACGGTGCAAGATATGAGCAGGCGCGATGGTCGGCGGTCAGCCAACATTCGAGCCATTCTCATGTGGACGATGCATGACTTTCCGGGATTGGAAGAGTGCTCAGGTGAGCAGACCTTTGTTCTCGCCGGTAATATCTATATTTTATTTCATCCAATCAAGTATTCACTAGGTCGTGGATCGCCTTGCAGGTCTCGTTACGTCAGGTTATCATGCATGTCCATTGTGTGGGCCACATTTAGACTCCCGAAGGTCACGAACCATGAAGAAGATGGTATATCAAGGACACGCCGCTTTCCTGCCGGAGGATCATGAACTCAGGGAAGGTTTTCTTGGACGACCTCCAGCATGTATGAACGCTGCAAGCTGGTACGAGCTGAAAATGGTAAACTCGGATTCACATCCAAATGGAATGCGGCGGTTCTCAGTTTTCTACGAGTTGCCATATTGGACCCACTTACAGGTCAACCACTTGTTGGATCCCATGCATATTTTCAAAAATGTGGGCAGCTTGCTATGGGACCACATCACAGGAAAGAGAGACACTATAGGGTCACGAATGGATTTAAAGGAGGTAGGTAAGATGGAGGCGCTTTGGCCGCAGTCGAGTGCTGAAGGGGGAGTGCAGCTTCCTCGCGCTCCCTGGGTTTTGTCTACCAAAGAAGAGCGCATTGTAAAGCAAGTAATCAAGTCTATCCGCACTCCGACGGGTATGATGCGTTCTCTCAGGTCCGCATTTTCTAAAGATGACCAGATTTCTGGGCTAAAATCCCATGATTGGCATAAGATATGTCAGGTTTGTGAACAGAATGGATTTTAATTAGCGTGGACATTTTGAAATTTGAAAAGTGACCATTATTCTTAATGCTTTCTCATTTGTGGCAGTTTGTCCTACCGATCGCGATCGCGGGATGCCTAACTCCAGAAATTCGCGGGGCCATTTACAAGCTGTCGACTTTGGTGCAATGGATCTCACAGAAAGAGATTAAGACGTCCTCTATTGAATCCGCAAGGCGGGGAGCAGTTGAGACGGTCTGTCTCTTTGAGAAATACATGCCCACTAGCATGCTCACGATACAAGTGCACCTTCTTGTGCATCTTGTGGATGAAGTGGAGATTGTTGGACCTGTCCATACGCGATGGATGTTCTTCCTGGAGTGCTTCATGAAAACCCTGAAAGGCTTTGTGCGACAACGAGCTCGTCCGGAAGGTAGCATGGCGGAAGGTTGGTTGGTGTCAGAGGCGTTAGTGCATATCTCACAATGGCTACCAACGGTGGAACCAGACAATGAAATGCTATGGACGCTGAAGGACGATTACAGGCTGACTGGAGATGTGGTGGTTGGAAATGGGGTAGAAAAAAGAATGGATGCCTCAATGGAAGAGAAGGTGAATCGCTTTTGTATGTTGCACCATGCCTCCATGGAAACGTGGCTCGCTAAGTACCAGATTGCAAGGCAAGATCGAGAGGAAGCACGAGCTGAATTCCGACGCAGTACGCGTCACCGACCGATTCGATATCCCGAAGGCATGGAGGAGATGCCGCGGTTTATGTCAACACGATGGTTGCATGGAGCCTTGACCGCAGCATCCAGCGAAGGGACAGAGGTCTCAATGGAGGAGTGGGAGTTCTCGAGGAGATGTAGTCCAAAGGTAATGAGGGGTTTAGAATGTGTCGTATCTAAATTTGCTTGCTACATCTAATTTGAGTGTTTCAATGTGCAGTACAAAATATATAGTGCAGCATGGTCGCGCGGACGGCATTTTCGGGTGGAGCGTATTGACAAAATGCGCTCCACAATGGATTGTGGTGTCATGGCAAGGTTTGAGCAAGAGAGCCGGCGACGAGCAACGGATCCGAACACGGTTGTGGATGAGATGGAGTATTTTGGGAATTTGCAAAGTATTATTACAGTGGATTACCGTAGCTTCTCCATGATAATATTCGACGTGCAGTGGTTCAAAGTGGTACTTGGAGGAGCTGGCGCAACAGTTCGACGAGGTCCATCTGGATTTCTCGAAATAGATTCCGAAAAAAAATGGATGGATTTACGCGACACCTTTGTGTTGCCGGCCCATTGTGAACATGTGCAACTAGGCATTTGCTTGCTAATTGTAATACGACATGGTTTATGTCACAATGGTTTGAAGACGGTTTGTAAGTGTTTGTGAACAGGTAATCTTCTATCCAAATCCCCGACAACCTCGATGGTGGTATGTTATACCTTCAACTCCTCGAGGTGCGAGAGTATACGATCAAAGCGATGTTCCAGTCATAGATGAAGAAAATATGCAAATAGAGGGATCGAAATTACAAGGGGTGGAGGCCACCGCAAGCTTGGAGCCTACATCGGCTAACAATGATGGAAATACAGAAGTCGTAGACTTTTTTGAGAACGAGACAGACTCGTTTTTTTGTGGTGACATGTCTATCGACCTTCCAGTGTATGCAGAGTCGTGTCAGGAGATTAACATGGGACCATAGAATACATCATTCTTGGAGAATTGTATTACTCAATTCGTTGTTTAGATCTTCCATAAAGGTAGATAAGATATGCATTTTAAGAGGGATTTTTCAAAAATGATTTTATTAATGTGCTTTGTATAGTTTAAATTGATTATTCTAACATTATTTTTTATCTGTGCAGGTATCGACATTTTCAGGATGAGTCGAGGGATGAGCGATGAGGAGTTTCAGGAGATGATGGCACGTATGTCTCCAGATCAGCTCGCGAGATTCAGAGAGATAGCAGATCAGGAGCTGTCTCGTTCTTCGTTAGGGCGCTTTGCTAGATAAGCTTCGGCGCGATCAGATGCTTCAGCTTCGAGTAGACGATCTCGACGCTCGCGACTTGGGCCAGAGGGAGGGACTGCGACTGCACGAGGATCAGGGGGGTGCTGCTGTGGAGACACGGATGCGGTGTCTCCGTCTCGTCGTTCAGCTGGAGCTCGGTCACCTCCAGGATTTGTCACACCTGTGGGGACGTCCACTCCAGTTACTCCGGCTTTTGCGCAGCCGTCGGCAGATGTCACGCCTTTTGGTGGCACTCCTTTTGGTGGCACCCCCTCTAGTGGCACTCCTTTTGGTGGCACACCCTCTAGCGGCACCCCTTTGTGTGGCACTCCGGGAGAGGGTACCCCCGTCGGTACACCGGATGTTCAGGGGTCTCCTGGATATGCCCAGGAGCGTGGACGGAGATGGGAGAGGGCCCATACAAGGCACACTCCTAGGGATTATGGATACCTAGTGGATGGCAAGTCAGGAGCCATCATCATGAATGATGAGGGGAGGAGGGTGATGGCTCGCATGAGGGAGTTGTGCCAACAAGTTTTTCGGCACAACGTCCTGGATCATTGGAGGAACATACCGGAGGGGAGCAAGGAGTACGTAGTAGCATCCTTGCACGAGGAGTTCCCGGTGCCAGCCGCAGTGGATAGATTCTCTACGGGTTGGATGATGGATTGCATGCGTGCATACATGTCACATAGACGATCCGACGCACGCAAGGCAATCAAGAGTGGGGCTCCAAAGCCCGAGTGGTTAGATGCAGACGACTGGCACTGACTGAGGGAGGAGGCTACAAATTCGCCAGGACGTTGGAGTCAGCAGCGGGAGGCGGCGAGGGCACGAATCGAGGCCGGATCGGTACATCATCTTGGGAGTGGCGGCCACAGGACATATTTGGAGGACTTTGTAAGATTCTCTTTTGTTTTGCTTATTTGTTTTTTTGAGATATTCTTTGTATTGACAATCATGTTTCTAACAGTTAGCATTTTGTTTTCTTTGGAGCACTCCATTACAAATCGCGATCCGCAAGTCCTTGAGACTCGATATGCAGAGAGGCACGGTCTCAGATCATTGATCGACCGATTGTATAGACGCGGCGGCCCAGTAAGTCACTCATCTTTCTTGTCCGTAGTTACCATGAGATATTTGAATGCATTATTGTATGGTGGATTGATATGTTGTTTCTTTTTCTGCAGAATCCGTTTGATGCTCCTTTACAGCGGGAAGAGCTTTCGGGGGACGACGATTTGTAGCTCGCCCTTGGATCCTTAGAGCTCACATACCTTTAGTTTTTAGTCGCCCGATCTATGTAGACATTTTCTATGTATTAGTGATATTGTTTTATGATTGTACCAATCGCATTTTATGCGATATCATGTATTTATTTCATCCATCAGTTTTATGATTTCAGTATACATTCTTTTTGTTTGCAAACGCTTTGTATGAAACAGTGCAGAAACTATTTTGTATGGCTCTCATATAGCACACAACGCTATATGTGGCAGGGCAGCTTGCTGCCCTGCCACAAATTTTTTTTTTCTCTGTTACCGTCGCTATTTGCGTTGCAAATTTACTGCACGCGTCGCTATTGTCGTCGCTATCAGCATCGCAAATTCTCTGTAACCGTCGCTATATAGCGACGGTTATAGCGACGATTCTATGGCGTCGTCAATAACGACGCTTTTTGCGACGACGGGGGCAAATTTTGTTGTTTGTATTTTCGTCGCTTTAAACGTCGCTATAAGGTCTATATCTTGTAGTGATTCCTATTTTGTGCTAAAGCAAACTCAAAAGCTAAAAGCTTGCTATTTTGTAATTTGGGCTATTATTTGAGCTTGAAGATGATTAATACATAAAATACATGCCTTGTGGAGTGCTCATACAAGGCATGGGGGGAGATTGCACCCAATTGGTCTCTTGTTCATGTTGTTCATGCTTTTTACATTGAATTTTGTGCAAAAAGTAGAGTTCTATTGTTCTTGGGGACCTTTCGACATTCACTACACGAGCGTACATCATCCGATCTATGCACCAGTGGTATTAGAGTGAAGCTGAGATCAAGAGTTTCCAATCGCTACCCATCTTGTGCGAAGGTGGAGCTCCTGGAACGATCGAGATCTACGGTCAATCTCGTCGCGAACGGTCGATATAGGCGGATTCCTGGCGATCAAGAACCTCTGTTTCCATCATCAGACTGTGAAAGACCGGCCTGCAGAGACGGAGGACCACTCCTACATTCTCTTCTTCAAGTTGTTAAGAACAGAGATAAGGTCTCTCTTAATCTCAAAAGTTTTAAAGCCTAATCAAGCTTCATAAGCCTAATAAGCTTGATTTAAGCTTAAAAAGCTTAACTTAACCAAATCGTCAACGTCTAGTACAAGAGTATGGCCGCGAAATTTTCAGCGTTAGGAAAAACGCCCCCCCCCTCTCAAATCGACGACTTGGTACCCTTTACTAAGCTACACTACTAAGCTAAGTCACCTAAGCTCCAATCACATTAGTCTTCTCAATCTTGCAAGTCTGCAAAGTTCAAGTTCTGCAAGTTTCTCAAGTCGAAGTTCTGCAAGTTTCTCAAGTCAAAGTTTTGCAAGTTACATAAAGCAATCAAGTTCTGCAAGTCTACAAACTCTGTAAGTCACATAAGTTTGGTACTCTGCAAGTCAGACAAGTCACCTAAAGTCAAAATTGACTTCTGTTCAAAACTCATAGAAGGGCTGTTCCTGCACAGAAACTCCGAACTGCAAAGTTGTTCATTGGAAGGTACTCTACGTATACGCAGGTTTGCTGAAGCATTTTCAGCATACGAAGAATGATAAAACACAGATTTTTTCAAAGATTGTGAAAGCCACACCCAAATATATATATATATATATATATATATATATAAGCCTTGTATTCCCGAACTTGAGCTACGCTCATCCCGCTAACTTGATGTTGAGAGTGAGAGGTCTTTTGAGTTTTACAGGATGACGGAACCACATATGGACGATTTAATGGCTGAAGGCGACCTACCTGAACCTACAATGGAGCAAAATTTGGACTTAATTATAATGCAATTAGATGAAGAACGACGGGCTAGGCAAGCATTGCAAGTTTAATTGGCAAATTTACAAAGATCGACTACCGACAAAGAGGAAACTCAATCTGAAGATCTTATCCGACGTACCGTCGACGCGACTCTCGAAGCTCAAACTATCCGCAAGGAATCAAAGATAAGTAAAAGAAATTTCAAATTCCGTACTTTCAATGGCACTCGAGAGGGAAAAACTGTTCTTGTATTCATTAGTCAGTTTGACGACTACTTTCATGAGGAAACCTATGCAGAAAAAGATAAAATCAAGTGTGTCACTAATCATTTAGTGGATAGAGCATCTCTTTGGTGGACTGTGGTACACAAGAGTATAGATTGTCCCATTACTTGGGAGAATTTCAAGAAGAATTTTATGCAGAATTTCCTTCCTCCACAATTTCATGAGAAAGCCATAAAGCAATGGGATCTTCTTCAGCAACGGGATCGTGAGCCTATTCCTTAGTACACAGAATGTTTTTGGAATGCACTGCTCCAGTTACGCATGCTTGAAGACGTACCTGAAGCGACACACAAGCGCAAGTATATGTCTGGACTCCTTGGGCATTACTACGCTGAAGTTAATATGTTCAAGCCTGCTACTCTTGAAGACACAATTTCATTAGCTCACAACACTGAAGACAAGCTGCGAGGTAGAGACAGACATCCACAGCAATTCCAAGCCAATGGTAACTACGGATCTAAGCAATTCAACTCAAATTTTAGAAGATTTAATCAAGGTCGTTTCTCTTCATCATCTTTTCGTAAGAATTGGGCAAAACCACCTGCTTTACCATCCAATGTCAATCAAAACCCTAAGCCTATTCCATAGCCAAATCCTAATGTACCTAGACTTCCTGCCATTGCAAACAATGTAACCAAAGCCAAACCTATAGTATGCTATAAATGTCACCAGCCTGGACATCTAGCAGCAAATTGCCATTCGAAGAAGCCACTTGCCCATATCAACTACCTTGGAGCAATGGAAGATGAAGAACATGAAGATATGCCTGATTTCACGGAAGATGAGGATGACACTACTACTCCTTCAGATACTTTACCAGGTATGCCAACTCCACATTCTTTATTGACTATGAAATGTTTAGTGCATGGAAAGGAAAAGATTATTTTGCATGATGACGGTAGTACTCATGATTTTATTTCAGCAAAGCTAGTAAAGGAATTGAAGTTATAGACTGTACCTATGCATTATCGCATTAAAGAAGCATTCTTAGGCACTAGGTATAATGGTACACAGGAAGTGCATGACTTAGAAATTCAAATTGGTCAATACATTGAAAGAAGAAATTTTCTAGTTGTACCACTATAGTCCAGTGACATTATTTTAGGTATGCCTTGGCGTCATCAGCATAACCCAGATATAGATTATTCCACACATTCAATTAATATTCAATTTCAAGGAAAACATATTACATTGTATGGTATGCATGCATCTAATGCTTTTCCACTGCTTTCGCATACTCAAGCTAAACGTGCATTACGCAAAAATAGTATATCTTATCTCATTTGGGTGAATGAACTGCAAGTTAAAGAAAATCATATGCATCGTAGGCATAAAGAATTTCTTGCACATTTTAAAGACTATTTTGCCAAAGATCTACCACCTGGTTTAACTCCTTCACGTCTAGAAGACCATAAGATAGATTTTATTCCTGGCACACAACCACCTTGCAAAGCACCATATAGGCATAACCAGATAGAACAAAAAGAAATTCAAAGTCAAGTTGAGGAATTACTAAATAGAGGATTGATTAGACCTAGTAGTTCTCCATTTGGTGCACCTGCTCTGTTAGTCAAGAAGAAGAATAATACCTATCGTATGTGCATTGACTATCGAGCTTTAAATAAGATCACTGTAAAGAATAGGTATCCAATTCCTAGAGTCGATGACCTTATGGATAAACTGCAAGGATCTGCTATATTTAGTAAAATAGACCTTAAGTCTGGTTATCATCAGGTGAGACTAGATAAGTCTGACATATTCAAGACTGCATTTAGGACACAGTTTGGTCATTATGAATTTTTAGTGATGCCTTTCGGATTGACTAATGCACCTGCTACATTTAGTAGAATGATGAACCGTATATTTTTGAAATATCAGTATTGTGTAATTGTCTTCTTTGATGATATTTTGGTGTTTAGTCAAAATGAGAAAGAACATTATGAGCATTTGTAATTGGTTTTTCAATTATTGAAAGATAATCAACTATATGCAAATCTGGAAAAGAGTGAATTCTTTAAAACAGAAATTGAGTATTTAGGTCATATAGTATCATTTGATGGAATTAAAGTAGATCCTAAGAAAATAGATGCAATATTGAATTGGCATGTACCTAAAAATATGCATGAGTTACGATCATTTCTAGGTCTTGCTAGTTTCTATAGGAAGTTTGTGCGTAATTTTTCATTACTTGCTTTACCATTAACCAAACTTCTGAAGAAAGGTATTGTTTATCATTGGTCCGATAATCAACAGAAATCCTTTGACTTATTGAAACATGCATTAACCCATGCCCCTATCTTACAGTTGCCTGATTTTAATAGACCATTCTTTTTAGTAGTGACTGATACTAGTGGATTAGGAATAGGAGCCGTACTTATGCAAGAAGATCATCCTATAGCCTATTCTAGTTGTAAGGTGAAACCCTCTGAATTGAAATATTCCACATATGACAAAGAATTATTAGCTGTTGTACAAGCCTTAAGACAGTGGAAACACTACTTAATGGGCTCTGAATTTATGATTAAGACCGATCAGTAAAGTATTAGACATTTACTTAGCCAACCTCAAATATCTGACCGACATATCAAATGGGCATATTTTATTCAGAGTTTTCATCCTATCATTCAATATCAACCCGGTAAAGAAAATGTAGTGGCTGATGCATTAAGTAGAAGACCTGCCATTCATAATATTTATGTTATATCTTTTGATTCTTTGATTGCTATGAAAGATACTTATCATCAGGATATTACTTTTCATGCTGATTAGAATAAATTAGTTCAAAATAACTTGATTCCTACTGATTCACTATCTTATAATGATGGATTTATGTTTTATGAAAAGAGATTATCTGTTACAGTCCCATTTAGATCTTTTGTTTTGAATGAGATTCATTGTCCCCCATATCAAGGTCATAGAGGTATCATATCTACTTTACGTACATTAACTAAAGATTTTTATTGGCCGCATATGGACACTGATGTATCTAACTTTGTTTCTGAATGTTTGATTTGTCAAAGAGTTAAGAGACATCATGGTAAATAGTATGGATTACTTATGCCTTTGTCTATTCCTTCTAGACCATGGGAACAAATTTCTATGGATTTTATTACTGGTTTACCTAATACTAAATCTAACCATGATATGATTTGGATAGTAGTAGATAGGTTTAGTAAACAAGCATATTTCATTCCATGTAAGAAAACTTTAACAGCATCACAAGCAGCACAATTGTTTTTGAAAACTGTTTTCACTAACCATGGATTACCAAAAGTTATTATTTCAGATCGTGATTCTAGATTTTGTAACAACTTTTGGATTACTCTGTTTGCTAACCTAGGCACAAAGATTGATTTCTCATCTGCATTTCATCCTGAAACTAATGGACAAACAAAAGCCACTAATAGCACTATTCTAGATCTCTTACGTGCTTATACTATTTCTAAACCACAAACATGGGATACACATTTTCATTTATTACAGTTTGCATATAACAATACACCACACACATCTACAAAGAAAGCACCGTTTGAAGTGATTTATGGTTATAGATTGTCTACACCTGTTGCATCTTTGTCAAATAGAATTCAGAGTGCTGATGATATTGCTAATATGCATAATACTATTTTTGATGAGGTTAAAGACATGATTGCCAAAGCCCATCAATCATATACCAAACAAGCCAATAAGAAAAGACAAGCAATGAATTTCAAAGTTGATGACTATGTTTGGTTGAGAATAGAAAAATGTAGATTACAAAGTATAGATAGACACCCAGTTGTTAAATTAGCCCCTAGATTCTATGGACCATTTAGGAACATTCATAAAATTAATGACAATGCATTCAAGTTAGAATTACCACCTCACTGGAAAATTCACAACACATTTCACATTAGTTTATTAAGACCATTTAGAGGCCAATTACCTGTACACCCTGTTTATGAAAACCCACCTTTGTTAGAGGAAGAGACTGAAATACTTGAACTGGAAGCTATCATAGATACTGATTTTATGACCACTAGAACTGGCCGAAGATATTCTAGATATCTAGTTAAATTTAAGAACCATCCTGTAGAAGAAGCACAATGGATGCACGCTAGAGACTTAAATGCTTTCCCCACTCTGCTAGCTCCACATTGAGCTAATAGCAATTGAGGTCAATTGCTATCCCACCCCAGGGGTACGATGCCAGGAGGCATATTTCATGGTGGATTTCGTGCCACTGTGGATTCTGTGAGGTTTTACGGTGGATTCCATAAACTTTGATGACCGGGGCTCATACACAAAGTGGATTCTTTGTGTGAGAAGTTGATGGGGACGCCTGTCCTTTTCGGGCGTTTCATTAATTTAGTGTGTACATGGGTGATTCCATACCAGGTGATTCTGAAAAATGCATATTAAATTAATAAACATTTATGAGTTTAGAGTGCGCACTTGTAATTAATTAAGGTTAGGATTGATTTCTAACCAGTTGATTTATTTATGTAGCTGAAGACTGCTAGATATTCACTTTTGTCGGTTTAATTGTATTATTTTACTAACGATTGTGAATGCTTCAGTTGATGTGTAGAGATAGCAGTAGTGGCGGAGGAAAGCATTGGAGGATAGCAAGTGTTCGATTTATTACTCATATTTTGATGGGCGTATATCTTAGGCATGGCGCCTATATTTTGTCACGCCTATTTATTGAGGCATTGGATATTTATTATTATTTTGTATGCGCATGGGTGCACGATTATGTTATTTGTACTTGGACATTGTATTGGGCATACCAGACTCTTTGGGCACCGCCCATTAGCTTTATTCCTATTTTGTGCTAAAGCAAACTCAAAAGCTAAAAGCTTGCTATTTTGTAATTTGGGCTATTATTTGAGCTTGAAGATGATTAATACATAAAATACATGCCTTGTGGAGCGCTCACACAAGGCATGGGGGGAGATTGCACCCAATTGGTCTCTTGTTCATGTCGTTCATGCTTTTTACATTGAATTTTGTGCAAAAAGTAGAGTTCTATTGTTCTTGGGGACCTTTCGACATTCACTACGCGAGCGTACAGCATCCGATCTGCGCACCATCTACATAGCAAGGAACATGAATTCTTAGCATCCTCTTAATCTTGAATAAATTTGGTACATGTCGGACAAGCATTCTTCATCCCGTTTTTCTCTTTCTTTCACCCGCATGAATAGCCTCTCCGAGGTCGGTAATAGGGAGCAAAAAATGGAGAAGAAGGATGGTATCTTCGAATCACCGGCTTGCTTTTCAGCTCCAAATCGCCTCTCCATCAAATCATCAAGGATGAGTCTTCTCCTTGCTCGCTCGCAAAAAAAAAAAACCCTCCCCCACATGAAAATTTGGCCCTTTGGGTCCCCAAGGCCATTGTCTCTTCCAATCTTGGCCATAATTTTGACCATCCTAGTGTTTGGCTTTAGTTCCTTCCACGTCTAGTACTTGATTTCATGTCCAAAAATTCAATGCCTCCATCTTGAAGTCTTGAACGGGCAGGAACTTGTCCTACTTCCATCTAGCACCCTTGGCCACCCTTGGCCACCCTGCAAACCTGATAAAACTAAAGTTCACAATGCATTCCACATTAGAAACAATTAGGCAAAATTTGGTAATGCAACTTGTAGGTTGCCTTAAACTATCATCAGCCTCTCAAAGAATTGTGGGGGCATCCTTTTGGATTTCTAGTTCTAACCTTTCCATTAATTTTGAACTCATAGTGTTGACAAAGGATCTAGTGTCCACAATGGCATGTTCCACTAATATCCTGTCAATGTATGATGCTACCCTTGGGCAATGCTTTTCAATGTGCTCAAACCAATTGTTCCCCACCTGAGCTATTCCCAAGAGCTCAACGATATACCTAGTGCCAAGAAACTTCTTGAACGCTTTACATACTCCTAGAAATAACTTGATCAACTACAAGAGATTCACGTTAGGCTTTACTCACAAAGAGAACCCGCTAAATCAAATTCATGATAGCTAGAAATGGTTCTCTTCTCTCAACAGACCATTCTTTCTCTTGGTCGTTGATTAGGCTTTGGCATCTCTTTCTTAGCTTTTACCTTCTTCTTTGGCAGCACCTTATTGGTGGGGTCAATTTTGCAATCAACAACTTTTAGGGGGCTAGCTTCCACATCAGGGTTAAGGACTTGCGTCCCCTTATCATCCTATTTGGGGTTTATCTCAACAATTTTTAAATATCTGAGTCATCTTCTTTAACCTTTTGTCCTCTTGTAATGGCTTGCAAACTGGAACCCTTAGTGGCATTAACATGCACAGCTTTGATATAAGGTTGACACCACTACCACTGGGCAACTCCTCTCCTGATGAATGATGCAATAAAGAGACAAGCATTGGAATGAGTCCAGAGGTACGTGAGAAGAGAGAAGGCAAAAATCAAAGCTGAGAACAAGCTCGCAGAAGCCTCCTTTGATGCCCTAAAAGCACTCTTTACAGAAGTCCCCATGGCGACTCAAGGTCCCCTTCCTAGTCAGATTCGTTCTGGAAATATTGATGATGACAGACCAACAAATGTAGTTCCATTGCTAGTTTTTAAGGGAGAGTACAATGAAGACCCTGATCTTCATGTAGCAGAGTTTATGGTAGCATGTGTGGCTAACAATGCCAGAACCCCTGAGCATTGGTTAAGCAATCGTCCCTGCCACTTTCAAGGGCGCGGCGTTTCAGTGGTACGAGAGACAAGCAGTAGTAACTTTTGGCACATGGGATGACCTGAAGTTGGCCTTCCTCACTAAATTCAGGCATGAAGTTTTTGAAGAGCGGATGCGAGAGGAGTTTATGAACCTAAGTCAGTCTTCTAGAGAAAGAGTAGAAGCTTATGTCTCATAAATGGAATCCATCCTGAAGAGATGGACTAACCATCATTTGGACGAAGGCATCCAGAAAGGAGTGTTTCTCAGGGGCCTACAACCAGAAGTTCGCAAGTTCGTGGAATTGAGAAGACCAGTCAATCTGCAAGCTACAGTGGAAGGTGCAAGATTGTATGACGAAGTTGAAGCAAGGCTGTCAATGACTCCAGGAAGAGGAGTCTTACCCCCTCATATGCCTAGAATGGTATACCCACCAAATGCAGTCCCAGGGACAGTTCCCTACCCCTATCCCTAGATGCAAGCAGTGCCGCAGTATAATGCACCTAATCCAGTGTGGTCATCGCAGAAGACAATGCCTCAGATGATGGTTCAACCACAACAACAGTGGCCTCAAACAGTTCCTCCAATGGCCAATCAACAACAGTGGAATCCTACCAACTGGAATCAACAACCCCAAGTCTCAACAGGAGCTCTGAATCAGAGCTAGAATAGAGGACCTTTTGGATCTACCCAACCAGTGTATGCAGTAATTATAGAAGCTTCCCAAAACCCTATCACAAACACTTCAAGAGGTGAAAATCTGAAGGACTACTTATCCAACTCAATTGCAAGTATCAAGAAAGAGCTTCTGGATGTGATTGCAGAGCAGCTAACAGACGCTGAAGGTGAATACTACCAATATATCCACTCATGCGAGAGCTGGAAGAGATGTGATGCGCTCTAATACTTGGTGTGGAAAGTGCCATCAAGCGAGACATTTAGCCATTGAATGTACCCGAAAACCAACCATTCTTAGAGCCTTCTGTTCCTACTATTTGCGGAAGAACCATACGGAGGATATTTGCTCTCTGAAAGAGATGCATGAACGAAGACAGAAGGATGAAAATGCAAGATTCAACTTACTGGAATCTAAAATGACAACACAGGATATTGGACCCAAGCCTAGAGAGTTTGGTCCTAATTTCGGTCCAAGGAGGTTTCCCTCTCAAAGTTACAAAGGACGACAGTCTGGCGGTGGTCAGAGATCAGAGGTGGAATGTTATAGGTGTGGAGAAAAGGAACATATCTCCCCAAATTGTCCAAACCCTAGACGATCTGTGGATTACAAGCCCTTATGCAGTCGATGCAAAGGAGAAGGCCATACTATAAAGGACTGTCCCAGTCCAGTCCTTGTAAAGGCCAATGCCACTGATAGCCAATAGAAGGTACAAGAGCCTGCTTCCAATTTGGTAGAGTTGGAAGTTGCCACTGTTACGTGTACCAAGAAGAAGGAACCAGTGGCTTAGAATGGAAATGAATCTCCTGCCAAGACTGTGAAGTTCAACCTACCTACAGAGGGACAGAGCAGTACATAATAGAACAGTACAGTATAGAGCACTACAGTGCCACAAAAGGCTACAGAGACAGTCCTAGAGACACGACCAGAGGCCCAAGAGATAGATGATACAAAAGCACTTCCAAAAATAGAAGAAGTGCCAATGCAGCAATTGTTAGAAGAAAAAGGAAAGATGAAAATGGGTGTAGCCCCATTCCCCAGCCAGTTGGAGAAGCCTGTGGATCCTATTAAAGATTATGACTTGGTCAAAGACCTAGACACTTTTAAACCAAACTTAACATTCCGGCAGTTGTTTGCTGATGCTGTCTCCCAGCTGTCGAAAGAGATTCAAAAGCATCTTGACACAAAGGGGACTAAGATTGCTCCTTCAACAACGACCAAGACCAATAAGGCCCCAGAGCCTGTAAAGGAAGTCGATGTGGCTAATGCCTTCCTAGATCCTGGAACCCCAGAGATTAATGTATGGATAGAAGGATGCTTCATTTCAAATGCATTGATTAATGGAGGCTCATCAGTAAACATAATGAGGGATGTCACAATGAAGGACTTAGGGTTGCAAGAAATTCAACCTACACAGTGGCTTATCAGATTGGCAGACCAAAGTAGAGTCAACTGTTGGGCATCCTCCCATATGTAAAAAGAACCCTTGCAGGAAGAGACTATTGGCTGACATATCTGGTGGTTAAACCAAATTCTTATGGGACTTCATACCCTCTGCTGTTGGGAAGACCTTGGCTTTTTGAAGCAAGAGCCAGGATGTACTGGTTCAAAGGAACCCTAACCCTAGGCAGAGAACCCAACAAAGCGGTGTTAAAGCTGTATGGATCGCAAAAAGGCAATGGATCCACATCCATTGAGGTAATAACTGACTCCTCTAATGAGGCAACAGATGATACGTCAGGAGATGAAGAAGCTGTTAAGCAAATCTTTCCTAAGAAAACAGAGGCACAATCCCTAACAGTGGGCACTGTAAGTCAACTGCCAAGGGAAGTAAAATCCTTGTCCATGGGTGAATACCTCCTACCTCAACTAGAATTAACTTCTGAAATCACCTCTAACAGTGAAATAGAAGCATGGATGTACTGTTCTCCCTGTTACATGACAGTCACAGAGACAGAGCGGAGTCAGTACAGAGACATGACAGTTACAGAGCAGAGACAGTACAGAGGCAGAGCAGATACAGAGCGGCTACAGAACAGAGACAGAGCGGATACATAGACAGTTACAGAGACAGTAACAGATGCAAAGTCAGGGGTAGAAGCAGAGTCAGAACTGGTGACAGAAGCAGAAGTAGATGCAAAGGCAGACGATCTGTTCTTCTCCTACAGAGCCTCTACAAAAGCAAAGACAGAGTCTCCAGAGGATGAGGATGAAAATGATAAGGAAGAAAATGAAGTAGGCTATGAAAGTGCAGATGAAGAATTCCCTTTGATAGAGGATGATCTGGTTGATGTCCCTACAGAGACCTCAGAGGCCGAATATCTCAGGGTACTGGATGGAATGACCATGGTTCCGTTTGGGTTGATCAATGGACCACAAAGTATGCAGAATCTGTATAAGCAATGGATTAAAAGCATAAAAATTTAGTTCACCAGTGGCTCCTGCCGTCCTGACTGTTCAGTCCAAAGAAAAGATGATGACGATGCCCCCTGCCAACAGAAGCCCAAGCCCTCAAAGCCACGGCCTCTAGCAGGTCCGTGCTATGTGACATTCCTGGACGCATCCTCTGAAGATGAATCCCTAAGTCCAGAAGAAATCACCACTCACACAAAAGCAAATAAAGCTCTGATACCCTTCCAGCAACTTAAACAGACAAATGAGTCATCTGTTCAGAAGGAGGATACTGGTTCTAGTGGGACATCAGACGAGGATATGACTATCTTGAAAGAGTCAGACCTCTACCCAGAAGCAATCTGTGGAACATTTATCCGCGAAGTGGAAGGTGAAATACAAGTAACATTCCTGGATGCTGAGGGTACTGAACGTCACCTGAAAGTGGGTCTCAATCTTCTAGAAGAAGAACTAGTGGTCCTGCGAGACCTACTCAAGAAGAACTTAGATGTGTTTGCTTGGTCATATAAAGACTTGAAGGGGATTGATCCCACAGTATGTCAACATCACATTGATCTAGAGCCCGATGCCAAACCTATAAGGCAAAGACAAAGACGGATGAATCCTAATTATTCTGCTCTGGTGAAGGCCGAATTATTGAAACTTCTTGAAGCAGAGTTCATCTATCCCGTGGCTAACAGTGAATGGGTTTCACCCATTGTGGTAGTACCCAAGAAGAACGGGAAACTTCGAATATGTGTCGACTTTCAAAAGCTCAATTCGAAGACAAAGAAGGATCATTTCCCTATCCCTTTTACAGACCAATTGTTGGACACAGTGG
This sequence comes from Lygodium microphyllum, assembly GCF_053477565.2. Taxonomy (NCBI): domain Eukaryota; kingdom Viridiplantae; phylum Streptophyta; class Polypodiopsida; order Schizaeales; family Lygodiaceae; genus Lygodium; species Lygodium microphyllum. The sequence continues at coordinate 74,572,561 of NC_141159.1, forward strand.
CAGGCCACGAGCTTTATTCCCTCTTGGATGGATTCAGTGGATATAACCAGGTCCAAATAGCAGAAAAGGACCAATCTAAAACTACCTTCACCATAGAATGGGGGACCTATGCCTACAGAGTGATGCCATTCGGACTCTGTAATGCTCCTGCCACCTTCCAACGAGTAATGATGACGGCCTTCCAGAATCATCTGCATGATTTCATTGAGGTGTATCTTGATGACTTCTGTGTCTATAGCTTGATCCGTGAGTATTGGGGACACCTAGAGCAATGTTTTGACAGATGCCGAGAGTATGGGATTTCTCTCAACCCCGACAAATGTGTCTTTGGCGTCTCCTTAGGAGTTCTTTTAGGTCATATTGTCTCTGCACAAGGAATTGCAACAGATCCGGCAAAGATTGAGAAGATTTCCGCCTTAACAGCACCGATGAACCTCAAGCAATTGAGAGGATTTCTTGGCCATGTGGGCTATTACAAAAGATTTATTGCACATTTTGCAACCAAGGCAGCCCCTTTGCACAAGCTCCTAAGGAAAGAAGCTGACTTCCTTTGGATGAATGACTGTGAAGAGGCCTTTAATACCCTAAAACAGTACCTGATTCAAGCACCTATTTTACAGCCTCCTGATTGGACGAAGGAGTTTCATGTGTACACATATGCATCAGTTGAAGGGCTAGGTGCTGTCCTATGTCAAAAGGGCCCCTCAAAATTAGATCAATCGATATATTATGCAAGCCGAAAGGTCACTGATAGGGAACGAAACTACACAATGACAGAGCTTGAGTGCTTGGCAATGGTGTTTGCACTGGAGAAGTTTCGACACTATCTATTGTCCACACATTTCAAGTTCTATGTGGATCATAAAGCCCTATCCTTCTTGATGAACAAACCAGATGTTAAAGGACGACTGATGAGATGGTTGCTCTTATTCCAGAAGTTTGACTTTGAAGTAGTCACTAAGCCTGGCCGCTCCCATGTCTTAGCCGATCATCTATCACGGATCCCTCAAACAGAAGAAGAGGAACATGATGATCCAAACCTTCGTGACGCTTCTTTGTTTCTAGTTGAAACAGTTACTCCCTGGTATGCAGACATAGCCAACCTCTTGGCAACTCAACAGTATCCTCCTGGCATCTCAAGTCGTAAGAGGAAGAAGCTTCTGTTAGAATCAGCCCCCTACACTTTGCTAGGCAGTGCACTGTACAAGAAAGGCAAAGATGAAGTGCTGGGAAGATGTGTTGCAGGAGATGAAATTGGCATAGTATTGAAAGCATGCCATGACGAACCATGTGGTGGAAACTTCGCAGGAGAAGCGACAGCCAGGAAGGCTCTCTTAGCAGGATACTGGTGGCTGACCCTCCACAAGGATGCATATGATTACTGTAAAAGATGTGATGCTTGTCAGCGAATGGGGAAACCCACCAAAACAAGTGCCATGCCACTTCAACCCATTCTTCCCCTAAAGCGGTTTGAGAAGTAGGGGATTGATTTTGTGGGTCCCATTGATCCACCTACCAGACGGAAGCAGAACAGATACATCTTAGTATGTACGGAATATGTCACAAAGTGGTGTGAAGCTAAAGCCCTAAAGCAGGACGATGGTAACAGCGTAGCCCTGTTTATGTACGAGAATATTATCACCCATTTTGGCAGTCCCCTCGAGCTGGTAAGTGACAGAGGTACTCATTTCCTTAACAAAATCATGGAGGAGCTGACGGAGCTGTATAAGATCTGCCATCATAAGTCCACTCCCTATTACCCCAGAGCCAATGGCCAAGTTGAAGTTACTAATTGCATCCTTTACTCGATTCTGACAAGAACGATTGCCGCACATCGTCGCAACTGGGATGATCGACTTATAGAGGCCCTTTGGGCGTACAGAACCTCCCATAAAGCAGCTATAGGACATACCCCTTTCCAGCTGGTGTATGGTACAAAAGCTATCTTTCCTGTTGAGCTGAAATTGTCCTCCTTACAAGTGGCAGTTAAAGAATGCTTGGGAGATAGTGAGTCACTGCAACGTCATCTCCTGCACTTGGAATGCTTAGACGAAATAGGCAGATGGCTCTACAGTGCATGGAAACCACTCAAGCGCGACGCAAGGTTTATCATGACAGTTTCATCAAGCATAAGGAGTTCAAAGAAGGTGATCTTGTTCTAGCCTATGATTCGAGATTTGGCAAGTTTCCTGGCAAGCTCCAACAATGGTGGATGGGCCTGTACAAGGTACTTGCTGTCAATCCTAACGGCTCTGTTCAGGTGCAGACCGTTGATGCCTTTGATGATCCTTTTCTGATCAATGGCTATCGCCTGAAAAAGTACTTCCCTCCCTGGAGATCTTGACAATCACAGTCGACCTACCTTTCCCTTTTGGGCATCGCACTGTCCTTCTTATCCTGCTTCTGATAGCCATGATGATTCTCCTCATGAGGCGGTCTCGTTCTACTACCCCCTCGTAGAAACATCTCAATCCGACATTGTTCTCTTCTCGTCTGATCCAACAACGGTGCCGAGGTTGGTCCTGATATATGGTATTTCTACCAAGCCCTTTATTCAGAAATAAAAAAAGGAAAAAAAAAGAAAAGAAAAAGAAGAAGAAAAAAAACAAAAGAAGAAAAAAGAAAACAAAAGAAAAAAAAAGGAGGAGGAAAGAAAATCAAAAGAAAAAAAAAGAAAAACAAACAAAACTGTTATGGGAGAAAAGGAAGAAATTCCTTGTCATAACACGACTCATTCCAAGAAAAGGTGGAAATACCCTTGGTCGAGAAGCTGACTGTGGAAAAGGTGGTAACACCCTGCAGTTCAAGATAGCTGACTCATCACCAGCAAAACCTCTTCAGAAAGTAATTTGCAGCCACCTCCCTTGGTGCGCTGTCTCTACAATATCAATCCGTCTGCCCTTCTTAACATACGCCTCTTCTTACAAATCATTGAAGTATGCGATTTGTAGGCTGCCTCCCTGGGTATGCCTCCTCCTGAAGATTCTGATGACAACAATAGCCGACATGATCTTCATCACCAACCCCTTGAGTGATGTGAGCTTTCATCCTAACAGGATGGGAATGTGAGTATGGGCTACCCTCTATATCTATCAGAGCGTGAGCCAGAGGGTGGGGTGAGTGACCAGTCTTTCATTTTAAATCAAATGAGAGGTGAGAAGTGTGAACGGAGTGTTGCACGCACGGGATGGGCCTCTCAATGCACAAAGCACGATCTGTTCTTATGCACTGCACCATAAGGTTCCCTGGCCTTTCTTCTTGCACTGTATGCCAGCACAGGGCGAGATGCACAGTTGCACCATCAAATGTGCACAAGGCATACAACCTTTACACAAGTGATCGTGAGGATTACATCAACGGGTTTCAGGACATGGCTGCCTTCTGTATCTTTCAACAGAGCGTGAGACAGAGGGTGGGCTGAGTGTGACTGGAGTTCTTCAATCAATTACCAAGAGGTGAGGATTGAGGGACGTTACGACCTTTGGAGTCAGGTACGTTCTTGTTTCCCTATGCACCCATGGGTTGGGTTTTTGCCATCAACACATGACACATCATTTTGCTCTACACACTGCACTACCAGGCTCCCTGGCCTTCCTCCTTGCACCTATGCCAGATGGGTTGGATGCATTGATGCACCATCAATTGTGCACCCTGGCATACTCCCTCTGCACCATTCCTTTATCGCTTCCTAAACCGGGTGTGAGCTATGGGTTTTCATTCTGATTTTCTCGAGTGATATCAGTCATGGGGTGAGTGACTGCTCTTTCATTCCATATGAGTGATTGTGAGTTGGGTGCAATATTCCTCGTCATCGATGAATTTCCTGCGATTCCTTCAACCAGCTACCTCCCTGGGTGCTGTCGCATGGTCCCTGCCACAAAGGATGTGTGCTGTGAAGATACCTTGGTACCTCCTGCAGCAGCTGACAACGACAGTGGACGTGCCATCGAAGTCAACCTTGATTCTCGACAGCATGGGCCAAGTTTTTATAACCCTACACCTTCTGTTGTCAGTGACGATCATGTTTTAAGTGTGGGGATGTTAGTGGTTGGTCTGTGGTGCGGTACTAGGTCCCTGTTGCTCGGTCAACCCTATCCGTTAAGGTTTTAAGTGTGGGGACGCGTCCCTGCGGGTCTACATTGCATACCCCTTTGTATTTGCATTAACCTGATAATGCATCTATGCGTGCCCTGATTTCACCCTTATGGGGTCCCTTCCCCACCCATCCCTCCCTTTTTAACGCACCCTTGGGGCCGTTCCCTTGAAGTTTTCCTTCATTCCCTGATTTTTCTATCTTTCCATGCGAACGCACCTTACGTTCACCAAACTTCCAATCCAAAATTATAGCCCTGTTCATCCCTTTGAACTGACCATTTTTCCTTTTTACCAACCTCTGTTCGGACAAACGATTCTCAAGTTATTAATTTTTGAAGTATTTTGCATACATTGGACAGTTTTCCATGTGAACGCATCTTGCTTAGTTCAGACCGGTGATCTGACATGATAGCCCTTTCCTTCCCTTCCTCCTTGACATTTTTTCTTTTTACTGCGTGTCATTTCGAGGTACGGTTCATTCGTTATTAATTTTTGCAGGTTTTTGAGTCTTTTTCGTGCTTATTTTTCACAATTTTCCATGTGAACCTGCCCTATTTTCATCCAAAATCCAGTTTGATTTGACAGCCGTGTCCTACCAGCCTTCCCCCCACTTTTTCCTTTTCCTCCCCCCTTTTTCGACTGTTGAATTTTTAGTTGTTAATTTTTCCAAGCATTTTTTACTACATTTTTTTTGTGTTTTTTGCATGTGCACCCCTCCTAATTCCCCCGGAACTCAGGTTGGATGTGACAGCCTTGTGCCCCCCTTCCCTCACACATTTTTCCTTTTTTCTACCCTTTGTTCCGGTGAACCGATTTTTTGTTATTAATTTTCGATCTCGTTTTCGTGTGCCATTTTTCCGTTTTTCCCATGTGAACGCATCCTATCTCGGTTGAAACTGTATTTTGACGTGATAGGGTTGTTGGCCATGTTCTTCTGCACCTTTTTCCTTCTTTTCGCCTTGCATTCTGGCGAGCAGATTTTCCGATATTAATCCCTGTATGTGTTTTCGGGCCTGTTTTTTGCATTTTTCCCATGTGAACGCCCTCATTTTCCTCTGACCATCCCGTCTTACTTTTCCATTCTTTTTCCCTCCTCTCTTGGCCCATTTTTCCTTTTTTCGGATTTTCATTTCGCCGAATGGTTTCTAAGTTATTAGTTTTTCTTTGTTTTTTCGTGTTCTCGCGTGCCTCGCCTTGCGTGTGAACGCGTGCGTTTTCGTTTTTCCGTATCCCAAGACGCCCCCGTCACGTCCGCAACTTGTGTTTCGTCATCCCCGCCCGTCGGGTCCCACCACCGCAAATTTTTTTACCCCCGCCCCATGCACGCACGCAGGACGAGGGCGTGGCCCCTTTCCCTCTTTTTTTTTCTTTTAATTCCTTAATTTTATTTATTTATTTATTTATTTATTATTTTTAAAATTTTTTCCTAACCCACCCAACGGACACCCCCCCTGTCCCAACCAACTCCCTCCCTCTCTCTCTCTCTCACTCTCTACTTCTTTTTCTTCTTTCTCTCTCCCTGACCCTCCCCAACCATCTCCCCCACCTTCACATCGTCCCTCAACCCCCACCTCACCCTCCTCCTTCTGCAACCCCTCCCCCACCCTCTCCCTCACCCTTTCACCACAGCGCCTCCCCCTTTCAATCCTCCCTCCCACCTTCATCTCCTCCTGCTCCCTCCCCATTATCCCCTCCTCCCTCCACCCTCTTCTGCCTCCATCCCCTCCTCCCTCCTCCCTTCACCCTGCTCCCCTCCTCCCCTACTCTCCCGCCTCCTCTGTCCCTCCCGCCTCCATCCCTTCCTCCCCCCCATCTCCTCCTCCCCCTCCCTTCCCTTTCCTCATTTCTTCCTCCCGCTGGGCACTTCCCCTCCTTCTCGCCCCTTTTGCCCCTCCCGCTGAGTGCCCCCGCTCCATCTTCCTCCCTCCCCGTCATCTTCTCCTCCCTTCACCCTCCTTACCCCCCTTCTCCCCCCTCGGTGCCTCCCTCCCAGCGCCGCCCGCTGCCCTCACCACCCGCCTACCCCGGTTCAGTGCCACCGCCGTGTCATCACTGCCGCCACCGGATCCGCCGCTCCGCCACTCGTTGTGCGCCGATCAGCCGCCGCCGGATCCGCTGCACCTGCGCCAGCGGCCTCCGCCCTCGCCGCTGCCACTCCTCCTCCTCCTCCTCCTCCTCCTCCTCCTCCTCCTTCCTCCCTGGCACCCTAGGTAGATTAAAACTACCCTACTCTTAATTAGGTTAATTAATCCTCATTAAACTAACCCCCTAGTTAATTTAACCCCTCCCTAGTTAGTCTAAACCGGCCCCCACCCCCCCTCCCCAATCAACTAACCCCACTCTAGTTAGTCTAACCCCCACCCTAGTCACCTAACTATGATTAGGTTAAACTAACCCCCCTAGGTTAAACTAACCTTAGCTTAGTTACCCTAACCCAAGTTGAGTTAACTAACCCTAGACTAGTTGACCTAACCCTAGTTAGTTAGGTTAACCTCGAGTTAGTTAGGTTAACCCCACCCTAGTTAGGCTAACCCTAGTTTAGTCAACTCACCCTAGCCTAGTTGACCTCACCCTAGTTAGGTTAATCTAACCCTAAGTTAGTTACACTAACCCTACCTTAGTCAAACTAACTTTAGCCTAGTTACACTAACCCACCTTAGGTTAGTTCCCACCTTAACCTAACTAACCCTAGGTTAGTTAGTCTACCCTAGGTTAGTTAGACTCTGCCTTAACTTACTTATCTGACTTTGACTAACCCAAAGTAACCTAGTTCCCTTTGACTAACCTGACTTAACTTAGTCTGACTTACATGACTTACCCAAACTAACAAGACTTAGATGACTTAATTTGACCCTACTTACCAAACTAAGCTTTAAATCATAAAGTTATTTCCATTTCGAAATTTTTTTGAAAAATTTCTAAAAATTCCCTTAGCTTTTTGCAAATTTTTGGAAGTTTGTTAGCTGGAAAATTTCACCCTTAAAATTTTAAAAAATTCCATATTTGCCAATTTATTCCAAATTTACTTAAAAATGCAAAAAATTCATTTAAAATTAGTAAAAAATACAAAAAAATTGCTAAAAAATTCTAGAAAATTCCACCCACCCTTGACCTTTTTCCATTCATTTTTCACTTTAAAATATTTTTATACACGGTATCTCTATTTAAAAAAAATTATAAAAAAAGACCAACACACAACACTTCACTATACACATCCCCATCTTATTTTCATACCATAAATTGTGGATATTTCCTAAATGGCTGAAATTTTCTTTTTCCTTCATCCCATATCCATCTTTAATGATTATTCCTTTTGAAAACAAGAACAAACCCAAAAAAAAGAAATACACAACCACATACAATTTATTAAAAAACAAATCCAAAAAACCACACCTAATTCCAACCACGACACATCATACCTCTAAAATATTAAACCCACCAAATCTAAAATTTATTTTTTTTAAAAAAGACGAAGAAGAAAATAAAATGCAAAAAAACATAATAATACCTCATAATACAATTAAACCAAAATATACCCATAAACATCAACAAACCCACTCTCCCTCTCTAACCTCTCACCACCTCACACACACACACATACACACACACACACTCTCTCTCTTACCAACCTCCCCCTCTCTTTCTCTCCACCTCACACACATAGACACACTCTCACTAATCCTCTCTCTCTAACCAATCTCTCTCCCTATCCCTATCCCTCTCTAACCTCTCACCATCCCCCCTCTCCCTCTCACCACCTCACACACACACACACACACACACACACACACACACACACACACACACACACACACACACACACATGCACTCCCTCTCTCACCAACCTTCCTCTCTCTCTCTCTCTCTCTCTCTCTCTCTCTCTCTCTCTCTCTCTCTCTCTCTCTCTCTCTCTCTCTCTCTCTCTCTCTCTCTCTGTGCTGTAATTCTGTAATCTTATTAGCATGCTACAATTTTAATGCATCACACTCATCTTACTTTTCCTACAACTGATGTGCTAAACAATCAAATTCGTGTTGCTATAGAACTAATTGTTCCTGTAAGTTTATTACAACTACTCCTTTCATGGAACTATATCTATCATACTAATGTAGATAAGCCAAAACTTTATGCATGGAACTATATTTGCCATGCTCCTTTCATGGAACTATATTTGTCATACTGTTGTAGATAAGCCAAAACTGTATGCATGACTTCCAATGCATCTGACATACTAGTGAATGTCAAGCCCTTCACCACAGAAGTCATAGAGGTAGATGGAACACTACCCACAACATCATCCATAGGAGTATCAATAGAAGTATCACACTTTGCATGAAGATTACTTACCTTAGAACCACAATGTTGCAATGCATTCTTCTCATGCATGTGACCCATCCTGATTTTACCAATCTTAACCTTCTTCTTTAGATGAAGCTCATCAACCTATTTATCCCCATGCAAGTTACACTCTTTCATAATATCCATGGATGAGTCCAATCCAAACTCAAAGGAAATTTTATTTGCATACATAGCATCATATCCCACCTAAATCAATCACAATGTGTGACTTGCCTTCCCTTATTTAGTACTAAAAGAATAAAGAATAAAGTAGTAGTGATGGGTGCTTACCACTTTTAGTGTATAGGTGTGTGGTCACGGTGTGTATAGTAAATACAATATGTTTTGCTTATTGCTTATTGTAAAGGCACCTCCGCCTAGCCGCCCGTGTATTACTACACTAACAGTCACTGCCACTATAGATTACTGCAAGTGGCGGGCGCCCATCACCGTCACTTTTTTGCGGATGGTTTGAGCTTCAAGAGTTGCGTCGATGGTACGTCAAATAAGATCTTCAGCTTGAGGTTCTTCTTTGTCGGTAGACGCTCTTTGTAAATTTGCCAGTTGAACTTGCAATGCTTGCCTAGCCCTTCGTTCTTCTTCCAATTGCATCATGATTAAGTCCAGCTTTTGCTTCATCGTAGGTTCAGGTAAGTCGCTTTCAGCCACCATAAGATCATCCATATGTGATTTCGTCATCCTGCAAAAGTCAAATGGCCTTTCTCACTCAAAATCAAGTTAGTGGGATGACCGTAGCTCAAGTTTGGGAATACAAGGCTTATGTGTTTTTTTGGGTATGGCTTTCTCAATCTTTAGAAAATCTGCATTTTATCATTCCTCGTATGCTGAAAATGCTTCAGCAAACCTGCGTATGGGTAGACTACCCAATGAACAACTTTGCCGTTCGGAGTTTCTGCGCAGGAATAGCCCTTCTATGAGTTTTGAGCACAAGTCAGTTCTGACTCCAGTTGACTAGTCTGACTTGCAGAGTTGCAAACTTATGTGACTTGCAGAGTATGAAGATTTGCAAAACTTAGTCGCTTTACAGAACTTGCAGAACTTGACTTGAAGAAACTTTGAAGACTTGAATGATGGATTAGCTTTAGAGGACTTATGGGAGTAAGAAGCTTAATGCTTCTGAGTAGTCATCGATTTTGAGGACAAGAGGATGTACTCGACGCAATTTTCGGCGCTCAATTCAGCCCGTTGTCCTTCATCACGATTTTTTGTTGAAGCTTAAGTTCAATTAACTAAGCTTTAAAACTTTGAAGATTTAAGCTTTTAAGCTTTTGAAAATATGGAGCTTATCTCTGTGTAGCCACGACTTGATGAAGGTGATGTAGGAGTGGTCCTCCGCCTCTGCAGACCAGTCCTTCGCGATCCAATGATGGAAACAGGGGTTCTTGATCGCCAGAAGTCTACCTGTATCGACGGTTCGCGATGAGATTGACCGTAGATCCCGATCGTTCCAGGAGCTCCGCCTTCGCACGAGATGGATAGTGATTGGAAGCTCTTGATCTCAGCTTCGCTCTGATACCACTGGTGTGCAGATCAGATGTTGTATGCTCACGTAGTGAATGCCACAAGGTCCCCAAGAACAATGGAACTCTAATTATTGCACAAATTACAAGGTAAAAAGCATGAACGACAAGAGCAAGAGACCAATTGGGTGCAATCTCCCCTCATGCATTGTGTGAGCACTCCACAAAGCATGTATTTTATGTATATTTCATCTTCATGCTCAAATAATAGCCCAATTTACAAAATAGCAAGCTTTTAGCTTTTGAGTTTGCTTTAACACAAAAATAAGAATAAAGCTAATGGACGGTGCCCAAAGAGTCTGGCACACCCAATACAATGTCCAAATAGAAATAACATAACCGTGCGCCCATATGCATACAAAATAATAATAAATAATCGATGCCTCAATAAATAGGCATGACAAAATATAGGCGTGACGCCTATCAAAATATAATCCATAAATCGAATACTCGCTATCCTCCAATGCTTTCCTCCGCCATTGCTGCTATCTCTACACATCAACTGAAGCATTCACAATCGTTAGTAAAATAATACAATTAAACTGACAAAAGTGAATACCTAGCAGTCTTCAACTACATAAATAAATCAACTTGCTAGAAATAAATCCTAACCTTAATTTATTACGAGTGCGCACTCTAAACTCATAAACGCTTATTAATTTAATATTCATTTTGCGGAATCATTCGCTATGGAATCACCCATGTACACACTAAATTAATGAAACGCCCGAAAAGGACAGGCGTCCCCATCAACTTCTCGCACAAAGAACCCACTTTGTGTATGAGCCCTGGTCATCAAAGTTTACGGAATCCACCGTAAAACCTCACAGAATCCACCGTGAAATATGCCTCTTGGCATCATAGGTTTGGAGAGAGAGAGAGAGAGAGGTTTGGTTGATTGCAACAAATCTTTGTCGCATCAACTAGTAGAGAAACTTCAACATGGGTTGTTGTGACCCATATATAGGGTTCTTCTATTTCTTTGTATGTAGGTTCTTTTTGGCTTACACAACTAAGAAGAGGAAAACTGTTTTCAGCCTCCACCCTTGTGTGTATTCCCCCATTGTGCAAGCAAGAAAGCTACACGTGAGACTCCTTCCTTCTCTTCCACAATCTTGACATTTTATGCAAAAAGAAGGATTAGTGAAATCGCACGACACGTAATCACACTTTATAGGCAGCACAATACTCCAAACTAGGAGAAGAAGAAGGAGTGATCTAGGAGAATTTTGACGAGGTGTCCTAGTATTTTACCCCCCTTTTGGAGCCAACAGAGGCATCAGAATGGTGGTCTAAGGACAACAGAGAGGAAGCTATTGTTTTATGCACGTTTTTGGTCTACAAGAGATTTATCTTCTTAGGATGCAGAAATAAATTGACATGCTTCACCTCTATGAGTATTCTTCTACATCTTCTATTTCTTTAAACCCCTTCTCTTTCATCTACTCCTCTCCCTCAATCTCCCTTCACCCTACTATCTCTTACTCCCGTGGTAGACTTTCAACCCTAAACGCTCTGACACAACTCTCACAAGATTTTGATCAAGAGTAGCTTTATGACCCTTTCAATGCATTTCCTTTTGATCGAGGTGGGTATGTACCTTTCGATATGGGTGGGATTAAGTTATATCCCACCACTACACTTTATTATATTCCTATGGATACATGGATAGGTTGTAGGAGCCCATATACACTCTAAATCTAGGGTAGCATCCATGGAAAAAATGTATTCATTTTGGTAGATAGTGGTAGTACTCATAGATTTAGAAAATAAATTAGTCATTAGTCAATTGAGTTGTATTCCCATAGAATTACAATATCTCATCAAGGACAAGTAGCTAATGGTGATGAGAAGATCAATACCCAAACATGCCCCAAAATTTCCTTGCGTATAGCTAAAAACTATGAGACATAGGTGAACTTGATTGCTTTGGAAATGAGCAAATGTGGTATTTGATTGACTAACGAAATTGGGCAAGATTAATATGGATTTCTCACAACTTTATATGGAGTTTGCCAATAAGAGAAAACTCCATAAGAGATATGATTTTTAGCTTATTACTACAAAGTAACTCAAAAAGGAGTTAAAAATCACTCTCATATATTTGTATTGCACCTAAATAAAGGGTTATCATATTAGTTCAAAGACTCATCAAATAATTTAGTATTAAAGACTCTACTTGAGGAGTACAAAGACTTATTTCAAGTGTCTATAACTTTACCTCTCTTGAGAAGGTGACAACTCTATAGACTTGGAGCCTCACTCAAAACCAATAAATTATCCACCCTATAGATTATCTAAGTGTGAACATGAGGAAGTTGCCAGGAAAATCAAGGAGTTATTAGAGAGGGGATCCATTGAACCTAGTATTTTCCCGTACACCTCACTCATTTTATTGGTTGATAAGAAAGATGGTTCCTTCAAGATGTGTATTGCAAGGACCTTAGCAAGAACACAGTAACGAACATTTATCCCATCTTTAGAGTAGAGGATGCTCGAAGAGCTTAAAGGAGCAAAGTATTTTATGAAGATAGATTTGAGGTTAGGCTACCACTAGATTTGTACAAGGGAGGGTGATAAAATCAAAACAATATTTAGGATTATTGAGGGTTGGAGCAAAGTATTTATGAAGATAGATTTGAGGTTAGGTTACCACTAGATTTGTATAATGAGGGAGGGTGATGAAATCAAAATCACATTCAATACTGATTGAGGCTCTACATTTTTTGGTTATGCCATTTGGATTAACTTACATCTTAACCACCTTTCAAAGCCACATGAATAAGATATTGTAGCCATTCGGCTTTACATTTAACTTGGTATTCTTGATGATATTGTTATTTATAGTAGATCGTTGGAGAATCATTTATTGCACATAAGGAAGGTATTTGATGTATTGAGATACCATAGGCTCTTTACTAAGGAGATCAAATAATATTTCATGTAGGCAGAGATGAAATATCTAAGAAACATTGACCATGAGGAGGACATCAAGGTTGATCCTAAAATGTTGCAATGTATTAGAGATTAGCCAACTCCTATAAATACTACTTCGCTTCATGGATTTCTTGGTCTGTCTCATTCTATTGTAGATCTATTAAGAATTATGTAACTACTGCAACCCTTTATCTGATAGACTCAAGAAGAAAGTTTTCTTTTGGGATGCCATTGTAGATAGAAGCTTCATCAATTGAAGGATTTTCTCACTTTTACTCATTCTAGTTTTCCCTGATATCTCTCAGAAGTTAATAATCTAGTGTGATACTAGTAGTGCAAGAGGCATAGGTGCAGTCTTGTTACGTGAGCATGGAGTTATTGCATTCAAAAGTCACAAACTTATACAGAAGTTAATGGCTTTGAATATTTATAACCAAGAAATATTGGCTATCCTCCATGCGATAAAGAAATGGCACCATTATTTGTATGGGAGCTAATTTAGAGTTAAGAGTGATCGCATGTTCCTTAAGTATCTCCTCTTCCATTCAAATCTTACTCCCAAGTAGCATAGGTGGGGGGCTACACTACATAACTATGACTTTGACATTAGCCATACGAGGGGCAGAGACAATATAGTGATTGATTTTTTCTCCTAAATGTGGGCATGAAAAATTTCAACCATAGTACCAAGTGTCAAATAATGATTGGATTGAAGAGTTACAAGAAGGCTATCTCTTGGATAAAGAACTCACTCATGTATTTTAGAAATTCTAGAAAGGAATCATGGAGAAAAAGACTCATTTTCAATTTAGAACTAGGCTTATTTACTTTAATGGAAATATTGTGATCCCTTCTTATTTCAAGTAGAAGATCATGGAACATATGCATTCTTCACCCATAGCTAGAAATTTAGGTGCTTTTAAGACCTATGACAAGATTTCCAAGAGTTTTCACTAGAAGGGCTTATGGAAGGATGTGAGACATTATGTTTCTAAGTGCATTTCATGTCAACAGACTAAGAACAACACTCATAAGCCAGGTGCTTTCATGCAACCCTTACCTATCCCCAAAGGAAAGTGGATACACATGACCATCGATTTCATTACTAGTTTGCCTAAAAACTAAGAAGGGTGGAACAATATCTATGTGGTGGTGGATGGACTCACCAAGCCAGCCCATTTCATTACCACCAAGAGTCAATTTACTACATCATAAGTTGCCAATCAATTCATGGAGAAAATCTTTAGATTGCATGGATTATTGCACACCATTATTCATTATAGAAACAATAATTTCATGAGCAAATTTTTACAGGCAGTTCAATGTGCACTAAATTAGCTCCATCTACATCTTACCATCCTTAGACAAATGGCCAAACAAAAGAAAGTCAATAAGTGGCTAGAAACTTATATTGGGCATTTCTGTCATGATGTCCACTATAATAACTCTACCCATTCTAGCATTGGCGTTTCTCCATTGAAGGTCTTGTATGGCTATAAAATGGTATTTTCTAATATTCTTTTTAGTAAGAAGATTAATCCTCAAGGGAAAAAAGAGTTAGAACATATGCATGCCCTTCTTAAGCAATGCAAGTTGAATCTCAAGAAAGCCTAAGAGCAGATGAAGTTGTATGCTAGTGAGAAGAGGATCAATCCAAAAATTCACCCTATTTGAAGGAGAGCTAGATCACTTGAACTCTAGAAAATTGGTAGATATTCTAAAGTTGAGGCACTTGATGGGTAGTTGGAGATTTTCTAGGTATGGCTGAGTTTTTCAATTCTCACATTTTAGTTGGCTTCAAGGAGGCTCCATCTTAATATTGAGCCTTATGCATATCTAGTATTGTGGCATGAGGTTTAATCTTAAAATTGAGGCTCTCTAAAGGAGAGCTAAGGCTTTTGCACTTCAATTGGTTGATTTATAAACTGAAGGATAAACCTAAAATTTGAGGGACTCTAAAGGAGAGCTAAACTTTTTTAAGTTTGGCTTATTTATAAACCTAAGCTAGCTCATTGGTTGTTGGAAATCTTCTAGACATGGTTAAATTTCTCCATCCTCATTGCATTTTTAGTAGCATTCAAGGAGATAGATCTTAAAATTGAGCCTCATGCATACCTAGTAGTATACCATGAGGCTCAATCAAATTGAGCCTCTCTAAAGGAGAGTTAAATCTTTTGAACTCTGTAAAATTGGTAGATATTCTAACTTGAGCTAGTTGATTAGTGGTTCAAAATTTTCTATCCATGGTTAGGTTTTTCCATTCTTATTGCATTTTAGCCTCTAATGAGGATAACCAATCTCAAAATTGGGCCTCATGTGCATCAGTAGTTAAATCTCAAAATTGAGCCTCATGTGGCATGTAGCTGAATCTAAAAACAAAGCCTATTTGAAGGAGAGATATATTTTCTAGCTATAGTCAATTTGTAAATAGTCTAAACTTTAGCTAGTTGATTGGTGGTTTGTAACGTGTCCGCTTATCCGCTTGTGGGACATGTCTTAGCAGTCCATCGAGAGGAATGTCTAGAAGGCTCCGCCTGGCACTCACAGGGAATGACACAGGGTTTGCAATCTAGGTCTTCCCGAGTCTGCCCCGAGCGGAAGTGTCCAGTCGTTCCCACTTGGGATCGACCTGAGGTCAGGGTTCCTTTCCTATCATCAAAGTCTTTAGGAAGAAGCTAGCGTCGAGCTCCAGATGTACCACTTTGCGTAGGAACAATAGAGTCGAAGCGGATTCATGCTGCATTGGTTCATGGAGAATGGGAACGAGAGGGATGCAAAGGTCAACCTCTCTGCCATACAGTATAGTCCCATTCCTTTCCCATAAAACAGAATAAACCAGAAATTCTACATCTACTGACACTAGGCCTTCATTGTCTTATTATCTCATCATTTGAGAAAAGTTCCTAGCTAACCGGGACCACCCTTCCATAGGACGAACCTAAGTCACGTCCACCGCACTTTTCTTAGTTTGCTTTAGTTATCTAATTACCTAACATATTACGTTTTGACATGCAAAATCAGCTTCCTTATTTAAACAAATTAATCACGGGTTCCTTCACGTAACTTAGGCACTGACACAAAAACAATGCCAAGCAAGTTCCTTTTTCTCTAATAACTGCTCTCTATTTATCAAAATCCTGGAGTACATCCAATATCACGTCCAAAGGCTATCCCAGCAATCTACAGGATTGTTGTTCCAAGTTCTGCCCATTGACTGGTACACGGTCCTCGAGATCCCATCTCGAGTCACGTCAGCCTCTTGTGCGGGATCCGGAGGTAAGGGATTTATAGCCAGAGCCTCCCCTGGCACCCAAGCATCCTCCCGCTCCAAGCAGCACCCACGAAGAGACCTCTCATGGTGGGTTGGGTCCATATACCCGGCGCGGCTAACAACCCCCTTGGATAGGGCCAAGCAGACAGCCGGAGGTAACTGTTCTTGCCTCTTCCTCCAGGCTTTCAACCTAAAGCATTAATTGTTTTCCTTGACTTAGTTCCTTGAGCAAAGAGATCAAATAATGTACCTAAGTACAAGCATGAACATTTCGGGGGTCACTGCTAAGATGTGACTCCTTTTTTTCCCAAATGCTCCTAGCATCTAATCTTGGGTCTTTTCGTGACTTGTGAGATCCCAATAATCTCAAACAAGATTACGCAAGCAATTGATATTGGTAAGTTAACTTATTTTTTACTTTCCCTTTTCCCTTGGGTTTTACCTTAGGGTATCTTAACCCTAACTCAAGCATTAGCTGGTCAGTTAAGGCAACAAACATGCCTTATTCGCAACCCAACCAAGGTCTTTTAATCTTCTAGTTTCAACCAAGCTCAGTTAACACACATGGAAACACATGATTCTTCATTTAGACTTTCAAGATGCAGTCTAAATGCATGCGATCCTTCCAATTCTCTTAGTGCGGTTCTATGCAAGATTTCCCAATCAACCTTAACCATCATGCACATTGTGCGTTTAGTATAGTTGTACCTCCTAAACAACTTTTATCTCTCTTTATTCCTGGCAACGAGTACTTTTTTATAATGCACTGGATCACATGTGACTTGCGTCTATGAAAGTATAGGGTTTTGTCTAGCGATGCAAGTGAATCTCATGAACAGAAATTAACATTTCATGTGTTTCTTTTAACCATGATTACGAAACGTGAATTCTAAATGACTATTCATGCACTGAACTAGTTAAAAAGCTATCATTTTATGTGAAGTAGGGTGATAACCTTATTATTTTATGTGTGTAAAAGCTATCATTTCATGCATAAAATCTTATGCGAATTCCAAACTCTACCGTTTTGCGCATGCAACTTAGTACTTAGAGTAAACAGAACCCTAAGGCTCGTTCTTGTTCTATGCACGTCACCATTCCTTTCATCTCTTCCACGAGAAATAATACCTAATTAATTTTAAAGCTTAGAACCTGGGCTTGATTCATATGTGTTGCATTGATTGCTCTGCTTTCCTCCAACATTACCGGTAGCTTGGGCGCCTACGCTTCCCGTGACTTTCTTCTTGGGAGCCATTCACCTCGCGGAGATTGGGTAGTCTGGACCTTAATGGTTTTCGTGTTGATAGGTTCGGGTAGAAAAGACCACTGGATGGGGCCCTTCGCCAAGAGGGTGGTTTGGGTGTGGCTCCTTGTAGCTACTCACCAACTCTCACTCCCTCTCCTTCTCTCTCTCTCTCTCTCTCTTCCTCTTCTTTTCTCTTTTCCTCCTACTCTTTCTCTCTCTCCTCCACTTCTTATTCTTTTCTCTTATTCTCCTACTCTCTCTCTCTCTCTCTCTCTCTCTCTCTCTCTCCTTCTCTTCTTCTCCTCTCCCTCTCCCACTTCTTTTCTCCTTCTTTCCCTTCCCTCTCTTTCTCTTCTTCTCTCTTTCTACTTCTCTCTCTCTTCCTTCCTCCTTCTCTCCCTCTTCTTCTCTTCTCTCTCCCCCTCCTCCTTCTCTCTCCCACTCCTTCTTCTTCTCTTCTCCTCCTTCTATCCCTCTTATTCTCTCTCTCCTCACTCCTTGTTTTCCTCTCCTTCTCCTTTTCTCCCTCTTCTTCTCTTCTCTCTCCCACTCCTTCTCTTTTTCTCTCCTCCTTCTCTCCCTCTTCTTCTCTTCTCTCTCCCTCTTCTTCTCTTCTCTCTCACTTCTTCCCTTCTCTCTCCCACTCCTTCTTCTTCTCTTCTCCTTCTCTCCCTCTTCTTCTCTCCACTCTCCCACTCCCTCTTCTCCTCTCCTTCTCCTTCTCTCCCTTTTCTTCTTCTTCCTCTACTTCTCTCCTACTCCTTCTCTTCTTCTCCTTCTCTCCCTCTACTTCCCTTCTTCTCACTCTCCCTCTTCTTCTTCTTCCTCTACTTCTCTCCTACTCCTTCTCTTCTTCTCCTTCTCTCCCTCTGCTTCCCTTCTTCTCACTCTCCCTCGCGGGGTGGCCCGTGCAACTGGTAATCAGAAGGGGGTGGCTATGGTTGTATTCCAAGGACCCGTTTCAATAGGACGGCGGGGGGGGGGGGGGGGAGGGGGGGAGAGGCCCAATCAGAAGGCCCAGGGGAGGGGTGTGCAGCACCGCCAAGCGAGGAGGGGGGGAGAAAGAGCCGACTGACGGCCAGGGGGGGAGGTGGCTATGGATGGAGGCCCCAGGGAAGGGGTGTGCAACGCCGCCAAGCGAGGAGGGGAGGAACCTTCAATCAGAGGCCAAAAAGCCCTGCGCAACAGCTAACGGGGGGGGTGGTAACATATGGAAGGGGGGCGTAGCCTCTTGGTCTGTCGTCGGGGGAGGGGAGAAGCCTCCCCTTATATAGGGGAGGGGGGGAGGTAGGTGGCATGGCCACCCCTCCCACCTAGGGGCTGCATGCCCCCCAGCACCATCACTCCCTCTCTCTCTCTCCCCAACATGCTGTTAGCGGGGAGAGAGAGGGGGGGCTAAAATTTTTTTTGAACTGGTGAAAAACATTTTCCTTGAAATTAAAAAAAGGGAGGGGGGGGGGGGTTCCTGTGGCATGTTACATGGTTGGAGCCTCATGTATACCTAGTAGTCTGGCATGAGGCTCAATCAAAAAGTTGAGCCTCTTTGAAGATGAGGTAAATCTTTTTATCTCTAGCCAATTGGAAAATAGTCTAAACTTGAGCTAACTAACTAGTGATTGGAAACTTCTAAGACTTAGTAAAGTTTTTCCATCCTTTGTTTTTTAGTAGCCCTCGAGATGACTCAATCTTAAAAATAAGCTTCATGTATATCTAGAAGTGAGACATGAGGCTCAATCTAAAAGTTGAGCATCTTTGAAGGGAGCTTAATATTTTGAACTCTTGCTAATTACTCGAGCACGTTGGTAAATAGTGTAAACTTGAGCTAGTTGATTCGTAGTTGAAGATTTTCTAGGCATGGTTGAATCTTTTTATCCTCATTACATGTTATAAACCTTCAAGAACACTCAATCTTAAAATTGATCCTTATGCCACACTAATGGCTAAGCATGAGCCTCAATCTTAAGGGCACAATGCAATCATATTAGAGGAATTGACCTAAGATCAAAAGAGTCATTTGGCAAGAAGAACATGTATAAGAATATGTCAAGAAAGGCACCTAATAATAGTGAGCCTTGATTATGTTTGATAGTCATACAAGGATATAGTCCATGTTTTTTTGCTTGAACCTTGACACTAGCTTTGTACATTGCAAAAATAAGCTCATTCCTGGTCAAGAGTGTGTGGTATATGCAATATTTGTGTTAAGGTGAAGTTATCAAGAACAAAAATTTAGTTCTCATTGAATATTTCAATACAATGCCTTACAAATAGTTATGTCCACATCCACATCTCTGATCATTGCTTGCACTCTCCTTCTGTATGTTTGCCAAATCTTTAGTTGGAGCTAGCCTCATCAAGCACCTCTTTCTCATATTCTCTGTTTCTCATTTATATAAAAAAATCCCCCTACTAATTTTGTAGTTTTCTTGAATAATGGGAGATCAGTATATAGGAGGTGAAGTATGTTGTTGTGGTTGGTATAAGTGAGGGACATGCAGAAGAAGAAGATGCTAGTGATAAGCTTTCTTTTGCTCCTTCTCATGAAGCTTTTATCTTTTGAGTTATATTATATTAATGAGAACATATTTTAAATTACATGTTATGCCCCTAAAAGCACCATATGCTACTCTTCTCTATCTTTATCACCTAGCAAAACAAAGGCTTGAATGATGATATGGCATGAAGATTTCAAAAGAGATGGAGCATTGATGAAAGATGCCCTAAAATTTCAACTTTGATGGCAAACATCAATTCACCTCTTTAAAATTTAAGTTTCCAAACATCTTACATATAACAACATAGATTTCAAAAGTTTTAGGGTGCTATAGAACATTCAAAGCCCTATAACTTCATTCTTTTTCCCCAAGCATTTGCAATTGGTACCATCTTGCCAAATCAACTGACTAATAGAATGAATGAAATACATAATGAAGAAATCCATGGGACTATTGTTAACACAAGTTTGATGGTGACCAAACCTAGACCTATTAACTAATAAAATATATGAAAGATAAATGAAGAGATCCTTGTGACCATTATAGCCACAATGTCTTCTTAGATCTTCAATAAGAGTTTCAAAGGCAAATTAGGAGGTAAATAAGCACAAGATTACTAAAAAATTTTGAAAGAATTCCTTGAACTCATTCTATGATACCATAGGTTCTTTATCTAAAATTTTTCTCAAAAAGTGATTACCAACTTATAGTGACTCGTTGTTGAATTTTACTATAAGACTACTTATCTTGAGCTATCAACTTAATCATTTCAACTACATTTTTATAATGATCCCTATGCTCCTTATCTTTAGGATTTTTGTTTTGAATCTATGGTCGTTCTATGACTTCTTGTTGGCCATGTATCCCTTGTATCTTATGCATCCTTGTCCATGATCTTTCTTGGTGCCTTGATTATTATGTGACCTAGAACATGAAGGATTTACTATGAGCCTTGCTAGGTTTGCATGAAATACCACCTTAATTTGGATACATTTCTTATTCATGTCACCTTAAAGTCAGGCTTACTTATCATGACCTTAACAATCAAGATTACCATGACATAAAGAGAATTGAAGTTTGAATTTTTGTGCCATGTGACAAAATAAAATGGTACCAACATCTAGAATTCATGCAAAATTTCCTAACCTTGAGCCATGATGGTCGAACCACAATGGCCCTGACTACTAGTGACCACCTCAAGTGGATCATGTCTTAGCAGTGACCTTGAATCCATGACCTTATCCCATGTCACACACCCCAAGTCACTTGCTTTGAGTCAACTCTTCCAATTACATTCATCCTGAGTCACATCAAAATCCTATCCACTTAAAAGTGAGAGTAACCATGATCATAGTTACTTACTTCAAGACACACCTCCTTATCCATGAGACACATACCATGAGTTCTATAATCTCACATGACACCTATACTTACCTTGAGCCACACATAATCCTAAGCCTAGCCTCTTAACATATGTAATATTTCCACCCAATAAAAGTTAGTTGGTTAGTTCGAAAGTTAGTTAGTCATTTAATAAGTTAGTAAGATTACTAATTAAAGACTAACTAAGGTAAAAACTAACATTAATAACTAATAATTTTTATTTAATTAAAAATATATTTTAAAATAAATCGAGAGTCATAATTTGACATTTTTCTCAGATTAACAAGGATTGTAGCTACCCTTCACAGAAATTACAACAATGTGAACAAGACTTTGAGCCATATTAATCACTAGTATTAATGTGTATAGTTTGGATGGTCCAAAAATATTAGATTTATTGGCAAAAAAAACTAGTATATTTTAGATATTATCCTAAAAAGATAGAACCGAAAGTCATTTAAAAGAAAATACAAGTGATGTTTTAGTTAATTTTGGAGATTTTATAAAAAGAAAAATAAAGAAAAGTGACTGGCGAATTCGCGTGCACCACGATCGCAATCTACAGGCAGTAGACAGCACTTCGAACAAAGAAAAGAAGGAGTGAACTGAGAGCTTTCTAATCAAGTGTCTTGGAGTTTTACCCCCTGTTTGGAGCCAGTGCAACCATCTGATTTATGATCTGAGTATCAGATCACTGAGTCTTCCAAGAGCCCCTCCACTCTTATTCTTAGCCTTATCCCCTCCTCTCTAATTCATTATAAATATGAGACATGGGAAGGCACAAGGGAGCATGAGAAGACCCCGAAAGGCTGCGAGAGAGAGGTAGAGAGGAGGATACCTCCTCCAAGAGATTGAGAGAGAGAGCTTGAGAGAGAGAGAGAGAGAGAGAGAGAGAGAGAGAGAGAGAGAGAGAGAGAGAGAGAGAGAGAGAGAGAGAGAGAAGAGTTACCCCGAGAGGCTGCACAAATTCCCTCTATCTTGATCCT
Organism: Lygodium microphyllum; assembly: GCF_053477565.2. Lineage (NCBI taxonomy): Eukaryota > Viridiplantae > Streptophyta > Polypodiopsida > Schizaeales > Lygodiaceae > Lygodium > Lygodium microphyllum. Next base: position 74,594,853 of record NC_141159.1, read on the forward strand.
CGACTTAACCATCTTCTCTTACCCTGTCCCAGCTTGAATCTATTCTACCTTCTTAATCTCTTGAGTCTACTTGCAGACGATGGCCTCCAAGCAAAGAATGTCACGTGTAGATGACAATCCTACAACTAGCAATGAAGCTTCGAGCGAAGGCTTTACTGTCAATCTAATTGCAGTATCGGTCGTAAATAATGTATTTTCAAATTGATAGATGCTTGTTTTAATGCTCGCAAGAGATACGTTAGGTTCCATACCTTGTATTGCTAGAATAGGCCATTGGAAAGGATAAATCGCATCTCAAATATTCAAAGATGAAGTTTGGGAAGTGCTTGTATCAAAGGGAGTTAAATTGCACCTAGTTGCTATGTGATGAATCCATGCATAGCATAAGCAGCATATGGGACTCTAAAGTATTGAGCATCGATGAGTCTTTGATTAATCTTTACCAAGAATAATATTGTTTAAGGTTTGCAAATGTATATAAAGAGTACATACATGGAAGAGATTATGTGAACTTTACATCAATGACATGCGACACCTTGCCTTAGGAGAAATGAATATAAAGCCAAGATAAAATGTTGCATAATAGGGAAAGGCTAAAAGATAAATGTCACTTAGAGAAGAAGCATAAATGCTATTGCTATATTGATTAATTTGCATTGGAATGATAGGACTTACATCGTGTATAGTATTTGAACCTTCAACATATGCCTTAGCCAAAAGGAAAGAATGTTAAGTAAATTTTACTCCTTAGTCCCAAGGGGGAGAGCGAATATGCGATGGATTGACATCTTCCTTGCCCAACCTCACAGGAGTCCCTCACCAACAGGGCCTCAGTCGCCTGACCACCCGGACTCACCTCGCCTCGTGCAAATCGAGTAGCCCCTATGATATATAAGCAACTTAACAAAGGCCATCCTGCCATAACTTTTTGTCTTTAAATGGTTAAAGGGGCACGCTCCCCTCTTGTACACACTTCCCTTACCTATTGCTAATATATGCCATGTCTTTAACAAGCACCGAAATAGGCATCGCAATCAGCATCATAGGATTAAAAAGTAATATCTTGGCATGATTGCATTTGTTCGTTGTACTTGACGCATGCGACTTGCATATACTCTCATGAAGTGACAAGTGAATGCAGGATGACACAAGTCTTTGTGCGAACATGTTCAATGCCCAAGTCACCGCAAGACCACCAACCTCACAAAGAACCGCAGCAAAACCACGCTGCCCAACACGAAAAATCACCCTTGCGAGTGCCCACGTCGCATGACCCAAAGCATAGTCATGGGCTATGCTCTCTTTCTGGGTCAAGCTCTTCAATTGGCTCACAACAGTTGTTACCTCAATTGTATTGACATCACGTGTCGCAAAGGGTTTGCAATATCTTAAGTGTATCTCCCCATCTCAACAACTACTTCTCCAACAACGAGGCTAGGGCACAATCATCATTGTATTATCCATTTCATGAGCCTTCGAAGCTTGATATTTTCCAACCCATTGAAAGGTTGATAGCCTCAACATATTGCCATGGTTGTACTCAGGCAGGCAAAAAAAAAAACATAAGAAAAAGAAACAAATAAGGATAACAAATAAGGGGAAAAAAAAAGAAAGAACGAAAAGATAACAAGCACCCACGATCACAGCATAGCACCTAGGGGTCCTCAAATTAGGTGCGTCCAGTGACCTTGGTCGGCTGGCTCCGTCCCTAGTCCCCTAGCCCCTTAGCATCACCCAGAATTGTTCAGGGCACACCAAGGGTAGGACATACCTAGGGAGCTTGTCTCGCCTATGGTTAGACATGTCCCCCTGACCCCTTCACACAATTTCCTCTTGCACTCTGCCTTAATACCATTGCAATCACTTGTGGTAAGCACCGCACGGATGGCCATGAAAAGTGCACCGTCCTTATTAACCAAGTCCAATAGCTCCCAACTACCGAAAGTGTAGTGTCCTTGTGTTCAATTAGGCTAGGTCATGTAGTCACAATGCAAAGGATGTCTCATATACCTTCACGTATACTTCTTCTCAACATGGACAACTTTGCTTCATCCACACATTGTTACGAGAAACCAACCCACCGTCTTCTAGCTACATAATATCTAAGTATGTACGAGCACTCACATAATATCTGCACCGAAGTATACACATAGTTTGGGTCCTTAAGTGCAGGACAATACTCTCAGCTTGTTTAAAATTCGATCTGTCTCCCAAACTAATTGAACTATGTCTTGTGCACGATAGAGAAGACTAGCACTACCCCTAGGGAGAGACCACTATGAGAGGTTTTCAATTGCAGGTATTGAAGACTCCAACGAAGGTGTTGTTCACTCTTCATCGATACTTAACTTTGAATTCCTATCCTTTATCATCCTGCAAGCCCGCCAAGAATCGTCATGTGCAGAATCCCCCACAAATTGCCACTTGTCCTCCATCAGTGCAATCCCTGCAAAGACAGCCCTACCACCAACTCCAATAGCCCTACCACTAGCCACCTAAACTACCAACGTCACCCCAACAACCTTCCTCCCCACCACTACCAACACTCCTCCATGGCAACCACAGACGTCCTTGCCACCCATGTCTTTGGTGCATGCTAAAGCCTGCTACCTACGCCGGTGAGTGCCATGGGACTGGTACTCGTCTAGGAGGGGGGTAATGTTAACCCTCAAGCAAACGAAGGTGGAAAATCCGGAAAAGCTAAAGCAGAAGACAAAGGCCAAGGCAAAGTGAAATAGAAGACAAAGATGCACAAGGAGAAAAGTCCTAAATAAGGGAGAAAGGCGCGCAAGAAAAAGCGCAAGTCAATACTTTTGTAAAAGAGCGCAAGTGCATCATGGTTTAATTCAAGGAGTGTCGGGCTCTCACCCGTGCAATTTGTAAATGTAGACGGGCGGTGGAAAGGAAGCTAGGAAGATAGAAGGACAATGGGAAAAAGGGCCGGCCGGCCATGTAAAAAAGGGGGGGATAAGGGGATGACCGCCCAAAAGGGATTTAGGGTTTTTTATATAAAGTTGAAAAGTGAATGAGAAGCTCATTCTTGTGTGTCGCCAAAAGTGGCTCTTCTCTTCTTCTTCTTCTTCTTCTTGTTCTTGCTTGCTTGAGCTTGTGCTTGAGAGAGAGAGTGTGAGAGTGTGAGGGAGTGAGTGTGTGAGGGTGAGGGATCGGGGAGGAGAAGCTCTCCATCTTCTCCTCTCTTCTTCTCTTCTCTTCTCTTCTCTTGTCTTGCTCGCGGCAATGGAGCTTTAAGCATGGAGCTTGAGGATAGAGCTTGCTTGAAGCTTGCACTTGGATCGTGGAGCTATCGGAGTGCGCGAGAGAGGAGGTAACTCGATCGGCATGGAGGTAAGCTCACTACACCCGTAGATATGGATGGTGCGTCATGGGCTATGTGAGAGCTAGCCATTAGTGCTCAGCTTGGAACACTTGAAACAATAAGCGGTCCGTGGGTCTTGGAAGTTGAGCGAAAGCTCCCACAGCAACTACACTTAACGGCTGTTGTTGTGCTTCATGCGTTCGTTTAGGGGAAGTGTAGGAGACTTGGGACTCCTAAGTGGCTTTGACACTGGCTGGAAGATTTGCTCGTGACTGTTAGATGATTTTGATATTTGCTTTGTTGAGCATTTAACCTTGACATGAGCAATGTTGTGCCTATGATGCCTGTTATCCTCTTGGGAAATCAAAGGCTTCTTTGGCACTAGTGGCTTTTGCGTATCCTCAATGATTACGACTGATATCTGCTTGTGAAGGATGCTAGACTAAGGATCTACCCTTCGATTAGTCCCATTTGGTTTCCTGATTTTGATCGTGAGGGGCTCGATCACTCCACTATTTCTTACTTGAGACTTGGTTTTTCATTTAGATCTCCTCCTATGCTTCTTTGCTCTTGATATGATCTGTCCTTCAGTCGACAGAGGGAGTTTAACAGGGGGTTTTAGCACCCAAATCCATTGGTTACCTACATAATAACCTTGAGCACATAGCAACGCCTTGGATATCCATCGCGGTGTTGTGCTAACCCTCCATCGATGCCTTTGTCTATAAGGCTTGGGCTTCTTTTGGGGTCTTCTACGATATTTGTAAGTCCAAAGCTCATTCTTGGCATTGTCTCCTGACATGCTTGTTTCAGGCATGGCCTCACTCACTAGTTCTCGTTGTTTGACCTATGCTTGTATCAACTCTTCCAACAAGTCCTTGCCCTCATTAGCACGCTTGACTATTATGTCAGCACCTTCCTTGCCTTTCCCTCGAGGTTTGATGAAGTCACCCTTGCTAAATGTTGTGACAATCCTCACACCTAGTAGTGTCAAGTGTATCCTCTGTGCTACATAATCGGCCTCACACTTGGTCATCCTTTTGAAGGGTCTTCCTAGGAGGGTTTCATTTCTGCAATTAGCATTATTTGGAGGAACATGAAATAGGATAGGCAAGCTCTCAATTTCAATTTTCGTGAGGATTTTGGACTTCCCTAGGACTAAGAGTTGCATTAGTCGTGTGAGCTCTGGTTGGTCTAGTAGGATCCATGCCTCATAGGTCAAGATATTAAAATCTTCCCCTTCATCAATCAGAGCATTGATAGTGTGCTCTCTTTTTGCAGTGAGTTTGACCCTAAGGTAAGCAGGTGGTACTGTGTCTTCATCTTCCGAGTCTTGGCTTGTAAATTTAAGCCTTCTGACAAATGCCCTTGAGTCCCCAATTGCACGACCAGATGTGGATGCTCCACTGATGTCTTGGATCGTCTATGCAGTGCTATTAAAGGAGCATCTATCGTCAAGACCATCATATCTAGTCATCCTCACAGTTGTAGCTTGATCTTGTTGCTTTTCGCTTTGACTAGATGCAGTCCGAATGCAACACGTACGTGTTTTCGCAGTGTGGCCTTTTTGCCCTCGTTGGCTAGATTGGCCCATTGAGGTTCTAGGATCTCTATTTGTCTTTGTTCGGGTATGGTCTTTTGGTTGCTCTTTTGCAAGTGAGAATTCATGCTTGTGTAGAGCCATTACAACACTAGGGTCCAAGTCGGAGGACCTATCACAGCACACATTTTCGCTCCAACCTACTTGGGGGAGGTGCGGAGGGGCAGAGTCCCCCTCTGCGGGGGTTCGGGGGGTTTATGGCTCAGCGGGTTGTCTCTAGGATTCTAGGTCTCGCGACAGCCTACGCAAGCTACTAAGCACTTGTGCCTTACGATTTTGCCTATTCCTTGCACTAGAATCGAGTTCTGAGCGTCAGGAGGACTCGCGATAGGTTGTGCAGCTGAGCTCTAGTTGGGTCTGGTCAAATTTCTGGAAATTTCAAAAAAGTCCACACTCGGCCCAACTTGTCCGAATTGCAGGGGCCGAGTGGGTGACTCGGACAGGCTGAGGCGCATTGGCCAAGGGCCGAATGGATGACTCAGACAGGGTGGACTTGGACGGGCCGAGGTGCTGACTCGGACGAGCCAAAGAGGTCCACTCAGACGGGGTCACTCAAACGGGCCGAGGCACACGGGCCGAGGGCCGAATCAGGTTTGTCTAAAGGTCAATTTTTGCACCGGCCAAGGGCAGAATTGGGTCACTCGGACGAGGCTGAGAGCTGAGCAGGATGGTTGGCCGAGGGCCGAGCTTGTAAGTGGGGCCGAGTGCTGTCACTCAGACAGGCCAAGTAGGGTTTTGGGCTGAGTCGACTGAAAGACAAATGGCCGAGGGCCGACTCTAGGACTCGGCCCAGAAATCGGCCGCTCGGATAGGCCGAGTTGTGCGCGACGAGACAACGCCTAGGAGATTTTGATCGAAACTGACGATTTAGCTAATCATTTCATACACAACCTTCAAGATCACAACTAGGCTGCAAGGGGAAGTGATTGATATACCTGAAGCGATCGGTAGGCTCTCCGACGACCAGATCGAATCGATTCTTCTCTCTCTCTCTCTCTCTCTCTCTCTCTCTCTCTCTCTCTCTCTCCAAGGGTTGCAAATGAGCTCTCCCTTGGCCTCTTGGCTCTTAAACCCATTCTCGGGTAAGGTTTAGATGCTCCCAATCACTCACTTTTGCTGACATTAAGCATCCCAAGCAATCTTTTTGCCATTTTTTGCATGATTTGTGCCCTATTTTGCCTTGTTTCACAACGGTAATCCCTACCCTTTTCTGATTTGATTTCCTAATCCTAACCTATGCTAAATGCAACAAGAATCGAAAGTAAAAAATTGAAATGATTTCTCCATGTTTTCCAATCATCAAATAAATAAAATAACCCAAAATACGTACTTGCTTCGAAGATAAAAAAACCCAACTTCCTACCTATCTCAAGCTCTGGTTCGGGGATGAATCCCTTACTTCGATGCTTAATATGAGGCGCGCAAGTGCTCAAGCTTGAATCCATTGGTCCCAGCAACGAAACAAAAATGTAGGAGCTTTCGCTCAACCACCAAGACCCATGGACTGCTTATTGTTTCAAGTGTTCCAAGCCGAGCACTAATGGCTACCTCTCACATAGCCGATGCGCCATCCATATCTACGGGTGTAGTGAGCTTATCTCCATGCCAATCAAGTTACCTCCTCTCTGGTGCACTCCAATAGCTCCATGATCCAACTGCAAGCTTCAAGCAAGCTCCATCTCAAGCACCACGCTCCAGGCTCCATTGCCGCGAGCAAGATAAGAGAAGAGAAGAAGAGAGGAGAAGATGGAGAGCTTCTCCTCCCTTGGCTACACTAGCCATAACTTGGATAAAGACAAACTTACAATCCACAAGAATCAACATAGTGGTGGCTATGTTCTTGACCAATGTTACCCCACCTGCACCACACTATAGAGCAGCTATCATGGAAACAATCAATATGGTAGAAGGCTCAAGTGATTATGAGAAAGAGGAATTCTTGAAGGCTAATGCAGATTTACATCCTTGGTGTCTCATTAATGTGTTGCAGATTAGTGAACAATACATGTAGCCACATAGTATGTAGCCTAAAATCCCAGAGAAGGAGGACAACACTCAAATAGTTGGCACATTGCTAAAGCCGACGTAAAGAAAATACTAAGACAAGAGTGGAGTTTGAGGTGCAAATGCAAAAAGTTACAAGGGTGAAGGAAGATAAATTAGACACATTGTTTCTGGGTCCGTCAAAAAGTACTAAATAAGTAAATATCAGTGACTACAAGACTTCCAATAGCAACCCATCAGTTTGTGACTAAGTTTAAATATGTTTTCACCTTGGAATACTCAAAGATGAAAGGAGTGGATACAAGATTCTATCAGTATTAGATTCCTCTAAAACTGGATGATGTCTTCTAGATGATGCAGTGCTATAGGATGAACCCTCACATGGCCAAACATGTCAAAGAGGAGTTAGATTGCCTACTACAAGTTGGATTTATCTCTCCACTAGATTGAGCAGATTGGATTTCTCCAATTGTCATAGTTCTTAAAAAGAATAAGAAGTTGTAAATGTGTCTAGACTACAGAAAGCTACCTATAGCCACAATCATGGATCTACTCCCCATTCCCTATTCGGATATTATATTGGATGAAGTGGCTCAAGAGACCTGTAGGAGATCTTTGGACCTTATCTAACTAGTTTTATGAGAGTAAGTTTTGATGATTTTATTGTATTTGGAAAAGCAATGCTCCATTTGATGCACCTTCAACTCTACCTCACAAGTGGTCATGAGGTAAGTTTAAGTTTGAATCCTCTAAAATGTGTGTTTTCTATTAGAGGAGGCATTTTACTAGGCCACATTATTTCTCAAGTTGGCATTTCTATTGGAAAAGAAATGCTCCATTTGATGCACCTTCAACTCCACCTCACATGTGGTCGTGAGGTAAGCTTAAGTTTGAATCCTCTAAAATGTGTGTTTTCTATTAGAGGAGGCATTTTACTAGGCCACATTATTTCTCAAGATGGTGTTTCTATTGATCCCACCAAGATGGTATCAATCATGCAAATCATATTACCAAATTTATCGTCCACACTAAAAATTTTGTGGCATGGCTGCCACACCTGCAACTTTTGGTACACTTAGTTATCCCCTTGAATAAACTAATGCATGTGGCCAAACTTACTTATGAATGGAATGAAGAGGTCAACTTAGTATTTTGTCACCTCAAGCTATTATTACTGGTGCCAGGAGGCAAATTCCACGCTAGATTTTGTGAGACCACAGTGGATTCTGTGAGGTTTTGCAGTGGATTCCATAAAACTATATTTATTTGCCAGGGCTTGTACACAAGGTGGATTCCTTGTGTGAGAAGTTGACGGGGACGCCTGTCCTTTCCAGGCGTCATATTAATTTAATGTGCAGGTGGGTGATTCCGCAAAATAGGTATTTAAATTAATGGACATTTATGAGTTTAGAGTGCACTCTTATTAAATTAAGATTAGGACAGAGTTCCAACCTATTTATTTATTTTGTAAATAAAGACTACTAGGTATTCACTTTTGTTGGTTTAATTTTATTATTTTCTAACAATTTTAAATTCTTTAGTTGATGTGTAGAGCAAGCAGTGGTGGCATTGGAAAGCACTAGGCGATAGCATGTATTCAGATTACCTAGAAGAAATTATCATTTTTAATGGACGCGCATCTTATCATTAAAGGCGTGGCACTAATATTTATCTAGGCACGCTTATTTATTGAAGCGCTTGACAAATAATTATTATTTTGTATGCGCATAAGCGCACGGTTTAAATATTTCATTATTGGACATTGTATTTGGGCACAACTCAACTTTCAAACTGCCCAACTACTTTATTATTTATTTGGACAAAACAAACACAAAAGCTAAAGCATGCTTATTATAAAATTGGATTTTTTTAACCTTTGAGATGAATAAATTTATAAATACATGCATTGTGAAGTGCTCACACAAGGCATGGGGGGAGATTGTACCCAATTTGTATTTTTGCCTCATGTCGTGCAAATCTTCTTTCTTGCTTTTTGAGCTTAGATAGAGTTCTTTGTTCTTGGGGACCTTCTGGTGCTCGCTACGTACGTATCCAACTCCGATTTGGACATTAGTGATATCAGAGTGAAGTTGAGATCAAGGGCTTCCAATCGATTACCATCTTCCGCGAAGGCGAACCTCATAGAATGAATGGGCTCTACAATCAGTCTTGCAAACCGTCAATATGAGCGTGTTCCTAGTGATGAAGAACCCCCTGGTTGTTGTTGGATCGCGAAGGATCACTCTTTGGAGGCGGAGGACCACTCAGGAAGCTTCCTTATCAACATTTTTTTTTTCTTAGAGTTAGCAGAGAAGAGAGATTAGAGTTTAAAAGCTTAATAAGATTTATAAAAAGCTTAACTTCATCAATTTAAACGTCTGTGGCAATAGGACATACTCACTGCCGTCGAATCTGGCATCAACATGCCGCCATCCTATCATGTTAATCCTCAAAAAGTCAATCTTTTTCTTTAAAGCTTAAGATTACTAAGATTCTAAAGATTCAAAATTCAATCTTTAAATTCCTCCCTAGCAAGCATTCACATGGAGCTCTTTCCCAAATCAATCTTGAACTGGTTTTGCAACTCTAGCAAGCCCATGTTCGTACCTGCACTCTGACAGAGAGTTTCTAGCAAGCAAACTGACACGCACAATCTATTTTCCACTTGAACGAGACATTCATCAATTTTTATATCTGCAAAGAAGAAAGATCGTAAAAAGCCATATTAAAAAAGGAAAGAAGCAAGCTTTGTAAACCCAACCTTGAGCTACGCTCATCCCGCTAACAAGGTTTCGAGTGTGTGAGGTGTAAAAAATTACATAGCGCAACGAACAAAATCTGAGAAAGAGATAGAGAGTACACAACAGATAAGAGGAGAATAACAAAATTTCTTTATCTTCAAACAACTGATACAAAGATGGCTCTGTCCACTTGTGCGCTTCCACTGTGAAGCTTAGATGGCGATCTAGATAGAAGATAGGTGAAGAGCTTAAGGCTAGCTGGAACAACTCTAACTGGGTTAAAGATAGATAATAGATGGATGTGAAGGGGTTTAGCTTTTATATCTTGTGAAGGGGGTCATGATGGATGACCTTCCATATGCACCTGTGTATGTTGACCTTCCATGTGCCCATGTATCTGTTGACCTTCCATATGCACGTGTCTGTTGACCTTCCATATGCACATGTGTCTATTGACCTTCCATGTGCCCATATGTCTGTTAACCTTCCATGTGCCCCTCCACTAGTTGGCCAAGGAATATTCTAGGGAATATTCTCTTTACCATTGGCTAGGGCCCTTGACAACTCTCTTACCCCGCAACTCGATGCAATGTGCCTGGAGTTGCTACCAGCTTAACTACTCTGTCTAACCCAAAGATTAGACCCACAACGGTCACCTTTTTGCCATCCGGTCACATAGACCTCATCTGACATATAAGTCAAGACTCAACCAATGTCTGGGCTGCTCACATATGGCTTCTCCTCATAATAGGGGCCTTACAACTTTGAGCACCATGGATCATTGGTAGCACCTTATGAGGGTGGGGCATTGAGCATATCTAACATGAGGTTGTTTGAAATTTTGCAGGATGTCTGATCAAAATATAGAAGATTTTATGGCCGAATGTGATTTACTAAAACCAACGGTGGAGCAAAAATTGGGCCTAATTATGATGTAGCTTCAAGAGGAATGAAGAGCACGTCAAACTTTACAAGCTCAATTGGCTACTCTTCAACGATCTACTGTTGATCAAGATGGACCGCAACCCGAAGATGTTATATGATGTACGATCTATGCGACACTCGAAGCACAATCTATTAGGAAAAAAGCCAAGATAAGTAAAAGAAATTTCAAATTATGTACTTTTATTGGGATCTATATGACAGAAAAATTGTTCTCCCTTTTATCAGTCAGTTTGATAATTATTTCCATGAAGAACAATATGCCGAAAAAGACAAACTCAAGTGTGTCACTAACCATTTAGTGGACAGAGTGATGGACTGTTGTTTGCAAAAGTATTGATTGTCCTACTACTTGGGAGGCTTTTCAAAAGAAAAATTTTCAGAATTTTCTTCCACCTCAATTCTATGAAAAAGCAATCAAATAGTGGGATCTTATACAACAAAGAGATCGTGAGCCTATTTCGCAAAATATACTGAGCATTTCTGGAATACCTTATTACAACTTTGAATGCTTGAAGAAGTACTTGATGCAATCCACAAGTGCAATTTTATGTCTGGTTTGCTTGGTTACTTCTATGCAAAGTGAACATGTTCAAGCCAATGACTCTCGAGGATGCAATTTCTTTGGCCCATGATGTTAAAGACAAAATTTGAGGATGAGAGAAGCGATCACCACAATTCCCAACTAACTAAATTTGATACAAAGCAATTCAAATCTAACTTTCAAAGATTCAATCAAAATCGCTTTGTTCCTTCTTCTTTCCATAAATCTAGGACATGACCCCCTACTTTACCATCAAACACAAATTCAAATCCTAAGTCATCTTTCCAACCAAATCCCAACATACCTAAACTCCCAACCATTACCAATAATGTTTCCAAAGCCAAGCCTATAGTTTGCTACAAGTTCCACCAACCTAGACACCTAGCATTGAATTGTCAATCCAAAAAGCCAATTGTTCACATCAACTACTTGGGAGCTACTGAAGATGAAGACCATGAAGAAATTTTGAATTTCACGGAAGACGATGATGATATTGATACTACTTCAGATACTTTATCAGGTATGTCAAATCCTCATTCTTTATTAACGATGAAATGTCTTGTGCATGGTAAAGAAAAGATTGTTTTACATGATGATGGGAGCACAAACAATTTTATTTCTGCAAAATTGGTCAAAGAATTGAATTTACATATTGTTTCAACTCATTATCGCATCAAGGTGATCCGAGAAAATCACCAAAAAAAATTGTCGAACACTTTCTTGGTTTTTTGTACATTTGGAGGTTTGAAATAAAGAAGAAGGTGGGAACAACCTCTTGGGAAATCCAAGAAATCACTGGATGGAAATATTTCATGGACCGATTTACCAAGGGGGATGAAGAGTAAAGATCAATGGAGAAAGGTGAAGGGAAAATGTATAATGTGAAAAGAAAAGACATGAAATAGATTTGGAGCCATCCAAAGGGCATGTGAGGCTCATAATTTCATGGCTTTGGAGCCTTATGATAATTCAAATAAATGGGACCCTTCTTGAAAGCATTAGTGGAAGAAAAATCAGGCACATGATTTTGTAAATTTTTTTAAAAATACTTTCACTCCGATTCAAAAAAACTTTTCAACATAAAAGTTGTAGCATGTGAGCTGAAGTTTTGGTTGGTATTTTTTTATAATTTTGTGGAGCTATGAGTCAGGAGATATGGCCAAAATGGTGGACACCAACTTTTTCCAACTACGGTAGAGACCACCTCCCAATTTTATACACACCCACACTTTCTTCCCCACACAACACTTCCATAAAACATCATTCATTAGACTCCCAACCCTTTCCCCTCTCTTCTCCTCTCTCTCAAGCTAATAAACCATTAGAATTTCCCTCCTAAATCACCCTCAAATCATCCTTAATTATAATAGTAATGTATGAATTCTCACTACTCTCTCTCCATTATTGCTAGATATGATCTTATTTTATGAAGATTCTCTATATTTTTTATAGGAGAGATCTTGGACTCAAGCTATGGAGGGGAGAATGGGGACAACTCACTTATGATGGAACTTGATTAAGTACAAAATTGGTCAACAAAACATCTAGATGGAGCTTCCACATTGGTGGAACCGCCTTAATGCAACTTTGGTGGTGTTAATTTCTATTCTATCTTAACCTCCTCTCTAAACACCCTCAAGGCCTATATAAAGAGGCATTCTCCTTTGTAATTTGCAAAAGAGAGAGCAAGAGGCCTTCTTCAGCCCTATTGAGCCTTTCCCATTCTCTCTCATGAGCTTATGCAGTTCATTCCCTTACTATAGCTTATACATGCTCTACAATGTAATAAGCCCATGCTATTGGTGACCATATTGTATATATTGGTTATGTCTTAAGGGTTTTCCATCTCTAGTGCCCTCTTAAGTTTTATTAATTCATCTATTTTTTGTAGTTCTCTCTCTCTCTCTCTCTCTCTCTCTCTCTCTCTCTCTCTCTCTCTCTCTCAGTTTTCCTCTCCTCTCCCTCTTGCATAGCGTCCTAGTCCGCTCTTCCATGACTAGGTGGTGCCCTTACCTCATTCAATTTGTGGAAGAAGGGAGTTTGGCATAGTATAGAGGTTGCCATACCAAATTTCCTTCATCATAAATTGGTGCCCCCACTGAGGGCATTCTCATCCACAATTCTCTACCTCCTTATGTGAGACGATACAACACATAGTGGTGCATCCTCTACACCAAGTGCTCTAGGTGGCTCTTCTCTAATGCCTTCACCAACTCTTTTTGAAGCTGGTCGAAGTCCACAAATCCCACAATGGTCTCCTAAGGAAGCCCAAGAAAGGAAGTATGCCTACCAGATAGTGGCACGTATACGGGTAAAAGGTATTCACCTTAGAAATTTCATTCTCTCACAATGGAAAAAATCATGTTGCTATCAATTGCTAGGTTCTCATAATTGTGGTGAGTGTTTTGCAAACAAAGTGAAGGCCCTTCTCGAAGGTCCTCGTCTCCAAATCATCAAATCCCTCTCTCTCTCTCTGGCCTAATCCACATCAAAGGAGGACAACTATGCATAAACAGTGTGGAGTTTTGTAGAGGTGCAAAGTATGGAGACTACCTTCAACTGTTGCTAGCTCGAAGGTTGGGTGTGGTTGAAAAGGTGGCCATCACACCTTATGAAATATATGTTGCTGAGGATGGACACACTAAGGTAAGAACAATCACTGGTGAGCAAATTCTCTATATAGCAAAGTTGGTGGTTCCAGAAAGAAACACTCTTGGGAAAAATCCTTTATAATTCAAGAAAGTGCATTCCCTCTACTCCCTTAAGTAGTCTCCACTTATTGTTGAGATATCGAGCTCCACTTATTATACGCCAGGGTGACCGTTGTGTATTTATGTCACCGACTTGTCAGTTGCAGATGCGGTTGGTACACCACCCCTGAATAATAGCTACATGATAGCTATCCTTATCTACTCTAGTTCGTGGCTCAGTTAGTATGCCACCTTAGTTAGTTGAGTTTGGTTTGAGACCCATATCTAGGGTTCTTCTATTTCTTTGTACTAGAGTTCTTTTGGCTTTCACAACTAAGAAGAGGAAAAACTGTTTTCAACCTCCACCCTTGTGTGTATTCCTCCATTGTGCAAGCAAGAAAGCTACAAGTGAGACTCCTTCCTTCTCTCCCACAATCTTGACACTTATGAATAATAATAATGGCCCGAATTTCTACACCTTCCACTCTGTATAAAATATCCTAGTTAATGTATGCATCAGTAGGAAGATTTTCTTCCAGCAGTGTCTTGTCATGTACTTTGGGGCTGAAAGATTAAGGGAGATTCTTGTATCACTAGAACCTATAATCTTCCCAATGCTAGATTACAATATATCCTTCAATGTACATGTCTTTATTTTATTATAATAGTTTCTCATGAATCACCTCGAGTTGTACGGACCAATCCAACCTCTTGCTATGCAAACCGTGCATATTGTAGCCATCACAAAGCTTATATTCCAATGCAATCAATGCATCTGTGAACCCATTCATCCTTCCCCTCATAAAATACAACTTAAGTCTAGACGTGTTCATCTTTGTACTCTACTAAGGCAACATGGCATTTCCAAGCTTCTTTGGGTACAATGGGAAAAATGCAGTGGATTTTTTGGACAACCTTGAGATGGCCTTCCTTGTCTCTGGGAGGGATGATGAAGCATTAAAGTTGAGGGCTTTTCCTTTGGTGCTCAAGGAAGAAACTAGAATGTGGTTTCAAACTCTAAATCCGGCCCAAAGAGCTGAATGGGAGGGATTGAAGGTAGCTTTATTACAGAGATTTCAACAAACTAAATTAGTTGAAGAGTTATGGCAACAGCTTTTGGCCCTCCATAAAAGTGATCCTTATGGTTATGCAACTTATGAGGAAGGGTTTTTGAAGCTTTGGGGAAAATGGTCAGACTCACTGAATCCTAGTGAGAGAGCTTCAAACTACCTTCAAAAGGATCGATTTATTTCAGGTTTGTACCCCTTACTCAGGGAGAAGGTAAAGGTGAAATTTCCAAACACTTTTGAATATGCTTTGAGAATCAGTAGGAAAAAGAATCGAAAGATTCTCTACCAAGCCCAAGCTAGCCAAGTAGTTTTGGGAAACAACATCACAACTATGGAGGCCTCTCAAGTTCCCCCAAATGTATCTAATGCACCAGGCCTTGTTAAAGGTCAAGAAGACATGATCCAATAAATAAAAAATCTTACTAATCAACTAGAGGATTTGAGAGTGAATCTTGTGAAGGTGCAAGAAGACCTATTGAGGGGGATGGTGGGAATCAACCACAAATGCGGCGACAAGCAAGGGAGATGTTATGTTACAATTGTGGAGAAAATGGACATGGCATGTATAATTGTCCTCACCCTAGAAGATATGATTGCCCTGCTAGAGGTTCTCGACAACAAGTAAGCCCTCCTCGTGCTAGGACTCAAGAGCAAGAGCAGTCACAACCTACAATTTTACAACCACCTTATGTTCAAGCTGAAACCCCCACTATTCAACCAAATGTTAATGTCATAAAAATAGAGGAGGTGGTCAGGGATAGAAGGCTCCAAGAAGAAATAGCGAGAGTTAAGATGAAGATAGATGTAGTAGAGACCATGCCTATAAAGCAGGTATGTGTCCAAACTGAGGCAAGCAAGAAAGCAATCAATGAGGCAAGTACATCACGGGACCTAGAGATAAAGGGAATAAGAGAAAGACTCAAACTAGGTCTAAAATTGATATCTCTGACTTCCCTTTGGGTTCCCGGACACAACCTTATGATCTGATAGCAGATGTGAGCTCTCAAGGGCCAAAAATTACTTTCCCACAACTACTTCATGCCTCTCCAAAGCTATGATGACAATGGTAAAAAATGGTAAGCACAAGGGCAAGGCAAGGTAAAATGGTTAGTGCAATCAAGGCATATGGCCTTAAAGATATAGTGCCTTTAGTGGAGGCTCAAATCAAAGGTCAACGGATTCTAAAAATATACATCAATAGTGGAGCAGAGGTTTGTGTCATTGATAGAAAAGCTTATGCATCAATTAGGCTTAGAAGTAATGGAATCCTCAACCTTTAGGGCAAAGATGGCCAACAATGATGCGGTCACATGTGTGGGTGTAGTGAAAGATTTAAGAGTTTCTGCTTTTGGAATCACTACAGTAGTGGATGTTTATGTGATGCCAATAAAGGGAGAAGGATGTCCCCTCATCCTAGGGAGACCTTGGCTTATGGGCATTGGAGCTAGGCAAGATTGGAAAACAGGGGATCTGGAGTTGAGGCCACATAAAGTAGGTGGACACGATTAAAAGGTGGTTTACAACTTGAAGAGTGGACATCAAGAAAACCTTGAACTAAAAACGTTTGCCGATGAGTGGAGCTCAAGTGGATGTTCCTCATCGGTAGAAGAGAAAGAGAGTTCAATTGGAGAGAGTGATAGCACTCTCAAAGTTATAGGCATCACCTTAAAGGAACCTACCTCATCAGAAGATAACCCAAGAATCCAAGGAGAAGATGTGTGGGATGCTAGCCTAGAGAAGATGATATCCAAGGATATAAAGGATGAAGAAAGGGAGGGTTATGTGAATGTTCTCAAGAAGCATGCATCATTGTTTATTTCTGATTATACTCACATTACAGGTGTCACTGCAGTGAAGCATCACATCCAACTCAAAGAAGGAAGCAAATCTGTAATACAAATATTGAGAAGACTGGGAGTTGTACAACAAGATAAACTGTTGACAGAGGTGAAGAGACTCTTGAATACAGGATTCATATACCCAGTGGGAGATTCAGAATGGATCTCCCCAGTAGTAGTGAGGCCAAAGAAAAATGGTAAGTGGCGAGTATGCATAGA
The DNA here is from genome assembly GCF_053477565.2 of Lygodium microphyllum. Classification (NCBI taxonomy): domain Eukaryota; kingdom Viridiplantae; phylum Streptophyta; class Polypodiopsida; order Schizaeales; family Lygodiaceae; genus Lygodium; species Lygodium microphyllum. Next base: position 74,611,817 of record NC_141159.1, read on the forward strand.
TTACAAGCCACTAAATGCTGCAACAAAGAGGAACCACTTCCCTCTCTCATTTCAGGATGAAATCTTGAATGAAATAGCGGAACATGAGCGGTATACAGTGTGTGATGGCTACTTCTAGATTCGCATTGCAGAGAAGGATCAAAAGAAGACCACATTCATCACACCATGGGGTTGTTTTTCCTTTCACGTCATGCCCTTTGGTCTCACAAATGCCCCAGCAACCTTTCAACAATTCATGAATATGGTCTTCCAACCTTACTTTGGTAAGTCCATAAGGGTTTTCATAGATGACTTTTGTATTTACAGCTCAAGGAACATACATCTACGCAAGGTTGATGAAGGATTTACTCGCTTACCTAGGTTGGGTGGACAACTAAATAAGGATAAATGTCACATTGGGGAAAGCAAGGTTACACTACTAGGGCATGTAGTGTCAATTGAAAGAATTGAGGTAGATCCAAAAAATGTAGAAACATTTCTAGCTCTACCTTCCCCAACCTCCATCAAACAATTAGTCTCCTTCTTATAAAAGCTAAGATATTTGGGTAGATTTATACACTTACTCTCTCAGGCCATATATCCCCTGCAGAAACTGACATGCCAAGAAACACTTGTATGGAGTGAACAAAGTGAAGGACATTTTAAGGAGATAAAGAAAATGTTGGGGTCACTTCCTATAATCCTCCAGCCTTGTTGGGAAGAAACATTCTTTGTAAACCCTAGCATGGGAGAAGAGGCCATTGGTGTTGCTCTCCTACAAAAAGATCCAAAAACATCCTTCATGAGGCCTGTGTATTTTGCTAGCCGCCTCATGAAAGCATTAGAGAAGGCTTACACCTCCATGGAACAACTAGTGTTGGTCCTCATGTTTGCAGTAACCAAATTTCGACCATATTTGCTTCCAAAGAGGTTTGTAATCATCATTGTGGAGAATATGTTTCCCTACGCACTACAACATATGGAAATCTGTGACAAAATAGCAAAGTGGGTGGTCCGACTTCAAGAGTTTAATTATACAGTGCATGTTGAAAAAACAACTCGAGCATGCCTAGTTGATATTTTGACAAATAGGTGCTATGAGAAAAATCTCAGGGTGATGCCTATTGAGGTGAATTTAGCTAGCCTTCGGTAATTAGGTGGGACAATAGGCTCTCAAAAGGAGAAGTTACATCAAATATTACTGAACCTAGAAAGGCTATAATTGGATCGTGAAGAAGCCATCAACCACTACTCCCAAGAAGCTGAGAAGCATAGAGAAAAGTTCAACAAGAAGCTAACAGATAAAAACATCAAGGAGGGATCTTTAGTGCTTCGATATGACAATCGCTTTGATAAAAGAAAGGATGGCAAGTTTCTATACCGGTGGGGGGGACCGTTTTGGGTCACAAAAATTTCAACAATGGCTCTTACAAACTTCAAGACATTGATGAAAAAGTGCATAAGACCAAGATAAATGGATGGCGCTTAAAACCCTATCACATCAAGATGGGGTCAGCTCAAGATACCAAAGAGTGTCTAGAGGCATAAATACCTCTAGCCAGGTTTTGGGGGGGGGGGGAGGGGGGGGTATACGATCCGAGAAAATCACAAAAAAATATTTGTCTAACACTTTGTTGATTTTTTGTACATTTGGCGGTTTGAAATAAAGAAGAGGGTGGGAACAACCTCTTGGGAGATCCAAGAAATTACTGGATGGAAATATTTCATGGACCGGTTTACCAAGGGTGGGTGAAGAGTAAAGATCAATGGAGGAAGGTGAAGGGAAAATGTGTAATGTGAAAAAAAAAGATATGAAATGGATTTGGAGCCATCCAAAGGGCATGTGAGGCTCATAATGTCATGGCTTTGGAGCCTTATGATAATTCAAACAAATGGAACCCTTCTTGGAAGCATTAATGGAAGAAAAATCAGGCACATGATTTTGTAAGATTTTTAAAAAATACTTTCACTCCGATCCAAAAACACTTTTTATCATAAAAGTTGAAGTGCGTGAGCTGAAGTTTTGGTTGGTATTTTTTTATAATTTTGTGGAGCTACGAGTCGTGAGATATGGCCAAAATGGTGGACACCAACTTTTTCCAACTACGGTAGAGACCACCTCCCAATTTTATACACACCCACACTTTCTTCCCCACACTTAACACTTCCATAAAACATCATTCATTAGACTCCCAACCCTTTCCCCTCTCTTCTCCTCTCTCTCAAGCTAATAAACCATTAGAATTTCCCTCCTAAATCACCCTCAAATCATCCTTAATTATAATAGTAATGTATGAATTCTCACTACTCTCTCTCCATTATTGCTAGATATGATCTTATTTTATGAAGAATCTCTATATTTTTTATAGGAGAGCTCTTGGACTCAAGCTGTGGGGGAGAGAATGGAGATAACTCATTTATGATAGAACTTGATTAAGTACAAAATTGGTCAACAGAACATCTAGATGGAGCTTCCACATTGGTGGAACTACCTTGATGCAGCTTTGGTGGTATTAATTCCTATTCTATCTTAACCTCCTCCCTAAACACCCTCAAGGCCTATATAAAGAGGCATTCTCCTTTGCAATTTGCAAAAGAGAGAGCCAAGAGGCCTTCTTCAGCCCTATTGAGCCTTCCCTATTCTCTCTCATGAGCTTATGCACTTCATTCTCTTACTATAGCTTATGCATGCTCTACAGTGTAATAAGCCCATGCTATCGGTATTCATATTGTGTATATTGGTTATGTCTTGAGGTTTTTCCATCTCTTGTGCCCTCTTAAGTTTTATTGATTCATCTGTTTTTTGTAGTTCTCTCTCTCTCTCTCTCTCTCTCTCTCTCTCTCTCTCTCTCTCTCAGTTTTTCTCTCTACTCCCTCACAAGCTCTTGTCCCTCTTGCATAGCATCCCAGTCCGCTCTTCCATGACTAGGTGGTGCCCTTATCTCATTCACTTTGTGGCAGAAGGGAGTTTGGCATAGTATAGAGGCTGCCATACCGAATTTCATTCGTCAAAGGCTACATTCTTAGGCACTAGATACAATGGTACATAAGAAGTTCATGATTTAGAAATTAAAATTGGTGATTATATTGAGTGCAAAAATTTCTTGGTTGTGCCTTTGCAATCTAGTGACATTATTTTAGGAATGCCTCAATGTCATAAATATAATCCCGATATAGATTATTCCACACATTCAATCAAGATTCATTCTAACGGAAAACAAATCACATTACATGGAATGCACACATTTGATAATTTTCCATTACTTAGTCACACACATGCTAAACGTGCATTAAGAAAAGGTAGCAAATCATCCTGAGTATGGGTGAATGAAATTGAAGCTAAGGAAAATCAGATGCATCCTAGGCATGCACAATTTCTTTCACAATGTAAAGATTGTTTTGCTCTTGACTTACCACCTAGATTACTACCTACACGTCCTAAAGATCATAAAATAGACTTAATCCCTAGTTCTCAACTACCATGTAAAGTACCTTATAGGCACAATCAAAATAAACAGAAAAAAATCCAAGCACAAGTTGAATAATTGTTAACCCGAGGACTCATTAGGCCCAGTAGTTCTCCTTTTTGTGAACATGTCCTATTAGTTAAGAAGAAAAATAACACCTATATTATGTGCATTGACTATCGTGCCCTAAACAAGATCATTGTCAAGAATAGATATCCGATCCCTAGGATAAACGACCTCATGGATAAACTACAAGGGGCCACAATATTTAGCAAGATAGATCTTAAATATGGATATCATCAACAAGTACGATTGGATACACCTAACATTTTTAAAACTGCATTTAGAACTCAATTTTTTCATTATGAATTCCCTGTTATGCCTTTTGGTTTAACTTATGCACCAGTCACATTTAGTCGTATGATGAATGGCATATTTTTGAAGCATCAGCATTGTGTAATTGTTTTCTTTGATGACATATTGGTTTTCAATAAGAATGAGAACAAGCATTATAAACATTTATCTTTGGTTTTTAAATTATTAAAAAAGAATCAATTATATGCTAATCTTGAAAATAGTAAATTTTTCCTAATCCACATTGAATACTTAAGACATATTGTTTATTCTGATGGTATTCAAGTTTATCCTAAAAAAATTGAACCAATTTTGAACTGGCCAATCCCTAAAAATGTGCATGAATTACGTTCTTTCTTAGGTATTTCTAGCTTTTACAAAAAGTATGTGAGAAATTTTTCATTGCTTGCATTACCTTTAATGAAATTATTAAAGAAATGTATTGTATATCATTGGTCTGATAATCAACAAAAGTCTTTTGATTTACTAACACATGCTTTGACACATACACCTCTATTGCAATTACTTGACTTTAGTAGACCATTCTTTCTAGTAGTCCACTGATGCTAGCGGATCTGGAATAGAAGCTATCCTTATGCAAGATTCACATCCCATAGTCTAATAATTTTTGGACTACTTTGTTTGCTAATTTAGGTACAAAGATTGGTTTTTCATATGCATTTCATCCTGAAAGTAATGCGCAAATAGAAACTACTAACAATACAATATTAGATCTTTTGCATACATACACAATTTGAGAACCACAAACATGGGATACATACTTGCATTTACTTCAGTTTACATATAATAATACACCACATATAGATACACAAAAAGCACCTTTTGAAATCATTTATGGACATAGATTGCCTACACCTATTACATCATTGTCAAACAAAGTTAAAACTGCTAAGGATATTGCCAATATGCATGCTACTATTTTTGATAAAGTTAAAGATATGATTGCAAAAGCCAAGCAATCATATACTAAACAAGCAAACAAGAAAAGAAAAGCTATGAATTTGGAGCCCCGAGAGAAACACCAAGGAAAAGGGAATTCTCTTGCAAGAAAATCTATCTTGTAACATCAACAAGCTTGTTTATCATGTTTCATATGATCACAATGAAGAAAAGAACACCAGGCACAACAAATCTTCATGCAGCATCATGTAAATCTCCCACGGTTTTTTTAATAGAATCAACCATATTCTTCAACATCTTCATAAAATCCATCAATAGAACAAAGAAAGCAAAGAAGTACACCATCTTTGAATGGAAATACATCACATAGTATTCATCTTCAATATCTTCATAATCTTCTCTCTCAATCTCTCATATACAATTACTCTGTTTCAGTAAAATTGGCTATCTCTGACTCTCTCTCTCTCACTCCATCAATAATACATCATATCCTTACTACAATCTCTCAAAAATTACTCTCAATAATCACTCTTAGGTCGTGGATACCCCTCCCAAGAGGTATGTCTGATATGAAGAGTCACCAGAACCACTACAGTGTCTTTTCATAGCTCACTACTGTCACTTCACTCTAGTCTTCACTTGAGTCTTTAGCAGCTACTTCTTCCACTTCTTTCAGCTCTTTTGCACTTGTATTCACCTCTTTCCAAGGCTAGAAAACTTTCCCCAAAGTCACACATACATTCCATAGAACACTTACAGAACAGTACCAGAACAGTTACAGTACAGAAACAGAAACAGAACAGAACAGAAGCAGAAGCTCTACAGAAGACCTACAGAAGGTTACAGAAGGTTATCAAAACCACATAACTCATTCTCAAATCATTCCAAACTCTCACAAACATTCAATAAGCTTTCACAATATCTCAATCTTTATTAATCAATACTCCATCCCTCCTTACAGAAGATAATCAGAACAAAACAGACCAAAACAGAACAAAACAGAAGGTATACAGAACCCATCAGAACCTATCAGAACATCACAGAACCATCAACAAACATCATGATCTTCCAAAACACAATCAATATCATCCAAAACACTCTCAAACCACTTCCAAATCAACCAATCATCCCATAAAATCAACCATTCAGCTCTCAAAAACAACAAAAATCAGCCAAAAAACAAGTCATTTCAACACTCAACATATCCCCACACTTAATAAGGAAGCGTCCTCGCGACCCAGGAAAAAGGGAATACAAGTTCATTGAAAAGCTTCACTGTGATCTTCAATATCTTTTCAAAAAGAATCCATCCACCATGACCCCATCTTATAACTTGTTTCTAATATAAAAATACAAAGAAAGGAAAACTCTTTACACATTAACACCTCTTATCAAACTAAAAATCACAATAAATTTGTAAAGGATATAAGAGTTTGCTTCTTCTTCATTTGCATCTGCTTCAACTCTCCAACCACAACCCCATCACCACAATTTTCCAAAACATAGCTCGTACACAAAATCCAATAGGAAACCACCACGTTCGTTTGACATACATGAACTCACAACATAAACACTAATATACAACCATCTGAATGACTTCTTCAAAAAGAAGAGTTTGGCATTAAAAAACTTGCACCATACATTGGAAAGGCATCAATGAAGATGATCCCTCTTAAAAGATTGATGTTGTCGGAATCGATCCATAGATAAGGATTCATCTACAAAGTTTTTAGGAGGATTTTGAAAAAATTGGAGAGAGCACATCCTTTCCAACAGGACCAAGTATCTGCTAGGCAAACAGAGGGCATGAAAATACAGTATCTCCAACTGTTGAGAATCAATGCTTACATTGACATTCATGCACAACTTTGGAATAGGCTTTGAATCAGTATGAGAGTGCCTATGCATATACGCCAGGTACCAAGCAAAGTGAGCAGTTAATCTCACTGAGGGATCTGCAGACTGCGAATATTGTTGGGTAAAATGAACATAGTTTTGATAAGCTTGACTGGAAGCTGTCCATTCCCCTGGAATTACTGGCCAATTAATCTGCGGTCTTGTAAGGCAATCATCCGAACTCCATCCCCTTCTTCTGGAAATCTGATTATCAAAATCGGCACAGTCACTAACCAACTGAGGTGGTTGAGATATGGAAGTGTTAGGAGAGGGTAATGGAATAAGGGAAAGTGGATGTAGGGAAGGATAGGAAAAATCATAAAAGGAAGAAAAGGCTAAAGAAGGAGTGGCAGAAATTTGTAAGGAATCACTAAGGAACGGTGTTAACTGATAAATAGGAAATGTGGAGGGTACATTAATGGAGGGAGAAGGACAGGGTGGAGAAGGGGAAAATACCCTATCCTCAATAAAGGAACAGTAAGTGAAAATAGGAATTTGAGGGAAAGATGAAGGTTAGAAAAGAAGTGGTAAAATTACTGTGGAATTTGTTTGACAAAGGGAAAAATATATAGCATAGCGGTGAGCCAATTGTTGGTAATAGAGGAGGGTAGGAACAGAAGGTCCTAAGAGAGATCATCTATGATAGGCATCAAAGAAAATAGCATCAAATGGATTATGTTTGGAAAGATAGGTTAAGAGATCCATCCTCAGTTGGTTAGTACTCTGTACAAAGGTAGGAGCTGTATTTTGTCTTTGATTGAGGACCACTGAATCAATCATGGGATGCCACGAACTATCCTGACAATCAGCTACTTTGGAGGAATAACTCTGAAACATATCAGCTATGCGCAACTCCAAATGATTGACATATAAAACAGCCTGTAAGACCACATCCCCCACATACCATGCCATATCTACCTCATCTGGAATTAACAAATCTCCACGGAGATACATATATGACATCAACATGGTATCTGGCGTGACAGAATCTTCAAAGACCATTCTGACTACCTCTGTCAACAACTCAGCAGACCAAGCCCCACTCCAGCCATCCTCTGGAAAAGGTAAATCCATCGTGGAAAGCTTCATGTAGAAGACCAACTTCTGCAAGTGGTAGTGGACAAAGAAAGAATGGTCTGGTAAGACATAGTCCTGAAACTGTTCAAAGGTAGACCATAACAAGTCCATTCTGGACTGCAATCTTTCCACTTTATCTTGGAATAGAGGGCACAAAGTAGCCTGTCTTTGAAGAGCAGCCAAGTTCTACTGTGAAAGAGAAGGAATTAATGGAGCAGGAGGGCTTGGAGGAACAGAGCGGGACTTTGCAAGCTGATCTTGCAACTGCTGGAGTTGGAAGGCTTGGTTGGCCACTGTGTCATTAGCCATCTGTAAAGCTGAAAGCTTGTCATCTAAGAGAACTTGGAATTCGTTCGCTTCTCTGGACATCCTCTCCTTCTCTGCTGAAAGGCTAGTAACCTGTGACTGAGCCTCGAATAACTGGGTCTTCAATGAAGAAATCTCATCACTTTGAGTGGCAAGCAGTTGGGTTTGCTGCTCCATTTGCTTAAATAGATCTGCTAGGGTATCCTTAGCAGATGCTAACTCAGATGTTGCCTTATGCAACTGGTCTTTGGACTGCATGAGCTCCTCATAGAAAGATGCGTACAGCTGTTGAACACAGGCTGTCACGGACAACTCAATGGAACTTTGAATATCCTTGCAGAGGAAAGGAATGGCATCTCCTGAGACGAGACTGTTCAGGGAAGGAACTGAGATCTCCAAGGATCCTTCTCTATGTGCTCGGAACAGATTATTGCAAGTGAGATACCCAGGGAGTTCACTGCCAGAAGTAGCAGGGATAGACACTGAGGGAAGTACAGCAGGGGCTTTATCCGCTACCCTCTTCAAGCGTTTGCGCTGTATGACCAAGGGAGGCGGAGAATCATCATCCTCTATGTCAATAGGTGCTGACTCTTCTGAAGGTGGAGGAGGAGGTACTAGATCTGATGGAGGAGGTGGAGGCACAGTCTTCTGTAAACCTGAATAGGTCAAGAAGGCAGACAAATATGATCCGTAGGTAACATTGGTAACATTACCCCTGGTGACTTTAACAAAATGCTGGTCCATTTTAGTGAGGAGGTAAGTGCTCCAATCAATAGCAACTCCTTTTAGCACCATCCTGGAAGCTGTGAAAAGCTCTTTGGATAAATAATGGGATGGCGTTTTGGCAGGCATGAACCTGTCCTGAAGGAACTGGCACATCGTCTTCCATACGGGATCAGTAATCATAGAAAACGAAACTCCTGAAGAGTTTATCACTTTCTTAACATCAAGGACTTCCCTTGTCTGCTTTTGCAACAGCTTGAGAATCTCTTCATTAGAGAAGAGCTGACGAGTGGTCACAAAAGGTTCTCCTTTGAAGGGTAAGGACAGAGCCTTCCCTAAGCCTCGAGACGTCAATGTCATAGACATGCCTTGGACTACTCCTGTCTTCTTGCTGTAAGAGGCCAGGAAATCATCACATACGGACGGATCCTCTGGAAGTAATGGAAAAGGAGTGGCCATAAAAGCAGCAAGTCCTGCCTTCGTGAGGGGCTCAAAAGTAAGTAGGGACGAGTAATCCCTACTAACTAGTGGGACGTACTGGATAGGGGGAGGAGCATGAGAAGGCGCCATTCAGATGGTTACACACACACCACAACCACAGACAATCAAGGTGAATGCCTGCAAAGCAACAGACAAAAACCAAGGATAAGAGAATTACCAATCAAAACGTGACTCGACCTACTAACCCCAAGCAAACGACATCCTAGAAAAAATTTGACATGACCTCGAGACAAATGCGACCGAAAGCTTCATGCGATGCATCAAACAAACACCCTGAACCCCGTATCAGGCAATAAAAGAAAAAAAAAAACTGCATACCGTACCCGTAACCGTAACTAAGACAGGAAACCAAAACCATACCATATCCAACACATATCAATACGACATCTGTGATAGACCAAGACTGGACCATGGAAAATAACACTAATGACTGCGCATACCCATCCCACGAAACGCTTCATTAAAAAGGGGAATGAAGTGCAGTGAGGGGGGATTTAATTTAATGAAGGGTTGATTTTAATCAATTATTAAAAATGGGTGAAGTTTTATTAGGTGATAAACCTTAATAAGAAAACGGCGGTTCCTTATTATAAATTTATTTACCAATTATTAGGTTAAGCCGGTGCTTTTATTCGATTCCCGGACTTCGATTCCCGACTGGGTCTCTAAATGCAATTCATTGATTATAATTTAAGGTGATGTGGAGCGCTTTTTTGCCAGCGCGTGCTCATGTGACGGCTGGTTGATTTTATTTAAAAATTTAAAGTGCCTCTGTAGCGCACGTAGCGCGTGCTAAGTGAACGGCTGGTTGATTTTAATTAAAAAAAATATGTGTGTTTAGCGCGAATGCGCGTGCCATGGTGGTAGTTAGGTTTGATTTAGGTTAAATATTGGTTTGTTGGTTTGTGTGTTTTTTGGTTTCTTGTTGTTTTGTTTTGTTTTGTTTTTTTTTTTTAAAATAATAGTAACTGTGGGTTTTGGGGTAGCTTGTGTGTATATTTTATGTTGGTTTGTATTTTTAAGCAAATAAAAAGGGCAATACCTGGTAGTGGGTGTATGAAAATGCAAAGAATGCACTTCTCCGCTATCCAAAAATATCTGGATGTTTTTCGCTAGACGGTTAGTTGGTGTGTTGAAGGAAAAAGGTTTGACTGATTATTGTATTGTATGTTTAAGGAAGTTAGGGGGAAAATTAAATATTATGATAGCTAAGAAAAAGATACCAAAAATAAATAAAAATGTGAAGGAAAGTGTGAGGAATTTTTCAGAAATTAATTTGAAAATTTTTTAGCATGTTAAATGAATTTTTAGCATATTTTTGGGTATTTTGAAAGATTTTGGAATTTAAAAATAGGAAAAAATATTTTTGTTGAAATTTAAAGGTGGAGAAAAAGAGGGCCATGGATTGCAAAAATAAAAGGAAAGGTTTCTAGACTTTCTGTAATTTTGCAGAATATAAAGTGGTTTTTTTAATGATTTATTTATATTTTGCAATGTTTTGGTGTGTTTTTTAGTTGTTATTTAAATGGAAAAAAAGGATTTACGGGTGTGTTAATTAAAAATCTGGGAAAAATACCCAGCAACAGACTGTGTGGCAGCTGCGTGGTCAGCAACCAACTGATCAAAAGCCGACAGCCGCGTACAATCAATCACGAACAGTTTCCAGCTCCCACACGTGCGTACACACTTGCGCGTGTGTCGACGTCTCGAGGGAGAACGGGGGTGTATGTGGATGTCCGCGGGGGGGACGGGGGTGGTAGTGTGATAGGGAGTTCTGCAGTTTTGCTGGAGGGGACCAGGGCCTATGTAGGTGTCCGCGGTTCTGCAGGGGGACAGGGGTTTAAGAAGGGTGGTTTCTGCTGTGTTGCAGGTGTGCGGGGGGAAGAACAGGGCTTAGGGGGGGATTTATTGTGTTTGGGCCTTGGGGGGGGAAGGGGGGCCTGTGTGGGGGTAGGGTAGGGTTTGTGTGATTGTGGGAGGGAAGGGGGGTTTAGATGGGGGGGTTTAGTGGGTTGCAGTGGGGGGAATGGGGGTTAGTGGAGGGTTAATGGGGGGTAATGGGGGGTGGGTTAGAGGTGGGTGGGAAGGGGGGTTAGTGGGGAGGTGGTTTAGTGGGTAGGAAGGGGGGTTAGTGGGGGGTTAATGGGGGGTGTAGGACAGGGCCACGTGGCGTGGGAGGATCCGGCAGCGGGCGGACAGGGCGGGCGACAGGAGGGTACGGCGCCACGAGAGCGCAGGCGGCGCTGCGACGGGCGGGGCGCAGACTGACGGGGGCGGGGCACAGGCGACGAGGGACGAGGGCTTCAGCGACTCGGGCGCGGCTTCAGCGATGGTGGCGCGACGACTGCGGACGACGGCGATCCGGACGGCGGACTCCAACGACTCGGCGAAGACGGAGGGCAAGGAGGGGAAGGAGAAGGGGAGGAAGAGGAGGAGGGAGTCGGCAGGAGAGAAGGGAGAGGGAGGAGGAAGAAGGAGTGGGGGGAGAAGAAGAAGTGGCGGGAGAAGCAGTGGGAGGAGGAGAAGAAAATGAGAGGGAGAGGGAGGCGAGGAGACTGGTGGAGAAAGAAGGAGTGGGGGGAGAAGAAGAAGTGGCGGGAGAAGCAGTGGGAGGAGGAGAAGAAAACGAGGGAGAGGGAGGCGAGGAGACTGGTGGAGAAAGAAGGAGTGGGGGGAGAAGAAGAAGTGGGGGGAAGAGAAGGAGTGGGGAGAGGAGAAGAAGGGCACAGAGAAGGCTGTCGCGGGCAGGGAGGGTGGAGGCGTCGCGGGGAGGGAGGAGAGAAGGAGGGGAGGATGAGAGAGGAGAAGAAGGGAAGGAGAGGGAAGGAGCAGAAGGGAAGGAGAGAAGGTGGAGATGGAGGGAGAAGAGGGAGGAGGGAGAGGAAGGAGAGGAGAGGGAGGGTACGCAGAGAAGGAGAGGGAAAGGAGAGAGGAAGGAAGGCAGTTGGGGTGGGGGGGGTCGGGGAAGGGGGGGATAGGAAAGGGCATTGGGGGGGGTGGAAAAAGGGGGAAAGGGGATGGGCAGGGTGGATGGGCAGGGGCAATGGGCGGGTGGGTGCCCATGGGGGGTGGGTAGTGGAAATAGGGGTGGGCAAGGGCAATGGGCGGGGGGGAAGGGTGGATGGGCAGGGGCAATGGGCGGGTGGGTGCCCATGGGGGGTGGGTAGTGGAAATAGGGGTGGGCAAGGGCAATGGGCGGGGGGGAAGGGTGGATGGGCAGGGGCAATGGGCGGGTGGGAAGGGTGGATGGGCAGGGGCAATGGGCGGGTGGGAAGGGTAGATGGGCAGGGGCCCAAGGGGGTGCCCGAGGGAAGGGTAAAGGTGGGAAAGGATGGGCGCGTACCCCCGTCCCGCGCACGTGCGCGGGGCAGGGTAAAAAAATTTGCCGTGACGGGATTGAAAGGGCGCTGGGATGACGGTATGGGTTATGCGGACATGACCGGGGCGCGTGGAGACTCGTAAAATCGAAAAAGGGCGCGTTCAAGCGCAAAACGAGCCCGAGAAAAAACAGAAAAATAAAGAAAAATTAATAACTCCCAATCCGGGTGTCAAAACGAAATATCGTAAAAACAAAAAGTGGGCAAGACAACAGGGGGGAAACAAGAAAAATATGGGACGAGGGTTCCGGGAGGGGTAAGGGGCGTTCACGTGCAAAAAACACAAAAAACGAACCAAAAACGCAATTTAAAAATTAATATCGAAAGATCCATGCATCGGAATGAGGTGCAGAAAAAAGGAAAACTGTGCAGAAAGATATGTCCGACAATCCTATCATGTCAAAACATAAGTCCGACTGAGATAAGACGCACTCACATGGGAAAAACCCAAAAAACAAACCCGAAAATGGGATCGGAAATTAATATCGGACGAATCGTTCACCGGAATGATATGGAGTAAGAAGGAAAAATGTCCGCAGGAAGGAGTGGCACAGGGGTATCACGTTAAACCGCAGTTCCGGCAGAAATAGGAGGGGTTCACATGTGAAAAACTCCAAAAATACTCCCGAAAACTCATTTAAAAATTAATAAGTAAAAATCCAGAAGTTGAAAAAGGGTGGAGGAAAAAGGAAAAAGATAGGGGAAGGAACAGGGGACACGGCTGTCAAATCAAATTGGAATTTCGATGCAAATAGGGCATGTTCACATGGAAAAATGTCAAAAATACGCACGAAAAAGTCGCGAAAAACCCGGAAAATTAATAACGGACAAACCGTGTATCGAAATGATGTGGAGTAAAAAGGAAAACTGGCAGGGAAAAAGCACTAGTCAGGGCTATGACATCAGATCACGGTTTCGAAGCAAGAAAAGTGCGTTCACATGGAAAACCGGCTAAATTATGTAAAATGCTTCAAAAATTAATAACTCAAAAACCGTGCACCGGAACAGGGGTAGGTAAAAAGGAAAAATGGTCAGTTCAACGGGAGGAACAGGGCGATGAGGTTGGATTTGGATTTTGGTGAACGTAAGAGGCATTCACATAGAAGGACCGCAAAATCAAGGAATGAAGGAAAACTGCAAGGGAACAGCCCCCAAGGGTGGGTGGAACATAACCGGGAGGGTGGGAAGGGATCCCATTAGGGTAAAAGCAAGTCATGGTATATATGCATGAGCAGGGTAAGGCATATGCAGAGGGGTATGCAATATAGATGCGCAGGGACACGTCCCCACACTTAAGACCTTAACGGATAGGGTTAACCGAACAACAGGGACCTAGGACCACGCCACAGACCATCCACTAACTTCCCCACACTTAAAACATGACCGGCACGAAAAAAAACCAAAGTGTAGGGTTAGAAGAACTTGGCCCGTTTCGTCAAGAATCAAGGTTGAGTGTCGATGGCACGTCCACGGTGGTTATCGGCGCTGGAGGAACCAAGGCAGCTTCTTGGCACACGTTCGTCATGGCAGGGACCACGCGGCAGCACCCAGGGAGGTAACTGATGGAAGGAATCGCAAGAAATTCGTCGATGATGATAAGGGATACTACACTCAACTCACAGTCACTCAATTGGAATGAAAGAACAGTCATTCGCCCCATGACTGATATCACTTGAGGAAGAATGATTGAAACCCATATCTCATACCCGGTTTAGGAATCAACAAGGGAGAATGGTGCAGAAGGGGTATGCCAGGGTGCACAGTTGATGGTGCAGTAGTGCGTCTAACCCGTCTGGCATAAGTGCAAGGAGGAAGGCAAGGGAGCCTTATGGTGCAGTGCACAGAACAGGGTGACATATCTTGTGTTGACGGTAAAAACCCATCCCGTGGGTGCATAGGGAAATGGGAACATACCTGACTCCAAGTGTCGTAACGTCCCTCAATCTCACCTCTCGGTAAATGATTGAAGAAACTCCAGTCACACTCAGCCCACCCTCTGTCTCACGCTCTGTTGATAGTTACAGGAGGGCAGCCTTTTCCTGAAACCCATTGATATAATCCTCACAGTCACTTGTGCAAAGGGTGTATGCCTTGTGCGCAGTTGATGGTGCAACAGTGCATCCCGCCCTGTGCCGGCATACGGTGCGAGAAGGAAGGCCAGGGAGCCTTATGGTGCAGTGCACAGAACGAATTGTGCTTTGTGCGTTGAGAGGCCCATCCCGTGCGTGCAACACTTCATTCACACTTCTCACCTCTCATTTGATTTGAAGGGAAAAAACAGGTCTCTCGCCCCACCCTCTGTCTCACTCTCGGTCGATGAAGATCGCGTCATCAATTGTTAAAGAGGCGTACCCAGGGAGGTAGCCATCAAATCGAACATTGTGTTGGATAGAAACATGTTGTCTGCTAGAGAACAGGTAGTCACTTTGTAGAGAGACCCAGGACACAGCGTACCAAGGGAGGCAGCTTCGGAATTGGATCCTAGGGATATCAATCAATGAATCCGCTTTCTGGACTGCTGGGTGTTACCACCTTTTCCACAGCCAGCTTCTCGCCCAAGGGTGTTTACCACCTGTTCTTGGAACGAGGCCCGCTATGACAGGGAATTGCTTCCTTTTCTCTCATAACAGATTTGTTTATTTGTTTTTTTTTTCTTTCTTTCTTTGGTTTTTTTTTTTTCTTATTTTCCCCTATTCCCGAGGGTGTTTCCACCTTTTCTCGAAGAATAGGTCGGCATGACAGGGACCTAATTCCTTTTCGCCCATGACCGATATGTTTTGTTTTTTTGTTTTTTTTTCTCTTTTTCTCTTTTCTTCAAATTGAACAAGGGAATGGTAGAAAGACCATGTGTCAGAACCCACCTCGCCACTGTCGCTAGTGGAAAATACAGGTTAAAAAATCAAGGCTGGAAGGGGGTTTGGAGGGGACAGAGGGTTGCGTCCACCTCATCAGAAGTGATTGAAGAACGGCTAACAGAAGTAACATCATAAGAAGTACAATGCGGCGCCAACGAGGGAAAAGATCAAGTGTCCGTAATTGTCAAGATCCCCAAGGAGGGAAGTACTTCTTCAGGCGATATCCATTAATCAGAAAGGGATCATCAGAGGCATCCAGGGTCTGTACTTGAACAGAACCATTAGGGTTGACTGCAAGTACCTTATAGGGGCCCATCCATCGCTGTTGGAGCTTGCCAGGAAACTTGCCAAAGCGTGAATCATAGGCTAGGACCAAATCACCTTCTGTGAACTCTTTGTGCTTGATGAAACTGTCATGGTAAGCCTTACGTCGAGCTTGCGTGGCTTCCATGCACTGTAGAGCCATCCGACGAATTTCGTCCAAACATTCCAAGTGCATGAGACGGCGTTGCAGTGAATCATCATCTCCCAAACGCTCTTTGATAGCCACTCTCAAAGAGGGCAATTCCAGTTCAACAGGAAAAACTGCTTCTGTACCATACACCAGCTGGAAAGGTGTCTGTCCCGTTGCTGCTTTATGGGAGGTTCTATACGCCCAGAGGGCCTCTGTAAGTCGATCATCCCAATCACGACGATGTGCGGTAATTATTCTTGTCAGAATCGAGCAGAGGATGCGATTGGTGACTTCGACTTGGCCGTTGGCTCTGGGGTAATAAGGAGTGGACTTGCGATGGCTGATCTTATACAACTCTGTCAACTCTTCCATGACTTTGTTAAGGAAATGAGTGCCTCTATCACTTACCAGCTCTAAGGGACTGCCAAAACGGGTGATGATATTCTCGTACATAAACAGGGCCACGCTGTTACCATCGTCCCGCTTTAGGGCTTTAGCTTCACACCACTTTGTAACATAATCCGTACATACGAGGATGTATCTGTTCTGTTTCCTTCTGGTAGGAGGGTCGATCGGACCTACGAAGTCAATGCCCCACTTCTCAAACGGCTTCAACGGAAGGATAGGTTGCAATGGCATGGCACTTGTCTTCGTGGGTTTCCCCATTCTTTGACAAGCATCACATCTTTTACAGTAATCATAGGCATCCTTATGAATGGTAGGCCACCAATATCCTGCTAGCAGAGCCTTCCTGGCTGTAGCTTCTCCTGCAAAGTGACCTCCACATGGCTCGTCGTGGCAAGCCTTCAGAACAATCCCAATCTCATCTCCTGCAACACATCTTCTGAGTACTTCATCTTTGCCTTTCTTGTACAGTGCACCGCCTAGCAGGGTGTATGGGGCTGATTCTAGCATGAGCTTCTTCCTTTCCCGACTAGAAATACCAGGAGGGTACCGTTGGGTTGCCAGCAGATTGGCAATGTCCGCATACCACGGAGTTACAGTTTCCACCAAGAATAGGGAAGCATCAGGGAGGTCTGGATCATCCTGCTCCTCGTCTGCAGTTTGTGGGATACGCGACAGATGATCAGCTAGAATATGGGAACGACCAGGCTTAGTAATCACCTCAAAGTCGAACTCCTGAAATAGAAGGAGCCATCTCATCATCCGTCCTTTCACATCTGCTTTGTTCATCAAGAAGGACAGGGCCTCATGATCCACATAAAATTTAAAGTGGGTAGATAGGAGGTAATGGCGAAACTTCTCCAGGGCAAACACCATTGCCAAGCACTCCAGCTCTGTCACTGTATAGTTCCGTTCCCTATCAGTGACTTTTCGGCTTGCATAATAGATCGGTTGATCCAGCTTCGAGGAGCCCTTTTGGCAGAGGACAGCGCCTAAGCCTTCAATTGATGCATCAGTGTGTACGTGGAACTCTTTCGTCCAATCAGGAGGTTGCAGAATGGGTGCCTCTATCAGACACTGCTTCAGAGTGTGGAAGGCTTTGTCACATTCTTCCGTCCAAGTAAACTCTGCATCTTTCCTCAGAAGCTTGTGCAAGGAAGTTGCCTTTGTCGCAAAATGGGCTATAAACCTTCTGTAGTAACCCACATGGCCTAGGAATCCCCTCAACTGTTTGAGGTTTGTGGGTGCTGCCAGAGCTGCGATCTTTTCGATCTTTGCAGGGTCTGTTGATATCCCTTGTGCAGAGACAATGTGGCCCAACAGGACTCCAGAAGAGACCCCAAAGATGCATTTGTCGGGGTTGAGGGAAATCCCATACTCCCGGCATCGGTCAAAGCATTGTTCCAGGTGGTCCCAGTGTTCACTGATCAAACTATAGACACAGAAGTCATCCAAATATACTTCGATAAAGTCATGCAAATGATTTTGAAATGCAGCCATCATGACTCGTTGGAAAGTAGCAGGGGCATTGCAGAGCCCAAATGGCATCACTCGGTAAGCGTAGGTCCCCCATTCTGTGGTGAAGGTTGTTTTGGATTGGTCTTCTTCTGCGATCTGGACTTGGTTGTATCCGCTGAATCCATTCAGAAGAGAATAAAGTTCATGTCCTGCCACTGTGTCCAACAGTTGGTCTGTGAAAGGGATAGGAAAATGATCCTTCTTTGTCTTGGAATTAAGCTTTCGGAAATTCACACATATTCGCAATTTGCCATTCTTCTTGGGTACAACCACGATGGGTGAAACCCATTCACTATTTGCCACTGGATAAATGAACTCGGCTTCCAGAAGCTTCAGCAGCTCCGCTTTCACCAATGTGGAATACTTCGGGTTCATTCGCCTCTGTCGTTGCCGTACTGGCTTGGCATCAGGCTCCAAGTCAATATGATGTTGACATATTGTGGGATCAATCCCCTTGAGGTCTTTGTAAGACCACGCAAACACGTCCAAATTTTCTTTCAACAAGTTGTACAAAGTTGACAACTCCTCTTCTGGGAGACTGCTACCCACCTTCAAGTGGCGTTCAGTGCCTTCTGAATCCACAAAGGTTAACTGCCTTTCACCTTCTACTTCACGAATGAAGGTCCCACGGACTGCTTCTGGATACAGATCCGACTCCTTCAAGGGAGTGATGTCCTCTTCTGATATCCCACTAGAACCAACTTCTTCTTTTGGTGGAGACTTAGGTTGCTCCTTAAGACGTTGGAATGGGATAAGAGCTGTTTCGGGTTTGGTTTCAAGATTAATTACGTCTTGGCTTTAAGACTCCTCTTCTGAAGATGATACATCCAGAAACGTCACATAACAGGGACCCTCTAATGCTTGTTGGGTTTGTGGGATTGGTGCTTGTTGGCACGGTGCATCATCATCATCTTTCTTTGGCAAAGATGGGTTAGGACGGCATGAGCCACACTTAAAAGACGGCTTGCTCTTCTTAATCCAATTCTTATAAAGGTTTTGCATATGAGAAGATCCATTTACCAGACCAAATGGTACCATTGCCATTCTGTCCCATAGCATGAGCTCATCGGCTTCTGATACTTCTGGAACTTCTTCTTCAATTGTATCCTCTTCAGGTGGGATAGATTCTTCCATTTCACTTTCATAATCCTCTTCGTCCATATCATATCCATCCTCTTCTGTCTCTGTCTCTGCTTCTGCGTCTGCTTCTGCTTCTGCTTCTGTTTCTGCTTCTGTTTCTGCTTCTGCTTCTGCTTCTGTTTCTGCTTCTGTTTCTACTTCTGTAGGAGCTCTGTAACAGAAGAACAGATTCTCTGGTTCCTCTCCTGCCTCTGTCTCTGGTTCTGCTGTGGCCATATAACAAGGAGAGCAGTACATCCATGCTTCTATCTCACTGTCAGAAGTGATTTTCGAAGTCATTTCTGGTTCAGGCAAGAAGTATTCACCCATTGATAATGGCTTTGCATCTTTTGGAAGTCGGCTTACAGTATCCACTGTTAAGGAATGTGCCACTGTTTTCTTGGGAAGGATCTGTTTGACAGCATCTTCGTCTTAGGGGAGTCAGAAGATAATTCCAAGGAGGTGGATCCATGTCCTTTTTGAGAACCATACAGTTTCAGCACCACTTTGTTGGGTCCTCTACCCAAGGTCAAAGTTCCTTTAAACCAATCCGTCCTTGCTCTGGCTTCAAAAAGCCATGGTCTACCTAGTAACAGAGGATAGGATGTACCATAAGAGTTTGGCTTCACCACCAAATAGGTCAGCCAATAATCTTTCCCAGCCACTGTAGTCTTCACATATGGAAGAATGCCCAAAGGCCTGATTCTACTCTGATCCGCCAGTCTGATGAGCCATTGGGTTGGTTGCACACCTTGTAAGCCTAGATCCTTCATTGTCACATCTGTCATAATGTTCACTGATGAGCCTCCATCAATCAGTGCATTTGCAATGAAGCAACCTTCTATCCATACGCCAGTCTCTGGAGTACCCGGATCTAGGAAAGCGTTAGCCACGTCCACTTCTTTTACAGGCTCTGGAGCCTTGTTGGACTTTGTCACTGTTGAGGGAGCAATCCTTAAACCACGTCTTTTTGTCAGTATACTTTTGAACCTTTTCCGGCAACTGGGAGACAACATCAATAATTGTCGGAATGTGAGGTTTGGTTTAAAGGTATCTAGATCTCTAACTAGATCGTATTCCTTAATAGGATCCACTGGCTTTTCTAATCGGTTAGGGAATGGGGCAACACCCATTTTCATTTTTCCTCTTTCTTCCATCAGAGGAATTACAGGAGCTTCTTCTGCCACTTGTGGCACTTCCTCCTCTTCTGTATCCTGGACCTCTGGTCCTGTCTCTGTAACTGTCTCTGTAACTCTCTGTGGCACTGTAGGGCTCTGTACGGCACTGTTAGGCTCTGTTCTGTTCTGTTCTTCTGGTGGAAGATTGAACTTCACTGTTCTGGCAGGGGGGTTATTCTCTTTCTGGATAGGTGGTTCCTTCTGCTTTGCACGCGTGATGGCAGCAACTTCAAATTCCACTAAATTGGAGGTAGGCTCTTGGGCCTTGGCTGGACTATCAGTAGCACTATTTTTCACTGGGGCTGGGCTTGGACAGTCTTTTGCAGTGTGGCCTTCTCCTTTGCATCAATTGCATAAGGGCTTGTAATCCACTGACCTTCGAGGATTTGGACAATTTGGTGAGATGTGTCCCTTTTCTCCGCATCTGTAACACTCCACTTCTGATCTCTGACCACCGCCAGACTGTCTTCCTCTGTAACTTTGAGAGGGAAATCTTCTGGGTCCGAAATTAGGACCAAACTCTCTAGGCTTGGGTCCAATATCTTGTGTTGTCATTTTGGATTCCAGCAAGTTAAATCTTGCGTCTTCTTCCTTTCTTCTCCTATCATGCATCTCCTTCAGAGAGCAAATGTCCTCTGTATGGTTCTTCCGCAAACAGTAGGAACAGAAGGCTCCAGGGATTGTTGGTTTTCGTGTACATTCAGTGGCTAAATGACCTGCTTGATGACACTTACCACACCAAGTATTTGACCGAATCACATCTCTTCCTGCTCCTGCAACGTTGGATATGCTTGCGGTATTCACTTTCAACGTCTGTAGTTGCTCTGTAATCACATCCATCAACTCCTTTTTGATGTTTGCAACTGAGTTGGATAAATAATCCTTCAAGCTTTCTCCTCCGGACGTACTGGCAGGAGGGTCTTGAGGAGTCTCTGTAATCACTGCATAAACTGGTTGGGTTGGTACAGAGGGGTCTCTGTTCTGGTTCTGATTCAGAGCTCCTGTTTGAACTGTTGGCTGTTGACTCCAGTTGGTAGGGTTCCACTGTTGCTGCTGATTTTGCATTGAGGAGATTGGTTGGAACCATTGTTGTTGTGGTTGAGCCATCATTTGAGGCATGGATTGTGGCCACTGTGGATTTGGTACACTGTACTGTGATACCGGGGGCATCTGTTGGTAGGGATAGGGAACAGTCCCTGGAACTGCATTTGGTGGGTACATCATTCCTGGCACCAAAGGAGGTAGGACTCCTCTTCCTGTATTCATTGCTAATCTAGCTTCCACTTCATCGTACAGTCTGGCACCTTCTGTCGCATCTTGCAGGGTGGCTGGTCTTTGCAGCTCCACAAACTTACGGACTTCTGGTTGTAATCCTCTGAGAAACACTCCCTTCTGAATGCCATCATCTAGATTATGGTTAGTCCATCTCTTCAGGATGGATTCCATTCGTGAGACATAGGCTTCCACTCTTTCTCCAGAGGACTGACTTAGGTTCATAAATTCCTCTCTCATCCGCTCTTCAAAACCTTCACGCCTGAATTTAGTGAGGAAGGCCAACTTCAGGTCGTCCCATGTGCCAAAAGTTCCTGCTGCTTGTCTCTCATACCACTGAAACGCCGCGCCCTTGAAAGTGGCGGGGAATATTGCTAACCAATGCTCAGGGGTTCTGGCATTGTTAGCCACACATGCTACCATAAACTCTGCTACATGAAGATCGGGGTCTTCATTGTACTCTCCCTTAAAAACTGGCAATGGGACTACATTCGTTGGTCTGTCATCAATATTTCCAGAACGGATCTGGCTTGGAAGTGGACCTCCAGCAGGAGGAGGAAGGGCTTGATGTGCCATTGGGACTTCTGTAAAGAGTTCCGCAAGGGCGTCAAGGGCAGCTTCTGCTGCGAGCTTGCTCTCGGCTCTGATTCTTGCCTTCTCTCTTCTCACGTACCTCTGGACTCATTCTAATGCTTGCCTCTTTATTGCGTCATTCATCAGGGGGTTGGCTCCACTATGTTGTTAGTGCTCCACAGAGGGTTAACAGAAGACTTCAGTCTCTGGAGGACTCTCTTGCCAACATTTCTTCTACTTCTTTCTTTTCAACGTCCCTGAATTCTGCTTTCATGCCACTGCACAGGGGAAGGTATTCGGTTCGGAAGGTGTCAAAATGCATACGTATGAGCATTGTGGTGGTGCCATCATCATAGTAATGCCAACTTCTGATGGTTTCAACAGTGTATGTTGTGAAAAACACTCTGTCTACCAACTTCCAGTGGGTTGCTAATTGAACAAACAGAAGATTATCAGTATACCAAGCATCCCATGTATCTTGCTGTTGAGCATCCACGAACAATTTCCAACTCTTTTCCTTCTTATCTTTGTGAACCTCTACAGACCAAGACTCCTGAAGCTTCTTCACAATCTCCCACTTGATGTTATCTGGAAACTTCTCAATGAATGCCAAATCTTTCATGGATGGTCATTCTCTCTGTTTCTGCTCTTCAATTCGTTCCCAAACAGTTTGCCACCAAGGTGCAAGTTTCTGCTGCTTCAACAGGAAGAGGAAACTGTCCACCACATAGAGCACGCATCATGATGGTGATGTGTTTCCGCCATTGTGGGATGAACTTCTTGTGGAAAGTGGCTTTGATTATGAGAAATTCCAACTCTTCAGTGGAAGAAGGAACTTTACAAACATCCATTGAATTCTTCTCTTCTTGGCAATGCCATTTCCTTCATTTTCAGCCTCTTTTGGTGCTTGTTGATGGCAAGATTCCCCGGCTGCGCACCAAAAACATGGAGCCCCGAGAGGAACACCAAGGAAAAGGAAATTCTCTTGCAAGAAAATCTATCTTGTAACATCAACAAGCTTGTTTATCATGTTTCATATGATCACAATGAAGAAAAGAACACCAGGCACAACAAATCTTCATGCAGCATCATGTAAATCTCCCACGGTTTTTTTAATAGAATCAACCATATTCTTCAACATCTTCATAAAATCCATTAATAGAACAAAGAAAGAAAAGAAGTACACCATCTTTGAATGGAAATACATCACATAGTATTCATCTTCAATATCTTCATAATCTTCTCTCTCAATCTCTCATATACAATCACTCTGTTTCAGTAAAATTGGCTATCTCTGACTCTCTCTCTCTCACTCCATCAATAATACATCATATCCTTACTACAATCTCTCAAAAATTACTCTCAATAATCACTCTTAGGTCGTGGATACCCCTCCCAAGAGGTATGTCTGATATGAAGAGTCACCAGAACCACTACAGTGTCTTTTCATAGCTCACTACTGTCACTTCACTCTAGTCTTCACTTGAGTCTTTAGCAGCTACTTCTTCTACTTCTTTCAGCTCTTTTGCACTTGTATTCACCTCTTTCCAAGGCTAGAAAACTTTCCCCAAAGTCACACATACATTCCATAGAACACTTACAGAACAGTCTACAGAACAGTACCAGAACAGTTACAGTACAGAAACAGAAACAGAACAGAACAGAAGCAGAAGCTCTACAGAAGACCTACAGAAGGTTACAGAAGGTTATCAAAACCACATAACTCATTCTCAAATCATTCCAAACTCTCACAAACATTCAATAAGCTTTCACAATATCTCAATCTTTATTAATCAATACTCCATCCCTCCTTACAGAAGATAATCAGAACAAAACAGAACAAAACAGAAGGTATACAGAACCCATCAGAACCTATCAGAACATCACAGAACCATCAACAAACATCATGATCTTCCAAAACACAATCAATATCATCCAAAACACTCTCAAACCACTTCCAAATCAACCAATCATCCCATAAAATCAACCATTCAGCTCTCAAAAACAACAAAAATCAGCCAAAAAACAAGTCATTTCAACACTCAACAGAATTTCACAGTTGATGATTATATTTGGTTACGCATTGAAAAGCGAAGATTACAAAGTGTTGAGAAACACCCTGTTGTAAAGTTAGCTCCTAGATTTTATGAACCTTTCAAAATTATTCACAAAATCAATGATAATGCCTTCAAATTAGAACTATCCCAACACTAGAAAATCCACAATACTTTTCATATCAATTTGTTATGACATTTCAAAGGCCAATTACCTGTCCACCCTGTCTATGAAAATCCTCATTTGTTAGCAGACGAAACTGAAACCCTTAAACCTAAAATTATTTTAGATACTGACTTTATGACCACTAGAATTGGCCATAGATACTCTAGATATTTGGTTAAGTTTAAAAATCATCCTGTTGAAAAGGCCCAATGGATGCATGCTCGCAACCTAAGTGCTTACTCCTCACTGCTTGCTCCACATTGAGCTAATAGCAATTGAGGACAAGCAGTGAGGGGTAATCACTGGGGGTATTTTGGAGGCAAAAGTTTTCTGCACGCACTCAGGAAAAGGTCTTGTTTTGTGCTGTGCGACCATTGTTCTACAGGTCGGTGAAAAATTACTGTAGAAATTGCATCTTATGCTTGTGCACAGAGACATTGGGAGTTACAGAATCATCCTTGTTGCCTGTTGATGCAAAATCGTCACTAGAAAGTGACTGTGTGGTCAAATACCACTTTCGTCAGTTTTGCAGATTTGCCCTTGTGAGGCTGAAACTGTGTTCTTTGCAGTGATAGAATTTTTTGCAGTGTTCTGTAATGGCGTCTGATTCTCTTTCACAGATTGTCATTGAAAAGCTTGACAAGAACAACTTCCAAGCATGGAAGTTTAGAATGATGAATTTCCTTATGGGAAAATGATATTGGGAATTTGTTGCAGGAAATGAAGAAGAACCAGTTCTTCCTGATGTTCCCAATCAACAGCAAATGCAGACATTTAAAGCATGGCATGAGAGAGCCATGAAAGTTATGTATTGGTTGTCTACCAGCATTTCAAACTCTATGATTGTGCATATTCAGGATGCAAGTACGCCAAAGGAGGCATGGGATACTTTGTCAAAAATGTATAGCACAAATACGCAAGCAAGGAAAATGCAGCTCAAGCAAGAGTTGCATAATGTGCAAAGAGAAAGTATGAGCATCAATGACTACCACATGAAGGTGAAGAAGATTGCAGATGCACTTGCTTCCATTGGGTCACCAGTGGAAGATGTTGATTTAGTTTCTGTGACCTTGAATGATCTAGGAAAGGATTATGCACAGTTTCGAACATCCATTTCCATCCGTGAAAGATTTCCTGATTTTGAGGAGTTGATTGCTCTTCTAATTTCTGTGGAGCAGAGAAATGGTGGTGCATCTTCTTCAGGAGGAACTTTAAAAGAAGCTGTCTTCTACTCAAATGCTGGAAGAGGTAGAGGCAGAGGTAGAGGAGGCCGATCTGGAGGCCGTGGTAGAAATCAGAATATGCAGCAAACTCAAGAAAACCAGTCCTATGGAGGAGGACGTGGTAACTCTAGAGGCAGGGGGAGCCAAAGAGGTCGTGGTGGATGGCAAAGAGGACAAAATGCAAACATCAATGTTGAATGCTACTACTGTGGTAAAATGGGTCATATGGCTAAAGACTGCTATAAAAAGCAGAATGACATCATGAATGGAAAACTGCAACAAGGGAATTATGCATCTTCTAGTAGACAGGGTGATGACAGAAATGAGCATTTGTTTATGGTGCAGCACATGACCAATTCTGTGACAAGTGCAAAAGAAAGTAACAATGTGTGGTATGTTGACTCAGGTGCATCAAACCACATGACAGGTCATGCAGAATGGATGCAAAATGCAAGGAAAATGGAAAAACCAGGATTTGTGGAGACTGGTGATGATACTGCACATCCTATTGTGCAGATTGGAAAAATTCCTTTGTCTATGCAGGATGGGAAAAAGAAATACCTGTTGGATGTATTTCATGTTCCGAATATCACCAAGAACCTGGTTTCTGTTGGTCAAATGGTTGAGCAAGGCTTGCAGGTCAGATTTAATTCCCATGGATGCTTTCTAGAGGATATGAAAAATAAAGGTTGCTTGATAGCAAAAGGAAAGAAGAAGGACAGAATGTTTACATTGGATGCAGACATGCCTGATTGAGTGCAACAATGTTTGCACATGGGACCGATGTAGTTGCAGATATTGATATCTGGCATAAACGCATTGGTCATGTTAATGTACAATGACTTAAATCAATGTAGGCCCAAAATATTATTGCAGGATTGCCAAAATTCAAGGTTGCAGAAATGCACAAGATATGTGAAGCCTGTCAGTTTGGAAAACATGCAAGGAAACCATTTCCTAGACATGTTCAAGAGAGTAAGAATCCATTGGAATTAATCCACTATGATGTGTGGACTACTAAAGCTGCATCTCTTGGAGGCTGTCATTATTTTGTCACTTTTATTGATGACTATAGCAGAAAATTTTGGGTGTATTTTATGAAAAAGAAACGTGAAGTTTTTGGGCATTTCAAAACTCTTAAAGCTGTGGTTGAAAAAGAAACAGGCCTGCAAATAAAATGCCTAAGGTCAAATGGAGGGGGAGAGTACCTCTCAAATGAGTTTGCAAGGTTCTTGTATTCATGCAGTCATACCCCACAGCAAAATGGAATTGCAGAAAGAAAAAACAGGCATATTGGAGAGGTATCTCGTGCCATGCTCAATGAAAAAGACCTGCCAGACTTTTATTGGGCTGAGGCAGTTGCTACAGCAGTCTACATAATGAACAGGACTCCCACTGCAGCAATACATGGCATGACTCCAGAGGAGAGGTATACTGGTAGGAAACCAAATATTTCTCATTTGAAAATTTTTTGTTGCATTGCCTATGTTCATGTGCTAGATGAGTTGAGATCCAAGTTGGATCCAAAAGCTGAAAAGTGCATCTTTATTGGTTATTCTCTGCAGCAAAAAGGGTATAGATGCTATAACCCTTCTACTCGTAATTTTATAGTGAACAGAGATGTTATTTTTGATGAGATGAGTAGCTGGTATAAACCAGTAAATGTGATTAATAATGTAGATGCACAAAATGGTAATGCTGCACAGAATTCATAGTAGCAGTCACAAGATATTAGTGGACCTGGAGCGTCCTCTAGCAGTGGTTCACATTCTTCACCATGGACAGGCAGATTGAGATCAGGAGAATCTTCTCAAAGCAATGCAAATAGTGGTATACAGGTATCACGAAAAGGAAAAGAGAAGGTAGATTAGCCCATGTTTGATGTGAATGCAGGTCACTCGTATGTGGATGGTGAATCCAGTGGCTCAGAACAGAGCATTGATGATTTGGGTATTCCTTCTATTGTTACACCTAGAGTAAGGAAGACCAGGGATGTTTTGAGAGCACCTGGGAGTGAACCTACTTTGCACAGGTTTACTAGAGCTAGGTATCCTGTGGATAGGTTGAAATATGATGGATTTACAGCCATTCACTATGCATATATGGTCAAAGTGATACAAGAACCAGAACCCACTTCTTTTGAGCAAGCCATGGGAAAAGAAAAATGGGAGAAAGCCATGGATGAAGAAATGGATGCCTTGGAAGCAAATGCTACATGGGAATTGGTACCTTTGCCTAAAGATAAGAATGCAATTGGTTGTAAGTGGGTTTATAAGGTGAAGCACAATGCAGATGGTTCTGTGAACAGATACAAGGCAAGATTAGTAGTCAAGGGGTATGCACAAACATATGGCATTGATTATGAAGAAACATTCAGTCCGGTTGCAAGGACGGCAACCGTAAGAGCAGTCATTGCTATGACTGCATCAAAGGGATGGTCTTTACATCAAATGGATGTAAAGAATGCCTTCTTACATGGTGATTTGCAAGAAGAGGTCTAGATGGAGCAGCCACCAGGTTATGTGCATGCTGTTCATCATGAGTTTGTTTGCAAGTTGAAGAAAGCCTTGTATGGCTTGAAGCAAGCACCTAGAGCATGGTCTGACAAGATAGGACAGTATCTTGTCACTATTGGCTTTCAGATTTCCAAGGCAGATTTTTCACTTTATGTGAGAAAAACAGAGAAAGATATTATTCTACTTGTCATTTATGTTGATGATTTGATTATGACAGGTGACAGTGATGAAGATATCCTTCATGTGAAAATGCTATTGAAGTAGAAGTTTGAGATGAAGGATTTGGGAGAGCTGCGTTATTTCTTGGGCATTGAGGTGATTAGATCACCAAGTGGGATACGGCTCTTGCAGAGGCAGTATGGATTGGACATGCTGTCCAAATATGGGATGACAGGCTATAAGCCTATTTCAGTTCCTTTGGAGCAAAATGTGAAGCTGAGCGCAGATGCAGGTGAGCTTCTCGAAGACCCTACTATGTACAGACGCATAGTAGGAAATTTGATTTATATGACTATTACCAGGCCAGATTTGAGCTATGCTGTTGGATTGGTAAGTCAGTTTATGCAGGCTCCAAGGAAACCGCATTTGGATGCGGCTAGACGCATACTCAGGTATGTGAAGTCCACATTGCAATATGGACTATTTTATGAGACTGGGGTTCAAATACAGTTGCATGGATACACTGATGCTGATTGGGCTGGTAGTATTTCTGATAGACGATCTACCAGTGGATATGTGTTCTCTTTTGGGAGTGCTGCAGTCACTTGGAGCAGCAAGAAACAGCCTACAGTTGCCTTGTCGAGCACACAGGCTGAGTACAGGGGTGCAGCAATGGTTGCATGTGAGGTAGCTTGGTTGCATAAGCTACTTTATGATATGCATCAGCCTACAGATGGGCCAGTTGTCATTTATTGTGACAACATGAGTAGTATACACTTGGCAAATAACCCAGTCTATCATGTTAGAACAAAGCACATTGAGGTGCATTATCACTATGTGCGGGAGAGGGTTTTACTAGGTCTTATTGATCTAGTTTATGTCAGCACAGAGGATCAGGTAGCTGACATATTTATGAAGGCATTGGGCGCAGAGAAGCTGCACAAATTCAGAGACCTGCTTGGTGTGCAGGAATTGGGATTGAGCTCGAGGGGGAGTATTGAGATATCGAGCTCCACTCGTGATATGCCAGGGTGACCGTTGTGCATTTATGTCACCGACTTGTCAGTTGCAGATGCGGTTGGTACATTGCCCATGAATAATAGCTAGATGACAGCTATCCTTATCTACTCTAGTTCATGGCTTAGTTAGTATGCCACCTTAGTTAGTTGAGTTTGGTTTGAGACCCATATATAGGGTTCTTCTATTTCTATGTACTGGAGTTCTTTTTGGCTTACACAACTAAGAAGAGGAAAACTGTTTTCAGCCTCCACCTGTGTGTGTATTCCCCCATTGTGCAAGCAAGAAAGCTACAAGTGAGACTCCTTCCTTCTCTCCCACAATCTTGACAGGTTCGGGTCCAATTGTTGACGAGTTTGCTGAAGCTTTTGCAGGTAGAGCAATTTATTCTATGGTTGACCTATATTCAGGATATGACCAATTTCAACTTTCATTAGAAAGCCGAGACAATACCACAATGATGGTACCTCTTGGATTGGTCCGCATGTGCAGTCTGCCACAAGGTGCAACAAAATCTGTAGCTCATATGATGAATGCCATGCACAACGTCTTAAGGGACTTTATTCCACCACTTACTCTTATATTTCTTGATGATGTACCTATCAAGGGATGTGAAGTCAATGAAAAGAATGAGGAGCTTGACAAAGATGGTTGCAGGAAATTTATAGTTAGTCATATTCATGATTGTGAGACAGGATTTTGATAAGGCGAGAAGAGATACATCTTACCCTTTATGGAGCTAAGTCGATTTTTGGAGTAGAAGAAGTCCTAGTAGTTGAACATTTGTGTGGCCCCTATGGACGTAAACCTTAACCAATCAAGATAGATGCCATTAGCATAATGCAAGGAAAATGCACAAATATTTCAGAGGTGAGAAGATTTCTTGGCGCATGTGTATTCTATCTAATATGGAGATCACATTTTTGTCATGTAGCCGAAAATTTCTATCAATTATTAAAAAAATGCCAAAGATTCTCTTGGGGGAAAGAGCATACTCTCACTGTAAGATTGGAAAGATATTTGGGATATTTGGATGGATGCAAAAAATAGAAGGGCAATGCCACTAGAATGATTAGATGGATGCATATTCTTGCTACTTGTGTTGGCAAATTCATGGAGTGTTTTAGCCTTTCCATTGCTTAGATTATTCCTTATGAGAAATGCTTATTTTGGCACATGTTAGGTTGTTGCATTTTGAATCTATCTTCTTATGATGGCTTGTTGCATTTTGAATTTATCTTCTAATGATGGAGAGTTGCTAAGTAGTGAAAACTTGTTTGTCATATTCTAATTGGATTGAACATTAATTTTGTATCCTATGAGTTTTAAAATTTGCATTTTTAAAGCCTTAATTAGAGACCTTCCTATGTTACCTGTCATTCACATTTTTGTTTGTCATTCGACTAACACAATTTTTCTATCATATGTCAAGTGAAAGGTATTTTTAAAATTTACTTGTCATTAAAAAAAACTAAGCGCTCCGCGCCTAGATTCAGCCCAGTACTTCGCGCGGGGGCAGGTGCTAGACGTGTGGCACCCGCCCCCTCATTCTCTTTTTTTCCTTGTGGGGGAGGTGGGAGGCTACCACGTGGCACCTGCCCCCCACCTCTCGTTAACTAATAGTATAGATTAAGGGACCCGTCAAATTTAGGAAGTTGCATGATATGCTAATGATTATACTGCCACCCAGCCTGTCATCACTTGCTCGTGTTTCAGCAGAGTGCCATAATCACCACATTGCGTGTCTTTACGCTCCCGTTTGTCATTCTAAGATGTCTTTATAACGCCAGCGACTTGCCTGCTATCTGCATTACTCCATTGATTGCCTTGATCTGCCATGAATTCTGCCGTCACGTTTGTCTTGCCCAAAGGTGCTGAATAGGCCTAAGGCTATGGTGGCCTCAAGCTTTGGAAATTGGAGGTGTAGGTAGCTTGTGCAGCTCACTTATGAGCGGGGTAGACTCAGGAGGGGAAGAGGGACAACAGGGTGAGATTTTGAGAGAAACAAATCCCCAAGGAGCCCATTGAACGTGCCGCACAATAATTTCTGTACTCCTCGTTCCAGAACTTTGACAGTATTCGTGGTCTGGTCATAAACGGATTCCCCTACCAGCCCTCAAATTTGAAGGTTGCAACGCCCTTCAAAGGGGTTTTGACCCTTCTCTAGAAGCCTAACAACTTATGTGATATTCAAAAAAAACGCTTTTCATGAGAATGACCTTCAACAATTGAAGTGTTAAACCTTTTATGAATTTTCAAAGGAAAGTTGAAAAATAAAATCAGCCTTTAGAGAGAAATGTAAAAAACAATTACACTTTTCAAAAGAAGGGTGCATTTCAAAGACACCCTTCAAATAAAATTTTAAAATCTAATAATAAGTTTAAATTTTAATTTTAATTTTGAAAAATTAGATTTGGAATCCTAACTTCTAGTCTCTAGAATCTAAGTTCTAGACTTCTACTATGGGGTACACGGTACACCTGTCACCCACCTTCCAAAATAATAAATTTGGTTATTGAAAATTAAAATTTAACCGTGCACCTAGTGCCCACCTTCCAAAATCCTTAAATTCATGTGCCATGTGGAATCGGTACCTATACTTTAAAGGGCCAAGGCCCAAGAGCCAAGCCTCAAGGGCCATTCGCCAGCGGGCACTTTCTAATTTCTCAAGTCTCAGACTCTCCTCCTCAAGTCCTCTCCTCCTAATTTCTCAAGTCTCTCCTCCTGAGACTTGAGTCCTCTCGGGTCTCCCTCCCGCTCTTTCATCGCTGATTCGTTGGAGCCTGGAGGCTGGAATGTCCTTGAGCCTTGAGGGCCGAGGCCTCGCTCTCACCGTCTCCCGAGACCCTGGAGTCCTGGACCCTCTTGCTTGAAGCCTGGGCCCTAGCCCCTGATTCCTGAACTTTGAAGGCTTGAGCCTTGAGCTGAGCCACTGAAGCCCTCTCGCTTGAAGCCTCTTGCTGAAGTCTGGACCCTCTCGCTTGAAGCCCTCTTGCTGAAGTCTGGACCCTCTCGCTTGAAGCCTGGGCCCTAGCCCTTGGGGCCTGATTCCTTTAAGGCTCAGCCTTTGACTAAGCCATAATCCCTAGGGCTGCAGGGCATGCGACGTGACCCCTCGGGCCTGGCCCCTGCCGTGGCGGACTAGAGTCTGGCCTAGTGGCCCCCGCCATGTGGCGGACTGGCCCAATGGCCCCTGTCGTGGTAGCCTGGCCCCTGAGGGCTTGAACAGTGAAGACCATCTCTCCAGACTCCCCTCGCTCGGGCCCTCCAATGGCTTGAAGTCCTGGCACCGTGGCCCCTGGGCCTTGAAGATAGTGCGGCTCTTGAAGCCCTGAAGACGATCTCTCCCGAGTCCCCTCACTCGTGGTGGCCTGGCCCCTGATTCCTGAAGATGATCTCTCCCCTCGCTCAGGCGCTCCAACGGCTGAAGACGGCTGTGCCCTAAACTCTGGAGGCTGGGCTCCCTCGCTCGGGTTCTGTCTCTCTCCCCTGAAGATGGCTGTGCCCTCGCTCCCTTGAAGACGGCCCTGGAGGCTACGGTTGGGAGTCCCTTTGTCTCTCTCCCCTCGCACGGGCTCTGTCTCTCTCCCCTCGCTTGGGCCCTAAAGGCCGCAGCCTGGGCTCCCCCCTGGAGGCTTCTACTCAGCTGGCGGCTAGGAGTCTACGGCATGGGCTTTGAAGGCTGTGGCTTGGGCTCCCCCCTCTCTCTCTCGCTTGGCCCTGGAGGCTGCGGCCTGGGCCCTGGAGGCTGTGGCTTGGGCTCCCGAGTCCCCAAGTCTCTCTCTCACAACTCGACTTGCCACCTGACCTTGGAGACTCAGCTCTACCTCTCCATTCATCAAACTTCCAAGTCCAGTATTGTCGATTTTGATGAGGTAAATTGGGTTAGGATTTTGAAACTTTGTTTTGCAAATTGGTGTGTGTTTGTCCTTATTGGGAGTGCCATGTATCAAGCATTGGTGAATCTCTTGGTTATAATCTGTCTTGTAATATCATAAGCATAGAAATTAAACCTGCAAATTTGGATGAGCAAGAACAATAGATTATAATGCAGAAATAGAGGGAAATAGCAAAGTAAAGGCGGTCCATTTTGTGTCATCAATCTGTAGTCATTGTGCTATGTTTATCTTGCAATGCTGAGAATAAAGATGGTGAAATTTGAATTAAGATGGTGAAATTTGAATTAATTTATCTTGCTATGCAAATCCCATGAAAGAGAACGTAATAATGATTTCCTAACCACAAATTCTAGTTGAGTCACATTTAAACATGGTGGTAAATGCAAGGTGTTAGCACTGAAGACTCACTAGAAACCATAGTTGCCACTTGAAGAGTTTTCATCACAAATGCAATGGTTTTATTATATATATGCTAGTAAATAGAGATGCTAATTGCTCCTTGAAGAGTTGTGTGGAGAGACATAGAAATAAGCTCCTTCTCAATGCAAGTCCATGCATTACAAAATACGATTGCCAGTTGGTAGGTATTGCCATGGATAAGATTAGGCATAGATTGAACAATGTAGACTATGTAGCATGCATTGAATATGGTAACTATCTTATTACATTTGCTAGCTATTCTTTGTGGCAATTGTATAAGACATTGAAAAAAAAAAGTGTGCTTAACACCTCAATTTATTCCATATTCAAGCATGTCTACAATCAGCTTATTTTAGTTTCAATCTTTTTGACTTGTAATTTTTTATTCTACTCAAGTCATTGATCTTCTGAGTTGTGTTTAGATACATGTAATATGGAATTAACTTGCTTCAGTTTCAGTTAAATACATTATTTGAATGCGATTATGGGGTGGCTGTGCTAATTTTTTTTTATAATCATGTTTAGATGCATATGTTAATTAGTTTCATGTCACTTTTTAGGTTTTGGTGTGATTATTGGTGTTTGTGCTATTTTTTGTGTATATAAGTAAGAAAATAGGTAAGCTTGCTCTATTTTATGTGATATTAAGTGAATATGATTTATTAATGATAGCTCTCTATTCTACAACTTCATCCACACTATTAAATTGATCAAAATGTAAAGAAGGGAGTGGATATATGCATATCAAGTGCTGCATGCATGTTAGTTTTAAAGTCTTGTTGATATGTTATTTTAGGATGGGAAGGCCTAAAAAGGATAAGCGTCAAAGATTGCTTGAGCAGATCGGGATTACTTTTCCAAATGCAGAATGTTTAGAGAATGAAAGTGCAAATGGTATTCTTAATGGGAAAAAGAGAGTATATGCTCATAGCTATGTATCCTCGTGGAAACTTCTCTATCCTTGGTCTTATTCAATCTTGGATGAAGAGGGGAAGGAGAGAGTGAAGTGCTCAATTTGCACTTCATTGAACATGCCAAATCCTTTTGGAGGAAAAGGTAGCACTACCATTCAAAAGCAAGCATTGGCTATCCATAATGCCTCCGAGTTGCATAAGTTAGCAGTCCAGCACAAAAGCTTTATGGCTGGTGAAAATGTAAAGCATATTGAAAAGCATGTGGAACTTATGGTAGACAATGAGAAGTGTAGAATTATTAGTTTTATACAAATCATGTATAGGGTTGCCATAAAAGACATGTCTTTAGAAGCATTTGAAGATGAATGTAAATTTCTTATGTATATGAAAACTCCTAGCATGCCTCTTTTTTGCGAGTATTCAGCTTATATCTATCCATCCTCTGGAAAAGATTTTCTCTCAGCCATGTATATGGTATATTGGGAATAACTTAAGGAGGAGATTGGGCGCAGTCCGTTTTTTTCTATCATTGTAGATGAAAGCACGGATAGAAGGTTTGAGAAGCATCTCATCCTTTATATCACATACTTAAAGGATGGTGGTGTAGGCTCTCCTAAAACCTCCTTTGTGAAACTCATTGGTATTGATGATGGAAAGGCTCAATCCATGTATGAAGGCATTATGAAAGTGCTAGATCAATTAGATCTTCCACTTTCTAATATGGTTGCTATGGGCTCGGATGGTGCTGCGTCTATGGTTGGAAGAAGATCTGGATTATTTGCAAAGCTTTGCAAGGATGTACCACATTTGCTTGGGGTACATTGTATTGTCCATAAGGAAGCACTTGTAGTTAAGATACATGTGAATGCTTTGCAGAGATTAGCTACGTGGATAGCTTTGCTAACAAAGTTTGAGAATGGATAGGAAATTTGTCTCTTCGAAGAGCCAAAGTGAGCAAGCTCATGCTTGCCTTTTTACCAAGAAATTACGAGATAATGAGAATTCATGGTGTGAGATGGTTGTCGCGTGGAAATGTCATGAAAAGGTATACATTTGTTTAGTTATTAGCTTTAGATTAGATTAATTCTAATTTTATTCTTGTTTCTTTTAAAACTTAGTTGTTTTGTCATTGTAGGTTGGTAAAAGTGTTGCCTATATTGTTGGAATGTTGGAAGACAAAGTATCCAACAATGTATAAAAAAGCAACAAATTTTCAATTGCTATTTATTATTCATTTCATGGCAGATGTACTTAAAGAAACTAATGTATTGAGCCAAACATTTCAGGAAAATGATTGTGACATTACAATGATTGGAAGAGAGATAGATGTGCTTATCAATCTCTTGAAGGGTTGGTATTTGACTGATACATTTGCAAATGGATCTAAGTACTTAACTAGCTTCACTAAGGCAACAAACAATGGATTGTTCTCAGTGAAAGACAAAGAAGGTGTTATACATCTACATGTGTTGTAGTTCACTTCATTAGTGGGCAAAGCACAAGAGATCACTTTTGATGAATGTACATGGTTAGCAAAGGCTTTTATTCAGAGGTTGATAATCAACTTTGATGAAAGGTTTCAAGATCATCACTTGTTCAATGCAGCAAAGCTATTTTCTCCTAAAAACTATTCCAAAGATCCACAAATTCGAGGCCAATCAGTTCGACAATATCTCTCTCAGCTTTGCGAGAAATTTGGTAAAGGAGAGAGGTCTTTGATTCAGCCCGAGCAATGTGAAGGTGAGTTGCAAAGATTTGTTCTATATCTCTTTGAATCCTATCCCTCAAAGGGACTTCTTGAAGCTTGGAGACAATGTGGTGGGGAAATAGAATGGATGCAAATGTTTCCTGCTTTGTACAAGTTATGGCAGATTGTGGTAGTCCTACTTGCAAGTTCAGTTGCTTGTGAAAGAGGGTTTTCAAAACAGAATCGTGTTAAAAGTGATGAGAGATCATGTTTATCTCACTACTTTAGATATGCTCATGTTCATGTCTCTTTCTTCTCCAGAAAACTTGGAAGAAGTAGATTGGAATTTGATTTTTGAGGTATGGAAAAATATGAAGGTGAGATGCACTCAAGCTTTAGGGGCATCATAAGAAGTAACAACAATGACTTTTGGATATTATACTATGTCATGGGCATTGTACAAGAACTTTTTGTAATCACTTTAACATTTTGTTGGCAACTTGCCTAAATTTATATGATATGCAATGTACATGCCCTCTTATGGGTACTACAACAATAGAAATTTTTTGTAATGATCTTTAATATTTTTTTTGGCAGCTTACCTAAATTTATATGATATCAAATATACATGTTCTCTCTTTTTCATGTATTTAAGTCTAATTGTAAGTGCTTTAAAAAGTCTATTTAAGTCAATTTGTAAGTGCATATATAATCTAATCCAACTTTACTTGTGTTATATGTGGATTCGACTATTCTACTCTTATACTACAATATATGAGAGTTGAAGTAAACTTTTAAAAAACATCCTTCAACTTAGAAATGCTCATAAAAAATGTACTTATCTAATGAAAGTTAAACCTTATTTTTAGCCATCATTTTTTAAGTGCAGACTCATTTTTGCCCTTCAAAAAGAAAAGTCATGGTACCCTTCAAATTTGAGGGTTGTCCCCTGCCTCTCTTCTACACATGTCACAAGCAACCAAAAATGGTTGCATTGATGCATGCTACACTTTTGTCCATGTTTGTATTATTCACTTTAGGAATCAAATTGCTTATCAGCTCTTTCGTATTGATAATCTTGTATTGCCCTGATATTTCATATGTACTTCACATATTTATTTTTTGTAGGATCCAATGTCATATATTTGGCACGAATAGCAAATCTTTTCAAATGCTTCTCTTCATTTGCAATGTACACCATGAAAGGAATTATTGAAGGATGGTTTTTATTTTTAAAAAAATCAGTCCCATCACTAAATTGAAGCTCAAATGCACATCCTCAATGATAACTGACTCGCATGATTTCTGCTCCCAGGAAGTTTTTTTGATCCCATGGAGTGAATGTGCATTGTTTTGATGCAATACTCAACTTCCAAAAATCACGATCCTTGATATTCGTAAAGTACCATCCCAAGCCAACATAATGCAACCTACAATTCCATAATATATAGTCTTCCCTTTGTCATATTAAACTGGCCACCTAACAAGCAAACCTGCCTCTTCGAAGTACCCTCCCAACTCCATTGAAAAACCAATCTCTTCTCATTACTCTAGATAGCCCTTATATTATCAATCATAATGAATACCAACAAACACCTTTCCACAATCTTAAGCTAGTCCACATCGATCAAGCTTTCCTTTAGAACATGTTGTCTTTCTCATATATCACATGGTCCTTTATAACTAGCTTTGAATATGGTGACCAATGTAACCAAGTAGAAATATGCTATTGAAGATAACCTCCTCTAAGCTCCTAAATGGCCTTATCATGCCCAAGAGATCCAACCCTAACATGATAAGAGAGAGATTTTGCGTGTTGAATTATTTACATGCAAGGAACTTGATGACAGCCATTAGAACACTCCAAAGTGACTTCACAGTGGTGGATGCGCAGTGTCACGATACCATAGTGAAAGTTCCAACCGCTCCCACGAGGATCGACCTAAGTTTTTTTGGTTAAATCTATAACTAGTAGCTAATTAGTATTAGCGGATTCTAAAGTGATACGAATTAGGCTTTCTAGTTTCTAATGGTCCATCAAGTGTGATTTTTTTTCCTTCTTAGGAAAGCTCTCGGCTTACCGAGACCACCCAGTTGTAGATTTGGATCCATCTACCTACCACTTTAGGTTCAACATATAAAACAAACTTCTTTGAATTATCTCTTGATACAAATTCGTTACATGCTCTAAACTCATGGCACAAAAACAGAGTAAAGAAATTCCTTCTTAATAGTCCCTTTCAAAAAAATGACCTTTTATAAATATTTTCTTATTTGAAGGTATTATTCTCTCCAAGTTCCAGTCCACAACTAGTATTGGAACTTTCACACACAATTTGAAAATCAAAGGGTAGTTCGCAATTTGTAAGAAACTAAGGCCTATGACAAGACCTTTTGTGTCATGAATAGTCTAAACTCACTAGTGCAAAACAAAAAAAGAAAAACCCTTGGAGTAGGTTTTATTCACGCTAGCCTTGGGGAGGTCTAGCGCCATCAAGAACATTGCCTTAGTCAATGTTCTGTGTTCCCTAGAATATTACTTTAGTTGGTGATTTGTACTCAATCATCCATCTTTTAGCGTGATGATTTTAGGAAAGATCTATACCTAGCTTAGAATCACAAACACATTATTTCAAATGCATCATACATAAACTTTTTAACAAGTTTATGTCAAGAGAAATCTTTTCTTTCCAAAAATAATAACATTGATGAAAATTAGCATAAGTGGCAAAATAACTTCGAGACAAATAAGCATAAGTGGCAATATAACTTTGAGACAATTCAACATAAGTGGCAAAATGACTTCGAGACAAATCAACATAAGTAGCTTTGCCTTCTAATAATCTTCCTGGACTTCCTCTTCTTTGGGGATTAGTTTGGACTGAATTTAAGCAAGAATTTCATACATGAGGATAACTCCCTTGGAGTTTCATGGGTCTTTGCCTGTAATAAAAGAAAATATTGGTTAATTTAATTACGAACAATATCATTTGGCAATTTCATCTCAAGGTCTCTTATATACCGAAGATTAGCATCTGTTATTCCCCATCAAAGATTTCGTTTTATCAACACAAAAAGCAAAAATATTAAATCTTTTAGGGACATAGTACCTTCCTTGTACTCACTTAGGTTCATCTTGTATAGACCCAAGTTACCCCTTGGAATTCACGATTAAGAATTCCTCAAAGAAATTATATACAAAAATTGAATAAAATATTGTTTTACGCATGCAACTTCTGTTGCCTATATGGGATAAAGGCCTGCTAGCTGTTTTTATATAAGAAAAATAGTATATGAGGATCCATGATGGGTGCTTGGTTGATGAGATTTGCAGCTTCGTTTGTAATCCTCGTACTCACCATTCCATTTGTAGTAATTGTGTTCGCAGCGTTATTGGTAGCTCTTGCCTCCGCAATCTTCGTAGCTTTCTTCCGCGAGGTCATGGCCTTTAATCGCAAGATTGCAAAAAGGAAAATTTGGCAAATGAGCTTAGTGTTAATTAGATTGATAGAATTTTTGATTGTCCGAGGGGGAGAAGCAATCACCAAGAATTCTAAGAAATCGAGAAGAGTCTTGATTCCACAAGGGAATATGATAGAAGGGACGTAGGAATTGAATTCGAGAGCTCGCAGAGTATCCTCCTTGTATTCTTGATGAGAAATTCTCGTGCTCGTGCTTCTCTTGCCCCACTCCCTCTTGCTCTATACTCTAGGGAAGGGCCTCTCCTCTCTTGCTTCGACTACCCTCAATGGCTCCCCATGCCTCATATTTATAGCTAAATTGGAGAAGAAGGGTTGTGGATAAGAAAAAGAGCTCTTTATGGAAGGGATCTTGGCAAAATCAGCAATCTAAAGCTTCCTGCAAGATGCAACCTGATGGTTCTGTTTGCTCTGAAAGGGGGATAAAACCCGAGGACACCTACTAGAATTCTTTTAGATCACTCCTTCCTCTTCTCCCCATTTTCAGAGTGATGTTTACTACCTCTAAACTGCAATTGCAACACGTGCAATTTCACCAATCATTCTTTTTGCATGAAATCTCCAAACCTAGCTGAAAAAACCAGATTTTTTTTTTGCATGATACCCTATTCTATAAGTTTTCATAGTTCTTTAGGATATTTACAATAAATAATATCCAAAATATAAAAAATATACTAGTTTTGTTCAAAAATCTAGTATTTTTGGACCATCCATACTATAGACTTTGACACCAAAGACTAATATGGCTTATAACTCTCGTTCATGCGGTAACTTCCGTGATGGGTGACTACAGTCCTTGTTAATTGGTGAAAATATTGGGTTATGATCCTTGGGTCATTTTACTTGAGATCTTCTCTATTTAATGATTTTAGAGTTCTTCAAGTCCATTCTGCGAGAAGTCGAGAAGATTTTAAATCAAAGTCGGGATATCACATATGCCAAGTTATGATTGTTTGGTTGCACATAAACTATGGTCGGTTATGTAGATGTAATTTTAAATTATTAAATAAAATATTTATTTTTTGTACAAATATATATTTTTTCAAGTTTCAAGCTAACAATTATGTTGTTTGTATTTTGACATTCTCACAAGCATCTTCATTTGCTATATCAAGATATGAAAATCAATTGCTTAAAATTTAGATATGAAATTGTAAAATGGGTTTTCATAAGGCATGGTTGTCGAGTATATCTTGACCCATTTTCTTTGTAAGGGAAAAGTGAAGTAATTGTTTGATTATCTTGAACTATGTGTATTTGAAAATGTTTCTCCAAGGTGTAGGACTTAATATCTTTTGTTTTTATGAGTATAAGGCTACTCTCCTTTGCTCATAAAAAATGCAACATGAGTGAGATGGATTCTCATAAGGTTCACAATATCGTCAACCAGTGAAGCATAGTTAGCAAGTCTACTCAACAATGGTAATCATGGTATCCTAGTCATACTCATTTAGAATCTCCAAGAGATATTGTATTTCACTCTCGAGGGCTTCACTATATGTAAACCCTCTAGATCAGGTGCATTCAAGGTCTATTTAAAAATAGTCTTATATATGATTTTTTCCAAAATAGAACATGCCCCTTTTCCAAAATAGAACACTTCTCTATGTAAAAAATTTGTAAAAATGTCTTTTAAAAAATTTATGCTTTTGAACCCATGGCAATATTCTTACATATTCATAAGTGACCCCCACCCCTCCCCCCCCCCCCCCCCCCCCCCCCCCCCAAATCTAGGGAATCATGGTATCAATCATAAAAAATGCATGTGGATAGAGAACATTATTTCTAGTTAAATCATAAATTTGCTACAAAGGTTTATTTAATAGAAATTTTAACTCAAAGGTGAAAAAAATAGGGGGAGACTGGAGCAAAGGTCTTACTAGTAGAGGATGGCTATATTAAAAAACTAACAAGTTACATCTAGGAAAACTAGATATTACTAGTTATTGTGATACTCTTTCTAGTTACATGATGGTTACTATGTAGTAAGTAATTAGAGTTTTGAAATAAACGATTTGTACATCCTCCTTATTTTTCTTATTCTTGAGAACGAAAATCAACCATCTAAAGCTTCTCAAGAGAAATTCAAACCTTTGTGGTCTTTTGGTAAGCAAAAGTATCGTGTGTTTTGGAGTTGAACTTTGCAAGGGTGTTGTATTTTGTTAATAGTTCAAAAACCACCTCATTGTAAATTAGAATACTACAATTATGATACAATAGGCACATTTTTCTAAAAATGCTTGTCTAAACCAAAGTGCCTTTCTTATTTTGGAAAATGTGTCTATATGTTGAAAATATTATATCGTGGGATACACAAATATTGTAAACTTAATGAGATGCCATGTTTATTCACCATAATGAAATCCAAGGGATGTATCATACAAATCTCAAATTGTGTACTTTACTTTTTCCATTATGGGTAGGTCTTGCGCATTGTAACCTATGTGGACACTACCCAAGCTCATTTAGGTTTTAGACTAACAATTTCCTGCAGGTATGAAATCTTAAATCATAATGTGAAAAAAAGTAGAAGTGTTAGGAAACTCAAAAACTCCAAAAAATTAGTCAATATGGGATGGATTGCTTTTGTTGCAATGAGGAATAAGGGAACCTTAATTTCCACCTTGTTATTGTTTTCGCCACCAATATACAAATGAAAGTTTAGAGTTATTGGCAAACGCACATGCTCTTGGGTGTTCGTTCAAGGAACATGTAAAGCTAGTGAAT
The DNA here is from genome assembly GCF_053477565.2 of Lygodium microphyllum. Classification (NCBI taxonomy): domain Eukaryota; kingdom Viridiplantae; phylum Streptophyta; class Polypodiopsida; order Schizaeales; family Lygodiaceae; genus Lygodium; species Lygodium microphyllum. The sequence goes on from NC_141159.1 coordinate 74,654,053, forward strand.
AGTGCCTTATACAAGTAGACACATTTGTCCTTAATAGGCGCTCCCTCAACATTCTTGTCTCTAACAATTCCATTGGGGAATTCAATGAGAACAAATATAATGCAAGTTACAACTGGTGAAGTGACATGCTACTTTTTAATGATGAGTGGGCCTCACATTCTCCTCTATAGCTTCATCACACACATGAGGGATAAAGAGAACAAAAGTAATTTGATAGACATACTCCATGGTGCTTTGGATGTGTCCCATAGCAATTACTTTATACAAATGTACTATATTAGCTAAGTTAGTTGATAAGTGAATTTCAATATCTCTTGCCTATAGCTACAAATGTACAAATGTACTCTATAGGCTAAATTAGTTGATGGGGTAATTTTAGCATTTTAACTTATATGTACATTGGGGATGTATTTACACAAAAATTTTCTCCATAAAGAATGGTTAAATTCAAAGAGAAAGAAGTGCATATACAAAGGCCCTTTGATAAGCTAGCAAATGAGGCACTATTAATGTTTATGACCTACATATACATTGGGTATGCATGTACAAAATAACCTTTCATATAATAGGCAGTGGTTAAATTCAAAGAGGAAAAAGTGCACATACAAAGGAGATCTCTGTTATAAAAAAGAATGGTTTGTAATAGCAATTCTCTACATTGGCCATAGTGGAATTATGCCAAAAGAGGAGTATATAATTTTTTTTTATAAGAGCTTGGAAAAGGGTGCTTTCCTAAGAATGATTGCTAAAGGGTTGGTAGTGCTTTATCTCAAAGCAAGTCATAAGTAGTACATTTCAAATTTAGACACTTGGCTATGTTGATGTACAAGAAAAGTCTTTCAAGGTTGTCCTGCAAGCAAACACGAGTTAATCACTCTAATAGCATGTGTATATACTCACCCATTGCATATATATCTATAATGATCTAGGAACACCTAGACGAGAACATGTTTTTTAAATCAATGGGACTTTCTATGTATAATTTGTCTATATATCATGATTTTGTCACCCATAAATGCACTCTCTACGAATGTGAATTTGAATGTCAATCATCAACTCACACAACAATATACAACTATTCAAAATGTAGTCTTGGATGAAACATGTTATCAAAGGTCCTATCATGACCCTCGTTGTTCATATGTTGAGCAATGCACCATATGAATGAATGCAACTTACAATACATGGTTCTCAATGACTTTAGATTTTCTCATAAACTACAACTAGAAAAATATGTTAGCTAGAGTATAGTTACTTGGACATGTATGAGGTTTGGAGAGAGATTTCTTGACTAGCCACACATTGACCTAGAGAGAGAGACTCAAGACTAGCATGCCTGTACAAGTTGTAGCAACTTGAGGGCTTGAATACTAGCTTGCACCAAGGTCAACAAAGTTGGGTACAATAAGTGAACTAAAGTCAAGATGAGAGTGCGAATTTGAGGTACATAATAGCTAAAAGTTGTTTGCATAGAAAGTCTAAATGAATTTCTTTATATAATATGTTGAGCATCGTTCGAGAAACATCGGGCTCATTTATCCCAGAAGCTTGCTCAAGTTTGGTGAAAGCCTTGTCAACACAAAAATATATTCTCAAAAGTAATAGTTGTTGTAGTAAATTTTCAAAAATGTGAAGGAAAGGCAATCTAAATTTCTAGAAAACGCTCCTTAGTGTTAAGGGAGAAGGATCTACCTATGTTTCATCCAAACCTTCCTAAGGAGTGTGGAATGCACGAAGTTTTGCTTGCTGAATGTTCATTTTAAAAGAATATAGGCTATGGACTCTCGAGTGTGGATTGTAGGAAGTTTTGTGTAGTTTATGTGCATTCCAAAAGAATCTAAAGCTGACAGTAAAGGAAGGGAAGTATGGGTGGGGATAAGAGATCAACAGCTTTTGTCTCATGCAGCGTGAGGGTACAAAGGGGTCTCTCTCTCGGTGAAAGGGCATATTAAACTCTCTTAGGTATAGCTCCCTTGTGGTGAAAGGGGAGCATCTATGCTGAGAGGGCATAAACTCTCTTAGACAAGCTCTCTCCTGGTGAGAGGGGAGTATAGGGTGCGCGCTCTCTCTCTCTCTCTCTCTCTCTCTCTCTCTCTCTCAGACACACACACACACACACACACACTCTCTCTCTCTCTCTCTCTCTCTCGCTTAGACACACTCTCTCGTGGTGAAAGGAGACTGACTGACTACCCTCCCTAAAACTCAAAACCCCCGTCACCCCCCCCCTCTCTCTCTCTCAACCACTCAGTCGATCGATGGCATGGTCTCTTGATCCATGGGTGTTGGTGCTGCTCATGATATTGGGTTTGTGGTTGAGCTGGCGCGGGTGGCGATGGGTGGAGTATTTGGTGGTGAGGCCTCGTCGCATCCGGGCGGCGTTGGCCAGGCAAGGCGTATTCGGGCCTCCGGCGCGTATCTTGGACGGCAACGTGATGGAGATGCTATCACGACGCCAGCAGCAGCAGCAGCAGCTCCCATCCTTCCGACACGACCTCCTCTTGGATTTCCTCCTCCCCGAGCACGTCTCTTGGACTAAGGCCTACGGTACCTCTACCTCTCTCTCTCTCTCTCTCTCCCTCGATATATATATATATATATATCCCAAAGATGTACCTTGGCAGGGTAAAAGGTCCAATCGAGTGACGTTCATCCATCCCCATCATATTTTTATTTTTCAAGTGAGTTTTACAATTCCATTAATAGGGTCCATCTATGTACACATCATATGGTACTCTCATGAAAAAATTTAGAACATTTTGGCATTTTTTAAATCAAGTTACCTTAGTTATAAATAAATGCTTCACAAAACAGTGACAATGAAGGGTCTATAGAGTGATACTCAAGGATACACTCTTTTAATGTTTTGCAAATACCAAAAGATAAAGAGATTTACATGGCTCACGAGTTTGACTCACACCAAACTTATAGATGGTTGAAAAGATGCAAGTTTTGTTTGCTAGGCTATGTTGTGTTTTGCTTTCAGGGGACATCACCTTATTAGCCTCTTTAACCTACTACAATCTAAAAGAATCAAGCATATTTAGGCCCATCTTGCTAAGATAGTCTTGTACAAGTGCCCAAAAAAACCTCAAGGAGAGGTCTTTGATTATCCAAAACCATAGCTTTTGTTCCTCATTTTCAACCACCTTCTCTCGAGTCCATGAGGATAAATGTGCTAATGTACTAATCCTTCAATTCTTTCCACATGCAAAGAGGCACCCAATGTAAAAAGAAAGCCATTTCTTATCAGCAATCTATGATATGATCCCCAAAGTATAAATGCTTAAAAGATCTTGTGTTCTACTTCCAAAGGCCCTTGCAACAAGCATTCATAGACCTAGTCACTAGGATCCATCTTTTGATGCGCAGTGGCCCACCACACAATGCATTCAAAAGATTAGATTTTGTGAGCTACCATCCATGACTTGAATAATTTCAAGGAAGTCTCCATGCAAGTCATATAGATGACAATAACTACTATTCATTTTTCATTTTAGTTAATTATCACTTGTTTTATTTGGGGGAAAAGCAAGAGAAGTCTCCATGTAAGTCAAACAAAAGAAACGACCACGTCTAATCTTCATTTTTCTTAATTGATCACATAGGTTGGGGGGTAGGAAGGAGGGGATGGTGAGGTCATTTATTCAAATTTCCCCTTTCTCTATTCAATATATGAAAACCCCCTTTATACAGTACCTTCTAATGTAATACATGGATTAAACAGGATTTAAGATTTCCATTGAATGAACTCATGTCCTATGCTTATTTTTTTATGAGTGGTCAGCATCCCCCGTAGAAAGAACAAGGTAATCAACAATTGGTAATTTTGCTATTAGAAGCTTCCATGTGAACACTTTACCTCAATAATGCATTTGGAGTCCAAACATTCAACAATGCGGTCGTGTAAGATATCTTCTCCTATTCATAATCCCATGCTCGTTTGGATGACTAAGTGATTATAAACAATGATTTAGTTTTTTTCGAAAGATTGGTACATATTTCATGCATACCCCCATCAAGATAATAGGCCTTCAATACCATAAATGGGGACTGGAGCTTAAAAAGGTGAATATTACCAAATATTTGAATGATCTATTATTCATTCCTCATGACAATAGAAGGTTCTTCAAGGCATTTATATGGTTGATGAAAAACACATTAGTGACACCATCCCCATCACAACCCTTATCATCTAGAAGGTGCAATAAAACTACCTCCATCTCTCTCGAATATATCAGAATCTAGTCAAGAAGCCCTACCATATATGGCTTGATTGCAAAAAAAATCAAGCAATCATTATTGAACTACAATCCTTTTGTAAATCTTTTTACTATACCAATCACATCCTTTATCATCTGAAAGTTGCAATAAGATAACTCCATCTTTGCTTGATTAATATCAAAATCCAACCAAGAAGGCCAATCATCAATGTCCTAGTTGCAAAACAATCAAAGAAGAATTGTTGAGCTATAATAATCTTGTAAGACTAGCAATATTTTTATAGAGATCCATGCAAATCACGATTGCCTTGAAGGTTATTTTACCATTAGAGGACGGAAATCTTTGAGTTCAACAACATTTTTCGAAATATATTTTTGTTGTAGTTAAGCATCACACATGCTATTAACAATTATAGTTAGTAGGTCTTAAAAAAATTTATGCCAAGCACACTACTCCCTCTCTAAATCCTTTCAAAGTAGACAAAACACCCCTCTTATTGGACTCACTTGAGTTGCATCCCTTGAGGATGTTAGGTAGGGAACTTGTGGTGCTCTAAGACCACATTATCCAATTCTCACTCTCTCCATCAAGTTAATAGCCATTAAATCTTCTATAAAATATGGTTTATGTAATATCTATTTAGAACATGATGGATGATGATTTCAAAACTATAATTAGTCTGTTGTATAGTTCATCAAAAGATTCTTAGATTTCCACCCAACTTTGGATTGTGTATGCAAAATTTGTGAAGAACATGTTGGATTATAATTAGAAACTATACTGAGTCTATTCTTTAGCAGTTCAAGAGTTTCTCTAATTTCGATCCAATTTTAGGATTGTTGTTAAGTTGTGACCTCAAGATCTTTGGTCCATTTTGCTACTAAGCTTCTACTTAAAAGCTTTATATTCTATTTCAAAATAATTCCTACTTTGTCAAGAGTATTGTAAAATTACTCCTTTTAATCTAGTACCTTAAGAGGTTGAAGCAAAAAATTCTGAATATATTTACGTAGAAACCTTTAATTCTAATAGCTTAAGTGTATTGAAATAAGAAGTTTCACAATTTACATTATCAATTTGGGATTACTCTTTGATAAAGATGGCTTGAAATATATTACTTGAGACTTTCTAGTTGTTGAATGACTTCCTTGTATGAAAATGTATGTTGATATAAGCTTAAGACTTGCAACATCATTGTAGCTTCCTAGTATTTAGTTAGGGTTGCATCCACTATGACTAATTTCCATTCTCCTCCTTCATAAGGGGATCTTTTGTAAGGGACTCCACTTTTCCTAACCACACATTACTAATATCAAGAATGGATTGTACCTTATAGTTGGTTGGCTTTAGTGTCACTTAATATCAAAGTCTACCTATTACAATTATGAGCAAGATATTCCCAAATTTTACCTATTGGACCTATCACCAAGGGTTTGTTTGCTAAAAGGAATCAAATATAGATGCTCCTTGCTTCTATTTTGTTGCATTACAATCCCTCAATATAGTCGAGGAAAAAAATCTTAAATAATCATTGGCTCTATTTTGTTACATAACTCTTATTATGCATGCTATTACGGTGCTATTTTCACAAAATTTTGAATGCTTTCCAAATGTTTCAAATATACATTCAGAAAAGAAAGACCAAGTTTACACATATTGGATCCTAATAGTAAGACCAAAATCTTTCCATGTGTAGGGAAAAATTTCTTATATTGGTGGGGCCCAGAAGCCTCAATTAGTGTGACTGATGTTAATTGGATAAGAGAAATTCTTACTTCTAAAGAGGCATCCGTATTTGCAAAGCCCAAATTCGCAGTTCAAATATTTATTGAACCTTTGTTTGGGAGTAGCTTATTTACTTTGGATGGAGATGATTGGATCCATCGAAGAAGACTTGAAGGGCCCGCTTTCCACTTTGAAAAGGTTAAGGTAAGCTTAAATACTTGCATTGTAATGATTACCATTTTAACCTTTTATATTATAGACTAAGTTTTATCTTCATTGATTTCTTACTTTAAGCTTATAAAGAGATGTAGACAATAAAGGTGTGATTTACATTCCTAAATTATAACCACAGGGACAAATGGATGTGATGGTTCAAATCACTTCAAAGATCTTTAATGAGTGGGAAGTAGCTTTAGAGCAAAAGGAGATTGAAGAAATTGAAGTCACAAGTCCTTTCTCACAAATCACATCAAGGATTATTGCAGCCACACAGTTTGGAATCAACTATGAAGAAAATAGAATTATATTTGAAGACTTGAATTATTTGGGAAAATTTGTGGCATCTTATGGTCATTACCTTATGATACCCGGAATCAGGTTTGACCTTTCTTGCATCATTTACATTCTTATGATTGCATTCTATTTAACATTATATATGTGAATGCGTGTTCTTGTTGGCTAGTATACATGTTCATGTGATGTTATTGTTTTGCTTTTACATTCATACTGGGCTTTTTTGTTTCATTTGCATTAACTTATGTTTGATCTTCATATGGATGTGACTATGCATGCATTCATATCTTTATGAGAGAGAGAGAGAGAGAGAGAGAGAGAGAGAGAGAGAGAGAGAGAGAGAGAGAGAGAGAGAGAGAGAGAGAGAGAGAGAGAGAGAGAGAGAGAGAGAGAGAGAGAGAGAGAGTATGTGTGTGTGTGTGTGTCTACACCTTCTCACTTGAATGAAAAACCATGGTCCAAACTTGAGGAACATCAACCATTGGAAGCATAATAATAATTCATTGTTTATGTGCATTGGTAGTGCATTCAAATCTCAAGGTTGGCTACCAAATTATGATAGCAAGAACACATTCATGAACCCTAAGAGAATGAGAAGCCACCTTAATAAAAAAAAGTAATGTAAACAGATAGTAAATAGTTTTTCAATTCTAAGCATGATTGGCCCCCCAACACACTTATATTGTAAAGAGCTTGCATATGGGGACAATATGACTAAAAGAATGAACCTTGCCATGCATCTCATTGTCCTAGTCTATCATTGCCAATCAACATTAACAACCATGGCGAAGAAGCTTGTTATTGTTGTGACAATAGAAGGGACCAAACATCCTTTCCTTAGACCTTTTATGATGGTGTCTTCCTTCATAATTCTATTCAACACCTTTGCACCTTATCTATTGTTGCCGAACAATGTGAACAACCATGATGAAGAAGCTTGCTATGGTTGTGAGAATAGAAAAGTTCAAACACCCTTTCCTTTATAATGGTCCCTTACTTCACAATTTTATCGAATTGACATCTTTTTGTTTCCAATTAAAACCTTTATGCCTATTAATCCCAACCTACATTAACAACCATGATGAAGAATCTTGTTATGATTGTGACAATAGTAGAGGCTAAATCTTGTCTTTCTTCATTATTTTGTCCAGTTACCACCTTTTGTAGCTATCGGATGTGTCACTTTAAATCTTTTATGCCACTATGCACCAACATTTGGAAGGCTTTAAATCTCTTATGCCACTATGTACCAACGTTTTTTAAATAAGTTTTATGTGCCTTTCGATGGACATTATTGATGGGATTCCCCCATCTCTTCACCCAAAGGTAGTACATCGCAAAGTTACTGAGCTATGGGATATAGTGCATAGACCATCCATGACTCACTCAAATTGGGGTGTCGCTTGTGGTATTATGCACCAACGTTTGCAAGAATGCAACTTGGAGACTCCCACATAGTTATATACTTCAAAGTTTACAATTGCCTTACATGATAAATTTAACAAGTTTTGCTTGTTAGGGTTGTATTGTAGAGATTATTTTGAACAAAAATAGGTAAATGTAAAGTATATAGGTAATTTACACTAAACATTCTTCATAGGATTTGAAGGATGGACTTGTGTGGGGGAAGGAAGACATACGTTGACCCCACATCAAACTTTAAGATGTATACTTTGAATCTGAGCTTTTGTTAATTGAAAGCTTAAGTCTACCCTTTATAAGTTAATCTCCAATGATAGGCCTGAAACTAGTCTTTTAGATTTTTAATGTCAAGATGTCTCTATGTGTGAATTACAAATAATGTAGCATTTTTGAATCAAAGTAATGTATATAGCATGGTTTACATATATTCATGGGTGAAGGCATAGACACTTGATTAACATGAAGGGGGCTGTTGAGATTGTCAATGCCAAAAGATTCACATGTTTTCTTACAAGTCTAGTGGCAACTAACATTTTGTGAGACATGTTGATCATCTTCATGTGGGTTGCGCAACCATCCGTAAAGCGAAGGCCTAATAATAAAGCATGCCTTTTTTATCTTACAAAGTGGGTATGTTTGTGGTACTAACTTCTTTGCACAATGTTTTGTTGGTGCATAATCAAACAAGCATGTTTGTGGTACTAACTTCCTCACATGATGTTTTGTTGGCACATAATCAAACAAGCATGTTGAAAGGGTTGGTGAGAAAGTGACATGTAGGAGGAGATATGAAACTCCATATTCGAAAGGCGAGCAAAGAAGCACATTGAACACGTGATCGTGATCGGAAGCCATGATTGGTTCAAACGAGCATCTTTATAGATTGATCAAAACAAGAAACAAGCTTCTTTATGGACTTATGAACAATGGATCTAGCTTATTCATGTAGAGGTGTATATGTAGAAGCTTTGTTATTCTTTGAATTTGCAAATTGGGTGCTGTATCCATAAATTTGTGAAATTGGGAGCTTGATAATACTTAAGAAGGAAGTGGGTGGGCATGCAATGTGTGTATGTGGTTTATTGGTGCTGCATCTAGAGAGCGTCTTCCTTTGTTGGCTATGGTTGTTGTCTAAGGTGGTCTCGTTTTGCCAGGTTCATGCCTATGAGTTCTTTCAGGAAGATGCATGCTACGAAGAAGCGCGTGGAGAGATCACTCCGAGAGATGATCGAGAGGAGGAGGAGGAGGAGGGGAGGGGGAGAGGGAGAAGAGGCGAGAGGGACATTCCTTGATCTGGTGATAGAGCAAATGGAAGGCAAGAATGGGGGGCGGCTGAGCATTGGGGACGTGGTGGACGAGTGCAAGACCATCTTCTTCGCCGGCCAGGACACCACGGCCAAGCTCCTCACGTGGGCATGCTTGCTCCTCGCCAACCACCCCCATTGGCAGGACCAGGCCCGGGCTGAGATAATGGCCCACTGTGGCAGAGACCCACCCAACACCCACTCTCTCTCCAAATTGAAAACGGTAATCCATCGAACCTCCATAACTCTAACTGTCGCCCTCTGTGTAAGTCTCTTCTCTTGCAAGGCACCAAGCGAGAGAGAGAGAGAGAAACACACCATCTATTACCATAGCCTTGCCTTTATGAGCAAGGTAACCAAAACCATAGTGAAAACAAGAAAATGGGTGCACCAAGAAAGAAGAAAGAGAAGTAGATGTGAAAAAATGTCCCAGTGGACTTTAGCTAACTTGGAGCAATGCTGTCACTCTTCCCAAGAGTGCGCAAAAACCATTAAAATGTAGTTTCCCTCAGAACAATGCTAACATAAGGCATGGAGAAAAGGGAAGAAAATGCACTGATCAATCACAAGAGAGAGAGAGAGAGAGAGAGAGAGAGAGAGAGAGAGAGTGTGTGTGTGTGTGTGTGTGTGTGGGGGGGGGGGTACATGGGTGCCTATGCATGATAAAGAAAGCATACAAAGAAGATAATTTTGGCCAATTTTTTCCATTAGGCATTTACACATGACTATGACTAACATAAGAAGCCAAAAGAAACATTTAGTACTAAGTTTTATATGGATAGAAACATGGCTTGCAAAATAAGGAAAAGGGAAAGAGTTTGGAACTTGATGAACTTTCGCATAAGTAACTTTCTAGAAATCTACCCTATTTAGCACTATGTTTTTTTGGCAAAATTGTCCTTTCATCTTTAGTAAAATTTGACAACTGTTTGTTTCATGAGTTATGATTTTCTTCCTTGAAGTTTACTATATTTCTTTTTGATTAAACTAATGATACCTTTCATGTTTGTTTTTTGTCATACTTTAGGTAGAACAAATAATCTATGAAACACTAAGATTATATCCACCAGCGGTCATGACAACAAGATCTACTCTCAAAGACATTACTATACAAGGCATTGACATCCCCAAGGGAATGTCCTTTACCATTCCTATCCTAGCCCTCCACCATAATAAAGAGCTTTGGGGTGAGGATGTTTGGGATTTCAATCCTGCTAGGTTTGCTAATGGGCTAAGTAAGGCCTCCAAAAGCCTGTATGCATTCTTGCCATTTGCACATGGTCCTCGCAATTGTATTGGGCAAACATTTGCACTCATTGAGGCTAAATGTATTCTTACAATGATACTACAACGGTTTGAGCTTTCAACTTCCCCTAGCTATTGCCACTCTCCCTTATTTGAGATTACCCTTCGTCCACGTCATGGAGCCCCAATCATGTTTCGAAAGGTCAAGTTGTCTTGATTTAGTTGTTCTTCAACCTCTTCCTTCCTAAGATGAGCATTGAGGATCAGACAATGCCCAAAGAGAAAGGGAAAAGAGTTTTCTAGCAAGATAGTAACAACTGCAAGTGTATAAGGCTAGAAAAAGTGAAACTCCAAGCATTCCTTCATTAAAAAGGTACCATTATATATATGCATTTACTCTCAATGACATGTTTACAGAGATTTAAGTAGGAATGATTGAAAACTAGGTGGAGTTTTTCTTTCTATGTGTATCCAAAGTTCATTGGCAGCAGGGATTTCATTGAACATTCTTGCTACTTGTACATGCTTCATACATTTTAGAGATTGTAGTTGACGTCTCAAATAGCATGTAAAATAGACTATTTGTATTGAATCAAAATAATTTTATTGGAGTGATTTTCAAGAGCAACCTACTATTTTTGAAATCAAATATATTGGCTATGGTAAATCAAGTAAATTTTGCAAACTTTATGATCCTACCAAGAAGGATTTATTTATTTTTAAAGATGTTGTCTTGGACAAAGAATCATGTTGGAAATCATTGCTTACATAAGATTTGGATAGCCCCTCATCATCAACAATAATCATGGGAGAAGTAACTTCTCTTGAAGAACCTTCAATTGAAGAAGTAGAAGAAGATGATGAGAAGATGTAGATGGGTATAAACAATGTGTTGCTCAATGGGTAGATTGAGAGAAAAGTCCACATGCAACAACCTCAACATATGTGAAACTAGGTATGAAGCAACTTGTTCGCAACCTGAAGAAGAGCTTGTATGGCTTAAAACAAGCCCTAAGTGCATGGTACGCTAGAATAGATGAGAACTTGAAAGCTCATGAGTTTCAAAGGAGTCAAGCTAACATACTCTTTACTACAAGATTCAAAGAAATGATATTATTCTTATTCTCCTATACATTCATGACCTAACTTTGACAAGTATTGATGAAGCATCAGTGGAAGAAGTCAAATCCAAACTTTGAGCTAAATTTGAGCTCAAAGACCTTGGCTATTTGTATCCTTGGTATTGAAATTGTGGGAAGAAAAGATGGTAATGTCTTCATCTCATAGCATAATTATCTTCAAAGTATCTTTAAACAGTTTAGTATGACAAGTTGTAACCTATTTCCACTTTGATAGACAATATAATCAAACTCACAAAGGATGTAGGAGCTTCAACTTTTGATGCTACACTTTATATACATTTTATTGTATCCCTTATCTAATTGACAATCACTCAATCAAATATCACTTGAAATGTTGTAAATTCACTTGATTGGTTTATGTAGGCACCAAAAGTCTCTTATCATACACCCTCAAAGTGGATCCTTAGGTACGTCAAGGATACCCATCATTGGGGTATCTTCTATGAAGGATATAATCTCAATTTACATAGCTTTAGTTACACTAATTATACAATTGATTCAATGGATAGAAGAAGCATAAGTGGCAATGCTTTCTTCCTTGGAACTAGAGTCATATCACGGTGGTCCAAAAAGTAAAGCACCATCAAGATTTCATTAATTAAGGCTAAATAAAAGGCCTTAACTACATTAGCATGTGAAGAAGTATGGCTAGCAAGACGTTTTCAAGGGTAGGAGTGCATGGAGCTGACCAAGCAACACCCATATATTGCAACAACACTTTAGCAAAAGCATTGATAAAGAATCCACTTCAACATTAGAGTATCAAACAAATTAATGTGAGAGACCATTTCATCTAAGAGGAAGTTCAACCCAAGCATTTAGCTACTCTTGGTATGGCAGATCTTCCCTTAAGGGAAGGAGTTTGAGTAAGGGAATGCCCCATCATAATTGCTACATATTGGAAGCAAGGGAAGGTTTCAAGGTCTTCTCCTAAATCTTTTACATGTTTTTTATTCATTCAGCCAAAGCAATAAGATTTAGGATGATATGTGGTCATGGGAAACGTCAAATATCATATCTAGAATCTTGTATTCATACGTAAGTCATGGCACTATACATATGAAAAAAAATGGGAAAGTATCCCTACTGTTATGGAGAAAACTGTGTAGAAAATTTGGGAGTTGTCTTTAAGTGACATTTTCATAAAAAAGATTTATGTCAACATATATATCAATTTTCCAAGCTTCAAAAGATGGAATGTTTCTATCAGAATGGGCTAAGTATGGACTACAATGGCACTAAAGGTCTCATGGATATTTGATTTGTATTGTATATAGAGATATAGCTACTTGATAGAGCCACTTGTGAAAACTTCAGAACTATAGGACAATAGCCACCTACTTGCATGAATCAAGGAGATACATCTAGAAAAAAGGCTTAGAATGTGAAATAAAAATTCTTTGCATAAGCTAAAAGGTCCCTCTATACTTAACAATCACAATATCAAGCTAACCTTACCCTTATAAAGAGATACAATTGCTACAATACAATGGGACAAAGAGACATAACATAAGAAGAGAATAGAGGCTGCATAGAGAAAGACATAGACTTGAAATAGAGTGGGCTAAAGACTATGATGAGCTAACTTATGATTATCACAATTAGCAATTGGACATTTGATTAATTATCTTTGAACACTTGCTTTCTATTTGGGAATCATCCCATACCTTTGTCTAGAACTACCTTCAAAGGTTGTTTCATCTATCTAGAATTACTTATATACCTAGTTTTTGAGTAGATATAGGTAGTCCTAGAGTCCCTTTTTGTGTTGGCTAGAAAAGTTTGTACATGATAAACAAATTCATAAATTCAACTTTCTTGTGTCTCATTTGAGTAATCTCTAATATCATTGTATGCTAGTATATTTTGAGTTATTTGACCTTTCTTCCACATATTAATTTTCCTAAACTCAAGTCTCATAAGTTGATTTCTAGGCATATAAAATTTTATAACTGCCACATGGAATCGTCATAGCGTGTTTGTCAAATGTTCTAATTCATCTAAGTGGTAAACCCAAGCTTTGGTGCCTTTCAAGATTAGGGAATATGAATTCCATTAGCATGAGGACATCAATTACATATGTAAGCCTAAAGTGTGTCTCTTCCATGGTTGTCTTATAGTTAGTCTAATAGGCCCATAAAGGACCATGAGATTATGATTTAGTTAGTTCTTGAGGTAAAAATATTCATGGCTAGCACCCTAATAAGTATCTTATTTATAGATATTGTCTATCTACTTTTTTCTTGGGGCAATAAAAATAATATTTTTAATGGAGGGCCAAGAAAGTAGATAGAATATGTTCATTGATTGCATTTATAAAATGAGTCCCTTGACTTGAAAATCTTTATGGGGTGATTGAATGGAGAAATGACTTGCTCATATAAGGACTTGGCCATTGTTCTATATTGATCAATAGGTGTTAAGACCAAAATTGACATAATAGTTGCATAATAGCAAATGAAAGAGGTGAGAATTGGATTTTGGGACCCGTTTTTGAAGCGCAAAAGTGGCAAAGAGACGTGAAAGTCCAAATTTTCACAAAAATTTGAATGGTGGTGGGGTTGGAGTTTTCCTAAGAAGAGTTTGATGCCAAGAACCCAACTCAAGTCTCAGTTTGTCGATCGGAGTCCATTTGACCCCCCATTTAATCACTGTAAGGTTTCATGTTATAAAGTAGCTACGTGATCCAAGAGGCAAAAAAAGCAAGATAGAGGCAAACTTGATAGATTTTGATGCCACGAAGTTGGTTGTCCCCAGTCAGATCGCAAATCGAAGTTCGTTTGGGCCTCTATTCAGCAAAAAACCATTTGCGGGGTGGTGTGAACTCAAAAGAGAACCGGTTATTTTAATGGTTAGAAGCTTAATGACTTGCTTAAGGGCTAAAAAGCCCAAAATTCACATGATGTGTGAGGGGAGGGGGGTGCCATTTTTTTGGGCACCTCATTTTTCCATTAAAAAATGGGTGATTGCACCCGTTATTGGCATTAGGAGGAGGCAAGAAGTTTAAATGTTGAATCTCCACACCTTCAATCACTTCAAACAAATAAGAAAATGATTGAGTAAATGAAAACATCAATTTCTAGTATTTCTCTCTCATCTCCCTTCTCTCCACTTGATATGTGTTTTCATGGATGAATCTATGAGAGAAGGGGGTGGGATGAGATATGAGATATGGATCGTGGGATGATGTTGGAACGTGAAGGAGCATGGAGTGAGTTTTGAAGGAGTATCAGTGGCTATTGAGAAGTGTGAGCAGGCCTGCAATTACGAGAGGCGTACAATATAAAGTGTGGTTCTATGAGTAAGTCGTAAATTTAATTGTTTTATGATAAATTTCGTTTGTAAATTGTTGAAAATGTTATATTTGATTGTCAATGTCGTGACGTATAAAAAATCTTAAATAAATCAAGAAAAAAAAATCATCTAATAATTTCTCTATAAATATGCAAAACCCGCAAGATTGCGATTTTAAGGAAAATCATGAGTTTTTTGGGGTTTTGTTGTGCGTATGGTGTTCCTATAGAATGAATTGTGATATAAAAATAATTCTCAATAAGCTTAATCAATCCAAATCAATAAATTAAAAAAATTGATATTTATCAATAAATAAAATAGTAAAAAGTAGTGAAAATGGGGAAAAATAGGTTTCTTACGACCAAAAAATAGAAAAAAATCACATTTGTGTTTGTGAATGTATGATAAGGCTAAGACATGAGGATGAGCCTCAAGTAATCCTATCTTTATATTAGAGTAGCTATATACTATTATGAAGAAAAAATACATTAAAAATGCTCTCTAAGTCTACCACCAAATGCACAACCTTAAGCGGTAGGGAGAAAGGGGGTGTTAAGGGCTGATAATAGGCTGAGTTTTGATTTTTTTCTGATGCATAGCATATAGGACACATGGTTGTGAAAATTAAGAGGGTCTAGTAGTATGAGCATGCTTGGTTCTGCTGGCCCTATGCAACACATCAATTATGTTTAGAGTAAAGGCAGAAAAGAAATATTATTACACCTTCACAATGTTGGTTGTTGATGAAAGAAATGTTTGAGCACTGTGAATCATACACAATTGCATTGCATGCAACACATGGTATCATCCTGGATGCACATAAATTATTTTCATAAATAATGACCCACGTTGAGGAGGTGAGGTACCCTAAGCTATAGGGTTAGTGAGATTGATCTCTTTGGGGGAGTATTGAGTGAGAAATATATTACATGGGCCTGGAATGATTCGTGAAAAGAGTGGAGCATGTATGGTATGTGTTCTATGTATTAGCAGCACATCTTTGGGGCCAATCCTTGAGGTGTAGGAGAGCCATAGGGGGGCCATGGCAATCGGCCGAGGGGTGCTTCCTTTGTTTGTGCTTATGTGGTATATTACATCAATGTGTGCAAGGATGCCCTCTGAGGAGTGTGCGAAGGGTTATCCGTTGGATTACAATCCATACAAATGCAAAGTTCTACATTAGAGTTAAGGGCAGTATATCCCTTATGCTCTTGGGTGCGAGGCCGAGGAGTAGTTTAGGTGGGTAGTGGAGGCTCGGCTAGTGCCATAAAGCTAGTGTCGGACCCATTTTAGGTTCCAACATGTAGTGTGTTTGCCATATGACTCTTAAATTTTAGGATGAGTTGGCCCTTCTAGAAAAGTGGTTTCTTGGACAATCTATCCACTTGATGCTTTTGTTGAGCTTGGACTTTTGATAAAATGTAGGTATTGTGGATCCAATCTTCTTCAAGTTCTGTAATGTCTTCCATCCAAAATGGAAGAGATTCCTCTAGGATGAACCAATCTTATACCGTGAGTCGTAAACTCAATACTACATACTCGAACATACTCAAAGCGTGTAATGGCTTCCAAACTACTGAATGCTAAATTGTATGGAGTCATGCTGGTAGCTGCCTTGAAGGAGGTCCAAAAGGCCCATAGTGTTGCATAGAGATTGTTATCCTAATCTTTTGTATTTTGATTTGCTAACTTAGTTAAAATTTTACAAAAGACCTTATTGGTTAATTCAGCTAAGCCATTGGCTTGTGGATAATAAGGAGAAGATTTTTTAATATAAAATGAGAAAAAATGAGGTGAGCTCTTTGATGACCTTATTTACAAAGTGCGTACCTCTGTCAGTGACCAATCCAATAAGAGTTCCATAACTGGTGAAAATATTAAACATTTCGTGACTAATTTGGTGGTGTTGTCTAGTAGAGCCCATGCTTCTACTCATTTCATGCAATAATCAGTTTTGCAATCAAGATGTACTTGTTTTTTGTGTAAGCAAGTGTTCGATAGATTAGGTTAATAAAGTCCAGTAGACCCCATTTCTAGATGGGCTCCAAATGTAGGATTGATTAGAGCAGCAAATGGTCTCTAGCACCAAGCTAACCTAGCCTTTGGTAGGAATTGTGGTGCTAGACCCACTTGCAGGAATCAACATGCATGGTCAGCCACCACAAGTCAACTTGCTAGATTTTGCAAATTGCTACTTCAGCAACAAAGTGCATGCTTGCAATCCCTTGATGAGCTTCCTCCAGGATAGCGGGCTACTCCATTAGAAGTACTACTCTTTTTAGCACTCTAGAGACAATGCAGTAATACAATTGACTCATAATAGCCTCAAAACATTGGCTTCGAAGAGCTAGTCATTTTTGTTGATCCTTTTAGAGATGGGACAGAGGCACTCCAATCTCTAGGAAGGCCATTCTTTCTTCATACCATGAGGTGGATTAGGCCCTAGTTCATCCATTGTTGTTGCAAATAATTGCACATCTAGGAATTCATCTTTTATACTAGTTGGAGGTTCTCTCAAATCAAGATGGGATAGAAAGTATGCAATGACATGCTAGGTTCTAAGGTGATGTATTAATGTGCACTCAAACTCTTGTAGCATAATGATCCATGAAGTGAGTCTCCTACTGACATTTAGATACTTGACCAAATAGACTAAGGTGTCTAAATGATCCACATGAAAAATGAAAAGTGTGCCCAAGCAAGTAACGCTAGAACTTCTTGATGGAATAGATCATGCTAAGGCATTCTTTTTCCATGATTGAATAGTTTATTTTTGCATTAGAAAACCTTTTGCTTGCATAAGGCACTGGTTCCTCTTTTGGCATCGGCACACTACCTATAGCCATTTCAAAGGCATCAACAAATACACGAAAGGTTTTTATGCAATCTAATGGAGTCATGATTAGGGCTCTAGAAAGTAATTGGTGCGCAAATTGGATGGTGGATGCATACGTAGCAAGAGCTAGAAGGTCCCCAAGAACAAAGAACTCTACTTAAGCTCAAAAAGCAAGAAAGAAGATTTGCATGACATGAGGCAAAAAGAAAAATTGGGTACAATCTCCCCCCATGCCTTGTGTGATTGCTTCACAAGGCATGTATTTATAAATTTATTCATCTCAAAGCTAAAAAATAGCCCAATTTTACAATAAGCATGCTTTAGCTTTTGTGTTTGCTTTTGTTCAAATAAAGAATAAAGCGGTTGGGTGGCTCGAAAGTCAAGCTGCGTCCAAATACAATGTCTAATAATGAAATATTTAAATCGTGTGCCCATGTGCATACAAAATAATAAATATATGTCAAGCATTTCAATAAATAAGTGTGCCTAGATAAATATTAGTGCCACACCTTTAATGATAAGATGCGCGCCCATCAAAAATGATAATTTTTTCTAGGTAATCTGAATACATGCTGTTGTGATGTTATAAGGACACAATGTGAAAAAGTATGGAATGCATCATCATCCGACTTCTTTATTGATCTAGAGAGTCAATATGATCTGAACCATTAGTACTAGTGGGAGTTGCATGGATTATCCAAAAATACTAGATTTTTGGATAAATTTAGCCTATTTTTTATATTATTTATTGTAAAAATATGAAAAAGTTAGAAAAGCTTCTAGATTAGGATGGCATGCAAAAAGCTAGTTACTTTTTCAGCCAATTATGGGATTTTCACAAGAGGGACAGATTGATGAAATCGCGTGCGATCGCAATCGTTGTAAATAGGCTGAAAATTGCAGATTGAACTGAAAGAAGAATGAGTGATTTGGGAGATTCGTGACCAGGTGTCCTTGGGTTTTACCCCGCTTTCGGAGCCAACGAAGCCATCAGATTTGGGTTTTGAGCAGTAGAGAAGGAGCTGTAATTTTTATGCACATTTTGTTCTATGAAGAAGCTCCAAGATATCTAATGCTTGGAGATTGCTTCTGAGTAGTGCAAAGATTCCAGGTTCTTTCAATACATATTGATTCAATTCATTATGCTTTGTCTTTGTAGCGTTTAGCACTTGTGTATTCTCTATCTTCTCTTTCATCTCCTATCTCTACTTCCTTCTACTTCTGATCCCCGGTGGATTCGACCTTTCGATAAAAACCCCTCCGACATTGGTGAATCCGACATGAAAGGTCGTCAGAAGAAGGAAAGACAAGATGGGAGAACCTTCGAATATAATCTCTAGTGATGTTTTGCAATAGTTGGTGCAAAATGTGAATATGCTTATGCAGGTACAACAACAACAATAGGTGATGCAAGCTTCAGCTCAAATAAAAAGTGTTGTGATGAATGCTTTGCGAGCAGTTGAGCGTGAGGTGAAGTTATTCAATGGCAGGAATGTATCTGCATATGTATATAACTATGCTTAAAAGATGGAATTCTTTGGGGTGGCTCATTCTGCATGGAGCCAATATTTTGTACGTGTTACTGTTCATGAACTAAAAGCACGGATTACTGAATTATACTTGCAAGATGCTGACTAGGTAGCCTTCAAGAAGACACTCACGGAATAATTTTACATTGAGGACACCAGTTTGATTACGCACAAGACTTTTCAAGAGTGGGTTTTACAACCCAATAAGGGTCTTGTGGCTACAGAATTGTTAAGAGAATTTGAAAGTCGATTTGAGCAGTTGGATCTTGCAGAACAGCAAGCTCTTGCAAGTCAGAAAATTGAATTGTTTCTACATGCAGTTGATCCTGAGCTTCAAGAGAAGCTTGATGATTTGCTGGAGGATTAGACTACAGAGACATGTTTGAAAATAGAGTGAAGACATGTCAAGGAAGATGTTACTACACTTGTGAAGAAGCATAGAAGAAGAGAAAGATTACATGTCTCTAGCTTGCCCATTGTTACAAGCAAGACAGTTGAAGTATCCTATAAACCACCTACTTCTGTGGCTAACCCTATGGCTGTACCTGCTCTTGTTCCCTCTGTTAGGGAAGATATCTTAGATGAATTGGTAAAAGGCATGTGGGATCCTCAATTGAAGGCTGCAAAATTGGATGAACAAGGACAAGAGGAAAGGGGACGAGCAACAGCCCCTAAGCTTGGAAAAAGATGTATGTGGTGTGACAATTTGCAGCACGAGAGAAAGGATTGTGCTGCCTATCAGGAGGCCTCGGCACGACAGCTCATCTTTTGGAAAGATGGCAAGATCCATGCACAAGAAACGGGATTGCCTCTTGCTTTGAATTTTGCAAAGGGAGGTATGCAAAAGTTGTTGGAAGACTTGGCTGTCCGAAGTGCTTATGCGACGGTACATGCTTCTACTTTTGGTCTACAGTTGGATAGAATGCATGGCCAAGTGATGGTTGGTCCAAAGGCTGAAATATGGACACATGCTTTACATACAGCTGAAAAGAGAAAGGTCACTGATAATGAAATGTTTCATATAGGGCAAGTCATTCATGGCATAACTGGTTGGGAATCACCGATAGATGCATATTCAGTGTATGCATATTTAGCAAAGGTTCAAAACATGGATGTACTTGTGGAAGAAAAACGAAAAAGAGATGAAGATATTGTAGGGACATCTAAAAGAATGACAATAAGAAGTGTGAATTAGCCTAAAGCTACAAATCAGCCACCTCTCGAGCATGTTATGGAAGAGGTCGATCAGGAGCAAAAACAAGATAACAAACAAGAGGGAAAAAGGAGGGGCATGCAGCCAGGATATAAGTTGCAATCTGACATTGAGACAGCCACAAATCTTAAGAAAGTTCTTGAAGAATGTATCTTAAACAGTCGGGTGGAATTTACCTTGGGAGAGGTGCTTGGCATTGCCAAGCAAGAATTTCATGATGAGATCATTGACATAATTAAAAGGAAGCGTCAGTTTCTTGGTAATACCACTAGTGCATTGCTGCAATTTGAAGAGGAAACTGGTTTGTTGGGTATTCGGGCTGAATATGAGTATGAAGTAAGTACAGGATTGTCTATGCAGGATGCTTCTAATCAGTGGAAAACATGTGGAAAAGAGAAGAAAGTGGTTGAAAATGCATTGTCTTGTAGCAATATGCATGGTGGAGTAAGGCAAATGCAACAATATGAAGAAGAGACTCTAGGATTTATTCCTCAAAGTCACTACATAAGAAATCATTGGGCTAGAGCTACCACTAAAACGGTAGTGAAAATAGGGGAGTGTGAAACTCCTTGTGTTTCTTTACTTGACCATGGGTCTGAGATAAATGTCATTGAGCGTGGATTGTATGAAAATGGTGCCTGGCCTGTAGACACTGATCATGGTTGGCGAATGAGGGCTACAAATAATTCTTCAGGAGGGGAGCTCTATGCTCCATGTCCTAATGTAAAAGTGACGATTGGTGATGTACAGGAAGAGCAACACTTCTTTGTGCAAGATAATTCCTCATATGCAGTGATTTTGGGACAGCCCTATATTACAGATGTGCATATGGAAACAAAGGTGCTTGAAGATAGTTCTGCTTATGTAAGAGTCAGAAGCAAGGATGGGAGAAAAGCAGTCCAATTTCTTACTGTTTGTGTTAATCATCCTAGAAATCGGGATACGCTTCGAGAGTCTCCTTTGGTTCCAAATTCAAGGGAATTCAAAGACTTGGATTTTCATTAAGCACTGCTATAATGTGGGGCTATAGTAGTGCTATATTCAGAGGGTATACTTGCCTCTTGATGAAATGAAACATGTATTTACTATTGGTAATTCTCAGTTTATAGCAAATAGTTCATGTTGGTTTAAGCCTATGGAAGCTATGTGCAAGGCTAAACGCATATCTATGAAACATGCTACTAAGGAACTAAGAGTATTGGGTCTGTTAGCTGAAAATGAAGGCATTTCACGCATGTTTTATGGGCTGAATATTAATGACACTATGGCTGAAATTTTGGCAACCGTACATGCAGAAAATGAGGCTGAAAACAGAGTGTTGTCAGTATGTTCTTTGGACATGTATGATGTTATAGCATTGTTTGCTTAACAGGAAGGATTACAATGGGTTGAAGCACTTGTGGAGACAAAGTATAAGACAGTTGATAAAAAGGTAAAACCAATTGCTTTGCCACTTCCACCAGAGAGTGAGGGTATGTATGAAAAAGTGTCAAGGCAGCCAAGCTTACGGGATCCTAATGATATAGGTCATCAATTTACATTTGAAACATTATAGGAATTGAAAGTTGGTGCAGAAGGGTTTCTTTTGCCTGCTAAGAGAGACATTTTTATGCGGATGTTGGCTAGACATGGAAAGGAATTTGCATTTCAGTCAAGTGAAATAGGTTGTATGGATCCAAATGTTGTCTTTCCTATGGTCATATTTATGGTGCCACATGTAGCATGGAACTTGAGGCCTATTCTAGTGCCTAAATCTTACTTACCAAAGCTGATGGATTTGCTAAATGAAAAGAGTCGCATGAAGATCTTGGAGTCTTCTTCAGCCCCATACTCAAATCATTGGTTTACTGTGCCCAAAAAGAATGGGGCTTTGAGATTTATTCAAGACATGCAACCGGTCAATAAAGTGACCATAAGAAATGTGGGTGCAGGTCATGTGGTTGATGAATTTGCAGAGGCTTTTGCAAGCAGAGCGATCTATTCTTTGGGTGATCTTTACTTGGGTTATAATCACTTTCAGCTTGCAATTGAAAGCAGGGATATCACAACCATGAAGACTCCTTTGAGGTTGGTACGGATGTGTACTCTCCCATAGGGTGCAACAAACTCAGTTGCACACATGACAAATGCTATGAATAGGGTACTTAGGGATTTTATACCATAATTGACTATGCCCTTCTTGGATGATGTTCCAATCAAAGGGTGTGTAGTGGATGAAAAGAATGAAGAGATGGATGCTCATGGATGTAGACAGTTTGTTGCAGACCATATTGTGGATTGTGAGAGGATCTTGACACGTCTAGAAGAGGTGCATTTAACTCTTTCTGGACAAAAGTCTGTCTTTGAAGTTGAAGAGGTTTTAATTGTTGGATATATGTGTGGGCCTTATGGGCGAAGACGATCATTAGCAAAAATAGATGGGATTGATAGAATGCAAGATGTATACACGAATGTATCAGAGGTGCGTAGATTCTTGGGTGCATGTGTGCTCTATTTGATATGGATTCCTCACTTTGCACATGTAGCCAATGCTCTTTATCAGCTTCTAAGGAAAGGTCAGAAATTTCATTGGCAAAGGAAGCATCAGAAAGCAATGAAGAAATTGAAGCAACTCTTAAAATCTGCTCCTACATTGAGAAAGGTTGACTGTTCACATGGAACGCCTATCATTATTACTATTGATACAAGCCCAATTGGGATTGGATGGGCAATTGGGCAAGATGATGAGGAAGGACAAATATATGCGATTTGCTTTAGTGCTAAAGTATTGACTGAATGTTAGAGAAGATATCCATAGGTTAAAAGAGAATTATGGGGAATTGTGACAAACCTTAAATGTGATACGAAGTATTTTATGGGTGCTCATATAGTCATTGAGACCGATTGTTTGCCAGTATTGGGTATGATTACTAGTTGTGCTACTCCGTGTTGAGATGACAAACTCAACACATGTGGACATTAATGATGGACCGCCTGGTTAGATGGGTCCACACGCCTACACTTAGCACATCAGTGGTCATTATGACTCTCACATGGCCATTGACTCATTACTTATTATATTCAGGTTGTTACACCTATTTACAACTGGCATAGTTATAGCGCCAGTCGACTTGTGTATTCGGTTATGCATTGTTTGACTTAGTAGGCCACTTTCCTTTATGTTGTATCTTATCTACACTTTATGTACATTGTAAAGTGTGTGAAAGAAGAAGAAGAAACCAGCAAGAAAACGTTTTGGCCTCCATCTCTCTTCTTGTCTCTTGAGTGAGCTTCTCCTTGTGCATTCTGTGTGTGTTCGGTGCAACATCTTGAGCAAGTCCCCCCCACCACGCAATTCTTGACATGGTATCAGAGCTGCACCACTGATTGAGGCTAGTTTTGAAGGCTAAAGCAAAGGAGAGGAGCCAAGGATTCGAGCAAGCAAGCAATGTGTAAGAAGCTCTTCCATTCTCTACTTCTTCTCTTGGACAGTGCCCGTGGAGGCACCGGAAGCAGGGCAGAGCAAAAATCTCAGATTGCAGTGAGATTTGGTGTGTGTGAAGAGCGCTGTGTATTCTGCATGTAAACCCTTCACGGCTTTGCCTGTTGCTATTTTGGCCATTCGAGGTCATTTCAGACCCCGTTTTAGACTCACAAGGTTGCGAACAACAGTTTGAGATACCTTGCAATTTTAGCTATGTTTGCCATATACATGTGCACAGGTTACAGATTTCAGATCTGTAAGTTTAAAGGTATTTACCAGCGAATAAACACAAGGTTTATCTGCAAGCTGGTTGCAGATTGCATGTATTGTTGAGCAGACAGTGAAAAAGACTGTCTGGTGTATTACTGTGCACTACAGGTCGAGAGTTGCAGAAGATTTGCTTGCTGTTTGGTATTAGTTTTGGCAGAGAACAGTGGAAACCCCATCATTGAGAAGCTCGAAAAGAACAACTACCCTTCATGGAAGTTCCGTGTCACGAACTTCCTTATTGGAAAAGGCCTCTACGAGTTTGTTTCAGGCAAAGAAAAGGAGTCGGAGGTGAGTGATCCTCCAATTGCAGAAGAGACAAAGGCACGGAAGGAATGGAATGCAAAACACAAAAAGATCATGTATTGGCTATCTGCAGTAATTGACAATAATATGCTGGGACATATTAGAAATACAGAGAATTCATATGTAGCTTGGACCATACTTGAAAGTATGTTTTTCGTAAATAAAAAGGCACGAAAGATTCAACTCAAGCAAGAGTTGAATACATTGAAGAAAGGGAAGATGTCTATCAATGAGTATGCACTGAAGGTAAGAAGCATTGTAGATGCCTTGGCAGCGATTGATGCAATGCCTGATGATGATGATTTGGTGTCGTCTACCTTGGGTGGACTTAACAATGAAAAGGCTTGGAAGTCTTTTGTAACTTCCGTATATGCCAAAAAGCCATTTTCAGATTTCGATGAGTTGGTCTCCCTTAATATCACTGAAGAGATCAACATGCAGAGTGAGACATCTGAAAAAAGTGGTGAACAGGTCCAAGCTTTCTACTCTAGTTCAGGAAGGGAACATGGCAGGTCCTCTTCAAGAGGCCGTGGTACAAGACATGGTAGTGACAACCAACAAAACAAATTGAATCAGCAATTTGGCGATACGCAGGTTTCAGGAGGTCATGGTAACTTTAGAGGTAGGGGGAGCTTTAGAGGAAGAGGTAGATGGTAGAATAGAGATTCTAACAACTTTGGTATTGTGTGTCACTACTGTGGCAAAACAGGTCATATTGCAGCCTAATGTTATGCTAAGAAAGATGATATTCGCAGTGATAAGTTGCAGCAAGGAAACTATGCATCGTCTTCACTACAAAATGAAGACAAAAATGAATGTCTATTTGTTATGCAACATATGTTAAATGCTATTACAGGAAATGGAACACATGATGATGTTTGGTATGTTGATTCAGGTGCATCCAATCATATGACCAACCATGCAGAATGGTTTGGAGAGATGTACGATTTCCAAAATACAAGTTATGTGCAGACGGGTGATGATTCATGCCACCCAATTTCACACATTGAAAAAGTTCCCTTGTCCTTGCATGATGGTAAGACAAAGAGTCTTTCAGATGTATTACATGTGCCATCTATTACAAAGAACTTGGTGTCAGTCGGTCAGATGGTAGAGCAAGGGCTGGAAGTCAGATTGAATGCAAAGGGCTGCTTTGTAGAAGACTTCAATGACAAGTGCAGGTTGGTTGCAAAGGGTAGTAGAGTTGGACGTATGTTTACTCTGGATGTTGGAATTCCTACTATGAATGCTGCTATGTATGCTAAAGGAAAATGTGTTGTTGCAGATATTAAAATTTGGCACAAATGCATTGGACATGCAAATGTACAAAGGTTGAAATTAATGCAGCCCAAAGGGTTGGTTTATAGGTTTGCCTACATTTAGATTTGTAGAATTTCATAAGGTATGCAAAGCATGTCAGTTTGGTAAGCAGGCAAGACAACCCTTTTCACATGACAGAGATGTAAGCAGAAATATCCTTGATGTTGTGCATACAGATATTTGGGGACCTACAAAAAATGTATCTCTTGGAGGCAGTTCATACTTTATCACATTCATTAATGATTGTTCTAGAAAGCTGTGGGTATATTTTATGAAGGAAAAGAGTGAAGCGTTTGAGCACTTTAGAACTTTCAAGGCTGCAGTTGAAAGATAAACATGCTTGAAAGTAAAGTGCTTGAGGTCAGATGGAGGGGGAAAGTACCTCTCGAATGAGTTCAGTGATTTTCTGAGGTCTCATGGGATAAAGAGACAATTTACATGCAAGTATATCCCACAACAAAATGGGGTTGCAGAAAGGAAAAACAAGCATATTGCATAAGTTATATGCGCCTTGGCTGAAAAGAATATGCCTAAGCATTTTTGGTCTGAGGCTGTTCATACTATTGTTTATATTATGAACAGAACTCCCACAGCTGCAATTCATGGGATGACTCCTGAAGAATGCTTTACTGACAAGAAGCTTGATGTATCGCACTTGAAGATATTTGGCTGTGTTGCATATGTTCATGTGCCAGATGAGCTACAAAAGAAGCTTGATCCAAAGGTAGAAAAATGTCTTTATTGGATACTCTTTAGAGAAGAAAGGGTATCTCTGTTATAACCCTGTCACATGTAAGTTCAGAGTGAGCAGGGATGTCATCTTTGATGAAATGAGCAATTGGTATGCATCTAGTGGTGATGCATTGGATGATGATGATGATTATGACACTCATGTGTAGGTTGAAAAGCAAGAATCACGGACGCTTAGTGGACTAGAGACATCATCTGGTAGTCCTTGGTCTGGGAGACTAAGGAGTAGCTCTACATCTTCAAGTGCATCTAGTAGCACTATAGGTAAAGACAAAGGAAAGAATAAAGTGTCAGATGGCATTGAAGAAGTTCTTGATGGAGACTCCAATGGCTCAGAGAGCTTGGATGATGAGCTTAGTATTCCTTCTGTCAAGACACCACGTGTACAGAGAGCTCATAGTAATGTAAAGGCTCCATTGACTGATCCGGTGGTACGCAGATCTAGCAGGGTCAGATATCCTATTAAAAGATTTGGTTTTGAAGGTTATGCATCTCACCATTATGCTTATATGGTGAAACTAGTTGAGGATGTTGAGCCCACTTGTTTTGAGGATGCTGTTGGTCATACTCATTGGGATGCAGCAATGGATGAGGAGATGGGTGCATTAGAGGCCAATAAGACTTGGGATCTAGTATCATTGCAGAAGGGCAAGAAAGCTATTGGATGTAAGTGGGTTTATAAGATTAAGCACAATGCAGATGGTTCTATTACTAGGTACAAAGCTAGGCTGGTTGCAAAAGGCTATGCCCAGATATATGGCATAGATTATGAAGAAAACTTCAGTCTATTTGCTAGGATGGCAACTGCCAGATGTGTGATTGCTTTGGCAGCAGCCAAAGGTTGGAGGTTGTAGCAAATGGATGTGAAGAATGCCTTCTTGGCATGGTGATTTGCAAGAAGAAGTGTATATGGATCAGCCAATAGGTTATGAAGATTTAGAGCATCCCACATATGTGTGCAGGTTGAAGAAGGCACTTTATGGGCTCAAGCAAGCACCTAGAGCATGGTCTGACAAGATCAGAGAGTATCTTGTCAATATTGGCTTTTATGTTTTTGATGCTGATCACTCACTTTATGTGAGAAAGGGAGATGTAGGTTTGGTCATCATAGTCATCTATGTGGATGACTTGATTATTACAGGTGATAGTGATAGTGGGATTGAGTCAATGACTTTTTGAAGAAGAAGTTTGACATGAAGGATTTAGGTGAGCTAACGTACTTCCTTGACATTGAGATGATCAGATGTGATGATGGTATATGGCTGTCCCAAAGATAGTATGGCTTGGATATGTTGTCCAAGTATGGTATGACAGCATGCAAACCACTTTCAGTCCCGTTAGAGCAGAATGTAAAGTTGAGTGCTGATGTTGGGGATGAGATAGAAGACCCTACTATGTTCATGAGGATAGTGGGGAGTTTGATCTACATGACCATTACAAGGCCAGACTTGAGCTACGCTGTTGATCTTGTGAGTCAGTTTATGCAAGTACCTAGAAAGCCACATTTGGATGCAGTCAGATGCATATTGAGATATGTGAAGTCCACATTACATTATGGACTTTTCTATGAGGTAGGTATAGATGTACATGTGTTTGGATACACATATGCAGATTGGGCGGGTAGTATGTCTGATAGAAGATCTACCAGCGGATATATATTCTCTCTTGGTAGTGCAGCAATTACTTGGAGCAGCAAAAAGCAATCTATAGTTTCTTTGTCGAGTACAGAGGCTGAGTATAGAGATACTGCTGTTGCAGCATGTGAGGTAGTATGGCTGCAAAAGTTATTGGCTGATTTAGATGTGTAGGTGGAAGGTCCAGTTGTCATTTATTGTGACAACATGAGCAGTATACACTTGGCTAGGAACCGTGTGTTCCATGCCAGGACAAAACATATTGAGGTACACTACCACTTTGTGAGAGAGAAAGTACTAGCATGTGAGATTGACTTGGTGTATGTCAGCACACACAGGATTAGATAGCTGACATCTTCATGAAGGCATTGGGTACAAAGAAGCTTCAAAAGTTTCGAAGCTTACTTGGAGTTGCAGAGATGTAGTTGAGCTTGAGGGGGAGTGTTGAGATGACAATCTCAACACATGCGGACATTAATGATGGACCACCTGGTTAGATGGGTCCACATGTCTACACTTAGCACGTCAGCGGTCATTATGAATCTCACATGGCCACTGACTCATTACTTATTATATTCAGGTTGTTACACCTATTTACAGTTGGCATAGTTATAGCGCCAGTCGACTAGTATAGTCGGTTATGCATTGTTTGACTTAGTAGGCCACTTTCCTTTATGTTGTATCTTATCTATAATTTTTGTACATTGTAAAGTGTGTGGAAGAAGAAGAAGAAACCAACAAGAAAACGTTTTGGCCTCTATCTCTCTTCTTGTCTCTTAAGTGAGCTTCTCCTTGTGCATTCTGTGTGTGTTCGGCGCAGCATCTTGAGCAAGTCCCCCCACCACGCAATTCTTGACATTCCGGACATTGCTATGCTTCGGTGGATTGCATACATCAAATCTTTGAACCCTGAATTTCAGCATATTGCAGGAAGAGATAACCCAGTGGCAGACATGTTATCTCGAGTAGGTTATGAGAATGAAGATGGGATGATGGATGAGGAGGAAGAAGATGATTTTCTTATGGCTGAAAATGATGTTGCAAGAGTGAATTTAGCAATGTACGGTGTTGCTACATCATTAACAGAAGCTTGGACAACAAAGAGGAGACACTTTAGATGTTTTGTATCTTGTGTAGAAGTGTTTTTGGAAGACAAATATGTAGGAGAGTGGCTAAGAATTAGTCAATACCTCAGTACATTAACAAAGAGAGATGAATGGTCAGATGAGGAGTTTAAGAAAATCAAGAGGAAAGCGTATGGGTTTTTCTTAAAAGATGGATATTTATGGAAACATGCTAAAAAGAAATAGGGTATGCCATTGCAAGTTTTGGGTGACAGAGCTTCACAAGTAAAAGTAATGCAAGAATTTCATGAAAGCTTGTGGGCTGATCATAGAGGTGCTTGGGATACTTTTACAAAGACCAAAGAAAGATATTGGTGGTAGGGTATGTATAAGAATGTTTCTCACTTTGTGGAAACATGTACGACATGTCAAATGTATTCATCTGTGAGACATCGGGATGGATTGCAATCCACATATCCATTGTCTCTTCGTTTTAAGTGGGTGGTGGATTTGGTCACAATGCCTACAGGTCTTTGGCAAATGAGGTATCTTGTGCTTGCTAGTGAAGACTTGACTAATCAAGTGGAAGGGAAAGCTTTACGTACTAAGATAACAAATGCTGTGTGCACTTTTCTCTTAGAAAAGATCTTTTGTCGGTATGGCTGTGTGGGAAAAATTACAGCAGATAGGGGTGAGTTAGATGTAGATGAAGCTCATGATTTCTTTGCATGGTTGGGGATAAAGTTTGCTTTAACTTCAGCCTATAACCATGAAGAAAATGGAAAAAGTGAAAGAGGTCACATACCTATTGTGAAAGCATTGGCAAAAGCATGTGGAGAGAAGGTAAAAGAGTAGCCACGAATGCTCCCTTATGCTTTGTGGATCGATAGAATGACTCATAGTGCTATTACAGGATATATGCTTGCAGAATTGATGTATGGTCAAAAACCTATCATGGCGATAGAAGAGATGGCAATCACATGGAGTGTGTTACCTTGTGAGGAGAAGTTGAATCAAGAGGAGTTGTTGGCCTTACGCATTAGACAATTGGAAAGAAAGTCAAAAGACATAGAGGCAGCAATTGCAAAGTTAAGGACAACAAGGATACAGAACAAGAAACGGTTTGACAAAAGACATAGACTGAGACCAAGAACCATACAAGATGGGGATTGGGTATTGGTTTATGATAGTAGTTTAGACAACCAGCATAGTGCCATACATAAAGTTTCCAAACAATGCTACTTATGCATTAAATGAGCTGGATGGAACAGCCCATCAAACTTCCGGTAGCAAGGAAAAGAATTAAAATATTCAAAAGGCGGGAATCTACTACTTATGAGTTGCCAGAATTAGAAGAAAATAGTGGCCATGATACATGGCCTAGCCAAGAAGATAGGGAAGATGAAGAAGCAAAGGATATGGTTGCAGAGGATGAGGAGGACTCAGAATCGGGTGACAACTAGGATTTTGGCACATACCGGAGGATGTGCAGGTTCAGAGGGGGTGGATGTTGTGATGTTATGAGGACACAGTGTGAAAAATTATGGAATGCATCATCATCCGACTTCTTTATTGATCTAGAGAATCAATATGATCTGAGCCATTAGTACTAGTGTGAGTTACATGGATTATCCAAAAATACAAGATTTTTGGATAATTTTAGCATATTTTTTATATTATTTATTGTAAAAATCTAAAAAGTTAGAAAAGCTTCTAGATTAGGATGGCATGCAAAAAGCTAGTTACTTTTTCAGCCAATTATGGGATTTTCACAAGAGGGACAGATTGACGAAATTGCGTGCAATCGCGATCACTGTAAATAGGCTAAAAACTGCAAATTGAACTGAAAGAAGAAGGAGTGATCTGGGAGATTCGTGACCAGGTGTCCTTGGGTTTTACCCCTCTTTCGGAGCCAATAGAGCCATCAAATTTGGGTTTTGAGTAGTAGAGAAGGAGCTGTGATTTTTATGCACGTTTTGTTCTACGAAGAAGCTCCAGGAGATCTAATGCCTGGAGATTGCTTTTGAGTAGTGCGAAGATTCTAGGTTTTTTCAATACATATTGATTCAATTCATTGTGCTTTGTCTTTGTAGTATTTAGCACTTGTGTATTCTCTATCTTCTCTTCCATCTCCTATCTCTACTTCCTTCTACTTTTGATCCCCAGTGGATTCGACCTTTCGACCAAAACCCCTCCGACAATGCTATCACCCAGTGCTTCCCAATGCCACCCTTGCCTGCTTTACACATCAACTGGAGCATTCACAATTGTTAGAAAATAATAAAATTAAACTGACAAAAGTAAATATCTAGTAGTCTTCAGCTACAAAATAAATAAATAGGTTGGAACTCTGTCCTAACCTTAATTTAATAAGAGTGCACTCTAAAATCGTAAATGTCCATTAATTTAAATATGTATTTTGCAGAATCACCCGCTATGGAATCACCCACGTGTACATTAAATTAATATCATGCTCGAAAAGGACAGGTGTCTCCTGTCAACTTCTCACATAAGGAATCTACATTGTGTATGAGCCTCGACAAATAAATATGGTTTTATGAAATCCATCGCAAAACCTCACAGAATCCATCGTGGTCTCATGGAATCCACTATGGAATATGCCTCCTGGTATCATATCCCCAGGGTGGGATAGCAATTGTCCTCAATTGCTATTAGCTCAATGTGGAGCGAGCAGTGAGGGGCAAGCACTTAGGTTGCGAGCATGCATCCATTGGGCCTCTTCAACAGGATGATTTTTAAACTTAACCAAATATCTAGAGTATCTATGGCCAATTCTAGTGGTCATAAAGTCAGTATCTAAAATAGTTTTAGGTTCAAGGATTTCAGTTTCGTCTGCTAACAAAGGAGGATTTTCATAGACAAGGTGAGGCCTTTGAAAGGTCGTAACAAATTGATATGAAAAGTATTGTGGATTTTCCAGTGTTGGGATGGTTCTAATTTGAAGGCATTATCATTGATTTTGTGAATGATTTTGAAAGGTTCATAAAATCTAGGAGCTAACTTTACAACAGTGTGTTTCTCAGCACTTTGTAATCTTCGCTTTTCAATGCATAACCAAACATAGTCATCAACTATGAAATTCATAGCTTTTCTTTTCTTGTTTGCTTGTTTAGTATATGATTGTTGGGCTTTTGCAATCATATCTTTAATTTCATAAAAAATAGTAGCATGCATATTGGCAATATCATTAGTAGCTTTAACTTTGTTTGACAATGATGTAATAGGTGTAGGCAATCTATGTCCATAAATGATTTTAAAAGGTGCTTTTTGTGTAACTATATGTGGTGTATTATTATATGTAAACTGAAGTAAATGTAAGTATGTATCCCATGTTTGTGGTTCTGAAATTGTGTATGTATGCAAAAGATCTAATATTGTATTGTTAGTAGCTTCTATTTGCGCATTACTTTCAGGATGAAATGCATATGAAAAACCAATCTTTGTACCTAAATTAGCAAACAAAGTAGTCCAAAAATTATTAGACTATGGGATGTGAATCTTGCATAAGGATAGCTTCTATTCCAGATCCGCTGGCATCAATGGACTACTAGAAAGAATGGTCTACTAAAGTTAGGTAATTGCAATACAGGTGTATGTGTCAAAGCATGTTTTAGTAAATCAAAAGACTTTTGTTGATTATAACACCAATGATATACAATACATTTCTTTAATAATTTCACTAAAGGTAATGCAAGCAATGAAAAATTTCTCACAATTTTTTTGTAAAAGTTAGAAAGACCTAAGAAAGAACGTAATTCATACACATTTTTAGGGATTGACCAATTCAAAATTGC
Source organism: Lygodium microphyllum (assembly GCF_053477565.2). Taxonomy (NCBI): domain Eukaryota; kingdom Viridiplantae; phylum Streptophyta; class Polypodiopsida; order Schizaeales; family Lygodiaceae; genus Lygodium; species Lygodium microphyllum. Next base: position 74,687,119 of record NC_141159.1, read on the forward strand.
TTCTATCTTTTTAGGATAAACTTGAATACCATCAGAATAAACAATATGTCTTAAGTATTCAATGTGGATTAGGAAAAATTTACTCTTTTCAAGATTAGCATATAATTGATTCTTTTTCAATAATTTGAAAACCAAAGATAAATGTTTATAATGCTTGTTCTCATTCTTACTGAAAACCAATATGTCATTAAAGAAAACAATTACACAACGCTGATGCGTAAAAAATATGCCATTCATCATACGACTAAATGTGGCTGGTGCATTAGTTGAACCAAAAGGCATAACAAGGAATTCATAATGAACAAATTGAGTTTTAAATGCAGTTTTGAAAATGTAAGGTGTATCCAATCGTACTCGTTGATGATATCCAGATTTAAGATCTCTCTTGCTAAATATTGTAGCCCCTTGTAGTTTATCCATGAGGTCGTCTACCCTAGGGATCGGATATCTATTCTTGACAATAATCTTGTTTAGGGCACGATAGTCAATGCACATAATATATGTGTTATTTTTCTTCTTAGCTAATAGGACAGGTTCACCAAAAGGAGAACTACTGGGCCTAATGAGTCCTCGGGTTAACAATTATTCAACTTCTGCTTGGATTTTTTTCTGTTCATTTTGATTGTGTCTATAAGGTACTTTACATGATAGTTGAGAACTAGGGATTAAGTCTATTTTATGATCTTTAGAACGTGTAGGTAGTAATCCACGTGGTAAGACAGGAGCAAAACAATCTTTAAATTGTGAAATAAATTGTGTGTGCCTAGGATGCATCTGATTTTCCTTAGCTTCAATTTCATTCACCCATACTCAGGATGATTTGCTACCTTTTCTTAATGCGCATTTAGCATGTGTGTGACTAAGCAATGGAAAATTATCAAATGTGTACATTCCATATAATGTGATTTATTTTCCATTAGAACGAATCTTGATTGAATGTGTGGAATAATCTATATCGGGATTATATTTATGACATTGAGGCATTCCTAAAATAATGTCACTAGATTGCAAAGGCACAACCAAGAAATTTTTGCGCTCAATATAATCACCAATTTTAATTTCTAAATCATGAACTTCTTGTGTACCATTGTATCTAGTGCCTAAGAATGTAGCCTTTGACGAAGGAAATTCGGTATGGCAGCCTCTATACTATGCCAAACTCCCTTCTGCCACAAAGTGAATGAGGTAAGGGCACCACCTAGTCATGGAAGAGCGGACTAGGATGCTATGCAAGAGGGACATGAGCTTGTGAGGCAGTAGAGAGGAAAACTAAGAGAGAGAGAGAGAGAGAGAGAGAGAGAGAGAGAGAGAGAGAGAGAGAGCTATAAAAAATAGATGAATCAATAAAACTTAAGAGGGCACAAGAGATGGAGAACCCTCAAGACATAACCAATATACACAATATGGACACCAATAGCATGGGCTTATTACACTATAGAGCATGTATAAGTTATAGTAAGGGAATGAACTACATATGCTCATGAGAGGGAACATCGAAGGCTCAATAGGGCTGAAGAAGGCCTCTTGGCTCTCTCTATTGTAAAACAAAGGAGAACGCCTCTTTATATAGGCCTTGAGGGTGTTTGGGGAGGAGGTTAAGATAGAATAGGAATTAATACCACCAAAGCTGCATTAAGGCAGTTCCACCAATGTGGAAGCTCTATCTAGATGTTTTGTTGACCAATTTTGTACTTAATCAAGTTTCATCATAAATGAGTTATCTTCATTCTCTCCCCCACAGCTTGAGTCCAAGAGCTCTCCTATAAAAAATATAGAGATTCTTCATAAAATAAGATTATATCTAGCAATAAAGGAGAGAGAGTAGTGAGAATTCATACATTACTACTATAATTAAGGATGATTTGAGGGTGATTTAAGAGGAGAATTATAATAGTTTATTAGCTTGAGAGAGAGGAGAAGAGAGGGGAAAGGGTTGGGAGAATGATGTTTTATGGAGGTGTTAAGTGTGGGAAAGAAAGTGTGGGTGTGTATAAAATTGGGAGATGGTCTCCACCATAGTTGGAAAAAGTTGGTGTCCACCATTTTGGCCATATCTCTCGACTTGTAGCTCCAAAAAATTATAAAAAAATACCAACCAAAACTTCAGCTCACACGCTACAACTTTTATGTTGAAAAGTTTCTTTAAATTGGAGTGAAATTATTTTTATAAAAACTTACAAAATCATGTGCGTGATTTTTCTTCTAGTAATGGTTCCAAGAAGGGTCCCATTTGTTTGAATTATCATAAGGCTCCAAAGCCATGACATTATGAGTCTCACATGCCCTTTGGATGGCTCCAAATCCATTTCATGTCTTTTCTTTTCACATTATACATTTTTCCTTCACCTTCGTCCATTGATCTTTACTCTTCACCCCCCCTTGGTAAACCGGTCCATGAAATATTTCCATCTAGTGATTTCTTGGATTTCCCAAGAGGTTGTTCCCACCCTCTTCTTTATTTCAAACCTCCAAATGTACAAAAAATCAGCAAAGTGTTAGAAAAATATTTTTTTGTGATTTTCTCGGATCATATAGCCCCCCCCCAACCTGGCTAGAGGTATTTATGCCTCTAGATACTCTTTGGTATCTTGAGCTGACCCCACCCTGATGTGATAGGGTTTTAAGTGCCATCCATTTATCTTGGTCTTGTGCACTTTTTCCTCAATGTCTTGAAGTTTGTAAGAGTCATTGTTGAATTTTTTTGTGACCCAAAATGGTCCCTCCCACCGATAGAGAAACTTGCCATCGTTTCTTTTATCAAAGCGATTGTCATATCGAAGTCTTTGATGTAACTTCTCCTTTTGAGAGCCTACTGTGCTACCTAATACTCGAAGGCTAGCTAATTTCACCTCAATAGGCAAAAGAGTCTCTTGTCCATAAACTAGATGAAAAGATGTGAACCCTAACATGGTTTTGAAGGAGGTTCTGTAAGCCCATAGAGATCCACTAAGGTGCTTGTCCCAATCCTGGGGCCTTGAATGTACCTGTTTGCTGATGATTTTACAAATCATTCCATTTACCTTTTCCACCAATCCATTGCATTGAGGGTAGTAAGGGGTAGAGTGTCGTTGTTGAATATTTAGCTTTTGCATGAGTTCACCCACCACATTAGCTCTAAACCCTGGTCTTCTATCTGATAGTATTTCAAGAGGGGTACCAAACCTATAACAAATGTGGTCAAAGATGAATTTACTCACTTCCTTAGCAGTAATTCTTCTAGTTGGCATAGCCTCAACCCATCTAGTCATGTAATCTACCCCCATGATAATATACTCTTTTCTTGATGGAGTGTATGGTAGAGGCCCTATGGCATCAATTCTCCACTTCTCAAAGGGTCCATAGACCTTGATTGGGGTTTGGGGTTCTGCTATGACGCATCGTGGTCCTGATTTCTGACATTCTTCACATGTTTGACACCAATATTTGACATCTTGGTGTAGACTGGGTCAAGTAAAGCCGGCTTGTAGAACCTTTCTACTTGTGATGTCATGTGCAAAGTGGTCTCCACACACATCATCATGGAAATATTTTAAGATTTCTTCGATTTTCCATTTTGAAGGCACTTTTCTAAGTACACCATCCTTACCAAGACAATACAAACTATCATTTACCATGCGATATCTTGTAGCCTTCCGAGCTAGCCACTGTCTTTCTCCCTTAGTCATGTGTTTGAGAGCTTTTCCTTGCTCTAAGAGGTGTAGAATATCTTCTAAGTCTTCCTTACCTTGCTAAAGTGAGGGTTTGATAGCCACTAATCCCACCATTGACTCATTCAGCTCTGATGATGCTAGATGGTCGGCATCCTTGTTCTGGTCTCTTGGTATATGATGTACTTGTGCCTCCCTAAATTTTCTCATAAGAGATTTGGCCTCTCTCATTTTACTAGAGAGGTTTGTATTTTTGCATGCCCATGTACCTTGCATCTGCCTTACCAATAGCATGGAGTCTCCAAAAGCATTCAACCTCTCGATTGAATTACTAAGACACCAACAAAGACCATGAATTAAAGCTTGATATTCTGCCTCATTGTTAGAATGGACACCTTCCAAGATGATTCCTTCACCATAGATTTTCTCTCCTAAAGGAGAGAAAACAACAATGCCTACGGCTGCCTTATCCTTAGTCCTCTTGTATGCACCATAAAAGTAGAGGCTATAAGCATCTATAATAGTCTTTATGGATGGGGGTGGTGGAAGATTCTTTCTTGCATTAAGGCGGTTCCACCAATGTGGAAGCTCTATCTAGATGTTTTGTTGACCAATTTTGTACTTAATCAAGTTCCATCATAGGTGATTTGTCTCCATTCTCCCCCCCATAGCTTGAGTCCAAGAGCTCTCCTATTAAAAATATAGAGATTCTTCATAAAATAAGATTATATCTAGCAATAATGGAGAGAGAGTAGTGAGAATTCATACATTACTACTATAATTAAGGATGATTTGAGGGTGATTTAGGAGGGGAATTCTAATAGTTTATTAGCTTGAGAGAGAGGAGAAGAGAGGAGAAATGGTTGGGAGTCTAATGAATGATGTTTTATGGAAGTGTTAAGTGTGGGGAAGAAAGTGTGGGTGTGTATAAAATTGGGAGGTGGTCTCTACCACAGTTGGAAAAAGTTGGCGTCCACCATTTTGGCCATATCTCTCGACTTGTAGCTCCACAAAATTATAAAAAAATACCAACCAAAACTTCAGCTCACGTGCTACAACTTTTATGTTCAAAAGTTTCTTTGAATCGGAGTGGAAGTATTTTTAAAAAATCTTACAAAATCATGTGCATGATTTTTCTTCCAGTAATGCTTCCAAGAAGGGTCCCATTTGTTTGAATTATCATAAGGCTCCAAAGCCATGACATTATGAGTCTCACATGCCCTTTGGATGGCTCCAAATCCATTTCATATCTTTTCTTTTCACATTATACATTTTCCCTTCACCTTCCTCCATTGATCTTTACTCTTCACCCCCCTTGGTAAACCGGTCCATAAAATATTTCCATCTAGTGATTTCTTGGATTTCCCAAGAGGTTGTTCCCACCATCTTCTTTATTTCAAACCTCCAAATGTACAAAAAATCAACAAAGTGTTAGAAAAATATTTTTTTGTGATTTCTCGAATCATCTTGATGCGATAATGAGTTGAAACAATATGTAAATTAAATTCTTTGACCAATTTTGCAGAAATAAAATCGTTTGTGCTCCTATCATCATGTAAAACAATCTTTTCTTTACCATGCACAAGACATTTCATCATTAAAAAAGAATGAGGATTTGACATACCTAGTAAAGTATCTGAAGTAGTATTGATATCATCATCGTCTTCCATGAAATTTGGAATTTCTTCATGGTCTTCATCTTCAGTCGCTCCCAAGTAGTTGATGTGAACAGTTGGATTTTTGGATTGACAATTCACTAGGTGTCTAGGTTGGTGGCACTTGTAGCAGACTATAGGCTTGGCTTTGGAAACATTATTGGTAATGGTTGGGAGTTTAGGTATGTTGGGATTTGGTTGGAAAGATGACTTAGGATTTGAATTTGTGTTTGATGGTAAAGCAAGGGATCGTGTCCTAGATTTATGGAAAGAAGAAGGAACAAAGCGATTTTGATTGAATCTTCGAAAGTTAGATTTGAATTGCTTTGTATTGAATTGTTTCTCCCTTGAAGGTCTTGTATGACTGTAAAATGGTATTTTCTAATATTCTTTTTAGTAAGAAGATTAATCCTCAAGGGAAAAAAGAGTTAGAACATATGCATGCCCTTCTTAAGCAATGCAAGTTGAATCTCAAGAAAGCCCAAGAGCAGATGAAGTTGTATGCTAGTGAGAAGAGGATCAATCCAAAAATTCACCCTATTTGAAGGAGAGCTAGATCACTTGAACTCTAGAAACTTGGTAGATATTCTAAAGTTGAGGCACTTGATGGTTAGTTGGAGATTTCCTAGGTATGGCTGAGTTTTTCAATTCTCACATTTTAGTTGGCTTGAAGGAGGCTCCATCTTAATATTGAGCCTTATGCATATCTAGTATTGTGGCATGAGGTTTAAATTTCTCTAAAGGAGAGCTAAACTTTTTTAAGTTTGGCTTATTTATAAACCTAAGCTAGCTCATTGGTTGTGGGAAATCTTCTAGACATGGTTAAATTTCTCCATCCTCATTGCATTTTTAGTAGCATTCAAGGAGATCGATCTTAAAATTGAGCCTCATGCATACCTAGTAGTATACCATGAGGCTCAATCTAAAAATTGAGCCTCTCTAAAGGAGATTTAAATCTTTATTGGTATATATTCTAACTTGAGCTAGTTGATTAGTGGTTCAAAATTTTCTATCCATGGTTGGGTTTTTCCATTCTTATTGCATTTTAGCCTCTAACGAGGATAACCAATCTCAAAATTGAGCCTCATGTGCATCTAGTAGGTAAATATCAAAATTGATCCTCATGTATGTAGCTCAATCTAAAAACAAAGCCTATTTGAAGGAGAGCTATATTTTCTAGTTATAGTCAATTTGTAAATAGTCTAAATTTTAGCTAGTTGATTGGTGGTCTGTAACATGTCCACTTATCCGCTTGTGGGACACGTCTTAGCAGTCCATCAACAGGAATGTCTAGAAGGCTCCGCCTGGCACTCACAGGGAATGATATAGGGTTTGCGATCTAGGTCTTTCCAAGTCTACCCCGAGCGGAAGTGTCCAGCCGTTCCCACTTGGGATCAACCTGAGGTCAGGGTTCCTTTCCTATCATCAAAGTCTCTAGGAAGAAGCTAACGTTGAGGTCCAGATGTACCACTTTGCGTAGGAACAACAGAGTCAAAGCAGATTCATGCGACATTGGTTCATGGAGAATGGGAAACGAGAGGGATGCGAAGGTCAACCTCTCTGCCATACATCATAGTCCCATTCCTTTCCCATGAAACAGAATAAACCAGAAATTCTACATCTACTGACACTAGGTCTTCATTGTCTTATTATCTCATCATTTGAGAAAAGTTCCCAGCTAACCAGGACCACCCTTCTGTAGGACGGACCTAAGTCACGTCCACCGCACTTTTCTCAATTTGCTTTAGTTATCTAATTACCTAACACATTACGTTTTGACATGCAAAATCAGGTTCCTTAATTAAACAAATTAATCATGGGTTCCTTCACGTAACTTAGGTACTGACACAAAAACAATGCCAAGCAAGTTCCTTTTTCTCCAATAACTGCTCTTTATTTATCAAAATCGTGGAGTACATTCAATATGACACCCGAAGGCTATCCCAACAATCTACAGGATTGCTGTTCCAAGTTTCACCCGTTGACTAGTTAGTACATGGGCCTCGAGATCCCATCTCAAGTCACGTGAGCCTCTTGTGCGGGATCCGGAGGCAAGGGATTTATAGCCAAAGCCTCCCATGGCACCCAAGCGTCCTCCCACTCCAAGCAGCACCCACGAAGAGACCTCTCATGGCGGGTTAGGTCCATATACCCAGCGCGGCTAACAACCCCCTTGGATAGGGCCAGGCAGACAGTCGGAGGTAACTGTTCCTGCCTCTCCCTCCAGGCTTTCAACCTGAAGCATTAAGTGTTCTCCTTGACTTAGTTCCTTGAGCAAAGAGATCAAATAATGTACCTAAGTACAAGCACGAACATTTCGGAGGTCGGTTGTACAACCGACTGCTAAGGTGTGACTCCTTTTTTTTCCTAGATGCTCCCAGCATCTGATCTTGGGTCTTTTCAGACTTGGCAAGATCCCAATAATCTCAAACAAGATTACGCAAGCAATTGATCTTGGTAAGTTAACTTATTTTTGACTTGCCCTTTTCCTTTGGGTTTTACCTTAGGGTATCTTAACCCTAACTCAAGCATTAGCTGGTCAGTCAAGGCAACGGACATGCGTTATTCGTAATCCAACCAAGGTCTTTTAATCTTCTAGTTTCAACCAAGCTCAGTTAACACACATGGAAACACATGATTCTTCATTTAGACTTTCAAGATGCAGTCTAAATGCATGCGATCCTTCCAATTCTCTTAGTGCGGTTCTATGCAAGATTTCCCAATCAACCTTAACTATCATGCACATTGTGCGTTTAGTATAGTTGTACCTCCTAAATGACTTTTATCTCTCTTTATTCCTGGCAACGAGTAATTTTTTATAATGCACTAGATCACATGTGACTTGTGTCTATGAAAATATAGGGTTTTGTCTAACGATGCAAGTGTATCTCATGAACAGAAATTAACATTTCACGTGTTTCTTTTAACCATGATTACGAAATGTGAATTCTAAATGACTATTCATGCACTGAACTAGTTAAAAAGCTATCATTTTATGTGAAGTAAGGCGATAACCTTATTATTTTATGTGTGTAAAAGCTATCATTCCATCCATAAAATCTTATGCGAATTCCAAACTCTACTGTTTCGCGCATGCAACTTAGTACTTAGAGTAAACAGAACCCTAAGACTCGTTCTTGTTCCATGCACATCACCAATCCTTTCATCTCTTCCACGAGAAATAATACCTAATTAATTTTAAAGCTTAGAACCTGGGCTTGATTCATGTGTGTTGCATTGGTTGCTCTGCTTGCCTCTCCAACATTACCAGTAGCTTGGGCGCCTACGCTTCTCGCGACTTTCTTCTTGGGAGCCATTTGCCTCGCGGAGATTGGGCAGTCTGGACCTTAACGATTTCCGGGTTGAGAAGTTTGGGTAGAAAAGACCACTGGATGGGGCCCTTCGCTGAGAGGGTGGTTTGGGTGTGGTTTTCTCTCTCTCTCTCTCCTCCTCTTCTTTTCTCTTTTCCTCCTACTCTTTCTCTCTCTCCTCCACTTCTTGTTCTTTTCTCTTATTCTCCTACTCTCTCTCTCTCTCTCTCTCTCCTTCTCTTCTTGTCCTCTCCCTCTCCCACTTCTTTTCTCCTTCTTTCCCTTCCCTCTCTCTCTCTTCTTCTTCTCTTCTTCTCTCTTTCTACTTCTCTCCCTCTTCTTCTCTTCTCTCTCCCCCTCCCCCTTCTCTCTCCCACTCCTTCTTCTTCTCTTCTTCTCCTTCTCTCCCTCTTATTCTCTCTCTCCTCACTCCTTGTTTTCCTCTCCTTCTCCTTCTCTCCCTCTTCTTCTCTTCTCTCTCCCACTCCTCTTTTTCTCTCCTTCTCCTTCTCTCCCTCTTCTTCTCTTCTCTCTCCCACTCCTCTTTTTCTCTCCTTCTCCTTCTCTCCCTCTTCTTCTCTTCTCTCTCCCTCTTCTTCTCTTCTCTCTCACTTCTTCCCTTCTCTCTCCCACTCCTTCTTCTTCTCTTCTCCTTCTCTCCCTCTTCTTCTCTCCACTCTCCCACTCCCTCTTCTCCTCTCCTTCTCCTTCTCTCCCTCTTCTTCTTCTTCCTCTACTTCTCTCCTACTCCTTCTCTCCCTCTACTTCCCTTCTTCTCAGTCTCCCTCTTCTTCTTCTTCCTCTACTTCTCTCTTACTCCTTCTCTTCTTCTCCTTCTCTCCCTCTACTTCCCTTCTTCTCACTCTCCCTCACGGGGCCCGCGCAACTGGTAATCAGAAGGGGGGTGGCTATGGTCGTATTCCAGGGACCCGTTTCAGCAAGACGACAAGGGAGGGGGGGGGGAGAGGCCCAATTAGAAGGCCCAGGGGAGGGGTGTGTAGCACTGCCAAGCGAGGAGGGGGGGAGAAAGAGCCGGCTGACAGCCATGGGGGGAGGTGGCTATGGATGGAGGCCCTAGGGAAGGGGTGTGCAACGTCGCCAAGTGAGGAGGGGGGAACCTTCAGTCGGAGGCCCAAAAGCCCTGCACAGCAGCTGACGGGGGGGCGATAACATATGGAAGGGGGGCGTAGCCTGTGGGTCTGTCGTCGGGGGAGGGGAGAAGCCTCCCCTTATATAGGGGGGGAGGTAGGTGGCATGGCCACCCCTCCCACTTAGAGGCTGCATGCCCCCCAGCACCATCACTCCCTCTCTCTCTCCCCGATGTGCTGTCAGCGGGGAGAGAGAGGGGGCTAAAAAATTTTTTGAACTAGTGAAAAACATTTTCCTTGAAATTAAAAAAGGGGGGGGTGGGTCCTATGGCATGTTACATGGTTGGAGCCTCATGTATACCTAGTAGTCTGGCATGAGGCTCAATTAAAAAGTTGAGCCTCTTTGAAGATGAGGTAAATCTTTTGATCTCTAGCCAATTGGAAAACAGTCTAAACTTGAGCTAACTAGTGATTGGAAACTTCTAAGACTTAGTAAAGTTTTTCCATCCTTTGTTTTTTAGTAGCCCTCGAGATGACTCAATCTTAAAAATAAGCTTCATGTATATCTAGAAGTGGGACATGAGGCTCAATCTAAAAGTTGAGCATCTTTGAAGGGAGCTAAATATTTTGAACTCTTGCTAGTTACTCTAGCACGTTGGTAAATAGTGTAAACTTGAGCTAGCTGATTGGTAGTTGAAGATTTTCTAGGCATGGTTGAATCTTTTTATCCTCATTACATGTTATAAACCTTCAAGAACACTCAATCTTAAAATTGATCCTTATGCCACACTAATGGCTAAGCATAAGCCTCAATCTTAAGGGCACAATGCAATCATATGAGAGGAATTGGCCTAAGATCAAAAGAGTCATTTGGCAAGAAGAACATGTATAAGAATATGTCAAGAAAGGCACCTAATAATAGTGAGCCTTGATTATGTTTGATAGTCATACAAGGATATAGTCCATGTTTTTTTGCTTGAACCTCGACACTAGCTTTGTACATTGCAAAAATAAGCTCATTCTAGGCCAAGAGTGTGTGGTATATGCAATATCTGTGTTAAGGTGAAGTTATCAAGAACAAAAAATTAGTTCTCATTGAATATTTCAATACAATGCCTTACAAATAGTTATGTCCACATCCACATCTCTTATCATTGCTTGCACTCTCCTTCTATATGTTTCCCAAATCTTTAGTTGGAGCTAGCCTCATCAAGCACCTCTTTATCATATTCTCTGTTTCTCATTTATATAAAAAAATCCCCCTACTAATTTTGTAGTTTTCTTGAATAATGGGAGATCAGTATATAGGAGGTGAAGTATGTTGTTGTGGTTGGTATAAGTGAGGGACATGCAGAAGAAGAAGATGACATCTCTAAAGTGTCAACATAAATAACCTCTTTTTCTGCCTTGTTTTCAGCATTAATTGCTGCAAAAATTTCAACCATTGTATTAACATCAACTAGCCTTAAAAATAGCCCTAAAATACCTTCATTTGCAGCCATCAAATCATAATATGTATTCAGCTCTTTTTCAGCCCCATCCTACATATTGCTTTGTAGCCCTGTACATGGCTAAAATATTCTTAAAACTGCCAAGACTACATGTTGTCCATTCTTACAATCCAGACACAAACATAGTTTTCCCCTTTCTTTGAGGCATAATTATCTTCCTAGAGGCACCGCCGTAGCGTTCACTTATAGCAGTGATGTTTAAAAGCCCTTAAACTCTCATGCATTAGGTGGCATGGGATTATCTTGTAGCCTATCCTAATTTTGCGAGGATGATTCACACAAACAGTGAGAAACTATACTGCCTTTGTATTGTCTTTACTTTGAACCCAAACATATGAAGAACCATCATCCAAGGCTTTTGTTTCCATCCTTGATTTCGAAATATTGGGCTGCCCCAAAATCACCGGATAATTACATGAATCTTGCACAAAAAAATGATATTTATCTCTAACACCTCCAATAGTCACGGGTACATTTGGACAACAAGCCGCATTAAGATCCCCTGAGGAATTGTTTGCTACCCACATGTGCCATACCGGATCTATATCAATCAGCCAACCCCCATTCTCATACAAGCTGCATGCCATAACATTGATTTCAAAACCATGATCCAAGAGAGATATGCAAGGCGTCTCTCTTTCTCCCACTTTAACAATTGTCTCTGTTGTAGCACAAGCTCAATGCATTTGTGAATAATGATTTTTTGGAATCAAATGAGCATCTTCTGCTTCATGTACTTGTTGATGGACATCCCCATTATACACAACCTTCTCTTTATGCTTACTGCTACCCATAATACCAATTTCAGCCACCATAGGCTTGCTATCTACACTCCCATTTAACCCATTTTCAACATCAACCTTCTCCAAATTAGTGTTACATACATCATCATATTCCCTTTGAAGTTATTTCTCAATGTCTTTGTCAACCTACATCAATGCTTGCAAAACTTCACCATCAAACTATCTTTTTTATTTCAGCATATCAATGATTACATCATGAAATTCACGCTTTGTGATTCCAAGAACTTCACCAAGTGTGAATTACACTCTATTACCAAGTATGTGATCTTCCAAGACCTTTTTAAGGTTTGTGGTAGTCTCAAGATCTAATTATAACCTATAATTGAGATGCTTACCCCTTCTCTTCCCTTCTTATTTCTTCTCTTGAGATGCGTCTTCCATAACATTCTTAGGTATGGCTTTTTCAGCCTCTTTCTGCTACTATGAACCTTAGCCAAATAAGCATAGACAAAAAATGAATCCACTGGTGCACTCCATCCTGTTCTCCCTCCTATACTTTGACTTGTATAAATTAATTTAGAGTTTGCTATTATGCCCTTTTCCATGCAATCTAATGCTTACATCCAAACATGAGATTTTGCTTCAGCCATGCCTCCTTTACAAGCTTCATCATTCCTTTCAATTCTCAACCCATATGTGGCTGTATCTATGCCAAGAAATGGTATCCTTGTAGCCATATCTTCCAACCTCTTCTACATGCCACCATTTCCAAAAATTGGCTCCATTGGAAGACCATTTTTTGTTGCATGTATTTTGCCATCTTTTCAAAAGACTAACCTTTTTGCTTCCGCTTCACCGTAGTTGTAAAGTCTTGCTTTTCATAATGTAAATTGTCACACCAAATGCATCTCCTCTTGTATCCTTCTTTGTGCGGTCTTTGGGCTATTTCCCGAGCCTTCTCTTCTACCTTAACATCCAAATTTTTAACCTTTGCATAGATTTCTATCAAATTCAGTCTCAAATCATGCATGCCTTTGATTACTTCATCCATAGCATCACCTTTAAGAGCCGGACCAACAAGTATAGCTAGTTGTTTTGCCATAGCCACAGTTGCCTTGGCTGCAATTTCAGCCCCCTTTCGAGCATTGGTAGGTGTGGTGCCTGTACCCCATCTTAATTTCATCCGTTCTCTCTTTAGCAACATATGTAATGCCTCAATTACATTAGCCCAATATGATTTCAGCCATGTTTTAGAAGAGGCATCTTCTAAATGATTAGTTAGCTTCTCTTGGAAGATAGGATTCGTAGCCTTCAGAAACAAATCAAATTTTTGACTCTCTAATGATTACTGCTCATTGGCATCCAATTGCGCATACCGACTTTCAAATTCACGGAGAAAAGCTATAGCAGCCAACCCTTTATTGAGCTTTTCAATCCAATCTGCAAATGTCTTTTTAGTTACCAATCCTACATCTTCCAAGAAAAACTCTTCTCTCAAAGCTTTCTTAAAAGCTGGCCAATCAGCATCTCTTCTATGTAACTCATTAATCCGATCATGCAATGTATGCATGGCCAAATGGCAGAAATATTGACTCCATGCATATTGTGGTATCCCACGAAACACCATCTTTTCTTCATACATCTAGATGAAGGCCGAAACATTTTGACCCTTCAACTGCTTTAAATCATGTCCCAGTGCTTGCAATGCATTCATAGCTACTAAGGAATCAATTCTTTTTGCTTCCTATTGAGTTTGCATATGCTTTTGTAACAAGAATTGCTGCTGATGTTGTTGCTACAACAAAGCAATCATATGTTGTAAAGCATCACCACTACTTGAACCTGCAAAATCCCCCATCTTTACACACTTGCCAAATTTTCATGTTGGGTTCACTACTGTCAGAGTGTTTGGGGTCAAAAGTCTACCACGAGGATAAGAGAGAGTAGGATGAAGGGAGATTCAGGGAAAGGAGTAGAGGAAAGAGAAGGGGTTTAAAGAAATAGAAGATATAAAAGAATACTCATAAAGTTGAAGCCTGTCAATTTATTTTTGCATCCTGAGAAGATAAATCTCTTGTAAGAAAAAAGTGCATAAAATAATAGCTTCCTCTCTATTGCTCAAACCGCCAATTTGATGCCTTCATTGGCTCCAAAAGGGGGGTAAAATACCACGACACCTAGTCAAAATTCTCCCAGATCACTCCTTCTTCTCCTAATTTGGAGTGTTGTTTGTTGCTTGTAAACTATGATTGAACGTCACACGATTTTGCCAATCCTTCTTTTTGCATAAAATCCCCCAAAAATGGTTGAAAGCCACTTGCTTTAAACAAAAAAAAACATGTCATCCTATTCTAGAATTTGTCTACAGCTTTTGGATATTTACCAAAAATAATATCCAAAATATAAAAAATAGGCTAAACTTGTCCAAAAATCTAGTATTTTTGAACCATGCACACTACATACATTGACACTAATGACTAATATGGCATTGATTCTCTAAATCAATGAGAAAGTTGAATGACGATGCACTCTAGAGTTTTTCACACTATGTCCGCATAGTGGCACGAAAATGGGATTTTATGACCAGAAAAGAGCTAGAAATGTACCAAAATTTATCAATTTGAGACAAAAACTAAAGCTCATTAGAAGCTGTAGATATCGATCTAACGACTTTAAGGAGTTGTTAAAGGCGGGATTTGAAAGTACTTTTCTGAAAATAGTTCTCATAGTAGTTATGGATTTTTAATAAAATTTCTAGGATCCAAAATGATGTGGAGAAAGTTCTAGGTAGTGCATAACTTTGAGATAGTCATACAAAAATTTAGGAACCTTAAATCAGACGTCAAAAGTCAGAGTTGCCAAAGGCTAGCGGGGGCAAAGGGGATCAACATGTAATGTGAAGATTACTTTGATATAAGAAGAGTTGTGACTCTTGGGAGCCCAAGGGCTCCCCCAAATTTTCGTGCGATAGGGGAAACAACATTTTTTTTCTTTGTGAAGAAAAATATTGACGTGTAATGTCCCCATTACTTAGTTTATTTTAATCAACAATGTGCGTATACATTCCAAAAAAAAGAGATTTATGATTGCACATTTTTAAAAACTAACTCTAATTATGAAACAAACTCACATTATGAAGATAATTGTTATTATTAATGAGGTATTAAATGCCATTTCATAGAAGGAAGACTTAGGAGACCCTCCCAAGACTAGCTTATTAAGACTATGTTTGTTGTATAGAATAACAAAAAGAACTAGCCTAGTGGATAGTCACTTGGCAGTTAATTGCACTTGGGTGATGACACTGCCGGAATGGGTGACCTCTCGGGAAGATTTTCCTACAAGCTAGTGGGAGCTTCTCACATGTAGCCAATGGCGCCAATGAAGCCTTTGTAGCCCATTGCCAAGTATGCCAATGCCAAGGAACCAAGGTCTATGCCTTGGTCACCACCTTAGTCGTGAGCCTTGGAGTGACTCCCCCTGACAATGAGACTTGTGATGCTCACCCATATATTTGTTGAATTGGTATCCTCGCGCTACGAAAATGGAGCCCCTCCCTGATGTCATCAATGGCATCATCAAAAACCCTAAAAGAAAGCAATCCCTCTTTATCATTGATGACATCATAAAAAATGCTAAAAAGAAAATATCCTCTTTTTACTCCCCCCTGGTTACTATATAAATAGGGGTAGAGCGACATGAATACACACTCAGACACACAACCACCCATCCTGAAGTCTCTTTGTTGGTTGACGCGATGAGTCATGAACCTTGGAGTGATGCTGCCCGACAACGAGATGTGTGGTGCTCACCCATATATTTGTTGAATTGGTATCCTCACACTACCAAAATGAAGCCCCCCCTGATGTCATCAATGACGCCATTAAAAATGCTAAAATAAAGTGTTCCCTCTTTATCATTGATGATGTCATAAAAAATGCTAAAAAGCAAACGTCCTCTTTTTACCCCCCTCTTTGATTACTATATAAATAAGGGTGGAGTGACACGAATACACACTCAGATACACAACAACCCATGCTGAAGTCTCTCTGCTAGTTGATGCGACAAAGCTTTGCTGCAATCAACCAAACCTCTCTCTCTCTCTCTCCACACCTACGCGGAAGCGTTGCTCGAATCCATCAACTTCTTCCATGGCTCCCAAGAGACGTTGAGATACTGAGCGAGGTCACATGCAAAGAGCTCCCCAATGCGAGGAAGTAGTCACTACTGCACTGAACCACAAGCGAAAGTTAACCCCCAATCCATTCAACCCGAAGGATTGGTTATTCCACAACAAATCAAGGTTGTGGCGATAAACTATAATCACGATAGATGGCCAAACGGAGATAATCAGGTTAGTACATAATAAAATGATCATGATTAGTTAGAATTTACTTAGACTTGTAAAATCATGTTAGTATTATCAAATGCCTTTAGGAAGGAATACAGAAATTGATGAAGGGGATAGATTCTATTCATCACATTGATAACTATGCTAAAAATGTTTTATGGTATGATTGCTTTTGGATTTGTGAATGATGAATTATGGCTCTTACGATTTGAGGCTTGCATAACCAAACGAGTTGAGGATTGTGGTCGTTTGGGACATTGGGATCCCCAACCCAATGCTCCCTAACACTCCACGGAGTGTGGAAAAACTCACCTACGTGTGGGGGTCCTACACTCCGGAGGGAGGTAGATGCTTTTGATTTTTGATCACTTGAGAACTTGAGAGGGCCAAGGGCCAAGTGGTAAGTGCCCTTGTTATGTAGGATGACTTCAGAGGCTGAGGGAAGCTTAGAGGGGCTTTGAGCTAGTAAATTCCATGTTGACCATGGATGGAGTGCGATCACAAATAGCCCAATCCTGAGGGATTGGAAGGTCCTATTGGATGGTGCCTTTCTGAGGAGAGAAGGTTTTGTATCACTCTACGGATTGATGATTCTGGATGTTATTATGAAATAAAGTATCTGATTTTCAGATTATTTGTTATGTGCTAAAGATTGAGTTTAACAAACCCATTTTAATGGAATAATAAAAGGAAGCTGATTTTATATGTCCAAACAGTATGGTAGTATGCTTTGCTAATTAGAAAACTAAGCAAACCCATCAAGGAAAGTGGGGGGCTTTGATCCTGACAATTGGATGCCTAGGGGTGGGTGGAACCCATAAGTCGGGTAACTTTCTAACACTAGATAGAGCTGATTAAATTGTTACCCTCCCAATACCGGTAGGATTAGTTACTAGGTTTAACACTGTTTTAGGGGGCCAGAGCTGAGATTTTACCTTATGGGTAGGGTAATCGAGTCACACTCTCCCCCGTCTCTCACTCTCTTTGAACCAAGTGCGGTGTCAACCTCACTCGTGCCTTTGATTGATTACAAAGTGGTGTTTCTTAGGTGGGCATTAGATTGCTATTAGGGGTGACTTGTCCATGCTTCCCTAGTGAAGTAGAGCTGAGATTCCCATGTTCAACTAAGTCCAAGGTTTCCTATGGGGAGATGAGATGGTGATGTGCATGGATATGACTTTCAGTCGACTACTAAGAGGACTCCTCCGGGTCTGTTGGAGGAGGCACCTCACACATGGTATCAAAGCCTAGGTTTCAAAAGAGGCTAGGTTTCAAAAGAGCTTTTAGTGTAAGGTTAAGTAGTTAACGTATAAAAGGAAGTAAAAAAATAACCACACTTGTTTGAAGAGAAATGCTCTTGATTATCTTGCACTAACACTAGCATACACATTGTGCTCATCAGGAACTTAGCAATGAGGAAGCTACACGTTTGCGGGATATTTTTCCCATTATGTATCAAGTAGCCTTAGGGTCAAATAAATTCTCATACCACGAGGCTATATTTGAGATAATGGAGATGATCTTTATTTCTCAAATTGTATTGCAACCTTATCCTAACTCATGGTACATGAGAGATTTCTGGCCAAGGAATAGGTTACATATGGGGATATATTGTGGGCATAAAATCCTTCTTCATTACGAGCTATGGAGGAATTGATGGGCTGAATAACTAAGGATAGTTAAGATATACCTTTTGTTCAGAGCCTTTGTTGAATGGTTACTAGACATTGGGGATGAGCTTGTATCTGAAACCTTGTGGGTATATCAAAAAGTGCTACAAATGGTACCACCCGAGAGAGTTGTTGTAGTACCAAGAAGGCCTTATTTTGGTGTGGGATGTTTTGGTTATCCCCGAGAGCCACCACATTATGTTGTTTGCCATGTACATGAGAATCCCTCAAGGTATGAGAATATAGACCCTGATACTTTTCATGAGAAAAGAATCCATGAGATGATGTATTGGTAGATCATAGTATGATTAATGCATCTTTGTAAATACTTTTCACAAATATAAATTCTCCTTATTATTTTTGAAGTGTGCGAGTTGTGAGCTTATGATGATAGCTGAGCTTCTTTGACAAGTTAATGATGAGGTATGCTTTATGTGAGCAATTTTTGAGATCATGTATTCCATTGCTTACCAATCAAACATGTTGGAATTAAGAGAAATTGTAATGCTATTTTAGAGAAGACTCGTTTATGGAGCTATTTAAGCTTATTGAAGGGGCTAAAACTGGAGCCCAAACTTGGGGAAGGGACAACCCTTACTTATACTTAGACTCAACTTTGTACAAAGATGTGAAAGTCCATCTCAAGTTGTTGAAATGGCTTGAGGACCTCAATTTGATAAGACTTTATGAAAGTACAATACTCTTTGAAATGATAAGGCAAAATATATAGATGGAAAAATTTTAATGAGAAATAAATGGCTGTATGACCAATATACAAAGGTTATTTCTCTCGATAGGGAGTGTAAAGTCTATGAGCTTCTAGAGCATCCCAATCTCCCAAAGTCTTATAGATTCATAGAAATGAAGGCCAAACTAGCTCATTTTGTAATAAAGAAGTTACTAAGATAATTAGAATCACCAAAACTGGTGCAAATTGATGAAACATACAAGAAACTCCAAGAGAATAAGTTTCTTCTCAAGCAGACACCAACACCTAGGTTTAGCAGTGAAGGACCCCAGGTGGAGCAAGATGCAAAAGTATGGATTGAGGCTTTGGATGACTATTTTGTTGAGATTCAAGCTCATAGACTTTGGTTAGTGTT
Organism: Lygodium microphyllum; assembly: GCF_053477565.2. Classification (NCBI taxonomy): domain Eukaryota; kingdom Viridiplantae; phylum Streptophyta; class Polypodiopsida; order Schizaeales; family Lygodiaceae; genus Lygodium; species Lygodium microphyllum. The sequence continues at coordinate 74,706,198 of NC_141159.1, forward strand.
CTATCTTAGTTGAATAAGGTTAAGTCATACAAACTTAACCATGGTTAGAACTAGGTTACTTATTTATGTATGGGTGTGTTGTACTTGAGTTGACTTTACAGTGTGGAATATGAGGGGTTGAACAGGGAGCATGTCTGCTACCCTTTTGGACTACCTTTGTCCATCTCTCTCTCTCAATTTTAATATGGTATCAGAGCTTGCTGATGCCTCAACAGGTCTTGGACAGCAACTATTGTGTGAACCAATGTCCCAGCGATTCTTGGAGCTCAACAAATGAGCTCTATGACCAACATATTCTGAAGAGTAGAAAACACATTGAGATATTCAAAGTCCCCGGCCTGAGAACGTTGGGTCAATCTAGAACTGATTGCATCATCATAGAGAATGCCAAAAGTGATTGCATTAGTGTGGATAGTAGCATAAAAGGGCATAGATTCAGGCTGACTATGTGGATTAGAGCAATGCACCAATCTATGAACATATTGTGTGTACTGTAGGGAAGCTCTAATTAGAGTTAACTCTCCTTAGAAAAAGGTTGTTGTCACTCTAATAATGCAGCATTCTTCAAAGACAAGAACCATATTTCGGAACAACTAACTGTTTCTACTAAGAAGTAAAGCCACGAGTCAACCAATTAGGACAAATGGATTGCTTGCTAGCCAACAACAACTTCGTTCAGCCTCTGCAAGGCTTCTTCAGCACAAGACCTGATCAATGTCATTTGCAAATTCCTATGAAGTAGATGGAGGAGTGTTGTATGCCTGTGATGGATGTGAAGGTTTTGTAGTTGTCTGTTGTGAAACAACCCATGCCATGGAGTTGCAGCACTGATATGCATTGGCCTACTTGAACAATACACGCCATTCATTTTTGTCATTGCTCTTGACCTTTCAGACTCATCAGCAAATATTACAAATCCATAACCTTTTGACCATCTAGTGATGACATCGATGACCACTTTTTCACCTTTCACATAAGGATATTGCACCCTGAATGTCTCTTGTAAGATGTAATTAGTTACATCGGGAACAAGGTCTTTCACAAAAATAGAGTGATCAGCCTCTTTCTCACCTCGTCTATCACCAAGCCCAAAAGAAGCCCAATTCAATCGAAAAAACTGTTCAGTTTGAGGCATTTATCTGGCATTATACGTCTGTAAGATTTTCTCAGCAACAAAATGCGAAGTGAACTCAATAAATCCATAGCCCTCTAGATGGCTTGTGATCTTGTTTTGGATAATATTCAGAGGTAACACCTTGTTTGTATGTGCAAAATAGGAATACACTTAATTCTCATCCATCCAATACTGAAGGTCGCCAATCCAAGCATCCTAATTTCTTCTAAGGTCTGGGGCTAGTGATAATGATGTGAAGAGTAGGTAGTCTGCTATTGCCATTGTTGGTATTACTGGTCAGCTTGCATGATTTGCCTTTTGTTCAGGTGCATGTGGAAAAATAGGTGTTTACAGACATGTTCCAAGTGATGGCATACTGCCACTGCTACACTAGTGTTTTGCCACCATGCACTATAAATGCTATTGTGCTAGTACTTTATCTTGCTTGTACTAAATTGAGTGTTGTAGCCTGTATATTGTCATGTCACTATGACCCTGATTTGTACTTGAGTTGACTTTACAGTGTGGAATATGAGAGGTTTAATAGGGAGCATGTCTGCTACCCTTTTGGACTACTTTTGTCCATCTCTCTCACTCTCAATTTTAATATATTTCCTAGCCATTGAAACTACTACTACAAAAATCAATCCATGACTGCTTGTCTTAATCTTACTGGCGAAGCTAAGCTTTGGTGGAAATAGTTTTTCCTAGATAAAGGGGTAACAAAAACTTCCCAAACTTGGGAGGAGATCAAAGAAGCTGTGAAATGATGTTATCTTCCCCCATCTTTTGAATCAATCAAGATGAACAAATTCTAAAACTTATGACAATAAAGCCTAACCTTGGAAGGATAATATTCTAAGTTTGTGAGTCTGTGCAAATATGCACCCCCAATGACAACGTCCCAACAGATTGCAAGGTTATGCCAAGGACTAAATCCACCTTTGGACACTTGCCTTGAATCAATGAGACCTACAACTCTCGAAGATGCTCTCATGCAAAATTGGGAAGGAAATTGCCTCAATCGAAACTGTAGGGAAACTTCAATTTGAGTTTGACAGCCATATAATTGAAGAAAAATTTTGAATCCTACCACTAGGATGCTACGATTACATACTGGGAATGGATTGGCTCAAGGAAGAACAAAGCCCAGATTCTATGTGCTGAAGAGGAAATAATCTTTCAAGACTTGAAAGGAGAAACCGTAAAGGCATATGGAAATGCTGGAAGAACTAGAGTCAATTAGCCAAGGAAAGTCAACTCAGGAAGGGATTAAAGAAAGGTCAACCAATCTACATGATCCAGTTGAATAAGGTTGAAAAGACTAATGAAGGCACTCTTCCTTCCTAGATCAATGACTTCGAGGATGTCCTTCTAGAATAACTAACTCAACTGCCTCCAAATCGTGAGGTTGATCATGAAATAAAATTGATTACTGGAGCGAGCCAGTGTCAAAACAACCATACAAAATGTCTATTCTTGAAGCTATTGAGCTTAAGGAACATCTGAGGCAACTAATAGAGCAAGGATTTATCCACCCAAGTAACTCACCTTGGGGAGCATACCTATCCTCTTCTAGAAAAAGAAGGACAGAACACTTAGACTCTGCAAGCATTGACTTCAGAGGACTAAATCAAGTTACAGTAAAAAACAAGTACCCCATACCTAGGATAGATGAACTTTTAGATCGCCTACACAGAGCCAAGGTTTTTTCCAAGATTGATTTAAGGTCCGGATGCTATCAAATTCAAATCAAGGAACAAGATATCCCAAAGACTGCCTTCAGCACTAGGTATGGTCATTATGAGTTTTCAGTCATGCTATTTGGATTGACTAATGCCCCAGCTACATTCAATCGTCTAATGCAAGACATCTTTTGACCATATCTAGATGATTTCGTGCTAGTATTCTTTGATGATATACTAGTATACTCCAAATCAATAGAGGAACATGAAGGTCACTTAAATATTTCCCTAGTAACACTCCATGAAAATTAGCTCTATGCCAAGATGAGTAAATATGTATTTCTCACTGACAGGATTGAATATCTTGGATACATTGTTTCCACTAATGGAATCTCTATAGAGCCTACCAAAGTGAAACATATCCTAGAATGGCCAATACCTAAGATAGTAAAAGAAATCCAAGGATTTTTGGGACTGACAAGATGGTACCGAATCTTCATCAAGGATTATTCCCTCATTACTGCACCCTTGACAAATATTTTAAAGAAAAATACAATAATCATTTGGACCAATGAGCATCAAGAAATCTTTGATAAACTTAAAGAAGATGTAACCACTGTACCTATATTAAAACTCCCTAACTTTAGTCAACCATTTGAGGTGATCACTAATGCAAGTGGACTTGCGATCGGTGGGATGTTAGTACAAGAAGGAAGACCAGTGGCCTATACTTCTTGAAAATTGAAACCCTACGAGTCCAACTATGTCATTCATGACCTTGAGTTGCAATAATCCATGCCTTGAAACTATGGAGATACTATCTATTGGGAAGGGAATTCACTTTAATGATAGATCATAAAAGTCTTAAGTGGATCTTCACCCAAGGTGACCTAAACATGAGGCAAAAGAAGATGGATAGAGATATTGCAAGAATTTGATTTCAAAATGAAATATCGTCCAAGGAAGGACAATGTTGTTGTAGATGCATTAAGCCGAAAAGCCTTTCTTAATAATGTTGTAGAAGTTTGAAGCTGAAGAATCGTCTCCATACTTGAAAATCTTGTACTCGAGCTTGTACACCAAGATATTTTTCATGATAAGGAGTATAAAGGACTCATGGATCAGGTACTTCAAGGAGAAAGCTCTAACAAAGAAAGGTCTAAGATTAAGGATTATCGTGCCAGCAAGGGTTGTCTATATTACCACGATCACCTTTGTGTCCCAAAAGGACCACAAGTGAAGACCAATATATTATGGGAAGCACACGACAACCCCATTGTAGGACATTCGGGGTATGCCAAGATAGTCAACGCAGTTTGTAAGAGATATCACTGGCCAGGATTAAAAAGGGATTTATTAAAGTACATAACTTAGTGATTGGCTTGTCAAAGAGTCAAGGCGGAAAGGATCAAGATGCATGGAGAGTTACAACCCTTGGACATTCCACAAATGAAATGGGAGTCAACAAGTATGGACTTTGTTGTTGGATTACCTACTGCTTGCTGGTGGATATGATTCCATCATGGTAGTGGTTAATAGATTGAAAAAAGTTGTACACTTGATCCTGGTCAAAACAACCTATAAGTCATGTGACATTGCTCGAGTCTTTATCAAAGAACTATTTAGGTTACATGGATTGCCAAAGATCATAATTAGTGACCGAGACTTCAGGTTCACCTCTAAGTTTTGGACTTGCCTATTCCAAGCAATTGGAATGCAATTATGCTTCAGTACTGCTTATCATCCTCAAACTGATGGCCAAACTAAGAGGATGAACCTAATTTGGAAAAGAATACCCCCAATTTTTCTCAAGATGAGGACATCTCGATTTCTCTAAGGAGAATGTAATGTTCCATTTACTTAGTTTATTTTAATCAACAATGTGCGTATACATTCCAAATTTTATTTTTTTGATTTATGATTGCACATTTTTAAAAAATAATTCTAATTATGAAACAGACTCTCATTATGAAGATAATTGTTATTATTAATGAGGTATTATATGCCATTTCATGGAAGGAAGACTTGGGAAACCCTCCTAAGACTAGCTTATTAAGACTATGTTTGTAGTATAGAACAACAAAAATAACTAGTCTAGTGGATAGTCACTTGGAGGTTAAGTGCACTTGGATGATGACACTTGTAACGTGCCCGCTTCTCAAATTGCGGGACACATCTTAGCAATCCATCGAGAGATATATCTAGAAGACGCCATGCGGCACTCCCAAGGAATGGCACGGGGTTTGCCAACTAGGGTCTCTCGAGTCTGTCTCGCAACGGAACTTATCTGGCCGTTCCCACTAGGATCGACCTGAAGTCCAGGTTTCTAGCAGTTGATTCTTTCTAATAGCCTTCTAGCGTCGATCAACTGCCGCTCCACTTTGCATAGATACAACTAGACCAAGGCATACTCATACTGCACTTGGTTCAAAGAGAATGGGAAACGAGAGGGATGCATCGATCAACCTCTCTGCCCATAAGGCATAGTCCTATTCCGATCCCCTAAAACAACATGAATCAAGTTTTTAACTTACAAGTTCTAAGGTCCTTGTCTATCTAACGTTCGCATCAAATAAATTCCATTGAGGAAAGCTCTCGGCTAACTGAGACCACCTTGCCGTAGGATGGACCCGACAGTCACATCCACCACGCTTCTCTCGGGGGTTGTTTTAGTTATCTAATTACCTACCACATTATGTTTCACACATAAAAGCAGCTTCCTTAATTAACTCATTAATCATAGGTTCCTTTACGTAATTTAGGGCACATATACGAAGACAAGATAAAACAAGATCAAACACTTCCTTAACTTATCTTCAGATTAATGTTTGTCTCCCGCCCATATAGGAGAATTAAGTGTCCCTTTCTGCCTTCGCAGAAATAACCTTCCGTCTCCCATAAATAAAAACCCGAAGGTTTATCCTACCAAGATTCTGCCTTGTAACTAGTATCAAGGCCTCGAGATCCTATCTCGAGTCATGTAGAACACTTGTGTAGGGTCCGCAAGCATTGGGATTTATGGCCAGAGCCCCCCTGGCACCCAAGCGTCCTCCTACGCCAAGTAATTTCCATGGAGAGATCTCTCGCGGTGGGTTTGGTCCACATTCCTGGTGCAAATTCATAACCCCCTTGGTTAGGGTTTGGTGGTTCGCGGGGGGTAGCTAGTGCCATCCTTCCTTAATTATCCCTTTAGGAAATCATCCACACTTGAAGCAACTAGCCTAATAACATTTACTAGGAAAAACATCCCTTTTGTTCCCATGGCAATTTATCCTTATAATTCCCACCATGAAAATATAATCACTTGGATATTCATCTGAAACCACAACCAATCCTTAAGTATCCTTTGAAAACAATCAAGATGAAACAACCAGCCTAACATCCTTTAACTAGGAAAACATCCTTTCCTAATCCAGCAAGTAACCACTCTGCCTAGCAATCACTTTTTCCATCTTTAACAAGATCAACCTTCGTTAAAACCATTTCAACAGTTCCAAGCAACATGCTTAGCATAAATCAACTACCATAAAGTTTGCTCTCCCCCTTGGGTTAGGGCTTCGCAAGGTCAATTTAACACATTCCTTCTAGATCCTTAAATGATCTAAGTGGTCTTCCCCTTGATCCTGATTTGATCAAGGCTAACATTGTCCTATTGTTTCAAGCATAGACAAGTTTGGTGGTTTGTACAACATTCCTGTTAAGGTGAAGTTCCTTTTATGAATACCCTCAGCATTCTTCCTTAGGTCGATTGCAACCCACAAGATCCAATACCTTGGGAATTGGGGTTTTCCCTAAGTTTGCCTTTGCTTGTAAGGAACAAGAATCTACATAGTCGAATGCCAATTCAACTCGTGCTTTTCGAGTTATGGACTGGAGATCTGCCCTGTCCAATGACCTTAGCATCGACTAGGTCTTCATAGGAAATTTTTCCTAGATCGTTTACCTATCTAACTCCTAAATGTTGTTGCGCATTAAGTCCACTAGGACGTCCTTACCCTAGTGTGTAAGTCTCCCCTTCCTGGAAGAACAATATAAATTTTCCATCCCAAGTTGTGTTGCACAACCACAATTGCAAATTGGCAATTGACGATCCGCTTAAATCGGGAATTGGTCAAAACCTTAATTCTCTTATTTTGGCATAGTGTGCCCTAATTGGTAGGACAACATAATTGAGAAGAACTTCTATTGGTCCAACTTGGTTCCCATCGGTTGAGATCCCATTAGTGGCGATGGCCTCGTCTCGATCGGACTTACTCGCATGGTTGCCGGACGCGCGCCTCTTAGGTGCCATATTTTGCAAGAAATTAGTGGCCATACATGAGGTAAAATTCACTTAGGCTTCGCAAAAAATTTTCTCCAAAAGCTCCCACGGCCTACAGCACCTTTGGCAATCCAAATTGTGAATCCTGGGAAGGAGGGGAAAACTCCCTCTAAGCTAGGAATGCTTGGAAGGTTCCTAGAACCTTCCAAAGCTCTCTCTCTCTCTCTCTCTCTCTCTCTCTCTCTCTCTCTCTCTCTCTCTCTCTCTCGCTCTTCTGAAACAATTTTTTTTTCTTCTTTCTCCCCATGAATTGCAGATGACGGACTCGCAGGGGATGATGATGATGACACAGCTACAATTGATCACCGAGAAGGAGGGGAGGAGGACGATGATGAAGATAGTGGTGATGAAGGAGGGGAGGCGACGGCTGTCGCAGCCTTGGGGGGAGGGGTGCCTTTATAAGGTGAGGAGGGGGGAGGCTATATGCTAGGTGGAGAGGCGGGCAGCCATGCCGCCCCCCACTTGGCTACCATGGGGAGGGGGAAGCCTTTGGGGAGGGGCCACATGGCTCCCTCTCCCACACAAGTGGTGCGCCCATTTTCTCTCTCTCTCTCTCTCTCTCTCTCTCTCTCTCTCTCCTTTATCCAGTTGACGGGGAGAGAGAGAGGTAAAAAATTTGCATTCATTTTCAAAATAAATAAATAAATTAAAATTTTCATTTGAGAGTGAGGTTCATGTGCCAAGAAGCGGGTAGGCATGAGGAGGCTATTTTAATGACCGAAAGTGTTACCTCTTTTTACACCCCCCAGTTACTATATAAAAAGGGTTAAAGCAACACAAGAACACACTCAAACACACAATGACCCATGTTGAAGTCTCTCTGCTGGTTGATGCAACGAAGCTCTGTTGCAATCAACTGAACCCCTCTCTCTCTCTCCACACCTATGCGGAAGTGCTGCTTGAATCCATAAGCTTCTTCCATGGCTCCTAAGAGACATTGAGATGCTGAGAGACATCCCCAATGTGAGGAATTAGTAACTGTTGTTGAAGCACAATCAGAAGTTAACCCTAAATCCATTCAACACCTGAAGGACCGGTTATTCCTCAACAAACCAAGGTTGCGGCCATAAACTGTAATCACGACGGATGGCCAAATGAAGATAATCAGGTTAGTACATAAGAAAGGGATCACAATTAGTTAGAATTTACTTAGACTTGTAAGAGCATGTTAGTATTATCAAATGCCTTTAGGAAGGAATACAAAAATTGATGAAGGGGATAGATTCTATGCATCGCATTGACAATTATGTTTAAAAAATGTTTTATGGTTATGACTACTTTTTGATTTGTGAATGATGGATTATGGCTCTTATGATTCCACGCTTGCATAGTGGGACAAATTGTGGATTGTGGTGGTTCGGGACATTGGGATCCCTAACCCAATGCTCCCTAACACTCTGTGGAGTGTGGAAAAACTCACCTGTGGGTGGGGGTCCTATGCTCCCGAGGGAGGTAGGTGCTTTTGATTTTTGATCACTTGAGCACCTGAGAGGGCAAAGGGACGAGTGGTAAGTGCCCTTGTTATAGGATGGCTCTAGAGGCTGAGGGAAGCTTAGAGGGGCTCTAAGCCAATAAATTCCCTGTTGAGCGGTGCAGATGGTTGACCGTGGATGGAGTGCAATCACATATAGCCCAATCCCGAGGGATTGGAAGGTCCTAGATGGTTGACCGCGGATGGAGTGCAATCACATATAGTTCAATCCCGAGGGATTGGAAGGTCCTATCCTAGGCTGTTGGGCAGTGTCTTTTTGTGGAAAGATGGTTTTGTATCACTCTGCGGAGTGATAATTTTGGATGTTATTATGAAATAAAGTATCTTATTTTTGAATTGTTTGTTATGTGCTAAAGATTGAGTTTAATGAACCTAGTTTATACATTAATAAAAGGAAGTTGATTTTATATGTCCAAACAGTGTGGTAGTATGCTTTGCTAATTAGAAAACTAAGCAAACACATTGAGGAAAGTAGGAGGCTTCAATCCTAATGATTGGATGCCTATGGTGGCTGGGTGGACCCCATAAGTTGGGTAACTTTCCAACACTAGATAGAGCTGATTAAATTGTGACCCTTCCAATACCGATAGGATTAGATACTAGGTTTAACACCATTTTAGGGGGCCAGAGCTGAGATTTTACCTTATGGGTACGGGGATTGAGTGAAACTCTCCCCCATCTCCCACTCTATTTGAACCAAGTGCGATGTTAACCTCACTCCTGCCTTTGATTGATTACAGAGTGGTCTTTCTTAGGTGGCCGTTAGATTTTTATTAGGGGTAACTTGTCCACACTTCACCGGTGAAGTAGATTTAAGATTCCCATGTTCAACTAAGTCCAAGGTTTCCCATGGGGAGACGGGATGGTGATGTGCATGGATATGAATTTCAGTCGACTACTAAGAGGACTTCTCCAGGTCTATTGGAGGAGGCACCTCACATGACGTTTTGGGCAACGATGTGATAATTTGAGGGGGCGGGGGGTGCTACAGAGCTTGAGAATAAGCATATGATCTAATTATACCAAGTTGATGCTCGAATTATTTGCCTCATATTGCCAATCTTGGCTCCAAAAATGGTGGCTTGATCATGGAGATGCGCTTTCAATCTTAGTCTCTCCTCCCTCCCTCTTCTCCAATGGATTGCTCATGTGGAAATTATTTAGAGAAGATAAGGATGGAGATCAGTTGTTCACCTTGAACCAAATTTATGTGGGATCATGTCAATGCTAGGAGTGATGAGAACAGTATTTGGAGACCAATGGAGGGTCTAGTCCTGTCTGTAAATCAATTATTGAGACCTGAAACATGAAAAATAGCGGTAAGCCTCTTTTTTAATAAAAAATTGGATTCTTTTTTACATTTCATGGTGCAAATCTTGTTTATATGTGATGAGAATTTGTTTAATCTTAGTTGTGATGTCTTTAGGGCTATGAAACATAAAATGTAGAACCCATGTTTGTAATCATGAGTTATCACTTTTTGAAAATCCAAAATACATGTTCTAAGTGAAAAAATGATGTTTTCTTGGTTTTGAGTGATCAAATTAGGTTCATACGGGATAAAATCAAATGTGATGATGAATCAAAGTGTGAATTAATATCTTGACTATAAAAAATAAAAAATAAAGCATTTTACATAACAAAAATAAGAAAAAATACTCAAAAATGGGATTTTGGGACAAAGAAAATAGGAAAAAAATAGTTTTTGTGTTCGAAAAATTATGAAAAACTAGGGGTATGTTTGTGCAAGTATAATGGAGGTAGCATGAAGATTACCTCTAGTTGTATGTATTTATTACTTTTGTTATAAAGATGAAAGCACCTATTAACCTATCCATCGAATGCAAAATCTTAATTTCAATAGAGGGAAAAGGGGATTATGGAAGTTAAGTATCATGTGAATTTTGATTTTATGCATATTCTAGTGTATAAGAATTATTTTATTTAATTCTTAAAAAGGGTAGTAGCACGGGATATTCTAGTGTTGCCTTAGCAATGAAGCAATACGCTAGAGTGAAATCGTGAAATGGCTATTTGTACACATCTACACTAATTGACTTATAAATTTACTTGTTTGAGCACATACATCATTCACCTTACATCTGCATTTTCATACACGGTAAAGAGAATTATCCCCTTGATGCATAGTAGTTGATTGCGAACAATTGACCCATGATGAGTGTGAGGCTCCTGATGATGCTGTAGGTTTAGTACAATTGTTTCCTTGGGGACTGATTTGGTGAGGAATATACCACCTCTTGGAACGAATGTTATGAAGAGTGGAATTTGTGCGTATGTGTTATAAATTAAGACAATGCATCCTAGGGATAATCCCTGGGTTGTAGAAGAGCCGTAGTGGGGCCACAATGATAAGTTGGGGGTGCTCCCTTCATTTGTATTACGAGGTGCTACTCACTAATATGTTTGGATACTCCTTCTTCCTTGGAGTGGAGAATGGCATCACGTTAGACTAAAATCTAGAGATTGTATCTACAAATGCATTATTTTGATAAATCAGTTCATAGTGCTTATATGTTCTTGGCTGCGAGGCTGTGGGATTGTGTAGGTGAGTTTAGGAGGCCCATATAGAGTCCTAGAGCCAGTGTAGGGCCCATTTTTGGTCTCAGCAACAGGTAGTGTATTTGCCGAGAGCCACTAATAAGTCACGGTTTGGAATCTTAGTTAATTAGGGACTAGTTGGTTAGTTTATGCTAAAGAGCATTGGGTTAGACCCATTATTTCCCAATAAACATCGTCAAGCCGAGATCCCAAAACAAGAAAGAGATGAAAGGACTAGACATCAGATTGAAATCTTTAGGAGGTATTCCCCTCAATGTGGCAGCTCAATACCCCTAAAATAGAGAAGTCTTAGTGACCCTAGTGCCACAAATAGTCCATTAGGAGGAGGAGGAAGCTCTAGTGCTCCCCTTTTTCCAATAAGTTAGCCCACTTCAAGTGGAGTTCCAGTCACACCATTACAAACTCCCATAGCAAATCTGCTTGTTGTTATGACACAACCTCTTGCAATTTCCACAAGAATGCTAGATTTTTAAGCTTTAAGGTACCTCTACCCATCTTTAATCTGTTAGCAGAGGAAGATGCAGAGCTTCACATCATTGAGTTCTAGAAACTTATGTTTAATTGTTGAAATTAGGACGAGTGACATCTCATGATATTTTTAACATGACCTTAAAAGGGAGGGCTACAATGTGGTATCACGGCTTAGAAGCCGAATACTTTGAGTATAACATTATGTTTCAAGTATAGCATATTAAGCACCACTAGTAGAGTGAATCATAATGCATGTTATATTTTGAGTATACCATGCCGTTTCAAGTAGTGCATATTAAGCACCATGGGTGGGATGTACAAAAATATAATAAAAGTAACCACTTAGTTGCATTCCATTCTATTGAAAAGAGCCATGAGATCCCAAAAGCACATCACACCTACGTTATTCACACACCCGCTTTTAGATTTGTTAGTATTATTGGTACGAATCATCTTTCTTAGTTTAGCTTCATGTCATTGTCATCCATGCTTTGTACACATTCTAGAGTGGAAAAATTAGTGTACACATTTGAATATGGTTCAAAAGTCCAAGAGAAGTCATCTTCAATCATACTTTCTCTTTACACATTGTGCAACTCTTGCTTGAGCTGCATTTTCCTGGCTTGTGTATTTGTGCTATACATTTTTGACAAAGTATCCCATGCCTCCTTTGGCGTACTTGCATCCTGAATATGCACAATCATAAAGTCTGAAATACTGATAGATAGCCAGTACATAACTTTTCTGGCTCTCTCATGCCATCCTTTAAATGCGTGCATTTGCTGTTGATTGGGAACATCAGGAAGAACTGGTTCTTCTTTATTTCCTGCAATGAATTCCCAATATCCTTTCCTATAAGGAAATTCGTCATTCTAAACTTCCATGCTTGGAAGTTGTTCTTGTCAAGCTTTTTAGTGACAATCTGTGATAGAGAATCAGACGCCATTACAGAACATTGCAAAAAATTCTGTCACTACAAAAAACACAGCTTCAGCCTCACAAGGGCAAATCTGCAAAACTGACGAAAGTGGTATTTGACCACAAAGTCACTTCCTAGTGACAATTTTGCATCAATAGGCAACAAGGATGATTCTCTAACTCCCAATGTCTCTATGCACAGGCATACAATGCAATTTCTATGGTAACATTTCACCGACCTATAGAACAATGGTCACACAGCAAAAACAGGGCCTCCAAAACAGGCCCCAAAATGGCCTCAAATCAAAAAAACAAAGCAACCAAGGGCTAAAGCCCTATCCCGCAACATATACTGCCCTCTTGCTACACCCGAAGGGCGTCTCAATCTGAGACAATGCACTCTTGCACTTTCCGGTTGTGCTACCTGCAGAGACTTGCTCCCAAAACAGAAAAATGAAAGCAATACTGGTCCTCTTACCAGAACACCACAAACTTGGTTTGCTTTCTTGAGCTCCTTACCACGAACAAGGCTCTCACACCATGTCAAGATTGTGGGAGAGAAGGAAGGAGTCTCACTTGTAGCTTTCTCGCTTGCACAATGGGGGAATACACACAAAGGTGGAAGCTAAAAACAGTTTTTCTCTTCTTAGTTGTGTAAGCCAAAAGAACTCTCATACTGTAATATTTCCAGCCATGTGAAGTTTCGGGAAAATAATGAGGTTGCAGTGAGGTTTCGGACAGGATAGTCTAAACTAATACACCCTTCACTGAGTCCATACAAGACACAGCTTTTCGAAATCGTGTATTTCCCATAAGAACCTCCTCTTGGGAGGAGGATAAGGGATAAATATGGGAATTTATGATTTTTTTTTTCTTTTTTCCTCAGCCAAAGCGTGGCTGAGGGAAGGGAATGATGCTTAAATGGGATGGAGTAGTCGTGGAGAGGAGGGATCACATGCAGGATCCACATGGGGGGAAAGGTTCTACCCCCCCTCCTCCCATAAATATTGGTCTCCTATTGACGACGAGGGGAGAAAAGAGAGGAGGGTGGCATATTATGTCCGTGAGGGAGACGAGGGGACAAAATTTACTATGGAGAGAAGGGCGAGGAGATAAAGTCTACGCCTTCTACGCACGCCACGACCGTTAGTTGCTGTAGGGCCTTGAGGCCGCTGATTGGAAATTTGCCCCCTCCTTGCTCGATAGCATTGCACGCCCTCCCCTGGGCCTTCGGCCAGCGTTGCCTAGCGCTGCTTGGGCCTCCGAAGGCGCTAACTTTTCCCCCCTCTTAGGACAGCCGTAGGCTGACATTCTATGCCGCCACCCAGAAGACGTCCTAGCCTATTTCCTTTCCCCCCCCCCCCCCCCCCCCCCCCCCCCCCCCCCCCCGTTCCGCTAAACGAACCCCTGGGCCACGACCTTAATCACCCTCCGATTTTTTTTGCCATGCATTGACAACGCCTTGGACCACCACGATCGTAACCACAAAAACTTTTCTTTTCTTTTTGATGATTCAAAAGGCTATTTGATTCAAACCTTAATTTCTGATTGGATTTTGCATCGTGGGGCCGTGAGAGGAGTAAAAGAGGGAAAATAGAGGATGTGAAAAGAAGGAGTGGAGTAAAAGAGGAAGAGTGGGGAAAAGATAAAGAAAAGGATGTGGAGTGAAGAAGGAAGGGTGGGGAAAAGATAAAAGATAAGGAAGGGAAGTAAAAGATAAAGAAAAGGAGTGGAGTGAAGAAGGAAGGGTGGGAAAAAGATAAAAGATAAGGAAGGGAAGAAGAGAGGAGTGAAGGAGAAAGGAGTAGTGTGAAAGAAGTAGAGGGTGAGTTAAAGATACAGAAGAATAAGAAAGGAGTAAAAGAGGTAGAGTAGAGAAGGAATAGAGGGAGGTAGAAGGGTAAAAAGGGAGGAAAAAAAGAGGAGTGAAGGAGGAGGACTAGGGAAGGAGAAGAAAAAAGTAGAGGAAGTGCAAGGAAGGAGAATAAGTGCCTTCTATACCTTTTAACCCAAGTCAAAGTTCTCCAAGGGTTCTTGTGGTTGCAAAACCACACTCACCCATAAACTTTTTGCCAAGCATAGACCCTATAGGACCTTCTTAGGCTTTGTAAATCTTTTCCTCTCCGAAGAGTCTAAGAATCTAAAGGTCCTATCATTTCTTCTCGTGACCAACCGTTTTAACGGCATCTTGCCTCAAAAGAGAGATGGTGGAATTCTAGAAGAAAGAGTAAAAGCTACCTTCACTTTCGAACTACGATGCCACCTAAGAAAGTCCAAGGAGTAGCTGCGGGAGGTTCATCTCCCAGTATCCATGTGGATATCTCACCCCAAAACGAGGTTTTTCTTCTTGGCTTTAATTCGGTTTTAAGTCAATCATGCAAAGAGGAATTGTTAAGGATAGGATATATTTGTCCGAGTTACTTGTAATGAAGGAGTTTAGCTTATTTGAATGAATGATAATGTATAGAACATAGTTTCCTTCAAGTAGCATCATGCATTATAAATTATGAGCAAGATTATTTATTTACTATAGTAGTATATTTCAGTTAAATCCTGAAGGTATAGAAATTGTATCTTGCGTCATTAGTCCTATTCCTTTTTGCAACGAATCATAGTAAATGATTAAATTCATGAAAGGTTTCTTTCGTTGCTCAAATTACTAGGAGGTTATCATTGCTAATTGCACATCTTAGCAAGGGTAATGATTGTTATTTGGCATGAGTTCATTTGCAAGGAAAAATGAAGATTAAATTGAACTGTATCGACTGGAAAGTCAATTGTCACAAGGATAGCAAAACCGTGACAAGGCGATCAATATTACCTTTCAAAAGATAACCAAACCAACCTAAACTTAGAAATACCATACTGAGGAGAAAAATATGCCTTGGAAATGATTCAAAGACCAAAGAAACGTTTATACCTTAACCACTTGACTACTTTCTTTATTGTAGGGTCAATAAATTCGTAAAGATCAGGAACTAGGATTTGTCCCTAAGGTTCTTAAAAAAAAGAAACCCTAGGTTCGACATACGTCACCTTAAAGAACTTAAACGGATTATTTCAACGCAAGCCTTGCGCAACAAGTATGAAGTCATGTAGTCTTGTGACTGGTTCACAAGATGAAAGGGTAAATAACCTCAACAAGGATGGCAGATCCTTACGCAAGTTATCTTGCAAAAGGACGTATTCGAGAATATCCTTCTAAATAAGGAAAGTTATAAACCAAAAACAAAAATATCTAATGAACTTTAGGGTTGACCAAGTTGGGTTAATAAGATATGCCCTAACCCGGACTATAAAGGTTCTCGCCAAGTTACAAGACATCTTGGGAACGAGTGCTGATAGGCTCAAAAGGAAAGAACACTTCCTTAGCAGTTTGCCAAACAACACGGTTGATTAATGGAAATGTTTGTGCTTGCTAGAGATTTTAGAGCACTGTTTGAATTATGAATTACAACTTAAATGAATACCTATACTTCAGGCTAAAGACCTGAAGAGAGGCAGTTTCAGTTACCCCCAACTGCTTGCCTAACCCTAACCAAGGGGGTTGTTGACCGCGCCGGGAACGTGGACCGAACCCGCCGCGAGAGGTCTCTTCGTTGAGCTCTACTTGGAGCAGGAGGACGCTTGGGTGCCAGGGGGGCTCTGGTCGTAAATCCCTCGCCTTCCGAGTCCTGCGCAAGAGGCTAACGTGACTTGGGATTGGATCTGGAGGCCCGCATACTAGTTTACGGGTGGAAGCTTGGAATAATGATCCCTGCGGATTACTGGATAGCCTTCGGGCAGATTATGGACAAGCCTACGGGCGAAACTCATTGTATTTCAAAGATAAAATGATGAAATGTTAATAAAGAAATTGCTTGATATTGTTTTTCTTTGTCACGTGATAAGATTATATGAAGGAACCAGTGTTTAACGGATTAATTAAAGAAGCTAGTTGTTATATGTCAAACTAATGTGTTAGGTAATTACATAACTAAAACAAACCGTGGAAAGTGCGGAGGATGGGCCATGGGTCCGTCCTACGGTTGGGTGGTCCCGATTAGCCTGGAACTTTTCTCAAAGAACAATAGGATGATCGTCAAAGAAAACGAATAACGGAAGCAATGACCTAGAGTTATGTCTTACCCGATTTACGCTGTTTTAGGGGAACGGAATGGGACTATGCCTTATGGCAGAGAGGTTGAGCTTTGCATCACTCTCGTTTCCCATTCTCCTTGAACCAAGTGCAGCGTGAATCGGCTTCGGACCTGGCGTTTCTGCATAAAGTAGTTCGCTCGGGTCCGATACTAGTTGTTGTTAGTTAATGACCAGTCATGAAAACCCTAATTCCGGTCGATCCTAAGTGGGAATGGCCAGGATACTTCCGCTACGTGGCAGACATGGGAAGACCTAGATCGCAAATCCCGTAACATTCCATGGGAGTGCCGGGCGGAGATTTCTAGACATCCTTTCCGACGGACTGCTAAGATGTGTCCTAGATGATACTAAGTGGACATGTTACAGTTGGTATCAGAGCCGAACAACAACGGAATTGTTTTTATGAGATCTCAATAAAATGAAGTAAAGAAATTGTTGCTGTCCAAACATTTTCTTACCTTCAATGTTGTCTTGCAGAATTATGAAGCGTGGAACAAGTTTTTGGTATTTCGGGTCATGTTTATGACTGTAATGCATTCTCTGCTTTATAGAAAAAGAATTGGGATGATGAACATCCTGGAGCAGATTTATAATCTATCACCTTTATACATAGAACGAAGATGGACGGGGTCTTGAGGAATCTACTATATAGCCGCCCACCGGTTTGCTTATCTACAGACCAACCTAAAGAGGATCAGGTGGATGGAACACTTGAAGGTCATGAAGCTGTTCATTTTTGTGGAAGCTCACGTAAATTCAACTCTACATATCTGAGGTTGGAGGGTTGAGATGAACTCATATGTATATGAGGAAGCAACCCGCGTAATCCTAGCCGACAGGATTAAAGTGTTGGGCCGCCATGAGAAGTATAGATTCCAACGGAAAGGGTATCCTGAACTTCCAATGAATTATAGATTCCTAAAGATCCATGACCGAAAACCCTACTATTACACAGTTCCAGTGGACAAATGCAATACAACGTTGTTCTCCCCAAACTGAATGGAACGATTGACTTATCATTACATGAAATGTTGTAATCAAAAAGGCTATGCCCATGTAAATACAAATAAAGACTTCTCTTTATCAATATCTGGCTATGCATAAGAGTTGTTAAGAAGTTAAGTAGCTACATTGTTTACGATTGGCTGAACTAAAAATGGAAGATAAGCTAATGTCGATTATCATATAATAACGTTAAGAAAATCTTTATTCAGGCACAACCCCAGGAACAGGTTCCAAATTTGCCTCCTACATCAAGTACTGCTGTGATCTAGGAGAAGAAGTTCCTCCTCAAGCAGATAAAGCCACCCTAGTTTGACGGGAGAGGCAGATTCGTCCAGGCTGATGGTGAAATTTGGATTGAATCCATGGAGGATTACTTTGAAGTAGCTGGTACTGCACCTACCAATCAGGCTATGCTCGCCAAGTTAAAGCTCACCGGTGAAGCTAGACTTTGGTGGAAGCAATGGTGCAGGGATCAAGGGATTTCAGAAGGATTTGTTACCTGGGAGAAGCTAAAGAAAGCCGTGCAGGGAAGATATTTACCACCTGCATATCGCACGCAGAAAATGAACGAGTTCTACGAGCTAAAACAGCTAGGGCTCACTCTTGACGCATACTACTCTAAATTCGTTTCACTTTTAAAGTATGCGCCACAGATGGACATGACACAGCAGGTGTCCAAATTTTGTGCGGGCTTAAATCCATCAGTAAATACCCGTCTCGAATCTATGCGTCCATCAAATCTTCAGGATGCACTCATTCGAGCGGCGCCTATAATTCAGGAGGTGCAAGCTAAACCAAGGGTGTTAACTCCAACACGAAGAAAGCAAAAGAAAGCGGAAAAGACGTAGGGCAAAGGCGAAAAAAAGGTAGCCCGACTGAAGTAAGAATAGGAGAAATGGCCAAAAGCGCAAGGGCAACCTTAAAGGTCCAAGGAAAATACAAAAGGGGAAAGGCGCATTTTAAAATAAAAAGGCGCACCCTAAAATCTTGTAAAAGAGCGCCGGGCTCTCACCCGTGCAATTTGTAAATGTAGACGGGCGGTGGAAAGGAATCTAGGAAGATAGAGGGACAATGGGAAAAAGGGCCTAGGCTAATGGCCGGCCATGTAAAAAAGGGGGACGACCGCCCATGGAAATTAAGGGCATGTATATAAAGTTAAAAGGTAAATGAGAAGAGCATCCTCGTGTGTGGCAGACAGCGTCTTCTTCTTCTCCTCCTGTTGCTCACCTTCGTGCCTCCTTGCTTGTGCTTGTGAGAGGGAATGAGAGTGTGAGAGCGTGTGAGGGAGTGATCGTGGGAGGGCAAGGGAGCTCGGAGAAGAAGCTCTCCATTCTCCCTCTTCATCTTCTCCTCCTCTCTTCTCTCCTCTAGTCTTGAATGTGGCTATGGAGGATGAAGCTCATGGGAGAGGGATTGAGGTTGCTTGAGCTTGCCTCAAGGATCGTGGAGCTGCAGGGGTGCGAGAGAGAGGAAGCTACTCGATTGAGCATCAAGGTAAGCTCACTACATCCACAAGGTAGGCATTGCGCGACGGCTATGTGAGAGGTAGCCATGGCTGCTCAGTTCAAAACACTTGAGTAATAAGTGGTCCGTAGGTCTTAGGGTAGAGCTTGAAGAGCTCCCACATTTTGGTTCCGTTGCCAGGACCAACGGATTTGAGCTTTGAGCGCCGCACACATCAGATCAGGCATGGAAGTAGGGTTTACAGCCTGAACAGTGCTCAAGATAACTAGGAGATTTAGGAGGTTTTAATCTGAGGAACAAGTAAGTATTTGGATTTTTTGGAAGCATTAGATTAGGACTACTGTTCTGCATTTTTGTTTTTCATATTGGTTGCACTAGATGGAGGTTAGATTAGGGTAAAACCAAATAAAACAAAGGTTCTGGCTGTTGTTGGAAATAGGAAAACAGGGGACCAGACTCAAGCTTCTGGGTGAACCAGGGACAGGGAACTGGCTGTAAGGTTTTGCAGTGCTGGGAAAGAACCTTAAGAGGCCTGGGAGGCCAGGTCAGACCTCATTTTCTTAGTTGGCCTTGTTGTGAGAGAGAGAGAGAGAGAGCTTCTGGTTCACAGGACGAGGAAACGCAACCCCGATTCTAGGCGCATTCGATTCGTGCTACCTCAGGTGAGTCCAGTGAGTTCCAGTAGCATTCTGATCGGTTATGGGATGTTTTGTGATGATTGAGTGTAGTAGATAGTAGGGAGGATTCAAACGCGCCAGAATCGCGCCCGTCGCCGACTCAGTTGGACCAACTTGCAGTGGTCCGATTCCCAGAATCGGACCACCCAAGTTCTGGAGTCGAACCGTCCGACTCCCAGAATCGGACTGTCCGACTGAGAGTGAGTCGGACCAGTCTAGTCTGATTGCCAGGATAGGACCAGTCCGGTTGGATGTGCCGCATGGCACTCGGACTGCCCCTTATAATCGGACACTCAACTGTTCAATCGGACCATCCTGTCCAATCGAACCACTCGGACCATCCTGTTCGGCCAGACACCTCGCCCGATCGGAGGAATTGGACCCACCCTTGTCCGACTCGGACCAGTCCAGAGTCGGACCAACCTCGTCCGACTGTTAGAGTCGGACCATACCGGTCCGATTGCCAGAATCGGACCGTCCGACTCTCAGAGTCAGACCATCCCGGTTCGACTCCCAGAATCGGATCATCTTGCCAAAACACAAAGATAAGGATCTTTTGTTGACCTGACCATAGACCTAACCCCAGGATGCAACCCTGAACACCTCCAGAACCCAAGTTGGCCATTAGAACCTCAGAGATTAATCGAAATCAGGGTGCGAAAAGACCATAGAATGGCCAGGAACCGAGTTGAAAACTCAAATTATACTAAGAACGTGGGTAGAAACAAGGTGGAGTTTGCATTAAACTCTTTTTGCATCGGCATTTCACTTTTGTGCTCCACTAAACCTGCACAGCAAGAAAAGAGAAAAGCCTGTTTTCGCACCAAGCACCACGAAAGCACTAAGCACAACGTGTGAGTAAGGATCGACGCTGCTTTCAAATAACAAGGAACACATTTGGATACCTAATAATATTAAGGAACCCACTAGTAGGAGGAGATCCCAAGACTTAGACAGGTGCTTGAGCACCCTACTAGTAGTGCCTAGAGAAAACACAAAGACACGGGAAGCAACAAGATAGAGGAGTGGAAGCTACCTGAGCTGATAGGATTCATTGACAACCTCGTGGAGCTGGAAACAGAAACAATGTCGGGATCAAAAGGCGATCAAGGGGAAGACTAATTAGACCTAGGATAATTTCCAACTTCGGTTCAAGAACTGGTCCACGACTACGATCTACTCACCAGAACCGAGATCCAAGGTAGACCTGTAGAAGAAGTGGTGGCTAACCTAGAAGAAGAGAGAAGGGCTATCAAGAGAGCATTGGAAGGCATAATTTCCTACAACCATGAGCAAAGGGCTAGAAGGCTGTAGCAGGACGTGGATATGTACGAGGCTAGACGAGTGCTAGACCTAGCTGGGGCAGCCCAGTCCGGACCGAATGTAGAGAGGGAATGGGCAGCAGAGGCTGGCATGACGTTGAGCGAACTGGTGGCAAAGCGACTCATGGACAATACATCCATGGAGCAAAGTGCTACTACCCTAGCCACCGCGCTACTGTCAGGATTGGGAGTCACACAAGGGGCTAAAGGGCAGGCTAGAATCCCTATAGTAGCGAAACAACTAGCTCGATACGAACCTAGCAGTGACCCGTATAGCTTCATGGAGCAGTTCGAGCAAGTATGTGAGGAAAACGGTCTTACTGACCTTGCACAGCGAGCTCAAGCCTTCGGCATGTGTTTAGGCGACAAGGGAAGGACCTGGTACTCTAGTCTGGATGACGCAGAACGTACAAACTTCGCTCGCCTTAAGGGCCTCTTTATCAAAAGGTTCTCAGAGGCAGGGTATTCGGACAACCTCATTGTTAGATTAATGAATATCAGTCAAAGGGAGAAGGAGGACGTTAGGGATTACGTTACTCAGGTGCGTAGCCTCTACAAGAGAATCCCTGCCAATGAGCGACCTACCGAAAGGGCAGTGTCTACAGTGTTCATGAACGGGATTCGGAGTGAGGAGCTCTACAAGGCTCTGGCCAGTAACTCTACTTTACAACGGGATGTTCTAGCTCGAGTCTTCGAGGAGGCAATACGCGTAGATGATCAACTTAGAGAGCGAAGCATGAGGGCTACCAACCGGGATAATGCAAACTGGAGGGACCCTGAGAGATCAACCCCCTTAGGGGAAAAAACAACTGCTAGTGTGCAGGACAAGGGAAAGAGTGCAGACCATGACCAAGGGATGGCAGAGATGAGGATGGAGATTGCGCGGTTACAAGAGCTCGTTAGAAAGCCGGTGAGATTGCATGTACAATGTGTGTACTTCGGCGGCAATCACCTCCCAGTGGAGTGCCAAGATCCTAGATCTCGGCCGTGCTCAAATTGTGGTAGATTCGGACATGATGCAGCGCATTGTAGAATGCCGAGGAGACTCCCGTATACACAGCAGTACAACCCTCCATACTTAGGCAGTAGGTCACCTAATTTCTTGGGCAGGGGAACCTAGCTAGCTCTTCCAGCACCAAGTGACCCAAGACCGGTCGTGCCTAGGCTGGAGATGAACCCAACTGGCATACCTAGGCCACCAAGGCCTTTCGTGACTCACCCACCTAGTGATGCTCCTATTCACTTTGTGGAGGAGCCCACTGAGGAAGAGGCATATGTCAATCCTTATGTATCTTACGACGACGAGGGCAACCCAGTCCTGATGGACTACCGGCCAGTATCGGTGATGGCCTTAGGAAGAGGACGAGGCAGAGGCTTTGGAGGGCCAAGCCAGGATCCGGTCACATGCTGGACTTGCGGCCACCCAGGCCACATTTCATCACGCTGCCCAGAGCGAGAACAAGCTAACAAGGACAAAGTGGATCTCCGATGCACAGAGTGTGGAATCACACACCTGTTTCCTGACTGTCCTAGGCGAAAGCCGTTAACGGGCGCTGCCAACATGCCATTGGTGCCCTTGGGGCTCTTTGGAGTTGAAACTTTTGGTAGTGAGGATATGCCCATCCCACTACATGCTATAACGCGAGCTCAAACGAAACAAGCAGGTATTTCCTTACCAGGGCCAAGTAACCTTGATGCAACCTCAATAGGGAAGAAAAGCTGGAGGAGACGGAAAAAGAGTACTGATGCGAAGATAACCCTTAAAACCGAGGAAACGACTATGCTGGTAACAGGAAAGAGGGTCACAGACGCAGAGGCAGAGACCTCGGCTCCTAAGACAGCAGAGCTAGGGAGTGCCAAGGTAGGGGAATATCCCCATCCCAAACGACAACTCGAAGCTATAGCCAAGGTCAAGGAGTGGGTCAAGGACGCCCAAAAGCACCTTGAAGATGTTGAACCCATATTGGAAGACCCTATGGACGACTTCTCCAGTGTTAACACACCAGCCTCACCCTCAAAACCACCGGCTACGAACATGCCTGCACCCCTAAAAGTGGCTCAGCAGCAAGGCCGGGGGGAAGCTTACTAGGGCAGATAGGATGCATGGCCTAGAACTGCCAACCTCAGAGGAAGAAAAGAGTCCAATAGCCTCCTCACAACTTTGCTGTCCACCCCAGTAACTCTCAGCCTGGAGGATGTGCTTAGGCAAAATCACTCCTTGTGGCAGGAGTTGAAAGACTCGATCGAGGGACACGCAGAACTTGTGGGCACTAATCCGCAAGATGACGACATAGTTACACAGATCCCAAGTCTAACTCTACACACAGATCCTAAGTCTTTGCACATCAATGCTTTTTGGGAGGGCACTGAAATGCACGCAATTTTGCCCGTCCTAGCCTTAGGGGACATGACTCGGAAGGGAATTGTAGACACAGGTGCCGGTGTTAGTGTGCTAAACCATGTGGTCCTGGAGGCATGGGGAAACCCTCCCATAGAGACCGCTAGATTCAACGTCACGCTAGCAAACGGAATGAAGGTAAGACCATTTGGGGTCTTAAAGAATTGGCTGGTGAAGATTGCCGGTGTGCAATTCTCGGTAAACTTTATTGTCATGAAGGGAGTGGATTATGACATACTATTAGGCCAACCTTGGATGAGGAATGCACGAGTCATAGAGGATTGGGGCAATGGATTGATTTTCCTAGGGAACAGAACTAGTGTAGTGAGGGTAGAGATGGACACTTGGACGACGACGTCTGTTGACCTGGCTGCCATCTCAGCCATGCTAAAAGGCAATACTCAACTGATCAAGCCCTATGGATCGCTAGCTAGCTGGCCCTGAGGATGAGAGGGATTGGATGCACGTACTGGCAACCATTGACCTACCATTCTCGAATGAGGAAGGACCACATTAGCAGGCTGCTAAAACCGCCACAGTGCCAACTGAAGAGCTAGTTGTGCCGCTTTGCATGATGGTAGGAAGCTTGCTCAACCTAGGCAAACCGACCTCGTCTCGCATCCCCAACAACAAACTAGAGCTTTAGGAGATCGTAGAGTATGTGGCCGATAAATTGAACGGCAATTTGGCCACTAACTTAAAGCCTCTACGTGACCTTCTAGCTAAACCAGAATGGAAATGGAACAAAGTCCATGACCTGAACTTGCTATATAACTGGGCTTTAGTTACTGATGACAAGGAGTGTGAACAGGGAAGCTTAGGGGATGATGAGCAGTCAGAAGAACAGGACCCGGATGATGAGGAGTATGAGGTCTGTCGCTCTGCGGGAGAAGAGAGTGAAGAAGAGGTAGACACGATAGAGTACGACACGGAGGGAAAAGCGATAGAGCAAATTAGGCAGACTTAAGGCCTAGGAAGGAAGGGCTCAGTTGAAATGAAAAAGGAGTCATACTAATGGAGTGTGACAGATCTTGGCTGGAACAAATAGAAGCCGTAGATGACGGGCAAGCTGGAGTGGCACAACAGTGGGGAATCCCAGTGCTCAAGACAGATTCACCTACCGAACTAAGACCCCTTGGGGAAACACCTTCCTCAAGTGAAGGATGCGAGTTCAACTCAGAGTCGGAAGTTAGTACTGAGAGTGATCCCGAGATACCACAACCATCTGAGGTCAAACGCACCAAGGGAGACTTGCCAGTCCACCTGAGGCGTAGGAGGCTAAAAGAGGAGGCCAGGAAGCAAGCAAGGGGCTCAGAAGCGGAAAGGTAGAGGAAACCACAAGATTTGCCCAAATGGTTTACAAAATTTAAAAAGGGTGACAGAGTGGTGGTCCTGCTAGGTGCAAAGAGAGAAGGTCAGACTAGTGAACCGATAGAGGGACCTGCCAAAGTCAAGGAGGTTAACTTGGCTGGAAAAGGCGAAAAAACAAGACCGGTATTTGTCACAGATGACTTGGCGGAAGAGGAAGAGACCAAACTTGTTGCGCTACTGCAAGAGTACATCGACGTGTTTGCCTGGACACTGGACGAACTTAAGGGAGTCGACCCTAGGGTTGTGACTCATAACATCCCAATGATTCCAGATGCAGTGCCAACCAAACAACGACCTTACCCCATGAATCCTAAACACGCCCATGCAGTGAAGGAGGAGATTGACAAACTCATGAGGGTAGGTTTCATATATGAGATCGAGCACACGGACTGGATGTCACCTATCGTGATTGTCATGAAGAAAAATGGAAAAATCCGAGTGTGCGTCAGCTACAAAAAAGTGAATGCCACTACAAAAAGGGATAATTATCCTTTACCTTATACCAAGCACATGCTGGAGAGGATAGCAGGGAAGGAAGCCTACAGTTTTTTGGATGGCTTCTTGGGCTACAATCAGGTACAAGTGCACCCCGACGACAGGCACAAGACTGCCTTTGCCACGGAATAGGGCGTATTTGCCTACATTGTCATGCCTTTTGGGCTAATGAATGCACCCGCAACTTTCCAGCGCCTAATGTGCACCATCTTTAAGGACATGCTTAGGCGCGAACTGGAAGTGTTTGTAGATGACCTATGTTTACACTCTAGCTGGGACAAACACTTGAAGAAATTGCGAGCTGTCTTTGAAAGATGTAGGCTGTACCACCTCTCGCTAAACCCCTTAAAGTGCCAATTCTGGGTAAAACACAGATGCATCTTGGGGCATGTAGTGTCAAGGAACGGCATTGCCACTGACTTTTCCAAAGTCAGAGTCATTGTTGACCAACTACAAGGGAGTTCAGTGCTTCTTGGGACATACTGGATATTATTGACGATTTGTGCTAAATTATGCATTAATAGCTAGACCTTTGTACAAGCTGTTGATAGTGTTTGAGTGGACAGAGGACTACCAGCGCGCATATGAAGAATTGAGAAAGGCTCTTACGACTGCACCAATCTTGCGAGCCCCAGATTGGAATGTAACGTTCCATGTGCACATAGACGCCTCTAAGTTCGCTATTGGAGCCGTGCTATGCCAGCCTGGTGAGCATAATTTGGATTACCTGGTGAGTTTTGCCAGCAGGCAGCTCACAGAAACCGAGATGAACTATTCCACGACAAAAAGGGAGGGGTTGGCCATGGTATTTGCCGTAAAGAAATTTAGGCATTACCTGTTGGCCACTCCCTTTGTCTTCTTCATTGACCATCAAGCCCTACTATATCTTGTGAACAAGCCTTGCGCTACGGGGCGCATAGCTAGATGGTTACTCCTTTTACTGGAGTTTAACTTCTCTGTGGTTGTACGCAAAGAAAAGCAGCACTACATGGTTGACCACATGTCCCGCATACCCACAGGAGAAGCCGCTGGACAAGGCGTGCCTGATGATTTATCGGATGGCCATCTTTTTAACTTGTCTAGTGAACGAGAATTGTTTAGAGCTGATCTGACGCCGTATTAGGCCGATGACATAGTGTAAGTGCTAGAAAATGGACTACCGGAGCAACCCATTGAGAAGGCCAAGCTGAGGAGACTTATCCTGAAAATCTAGCCCTATCAATTGATAGCTGGCCAACTCTACAGGTTGGGACAAGAAGATTTATTGCACAGATACATGTGTGAGCACGAGATGCACGACGCATTAAACGAAGAACATGGCGGAATCGCTGGAGGACACTTTAGTGGGGACACAATAGCCCGAAAGGTGCTACAATCCCAGCTATGGTGGCCCACCCTATTCCGCGATGCAGCTAAATTTGTAAAGCACTGCGATGAGTGCCAAAGGACCAGAGTGCTTGTGGGGAAGGACAACATGGAGCTGAGCCCTGTCATAGCCCGACAACCCTTTGAAAAATGGGGCATCAATTTTATTGGGCATGTCAGTCCTGCAGCACAATATTCCCAAGCTTGATACATCATTGTGGCAACCGACTATTTAACGAAATGGGCAGAGGCATGGGCCACGAGGAAGAATGATGCTCGGACCACTGCTAAGTTCCTATGGGAGCAGGTCATTTCACGGTTCGGTTGTCCAATCAAACTTGTAAGCAACCAAGGCACACACTTCATTAATGAAGTAGTTGCCCACTTGCTCTCTACCTTCCTAATAATTCACCAGAAGTCCTCTCCCTATTACCCTCAGGCTAATGGCCAAGCCAAATCCACAAACAAAATTCTAGTTAATGTGCTTACAAAAGTCATGTCTACTTCGAGAAGTGAC
This sequence comes from Lygodium microphyllum, assembly GCF_053477565.2. Lineage (NCBI taxonomy): Eukaryota > Viridiplantae > Streptophyta > Polypodiopsida > Schizaeales > Lygodiaceae > Lygodium > Lygodium microphyllum. Next base: position 74,733,533 of record NC_141159.1, read on the forward strand.
TGGGATAACAAGCTAATGGCGGCTTTGTGGGCCTATTGCACAACTTATAAAATGGCTATAGGACAGACGCCCTTTAGGCTGACTTACAGAACTGAAGCCATTCTGCCCGTAGAATTCTTCATCCCTAGTTTGAGGCTAGCAGTCCAAGAACGTTGGGAGGGCAGAGAGGCTTGGACCAACCGCTTAGTAGAACTTGAGCGCTTAACGGAGACCCGACTCCTCGCCACTCACTCTCTGATTTGTGAAAAGGCTTGACGAAAGATGTGGTTTGACAAGCATGTCATGCAGAGAGACTTCGAACAAGGGGACCTTGTTCTGCTATACTCGGTAAAAGGACATAAACAGAAAATGAAGTTTCGGGGGCTAGGGCCTTTCAGGGTACGCGTAATCGGTAGGACCGGAAATGTCAAGTTGGAGACACTTGACGGTGAAAGAATAGGCTTTTCTAATGGCAGCCACATTAAGAAGTACTATCCTCCTTCACATCCATTCCATGAGCCGCCCATGTTAGAACCCCCACTGAACGTCGGCATGGCTACTGTAACTGACCTGAAAGATCAGGATGAAGAAGTAGTGGCACCAGCATACCTGCGGATTACAGTTGCAACAGGAGCGGTGTATTCTTTTGATGCCTTGATTGATGAAGGTGCTGACTACAACATCCTAACACATGACCATTGGACACGCATTGGTCAACCACAACTACAGCCCACTAATGCTCAACTCACCCCGTTTGGGGGCACCGCTTACCCACACCTAGGGAAATGCAAGGTGGTCGTTTCCATCGAGTCTGAAAGTTTACCGGCCTTCTTCCATGTGTTGCCTGGCACCAAGGACGCTGGTAATGTATCACTGTTAGGTTGCACTTTCAAGAAACAAACCAACTGTAATGTGGATTACAACCTAAATCACTTACATCTTGCCATTGGCAATGTGCGCATAGTGACAACTTTCAGCAAGGGCTGCCCTAACTCCCCCACTTTTATGAAGCCGCCGACAGAAACTCCCACGACCATGCTTCAACCCGGGTCTAAACAAACAGAAACTACTGCCTCGTGCTGATTTCTCAACCCCAGACCCATGCCCACCAGGAGTGCTCACAAGGCCAAAGAGTCCAAGTTTCTATGGGTGCCGAAACGACAAAAACCACATTAGGGTAAACCACCCAGGTGTGACCCTAAATGTCCAAATTATCAATCGTCCTGACCCAAGAGGCAGTCTAGGCACTACCGCTGTAGACGCACAACCACGCCGCGCTGGATTCCCAAAGACCTCTTGCAAGCACAAGGATACTACGAGGGCAATCCCTAGATTTGGGTGCCTAAAAATCGCTAGCTAAGAAGCTCATCTACAGTCAATCTATTCCTAACAAGAGAGGGTTACACAAGTGGTGCCCAGAACACAATTAACAGGCCAGGGCCAGCGGTGGCTAACAAGCCTCAGCTCATCTATCGACCAAAGCAAATGCCACAGTTCCTAAACCTACCTAATCCTTAGAACTTACAAACAACGATTACGGCTAACTAAGAACCAAGTACAATCCCCGTGCCTCTAGGGCTTCCTACAGCATTTCAAAGGGTTCCCAGTGCGAGGCCCGACCCGTGACACCGATGAGGAAGTCACAAATATCTAGTCCACTTGCACCAGCCCCACCAGAGGGTCTTAAACCTTCATACGCAATACGACCTTTCCTCTCTTTGGCTAAGGACCTTGCCGCAACTTCTGGGGACGATCTAATAACCTGCATTAAAATGTTAGATGAAACTTTCACTACATTTGCTAGAAGCTACGAGAGGCTAGACCTAGGTCTTCTTGATGAAACGCTTGCTTCGGCGGTTCGTACACTACCATGCACTTGGGAGGAATACGAACTTATGACCACTAAAGTTCCCAAAATTACTGCTGAACTAATGGCAAATGATGAACTCTCGAAGGTTCAGGCTGCACTCAGAAGGCTTATTACCTCTTATCGAAAGCCTCCGCATTCTGCTCCTAAACAGGAGCTGCAAGAGCTCATGCAAATGGCAAGCTCACCTTCCACATTCTTGCAGCAGTGGTTTATGCTAAGGATCCAATGGGAGAAAAAAGGTCGTCGCATAATGACCAATGCTGAGCAACGTAGGGCAATCAAAACTATCGAATATGACCCCACGTATGTGGCACCTATATCGTTTAGGGTCTTGGCTATCACCCGTAATCAGCATCTGGATGACCATGTGCTCGCCCACCCCTACATTGACCAATTCCTCACCCAAGAGGAATTACATGTTGCTAGTCGCCTCAGTACCGGAGATCTCTTCCACGATGTTTTGACCTACATTTCTCAAGTCTCCATCCAACCATCCACTCTGGATTGTCATGCCCAACTCGAATACAATCCAAACTTCTACGATTGGCTATTAGCTAGGTAAGTCAACCCACACGAACAAGTGCTTCCCTCGTCCTTCCTGTGCTAATCCTAGGAAGGATTCTTTGCAAGATTCCTGACGGAGGGGGGAGCACGACCAAGAGCAGAGCAAGGATGAAAAGTTATGTTATCTAGCTAGTAGATTGTTAATTAAGAAAGTATCTATGGAGGAATGTTGCAGAATGAAACAATAGCAATGGTCAAACCTCTAAGCAAGTGTGCCCACTTTAAGCCCATCTATTCTTCTCTCAAACTTAGTTCTAATTAGAAATGCGCCGATTGTTAGGCATTAAATGTTGGCATGGTGTGTTGATAGGCCATTGCCATGGCAGGACAAGACAAAGGAGGCAAACTACCATTCTCAAAAGAGGAAATGACCAAATTTAGCATCGCCATCGAGACGCGCGGATTCAGTCACTTCACTTTCAAGCACACACTGAATCTGGACGAAGCCATCATGGAGGAACCCGCTATCAAGGACTTAGTGGATAGATGCCATCTCCACAAGTACGTGGAGAAGGTGGGACAGGCGGTGGATTATAGCATGTGCACAGATTTCCTGAGGAATTTTGACAAAAGCAGGAACTGTGGCACCGTCACAGTAAGGAACATGGGAACAAGAAAGGAGAATCAAAGTACCCCTCAATGCAATGATCGTAGAAAAGGCCCTAGGGCTTGTGCCAAAGAAAGAGAGAAGGCCGAGGCGAGACCTTTACACCATGCTGGGAGTCAAGAAAGAAGTGGTGCATACTGTGGATGGAATCAGCTTGGCTGACATCCCGGACCCAGTGGTGAAACTACAAGCAAAAATGATCCATACCCTCTTCTCGGGCCAGCGTTACAATGCGCTGATGAATAGGATCGGGGTCCCATTATTGGAAAGCATAGCAGCAGAAACCCCTGAAGAAATAGACTAGAATGGCTTCATACAGAAGACCATTCAAAGTTCAGCTGCCCTCCTCACTCCGGCGGAAGCACCAGTAGAAGGAGAGTCCCCTGCCTCAACAGCGCGTTCCGCAAGGAAGAAACTTGCGTCGAAAGCGACTACAATCAAATATGGGGGAATCCTGACAGCCATCATAGATGAAGCAATAAAGAATGAGGGCGCCATGGAGGAGGAAGCGGCGCATCAAAGCTCAGCTCACCATGGCGGAGGAAAATTGAGCGAGAGAACAGTGAGCGACGAGGGAGAGCAAGAAGTGCCACCTCCGCGAGCAACCAAACCCGCAGAACAAAGCAAAAGTAATAGGAAACAGAAGGAGAAAAAAGAGAAATTAAGTAAGGAAGAACGGGTCGACATAAAAAAGGCTAAGAAAGAGTCTCGAAGGGCTGAGGAAGAAAGGAGGAGGAAAGAGGAGGAGGAGTTCGCCAGAATAGGAGAGGAGTCGAAGAAGGCGGAAGAGGACAAGAAAAGGATGGCAGAGGAAGAGGCTGAGAAGCAGCGACTCCAGGAACTGGCCGAACTGGCAGAAGCCACCCAAAGGTCGGTGGAAGAGACCCATGGGAAACACCAGTACTATTCTAGAAAAATAAAGATGGGACACTTCGACTATGTATTGATTACCGAGGGTTGAATCAATCAACAGTCAAGAACAAGTATCCTATTCCTAGAATAGATGAGCTTCTTGATCGTCTTCAAGGTGCAAAGATCTTCTCCAAGATTGATCTCAGGTCAGGTTACTATAAGATAAGGATCAAGGAAGAAGATATTCCAAAGACGGCCTTCAATACAAGATATGGGCACTTTGAGTTCTTGGTTATGTCATTCAGGCTTACAAATGCACCTGCTACCTTCAATAGATTAATGCAGGACATTTTTAGGCCATATCTTGATGATTTCGTGCTTGTCTTTTTTGATGACACTTTAGTCTATTCTAAACAGGAAGAAGATCATGAACCTCAACTTCGGATTGTCCTTGAGACAATGAGGTCACATAAGCTGTATGCAAAAATGAAGAAGTGTGCATTCTTCAAGCATCAGATTGAATATCTGGGATTCATAGTATCATTAGAAGGAATATCAGTAGACCCAGCCAAGGTTAGAGATGTGCTTGAATGGCCAATACCAGTATCCGTCAAAGAGATACATAGCTTTCTTGGATTGACAGGATGGTATAGGGTCTTCATAAAAAACTATGCTTTGATTGCAGCACCTCTTACAGACTTACTAAAGAAGCAGACTTCCATTACATGGTCAACTTCCGAACAAAATAGCTTCAACAAATTGAAGCAAAGTTTGGTATCAGCACCTATTCTAAAACTTCATGACCTCAATAAGGAGTTCGAGGTAGTAACTGATGCTAGCATTCTTGCCTTGGGTTGTGTACTTATGCAGGAAGGTCATCCAGTAGCATACTCTTCAAGGAAATTGAAGAGTCATGAAAAGAATTATGCCACGCATGATCTGGAATTACTAGCTGTCATCCATGCTCTAAAGCTTTGGAGACACTACCTGTTGGGTAATAAGTTTACTCTAGTAATCGATCATAAGAGTCTCAAATGGATTTTTACCCAGAACGAGCTCAACATGAGGCAACGTCGGTGGATTGAAGTATTAGAGGAATATGATTTTGAAATCAAGTACCGACCAGGGAAGGAGAATGTAGTTGCCGATGCATTCAGTCGCAAGGCATTCCTAAATTCCCTAATCTTGCAGAATCCATCAACGGCCAGATCTCTGGCTACAAAATTATCTATGCCAAACAACCCTATACTTGAACTAGCTAGAGAGGAAGCATGCCATGATTTGGCCTACCAAACAATGATAAAGGAAATATCTACCAAGGAGCAAAATCAGAAGTTGCTAGCTAAGTATGAGGAATTTTCGATTGATAATGGACTTGTCTACTACAGATCAAGGCTATGTATACCAGCAAGCCAGTCACTTAAGCAGAAGATAATATGGGAAGCTCATGATTCCCCTTTCGCAGGACATCCTGGCTATGCTAAGACTCTTAATGCAGTTAGGAAGAGCTACCATTGGGAGAGGCTCAAAGGTGACGTTCTCAAATATATCACTGAGTGTTTGTCTTGCCAACGTATCAAAGCCAAACATGTCATGATGCCAGGGAAATTGCAACCGCTTGACATTCCCCAAATGAAATGGGAATTCATCAGTATGGATTTTGTTGTGGGCTTACCCCAAGTCCAAGGAGGATACAATTCCATTATGGTTGTGGTTGACATGCTTACCAAGATTGCACACCTGATTCCAGTAAAGACAAACTATAAAGCCTCCGACATTGGAAGATTGTTTATCAAAGAGATATTCAAGCTACATGGGTTACCCAGAAGAATCATTAGTGATCGAGATTCTCTCTTCACATCACACTTCTGGAGAGCTATTTTTGAAGCTATTGGAACTCAACTCTGCTTTAGCACTGCCTACCATCCCCAAACGGATGGCCAAACAGAGTGAGTAAATCAAATCATCAAAGATATGCTTAGGGCATACTGCTGTCGAGAGTCAAGGAGGTGGATTCAATACTTGTCATTAGTTGAATTTGCCTACAATGCTTCTTACCAGTAGAGCATTCAGATGATCCCTTTCCAAGCATTGTATGGACATGATTGTCGAAGTCCTCTAAACTTTTCTGATCCAACCCTAAGGGTTGAAGCATCAAGGCAGATGTTGGAAGACATGGATGACCAAATAAAGTCAATAAGACAAGACATACAAGCGGCCAAGGATAGACAAAAGGCATACGCAGATTTGAAACACCAAGAGAGTCTTCGAAGAAGGAGACATGGTCTTCATTCGTGTATGCCCTAAAAAGAGTTCTCTATCCCTAGGAAATTGCAAAAAGCTAAGTCCAAGGTATTGTGGGCCGTACAAAATCCTCAAATGCCTAGGACCCAATGCTTATAGATTGCAACTCCCTGAGAACCTAAAGGTTCACAATGTATTCCATATCAGCCTATTGAAAAAATATGTACCCAACCCTAACCATGTACTTGATGACCAACAAATTGTAATGCCTAGTCAAGGAGTCCTTGAACTAAGGCTGGATAGGCTCCTAGATGTTAGGGAGAGATAGTTAAGATCCAGAACCTTGAGAGAATATCTCGTCCAGTGGAAGGATTATCCCGAGGAGGATGCCACTTGCGTAGATGAAGGCACCTTCAACCATCAATATCCCTAGTTTATCTCGAGATGAGGACATCTCGATTCTTCTAAGGGGGAGAGAATGTAATATTTCCGGCCATGTGAAGTTTCGGGAAAATAATGAGGTTGCAGTGAGGTTTCGGACGGGATAGTCTAAACTAATACACCCTTCACTGAGTCCATACAAGACACAACTTTTCGAAACTATGTATTTCCCATAAGAACCTCCTCTTGGGAGGAGGATAAGGGATAAATATGGGAATTTATGCAAATTCTTTCTTTTTCCCTTAGCCAAAGCGTGGCTGAGGGAAGGGAATGATGCTTAAATGGGATGGAGTAGTCGTGGAGAGGAGGGATCACATGCATGATCCACGTGGGGGGAAAGGTCCTACCCCCCCTCCTCCCATAAATATTGGTCTCCTATTGACGACGAGGGGAGAAAAGAGAAGAGGGTGACATATTCTGTCCGTGAGGGAGACGACAGGACAAAATTTACTGTGGAGAGAAGGGCGAGGAGATAGAGTCTACGCCTTCTACACACGCCACGGCCATTAGCTGATGCAAGGCCTTGAGGCCACTAATTGGAAATTTGCCCCCTCCTTGCTCGATAGCGTTGCACGTCCTCCCCTGGGCCTTCGGCCAGCGTTGCTTGGCGTTGCTTGGGCCTCCGAAGGCACTAACATTTCCCCCCTCTCAAGACAGCCGTAGGCTGACATTCTACGCCGCCACCCAGGAGACGTCCCAGCCTATTTCCTTTCCCCCCCATTCCACTGAACAAACCCCTGGGCCACGACCTTAATCACCCTCCGATTTTTTTTGCCATGCATTGACAACGCCTTGGATCACCACGATCGTAACCACAAAAACTTTTCTTTTCTTTTTGATGATTCAAAAGGCTATCTGATTCAAACCTTAATTTCTGATTGGATTTTGCATCGTGGGGCCGTGAGAGGAGTAAAAGAGGGAAAATAGAGGAAGTGAAAAGAAGGAGTGGAGTAAAAGAGGAAGAGTGGGGAAAAGATAAAGAAAAGGAGTGGAGTGAAGAAGGAAGGGTGGGGAAAAGATAAAGAAAAGGAGTGGAGTGAAGAAGGAAGGGTGGGGAAAAGATAAAAGATAAGGAAGGGAAGTAAAAGATAAAGAAAAGGAGTGGAGTGAAGAAGGAAGGGTGGGAAAAAGATAAAAGATAAGGAAGGGAAGAAGAGAGGAGTGAAGGAGAAAGGAGTAGTGTGAAAGAAGTAGAGGGTGAGTTAAAGATAAAGAAGAATAAGAAAGGAGTAAAAGAGGTAGAGTAGAGAAGGAATAGAGGGAGGTAGAAGGGTAAAAAGGGAGGAAAAAAAGAGGAGTGAAGGAGGAGGAGTAGGGAAGGAGAAGAAAAAAGTAGAGGAAGTGCAAGGAAGGAGAATAAGTGCGTTCTATACCTTTTAACCCAAGTCAAAGTTCTCCAAGGGTTCTTGTGGTTGCAAAACCACACTCACCCATAAACTTTTTGCCAAGCATAGATCCTATAGGACCTTCTTAGGCTTTGTAAATCTTTTCCTCTCCGAAGAGTCTAAGAATCTAAAGGTCCTATCATTCCTTCTCGTGACCAACCGTTTTAACGACATCTTGCCTCGAAAGAGAGACGGTGGAATTCCAGAAGAAAGAGTAAAAACTACCTTCACTTTCGAACTACGATGCCACCTAAGAAAGTCCAAGGAGTAGCTGCGGGAGGTTCATCTCCCGGTATCCATGTGGATGTCTCACCCTAAAACTAGGTTTTTCTTCTTGGCTTTAATTCGGTTTTAAGTCAATCATGCAAAGAGGAATTGTTAGGGATAGGATATATTTGTCCGAGTTACTTGTAATGAAGGAGTTTAGCTTATTTGAATGAATGATAATGTATAGAACATAGTTTCCTTCAAATAGCATCATGCATTATACATTACGAGCAAGATTATTTATTTACTATAGTAGTATATTTCAGTTAAATCCTGAAGGTATAGAAATTGGATCTTGCATCATTAGTCCTATTCCTTTTTGCAACGAATCATTGTAAATGATTAATCTCATGAAAGGTTTCTTTCGTTGCTCAAATTACTAGGAGGTTATCATTGCTAATTGCACATCTTAGTAAGGGGAATGATTGTTAGCTCGTTTGTAAGGAAAAAGGAAGATTAAATTGAACTGTATCGACTGGAAAGTCAATTGTCACAAGGATAGCAAAACCGTGACAAGGCGATCAATATTACCTTTCAAAAGATAACCAAACCAACCTAAACTTAGAAATACCATACTGAGGAGAAAAATATACATGGGAAATGATTTAAAGACCAAAGAAACGTTTATACCTTAAGTACTTGACTACTTCCCTTATTGTAGGGTCAATAAATTCATAAAGATAAGGAACTAGGATTTGTCCCTGAGGTTCTTAAAAAAAAGAAACCCTAGGTTCGACATACGTCAGCTTAAAGAACTCAAACGGATTATTTCAACACAAGCCTTGCACAACAAGTATGAAGTCATGTAGTCTTGTGACTGGTTCACAAGACGAAAGGGTAAATAACCTCAACAAGGATGGCAGATCCTTACGCAAGTTATCTTGCAAAAGGACGTATTCGAGAATATCCTTCTAAATAAGGAAAGTTATAAACCGGAAACAAAAATATCTAATGAACTTTAGGGTTGACCAATTTGGATTAATAAGATACGCCCTAACCCGGACTATAAAGGTTCTCGCCAAGTTACAAGACATCTTTGGAACGAGTGCTGATACACTCAAAAGGAAAGAACACTTCCTTAGCAGTTTGCCAAACAACATGGTTGATTAATGGAAATTTTTTTGCTTGCTAGAGATTTTAGAGCGATGTTTGAATTATGAATTACAACTTAAATGAATACCTATACTTCAGGCTAAAGACCTGAAGAGAGAGGCAGTTTCAGTTACCCCCGACTGCCTGCCTAACCCTAACCAAGGGGGTTGTTGACCGCACCGGGAACGTGGACCGAACTCGCCGCGAGAGGTCTCTTCGTTGAGCTCTACTTGGAGCAGGAGGACGCTTGGGTGCCAGGGGGGCTCTGGCCGTAAATCCCTCGCCTTCCGGGTCTTGCGCAAGAGGCTAACATGGCTCGGGATTGGATCTCGAGGCCCGCATACTAATTTATGGGCAGAAGCTTGGAATAGTGATCCTTGCGGATTACTGGATAGCCTTCGGGCGGATTATGGACAAGCCTACGGGCGGAACTCATTGTATTTCAAAGTTAAAATGATGAAATGTTAATAAAGAAATTGCTTGATATTGTTTTTCTTTGTCACGTGATAAGATTACATGAAGGAACCAGTGTTTAACGGATTAATTAAAGAAGCTAGTTGTTATATGTCAAACTAATGTGTTAGGTAATTACATAACTAAAACAAACCGAGGAAAGTGCGGAGGATGGGCTATGGGTCCGTCATACGGTTGGGTGGTCCCGGTTAGCCGAGAACTTTTCTCAAAGAACAACAGGATGATCGTCAAAGAAAACGAATAATGGAAGCAATGACCTAGAGTTATGTCTTACCCAATTTACGTTGTTTTAGGGGAACGGAATGGGACTATGCCTTATGGCAGAGAGGTTGAGCTTTGCATCCCTCCTGTTTCCCATTCTCCTTGAACCAAGTGCAGCATGAATACGCTTCGGACCTGGCGTTTCTGTGTAAAATAGTTCGCTCGGGTCCGATGCTAGTTGCTGTTAGTTAATGACCAGTTAGGAAAACCCTAATTTCGGTCGACCCTAAGTGGGAACAGCCAGGATAATTCTGCTACATGGCAGACGGGGAAGACCTAGATCTCAAATCCGGTAACATTCCATGGGAGTGCTGGGCGGAGCTTTCTAGACATCCTTTCTGACGGACTACTAAGACGTGTCCTGGATGATACTAAGAGGACACGTTACACATACAAGGAAATAGAAAAACCCCATATATGGGTCTCATACCAAACTTAACTAACTAAGGTGGTATACTAACTGAACCATGAACTAGAGTAGATAAGGATAGCTGTCATCTAGCTATTATTCATAGGCGGTGTACCAACCGCATCTGCAACTAACAAGTCGGTGACATAAATGCACAATGGTCACCCTGGCATATCATGAGTGGAGCTCGATATCTCAACACATTTTTCCTCATGAGAGAGGGGAATCGAGTAGTGCACCACATCTTAGACGATCACTGATGCCAGGAGGCATATTCCACGGTGGATTCCGTGAGGTTTTGCAGTGGATTCCGTAAAATTATATTTGTTTCCAAGGCTCATGCACAAGGTGGATTCCTTGTGGAAAAAGTCAATGGGGATGCCTGTTCTTTTCGGGCGTCTCGTTAATTTAATGTGCAAGTGGGTGATTCCATAGCGGGCGATTCCGCAAAATACATATTTAAATTAATGGATGTTTATGAGTTGAGAGTGCACACTCGTAATAAATCAAGGTTAGGATTGAGTTCTAACCAATTTATTTATTTTCTAGCTAAAGATTGCTAGGTATTCACTTTTGTTGGTTTAATTTTATTATTTTTCTAACAATTGTGAATGCTTCAATTGATGTGTAGAGCAGGTAGTAGTGGTATTGGGAAGCACTAGGTGATAGCGTGTATTCAAGTTATTTAGAAGAAATTATCATTTTGATGGGCACGCATCTTAGGTTGGCGCCAATATTTATTTTGACGCACTTATTTATTGAAGCGCTTGACATTTATTTATTTGTATGCACATGGGTGCATGATTTAAATATTTGTTATTAGACATTATATTTGGGCACAGACTGACTCTTTGGACACCCAACCACTTTATTCTTTAGTTGGACAAAAGTAAACACAAAAGCTAAAGCATGCTAATTGTAAATTTGGGCTATTTTTGAGCTTGGAGATGAATAATATATTAAATACATGCTTTGTGGAGTGCTCACACAAGGCATGGGGGGAGATTGTACCCAATTAGTCTTTTGCTTCATGTCGTGCAAGTCTTCTCTCTTGTTTTTTGTGCAAAAGTAGAGCTCTTTTGTTCTTGGGGACCTTTCAACGCTTGCTACGTATACATACAACATGTGATTTGTGCACCAATGGTATCAGAGCGAAGCTGAGATCGAGGGCTTCCAAAATCGCTTACCATCTCGCGTGAAGGCAAAGCTCCTAGAACGATCGAGCTCTACAGTCAGTCTCGCGGCAATCCGTTAATACCAGTGTGTTCTTAGCAGTGAAGAACCCCTTGCTACGGTGTTGGATCACGAAGGACTAGCCTCTACAGGCGGAGGACCACCCGGGAAGTTCCTTTGTTAACTCTTCTACTTCTCAGAAAGAGGCAAGAAATTTCATCAAGACAAAACAACCATTGAGTAGTGTACTGTTGTTGAGACAAACCCTTGGTCATGGCATAACTCTACTGAAGCATAAGAACGACCAAGGATAAGGGCTCCTTAGGCCCTACACTAAATGCATCAGGTTATTGGATAACCCCCATGTATAAATAACAAGGGGTGTTGGATGGATATAATGATAAACGATCCTCTACATCCATGACAAAAAAGGAAGGTGCTCAATTTCCCCTCAATTGCTACTTGACTCATAACCCAAACTAGCCATCAGCGGCGGCCAAAATAGGATGTGTCAGCAAGAAGACCCCAAAGTAGTCCTAGGCTAATGTTAGAAGATAATTGTAAGAGCTCCCCTAAACCACAATTGAAAAACACATCTTCAACAAAAGCACAATTGGCCAGGGAATTTGCAAAGCCATTCCATTGTTGAGGAACTAGGTGACAAGTCACCGTCTCAAAAATATGCAATATATCCAAGGTTTCATGATGGTACATTCATAAGATGGGATCCCACACATTATAGGTCCCATTTAACTAGTTGATCACTAACTACAGGTCACCTTTCACCAATAACTAGTGGATACTATCACATCGGGATACATTCAATCCCATAATGAAGGCCTTGTATTTTTCCATATTATTAGTAAAAGAGTGTTCTAAATATACTCCCATTTTCATAACAGTCCTACGTCAAGGATCTTAAATGACCACACCAACACTCATATGTTTAGCGGGCCCTCTAGAAGCTTTGTAAAAATACCAAGTATAGATCTAGTCTTTAGTGATAGGCCACACCATATTGATCAGTGCACTTGTACTTATGATAATCAAAGTCGAGCTGAGAGAGAGGATGCATAATAGGTACAATCCCTCTTTCCTTGTTGAACTCGATAGAGATACTCGTAAGAATCCTTTGACAATGGTGGAAATAGACCTTAATATCCCACGTGAAAGAACAGTCTTGCATAACGTGATAACCTTTACTCACCAAATCACTTGGCCTTGGTGGTAATATTGCTCTAAATATGAATGCTCAAGATAAGGAATGGTTTTTCCCATCCGATTTTCTTGGTACCTACTACAAGTTCAAGCTAACCTGCACAGGCACCAAGTTTGACGTCAACTCTTACTTGCAGTAAGACTTCAACTTATTAAAGTCAACTTTATTTTTAAATTCTACCCCCTATATTACCCATCCCAATTGGGTTCTAATTTTTGAGGAAGTAGCTCACAAAGAGCATCGTAGTACAACACCAACTAACTCTTCACAAATTTATATTTTTTAGTCTGAATGTCATGAAGCGCTTTCATTCTCTTCTTCCCTACCTCTTGATGTAATAAAGCCTACAATCAAATTTCATTAAGATGCACAAGAGAAATAAATATCTCTTATGCAATGCCTTTGCCTCACCCATCGAATGATTGAGAGCAAATCACATAGTGGGCAACTCTATTTCCAATGGTAAGACATACTCTTCCCCATATATCAGCTTGAACTGGGTGTGGCTTGTAGCTCTTTTGAATGTCATATTGTAAGCCCAAAACACCATATACAGTTTCTTATCTCAATCTCTCTTACTTTCAAACACTACCTTGGATAAGATCCCCACAAGCTGGCCATTTGCTTGCGGATATATGGGGTAGTTTTATTATGTTTAATCTTCAAAGCTTCCATTACGGCTATGATAACCTTATTTACGAAGTGTGTCCCTCGATGAGACACTATCTCCTTAGGTGGACCAAAATGGCAAACAATATGCTCCATAATAAAATTGGCTGTCTCCTTGGCATTATCTTTCATCGATGTTGCTCAAGCTTCAGAACACTTGGTAAAGTATTCTATTGATACAATAATATAACTCTTCCACATAGTTGATGAAGGGTATATTTGTCCCACAAAATTTATACCCCTTTTTTTGAAGGGTAATGTAACTAAAATATGATGTAGAACCGCCTACAATTCTCCCTTGCATTGTGTCTTTGGCAGACATCACAATGCTTAACATAACTAAAAGCATCCTAGAAGATTGATGGCCACCAATATCCAGGACATGAAGAGATTTCTGGGTGATAAGCCATCTAGCAAAATGTCCCCCACAACATGCTGAATCATGGCATTCCTTAAGAATGAATGGTACTTCATCAAGTACTATACATCATGATAAATCTCGTCTAGACCTTTCTGATACAAGACAATCATGTAGGTAGATAATGCATTATAGCTGCATACTTGGAAGGGATGGAAGTTATATCAATTTTGAATAGACCTTCGATGTCACTCCCTTTAGCCAAAATTTTCTTTGGCTTCCCGAAATCCACAAGACATTCCACAATCCCTGTACCCTTGGCGGCTTACTCTTAATCTCATAATCAAACTCCTACAAAGTAATTAACCACTTTGCTAAATGGTCAGGTGGTTGCAAAAGTCTAAGTCCCTCCACCTTCATAAAAAATACCACCTTCTTATAGAAAATATAGTGCTTGAATTTATTTGTCACAAAAACCATTGCAAGGCACAATTTCTCCATATAAGTATAGTTGACTTCAGATATCCCCAATTTATGCTAGCAAAGGCTATTGGATGATACCATTTCTCTTCCCAAAATTGGGATAAATAATAGCTAATATTATGTATTGTTACTGCTAAAAATATATAGAAAACTTCACCTCTTTTCAATGCTTTTGCGATTTACTATTTCGCTAGTTTCCTCTTCACATCCTCAAAGAATACTTGACAAGCTTTGCTCCAATCAAATAGAAAATTTAAAGATATCAAGTTTGTTAATGGCAACATTCTTTCTGCCAATGCATTGATAAATCTCTAGTAATATCCCATTGAGAATAGAAAGCTATGCATCTCTTTTGGAGTCCATGGTAGACTCATAGCAACTATAGCCTTTATCTTTTCAAGGTCAATCACATACCAGCTAAACTAACCACATGGCTCACTAACAACCCATAGGGTATCCCAAAGATGCACTTTTGTGGACTAAGAGCAATGTAAAATTGCTTTGATGAATGTAAATTTGAATGTGTCCCATGAACAAGGCAACGTATGAACTTTGGTCGCTAGGGGCTCTTCCAATAGGTCCAAGTCCAAGCGGTCATAGCTCAGAGCTAGAGACATGAATGTGGCATCTAAGCATCTAAGGAAAGCAATCACGTCATCCCTTGTGTCTTTAACTAGATCTATGGCTAGTGTCAAGAATGATTTCTACTCATAGAAGGGTCTAAGGCCTACGGGTGGTTGGGATTTGACAAAACTAGAGAGTTTGGCAGTAGATGGTTGCGGTGTCAGTTGTTCTTGAGATTGTGGTTGGGTCCCTTGCATAATAGGCTGGGACTGGCGGCTTCTTGAGTCTTGGTATAGTTACATGGTACTGGTTTGGGAGTAGCAAGCTAAGATTTGGGGGCTAATAGACTTGGTCGATCTTCATGGGCATAATCACTTGTGAGTCAATGGGCTTGGTGTCTCGAGGCTTATGCGGCTTTAGGACTGAACACATTGTATGGTTATTTATGGTTAAGCATGAGGGCGGCATTTGAATGGTGCCTTTGGATGTTTTAGCCTTAGGAATCCATATCCAAGCATTACCCTCATAATAGCCTTGCGCTTGCAATAGGGTCTTAGAAACCCATCGCGGCTTGAATGTACATTGTTGTTTGTAGCTTTGTCTTTGCCTCCTAGGTTTTGAGGTTGCATTCTTAGCCTTGCAAAGGCATGGTTGATTGCTCCTCGATGGCAGGTTTTGATGTTTAGATACCCATTTGAACTGGAGTTCATGGGCATTGGCTTTAGGCTTAGCAGGTTGTTGGCATAGAGGCTTGGTAGGTTGTAAAAAGTCACAACCCCCCTTCTTAGATGGCTGCAGTTGTTTCCACCAGTGGCTTTGCGGAAATCGTAGGAGTCATGCAGCCCTTGCTGAAAGCTGCTACTATGCGGGCATTGCCAATGACTAGGTGGATGCACTACGACTCATAATGGGCATTGTAGTGAGCTTTCTTTTTAAAGGTTTGACCTAGAAAAGACACCATGCCTATATCTTTAGTGTTTGGAAACACATAAAATATCATTGGTATGCTCTCATACTCGATAGAAATTGTGGCCCTGCACTTCCCTAGGAGTGCCTATATTGATCAGCTCCCTATGGGCTTAGTTTGGCAACAGTGGGTTGTAATTGTGGTTTGCCAATGTGGGTCCAATGATTGTGGGTTAAGACATTGAAGTCTGCTCCCTCATCAATCAAGAGATTGAAAGTGCATGTCTCCTTGGTAGTGACCATGATGCAAATTTAAGAAGGTTCTACAGCTTCCTCATCTTCATAATCAATCTTCTTGATTGTGGTGACTCGTACCTTGATAGGGGGTTCTAACATTGGTGGTTCATGAAGAGGATGCATGGGAGGGTAGTACTTCTTGATGCCACTGCCATTGAAGAAGCCTATGCCCTTGCCTTCCAGAGTCTCGAGTTCGAACCCACTAGGATTGACCTGAATTTTTGAGTTCCTAAAATTAGACGGTCTCCTAACATCTAGCTAGCATCAATAATTTCGAGTTTTCACTTTCTACAAGATTAATCAAACTGAAGCGGACTTGCCATTGCACTTGGTTCAAAGAGAATGGGAGACAAAGGGAGTGTGATACATCAACCCTCCTGCCTATGAGGTAAAATCCCATTCCGACCCCCTAAAATAATGCAAGTCAAATCTACCTAATGACTAGTCATCTTCCTATTTCTATCGCCGATTTAGAAAAGCTCCTAGCTAACTGGGATCATCCGACAGACTTATTGGGGGTCACGCCCACCTGCTCTCCTTTGATGACCGTATCATCTTTAGTTTTTTAATTACCTACAACATATTTATTGAAACATATATAACAGGCTTCCTTAATTAGTCCATTAAATCACAGGTTTCTTCACGTAATTTATTTCACAAACATGCATACAATTCAAATAACCCTTGAAAAAAATAAATTCATTTATTATATTGGAAGTTTATTACAATTTTTTGTCCACCAAGATTCCTCCCTTGTTACTAGTATTAGGGTTCCAAAATCCCATCCTGGGTCACAAAGAGGCTCGTTAGATTCTAGGAGTAATGCGGAATTTACGGCAAGAGTCCCCCCCTAGCATCCACATTTCCTATTACTTGAGACTATCTCTACGAATAAATCTTTCTGATACGGAGCTGGTCTAAGCCTCTCAAAGTAATAATCATGACCCCCTTGGAGTAGGGTCTCGTAAGCTAGTTTGGGGGTAGCCTAGCACAATATTTTCTTTTATCCTATTTGTCAATGTTTTTAATTAGAGATCTAGATTCTAGTAAACATGAACAATCCTTTCAAACAATGACAATCACACCATCGTGCAGTTCATAGCTTCACATAGCCAAGGTGGATTCTTAACCCAAGGTAACCTTACATTCTAACAAGGATTCTTCTTTCCATAAAGAAGTGTTGAGTACAAATCTTTCAACGTTGTTAAGAAAGACACAAATTTCCCATTTAGTGCTAACTTACCCAACATAAACGAATTTTCTTTAGTTGGTACTTAGACAAAATATTGTGATAATAATTTAATGATATGATTTACAAGATTCTTTAAATTTACTTTTTAAGTGTTAATCAACTCCTAACCATTGTCGTGTTTGGCAATAATATATAGAGTTATTTTACTAATCTCGAGTGCACATAACATCATTTACTCATTTCGTGCAATAACCTCTTGTAACTATTTCCATCATGATTTGAGAGTTGGATTTTAGGAGCCAATGGGCTTGAAGGATTTGAGGCCGTTTTTAAGTGTTAATCAAATCCTAACCATTGTCGTGTTTGGTAATAAATATATCGAGTTATTTTACTAAACTTGAGTGTGCATAACGTCCTTTACTCATTTCATGCAATAACCTCCCGCAATTATTTCCATCATGATTTGAGAGATGGATTTTAGGAGCCCACATGCTTGAAGGATTTGAGGCTGTTTTTGGAGCAAGAAGTGCTCAGGAAGAAGCGTCAAATACCAAATTTTCATGAAAAATCAAATGGTAGCGGATCAAACTGGAGTTTCCTAGATGCATTCTGATGTCAAGAATCCAATGCAAGTATCAATTTGTTGATCAAAGGTCATTTGACCCCCCATTTAATCCCTGCACGGTTTGGTGCTATAAAGGAGCTACTAGATTTGGGAGCCAAAAAGTGTGTGACAAGGCCCAAGTTTATAGATTTCAATGCTACAAAGCCACTTGTCTAGACGGATCTCGAATCCGAGTCTGTTTTGCCCCCTCAAAACCGAAATATCCACTTGTGGGATAGTGTGAACACAAAAGATTGAACCGATTATTTTAAAAATTATTAACCTTAGTCTTTAAAGAAGACCAAACTAATGGAAAAATTGTCAAACAGAATCTCATTGGTATCGCTCGATCCCTCACCCGTTTGGAGAGAAAGAGAGAGATTCTTGATCAAGAAGATAGAGAGAAGAACAAGATGGCTATAAGCTTGCCCTTTTTAAGGGAGGATTTCAAAATCTGATTTTAAAAGTTTCTCTCTCTCCTCTCTCCTCTCTGCTCTTAGCGGCTCTTCATATGCATCAATTCAAGAGACAAGGGGGAGGATTGTGATGAAGAATCCATACCAAATGATGATACTAGAGCAATGGAGGACGTAGATCGTGTTGAGATGACAAGCTCAACACATGCGGACATTGATGATGGACCGCCTGGTTAGATGGGTCCACACGTCTACACTTAGGACGTCGGTGGTCATTATTAATCTCACATGGCCATTGACTCATTACTTATTATATTCAGGTTGTTACACCTATTTATAGCTGGCATTGTTATAGCACCAGTCAACTAGTGTAGTCGGTTATGCATTGCTTGACTTAGTAGGCCACTTTCCTTTTATCTTGTATCTTATCTATACTTTTTGTACATTGTAAAGTGTGTGGAAGAAGAAGAAGAAATCAGCAAGAAAACGTTTTGTCCTCCATCTCTCTTCTTGTCTCTTGAGTGAGCTTCTCCTTGTGCATTCTGTGTGTGTTCGACGCAGCATCTTGAGCAAGTCCCCCCACCACGCGATTCTTGACATGGTATCAGAGTCGCACCACTGAGAGAGGCTAATTTCGAAGGTTGAAGCAAAGGAGAAGAAGCAAGGTTCGAGCAAGCAAGCCACGGGTAAGAAGCTCTCCCATCCTTCCACTCTTTCTCTTGGATAGTGCCTGTGGAGGCACCAGAAGCAGGGCAGAGCAAAAATCTCAGATTGCAATGCGATTTGGCATGCGCAAAGAGCATTGTGTATTTTGGGCATTTGAGGCCGTTTCAGGGCCTGTTTTGGAGCCACAAGATTGCGGACAGTAGTTTCAGGGTACACTGTGACTTCAACTGTATTGACCGAACGTGGGTCCACAGGTTACATATTTCAGATCCGTAAGTTCAAAGGTGTTTACCTATGAGTAAACACAAGGTTTATCTAGAAACAGGTTGCAGATTGCATGTATTGGTGAGCAGACAGTGAAAAAGGCTGTCTGGTATATTGCTGTGCACTACATGTTGAAGGTTGCAGAAGATTTGCTTGCTGTTTAGTATCAGTTTTGTGATAATGGCAGAGAACAGTGGAAGCCCCATCATTGAGAAGCTCAACAAGAACAACTACCCATCATGGAAGTTCCATGTCACGAACTTCCTTATTGGAAAAGGCCTCTACGAGTTTGTTTCAGGTGAAGAAAAGGAGCCAGAGGTGAGTGATCCTCCAATTGCAGAAGAGACAAAGGCACGGAAGGAATGGAATGCAAAATATAAAAAGGTCATGTATTGGTTGTCTGCAGTAATTGACAATAATATGCTGGGACACATTAGAAATGTAGAGAATTCATATGCACCTTGGACCATACTTGAAAGTATGTTTTCTGTAAATACAAAGGCACGAAAGATTCAACTCAAGCAAGAGTTGAATACATTGAAGAAAGGGAAGATGTCTATCAATGAGTATGCACTGAAGGTAAGGAGCATTGCAGATGCCTTGGCAGCGATTGATGCAATGTCTGATGATGATGATTTGGTGTCGTCAACCTTGGGTGGACTTAACAATGGAAAGGCTTGGAAGTCTTTTGTAACTTTCGTATATGTTAGAAAGCCATTCCCAGATTTCGATGAGTTGGTCTCTCTAAGGATCACTGAAGAAATCAACATGCAGAGTGAGACATCTGAAAGAAGTGGTGAACAGGTCCAAGCTTTCTACTCTAGTTCAGGAAGGGGACGTGGCAAGTTCTCTTCAAGAGGCCGTGGTACAGGACGTGGTAGTGACAATCAATAAAATAGATTGAATCAGCAATTTGGGGATATGCAGGTTTCAGGAGGTCGTGGTAACTTTAGAGGAGGCAGGGGGAGCTTTAGAGGAAGAGGTGGATGGTAGAACAGAGGCTCTACCAACTCTGGTATTGTGTGTCACTACTGTGGCAAAACAGGTCATATTGCAGCCCAATGTTATGTTAAGAAAGATGATATTCGGAGTGGTAAGTTGCAGCAAGGAAACTATGCATCGTCTTCACGACAGGATGAAGACAAAAATGAACGTTTGTTTGTTATGCAACATATGCTGAATGCTGTTACAGGAAAGGAAACACATGAAGATGTTTGGTATGTTGATTTAGGTGCATCCAATCATATGACCAGCCATGTAGAATGGTTTGGAGAGATGCAGGATTTGCAAAATGCAGGTTATGTGCAGACGGGTGATGATTCATGCCACCCAATTTCACACATTGGAAAAGTTCCCTTGTCCTTGCATGATGGTAAGACAAAGAATCTTTCAGATGTATTACATGTGCCATCTATTACAAAGAACTTGGTGTCAGTCGGTCAAATGGTAGAGCAAGGGCTGCAAGTCAGATTTAATGCAAAGGACTGCTTTGTAGAAGACTTCAATGACAAGTGTAGGTTGGTAGCAAAGGGAAGTAGGGTTGGACGTATGTTTACTCTGGATGCTGGAATTCCTATTATGAATGCTGCTATGTATGCCAAAGGAAAAGGTGTTGTTGCAGACATTGAAATTTGGCACAAACGCATTGGACATGCAAATGTACAAAGGCTGAAATTAATGCAGTCCAAAGGGTTGCCTACATTTAAAGTTGCAGAATTTCATAAGGTATGCGAAGCATGTGAGTTTGGTAAGCAAGCAAGACAACCCTTTTCACATGACAGAGATGTAAGCAGAAATATCCTTGACGTTGTGCATACGGACATTTGGGGGCCTACACAAAATGTATCTCTTGGAGGTAGTTAATACTTTGTCACATTCATTGATGATTGTTCTAGAAAGCTGTGGGTATATTTTATGAAGGAAAAGAGTGAAGCGTTTGAGCACTTTAGAACCTTCAAGGCTGCAGTTGAAAGAGAAACAGGCTTGAAAGTAAAGTGCTTGAGGTCAGATGGAGGGGGAGAGTACCTCTCAAATGAGTTCAGTGATTTTCTGAGGTCTCATGGGATAAAGAGACAGTTCACATGCAGATATACCCCACAGCAAAATGGGGTTGCAGAAAGGAAAAACAGGCATATTGCAGAAGTTGCACACACCTTGATGGCTAAAAAGAATATGCCTAAGAATTTTTGGTCTGAGGCTGTTCATAACTGTTGTTTATATTATGAACAGAACTCCCACAGCTGCAGTTCATGGTATGACCCCCGAAGAATGTTTTACATATAAGAAGCCTGATGTCTCACACTTGAAAGTGTTTGGCTGCATTGTGTATGTTCATGTGCCAGATGAGTTGCGGAAGAAACTGGATCCAAAGGCTGAAAAGTGTGTCTTTATTGGATACTCTTTAGAGCAGAAAGGATATCGCTATTATAACTCTGTCACATGTAAGTTCAGAGTGAGTAGGGATGTCATCTTTGATGAAATGAGCAGTTGGTATGCATCTAGTGGTGATGCATTGGATGATGATGATGATCATGACACTCATGTGCAGGATGAAAAGCAAGAATCACGGACTCTTAGTGGACCAGAGACATCATCTGGTAGTCCTTGGTCTGGGAGACTAAGGAGTATCTCTACATCTTCGAGTGCATCTAGTAGCACTACAGGTAAAGACAAAGGAAAGAATAAAGTGTCAGAAGGCATTGATGCAGTTCTTGATGGAGACTCCAGTGGCTCAGAGAGCTTGGATGATGAGCTTGGCATTCCTTCAGTGAGGACTCTAGGTGTGCAGAGAGCACGCATTAATGCAAAGACTCCATTGAGTGATCCAGTGGTACGCAGGTCTAGCAGGGTGAGATACCCTGTTAAAAGATTTGGTTTTGAAGGTTATGCAGCTTACCATTATGCTTACATGGTGAAACTAGTTGAGGATGTTGAGCCCACTTGTTTTGAGGATGCTGTTGGTCATACTCATTGGGATGCAGCAATGGATGAGGAGATGGCTGCATTAGAGGCCAATAAGACTTGGGATCTAGTATCATTGCTGAAGGGCAAGAAAGCTATTGGATGTAAGTGGGTTTACAAGATTAAGCACAATGCAGATGGTTCTATTAGTAGGTACAAAGCTAGGCTGGTTGCAAAAGGCTATGCCCAGACATATGGCATAGATTATGATGAAACCTTCAGTCCAGTTGCTAGGATGGAAACTGTCAGATGTGTGATTGCTTTGGCAGCAGCCAAAGATTGGAGGTTGCAGCAAATGGATGTGAAGGATGCCTTCTTGCATGGTGATTTGCAGGAACAAGTGTATATGGATTAGCCAGCAGGTTATGAAGATTTAGAGCATCCCACGTATGTGTGCAGGTTGAAGAAGGCGCTCTATGGGCTCAAGCAAGCACCTAGAGCATGGTCTGACAAGATCAAAGAGTATCTTGTCAATATTGGTTTCTATGTTTCTGATGCTGATCACTCACTTTATGTGAGAAAGGGAGATGCAGGTTTGGTCATCATAGTCATCTATGTGGATGACTTGATTATTACAGGTGATAGTGATAGTGGGATTGCTGAAGTCAAGGATTCTTTGAAGAAGAAGTTTGAGATGAAGGATTTAGGTGAGCTAAGATACTTCTTTGGCATTGAGGTGATCAGATGTGATGATGGTATATGGCTGTCCCAAAGACAGTATGGCTTGGATATGTTATCCAAGTATGGTATGACAGCATGAAAACCACTTTCAGTTCCGTTGGAGCAGAATGTAAAGCTGAGTGCTGATGTTGGGGATGAGATAGAAGACCCTACTATGTTTAGGAGGATAGTGGGGAGTTTGATCTACATGACCATTACAAGGCTAGACTTGAGCTACATTGTTGGTCTTGTGAGTCAGTTTATGCAAGTACCTAGAAAGCCACACTTGGATGCAGTCAGACGCGTATTGAGATATGTGAAGTCCACATTACATTATGAACTTTTCTATGAGGCAAGTAGAGATGTACAGGTGTTTGGATACACAGATGCAGATTGGGCTGGTAGTATGTCTGATAGAAGATCTACAAGCGGATACATGTTCTCTCTTGGTAGTGCAGCAGTTGCTTGGAGCAGCAAAAAGCAATCTACAGTTGCTTTATCGAGTACAGGGGCTGAGTATAGAGGTGCTGCTATTGCAGCATGTGAGGCAGTATGGCTGCAAAAGTTATTGGCTGATTTGGATGTGCAGGTGGAAGGTCCAGTTGTCATTTATTGTGACAACATGAGTAGTATACAGTTGGCTAGGAACCCTGTGTTCCATGCTAGGATAAAATATATCGAGGTACACTACCACTTTGTGAGAGAGAAGGTACTAGCAGGTGAGATTGACTTGGTGTATGTCAGCACACAGGATCAGATAGCTGACATCTTCACGAAGGCATTGGGTACAGAGAAGCTTCAATAGTCTTGAAGCTTACTTGGAGTTGCAGAGATGCAGTTGAGCTTGAGGGGGAGTGTTGAGATGACAAGCTCAACACATGTGGACATTGATGATGGACCACCTGGTTAGATGGGTCCACACGTCTACACTTAGCACGTCAGTGGTCATTATTAATCTCACATGGCCACTGACTCATTACTTATTATATTCAGGTTGTTACACCTATTTACAGCTGGCATAATTATAGCGCCAGTCGACTAGTGTAGTCGGTTATGCATTGTTTGACTTAGTAGGCCACTTTCCTTTTATGTTGTATCTTATCTATACTTTGTATACATTGTAAAGTGTGTGGAAGAAGAAGAAGAAATCAGCAAGAAAACGTTTTGTCCTCCATCTCTCTTCTTGTCTCTTGAGTGAGCTTCTCCTTGTGCATTCTGCGTGTGTTCGACGTAGCATCTTGAGCAAGTCCCCCCACCACACGATTCTTGACAGATCGGGGTGAGAGAGCACATCAGCGGTAAAGAAGAAGCGTGAATGGCCTCCCGTCTACAAGATACGAGCCTCGTAGTCTTGGTTTCTATGCGTAAGTGACCAATTCTTTTATTTTACGAAAAATTATTGGAGAAAGTGTTTGATTTTTTCCATATTGCATTCTCTTTGAAATATGAAAGAAAACCAGGGAATATAATAATATAATAATTTTCTACAAAATACACAAAACCCTCAAGTTGCGATTTTTATAAAAATAATGAAATTTGGGGTTTTCGTTGAGTGTTTTGAGGTCATATGGGATGAGAATGGATATGAAAACAATGCTGAATGTCCTTAATTAACGAGAACTCACAAATATGAAATATCACATTTTTATGAAGAAATAAATGAAGATAAATAGGAAAATTTAGTTTTTCATGCTAGAAAATTAGGGAAGAATACATTTTATGTCCATGAGTATACACCAAGGATGGAGCATGAGGATCAAACCTCAATCAAGCCTTGCTTCCATGTTATAGTTTATTTTTATTGATTTTTTCATGAAAAACTACTTAAAAATGAACCCTTCATCCACCCAACGAATGGAAAACCTAACCGATAGAAGGGAAGAGGGATTATGAAAGTGAGTGGTCATTGAAAATGTTTTAAATTCTGATTTATTTTATTATGCATAGCATCTAGCTCAATCACTATTTAAATTTAAGAGAGACTAGTAGCACGAGGAAACTCAATGCTAGTCTCTAGCAACACCGCAATTAGGAGTAGCTTGGAAATGATTAAAGGATTGGTTTTGCACCTCACGTGGCTGGTTTTTCTTTATTATAAAATGCTTGCACACAATGATCATCTACATTTGCATTGAGTATCACATGGTAACTCTTGGATGCATAGCAATTGATTGCCAATTATGTGACCTACGTCGAGTTGTAAGGAAACCTAAGCCGTAGGCTAGACGATCAAATCTTTAGAAAATTATAAGGTGAGGAAATTATATCTCGTGGATCATTCAAAATATATAAGAGTGGAAATTTTTCCTATGTTCTTTGTGTTAGAGCAGTGCATCGAGGGACCAATGCTCTCGGTGTAGGAGAGCTGCAATGGGGCCATAGCATTCAACCGAGGGGTTGCCTCCTATGTTTGTGTTATGTGGTATATTATATCAAGATGTGTTGGATCTCCCTCTGAGGAGTAAGGAAGGGAAATTGTTGGACTATGTTCCACTACAAACATGATATCTACAGTAGCAATTAGGGTAGCATGTCCCTTAGATGCTCCTGTCTATGAGGTTGTGTGGGGGTTTCTTGAGATTTATAGAGGCCCGGCTAGTGCCTATAGCCAGTGTCAAAGGGCCCATTTTAGGTCTCGACAAGTGGTGCATTTGCTGCAAGCTTCCTTCAAGTGGCAGTTTCCATGCCTTGGTCAATTGGGGCCTATTAATTAGTATATGCTAGAAATTAGTGAGCTAGACTTACCAGACCATCAAGCGGAGCTCTGAAAGCAAGAAAGGGCTGAAGGAGCTAGATGGCGGGCTGAGATAAATAGAAGATAATCTCCACAAAGGAGTGGCACGATATGTTTTCGAGGGCAAGGTTTTAATAACCCTAGCTTGTCATAGAGTCCATTAGGGGGATGAAGCTCTAGTTCTCCACCCCTTCCAGTTAGTCACTCCACTTTTAGGGGAGCTCTAGTTCCAATTATTTGATCCCCTGCAATGAATCCAGTTGTTACCATGGCAACACAACCTATTGTTGTACTTGTAAGAATGGCACATTTGTCAGCCCTAGGTTTCCCCCTACCCATCTTTAATGGGCTAGTGGAGGAGGATGCGAAACTGCACATTAACAAATTTCAGAAGTTGATGTTTAACTGTTGTATCCAAGATGAAGGACATTTAATGATGTTCTTTAACATGACTCTCAAAGGAAGAGTTGGCATATGGTATCATAGCCTAGAGGCCAAAACCATAACCACTATTGATTTATTTTTTGAAGGCTTTTGAAGGGATTTTACCCCTTAAAAGGGGTTGTCAATATTGGCTACGTGTGCTAAATGTGTCATGTCAAGAGCCACATGAGGATATTCAAGCATATGCCAAGAAGTTAAAAGAGGTCTTTTACAAATTGCAAGCCTCAATCCCTATCCCAGCAGTTGCCCTACAACTGCAATATTTTTTGCATGGGGTGGATTTCAATATTCACATGCAGTTGAGTAGTGTCACTTTGTCGGATGTAGACACTGCCATTAGACAAGCAAAAGAAGTTTAACTTGGATGTATCAAAACACTGCTCAAGGGATTTACAACCTTTTCAAACAACCAACCATAACTTGGGTCAACAATCCATTTAGGGTTAGGTCGCTAGCTTCAACTAGGCTAGGAGCGTATCCATTTGTGATAGTCCACAGCAAGATCGATAAAACAATTTACAGGCAATTATACTTATTCCTAATGCATCGGATCTCATGAAGGTCTAGGTTTCTACCCATCGGAGTCTATCATTTCATGTGTTTCTTTTAGCCATGATCACAAAGCATGATTTCTAAAAGACTGTTCATGCACTGAATTGGTTTAAAAGCTATTATTTTATGTGAAATAATGCGAAAACCTTATCATTTTATGTGTGTGAAGGCTATCATTTTGCGCTTAAGATCTTGTGTGAATTTCCAAACTCTACCATTTTGCACATGCAACTTAGCTCTTAGAGTAAACTAGTAATACATGGGTGGCTAGGCGAAGGCGCCTTTACCCCCAACAACTATAAGGTGTCCGCTTTTCCACTTTTGGGACACGTCTTAGTAGCCCATCGGGAGGGGAGTCTAGAAAGCGCCACCTGGCACTCGCAAGGAATGTCACAGGGTTTGCGATCTAGGTCTTCCCGAGTCTGCCCCGAAGCGGAAGTATCCAGCCGTTCCCACTTAGGACCGCGACCTGAAGTCAAGGTTTCTTTCCTATCAGCTAAGTCTCTAGGAAGTAGCTAGCGTCGAGCTCCAGATGAACCACTTTGCGTAGTAACAACAGAGTCGAAGAGGATTTATGTTGCACTTGGTCCATGGAGAATGGGAAACGAGAGGGATGCGAAGCTCAACCTCTCTGCCCATAAGGCATAGTCCCATTTCGCTCCCCTAAAACATCATAAATTGGGATTCTAACTCTAATAACTCTAGGTATTCACAGTTTCATTATTACGTCTTTTGAGAAAAGTTCCCAGCTAACCGGGACCACCCTTCTATAGGATGGACCCAAGTCACATCCACTGTACTTTCCTCGATAGCTTTAATTGTCTAATTAGGTCCTACCATATTTATGTTCGACATTTAAAATCAGCTTCATTAATTAATCCTTTTAGGGCATAGAGTTCGTTCACGTAATTTACAACACATACACAAAAACAAAACAAGCAGTCCTTTTATCAAACAAGTTCCTTAACTTATCTTTAAGTTAATCTTTGTTTCCTGCCCATACAAGAGAATTATGTATTCCTTTTGTCCAACAGAAGTACCCGGTCCAAATCTCATGGCACCAAAATTTCCATCCTTTATCTAGAATAGGATCTTCCAACGTCCCAGATGTTGGGCTCACGGGGATCTCCAACTCCATTCTGGACAGGCAAGGGGTGTCCAGAGCTCCACCTAACCCACAAGCGGTCTAGGAGTGAGATGCCATTTTTGTGGTTGGCCTTTTCACCACTCGACCATCGGCCTGTGAATCGAGCAGTGCCCTCTCGGGATAATCTATGATATGATATTGGAGATGATCCATGAGTGCAAAATATCCTTCCTTAATTAATCCAATTAAAATCCAAACACAATCAAAGCAATCAGCCCTAATATCATTTTCTAGAAAAACATTTCTTTATTCCCATGGCAACTTGTCATTATAGACCCCTGCCGTGCATTTTCCATCAACACAAGTCTTTGAATATTCATTCAAATCACAATGCAACAATCCCTTGATTGAAAGAAAAACATTTAGGGTGTTGTTCAATCAACCAACAAAACTAATTGTATTTTTCCCAAATAATATAATAATAGATGCGACAATAATTCATTCCATCGCATATTCAATCTCCCCCTTGGGGCCAAAGAGTAGAATTTACTTAATATTCCCTCCTTTAGCCTAAGGCATATCCTAAAGGTTCCAATACTATACATGACGTAAGTCCTATCATTCCAATGCAAATTAATCAATCTAGCAAGAGCACGTATGCCTCTTCTCTAAGTGACAATTATCTTTTAGCATTTTTCTACTATGCAACATTTTTTTTCTTGGCTTTATCTTCCTTTCTCCTAAGGCAAGGAGTTACATGTCATCGATGTAAAGTTTACATAATCTCTCCCATGTATGTATCGTGTATATGTATTTGGAAACTTTAAACAATATTATCCTCGATTAAGATTAATCAAAGACTCATCAATGCTCAATACTTTAGTGTCCCATATGTTGCTTATGCTATGCATGGATTCATCACATATCAACTAGGTGCAATTTAACTCCCTTTGATACAAGCACTTCACAAACTTCATCTTTGAATATTTTAGATGAAATTTATCCTTTTCAATGACCTATTCTAGCACCACAAGGTATGGAGCCTAATGCATCTCTTGTGAGTATTAAAACAAGCATCTGTCAATTTGAAATTACATTACTTACGACCGGTACCACAATTGGCTTGACAGTGATGCCTTCGCCCAAAGCTTTGTTGCTGGTTGTAGGATTGTCATGTGCACACAACATTCTTTGCTTGGAGGCCATCGTCCGCAAGTAGACTCAAGAGATTAAGAAGGTGGAATAGATTTGAGATGGGAGAGCGTAAAAGAAGATGGTTAGATCAAGGATCGAGATAGAGAGAAATTGTGTAGCCTCTCGGGGTAACTCTTCTCTCTCTCTCTCTCTCTCTCTCCCTCTCTCTTGCAACCTTTTGGGGTCTCCTTATGCTCCCTTGTGCCTCCCCATGCCTCATATTTATAATGAATTAGAGAGGACGGGATAAGTCTGAGAACAAGAGTGGAGGAGCTCTTAGAAGACTCACCGATCTGATGCTCATATCATAAATCTGATGGTTGCATTGGCTCCAAAAGGGGGGTAAAATTCCAAGACACTTGATTAGAAAGCTCTTAGTCCACTCCTTCTTCTTTTCTCTGTTCGAAGTGCTGTCTACTACCTGTAGAATGCGATCGCAGCATGCGCGATTTTGCAAATAACTTTTCTTTATTTTTCTTTTTATAAATTCTCCAAATCTAACTAAAACATCATTTATCTTTTCTTTTAAATGACTTTTAGTTCTATCTTTTTAGGATAATATCTAAAATATAATAGTTTCCCCCCCCCCTAAGAATCTAATATTTTTGGACCATTCAAACTATACACATTAATACTAGTGATTAATATGGCTCATAAGTCCCGTTCACATTGTACTTTTCGTGAAGGGTGGCTACGGTCCTTATCAATCAAAGAAAAATATTAGATTTATGACTCTCGATTTTTTAAATATATTTTTAATTGAATGAAGAAATTATTAGCTATTAATGCTAGTCAGTTTTTACCCTAGTTAGTCTTTAGTTAGTAATCTTACTAACTTATTAATTGACTAACTAACCAACTAACTTTTATTGCATTGAAATATTACAACAACGTCCCACTTAAAGGCGAATCTACCCCAGTGAGAGAGAAAAAAGAAAAGATAGTAAAACATGTACACATGTACAGCAGGATAAGGAAAAAGACGCCATCTCATCCAATGCTCATCAATCTCCTAAGGAAGGTAAAGCACTCTGATAGTGAGGCTTTTTGTGAGCAATTTTGTAGGATTTTTCTTAGTCAAAATCTTGACAAGGTCAATAGACTTGTCCTCAATGACCTCGCAAATGAAGTGATACCTCAGCTCAATATGTTTTATCTTTGCATGGAAGACCAGATTCTTGGCCAACTGAATGGCACTTATAGAATCCTAATGCAGTGTAGGCATAACATCTGTCATACCAAGGTTTGCAATCAAACGGCCTAACCAAATAGCCTCCTTGCAAGCCTCTGTGGTTGCAATATACTCGGCCTCTATAATAGAAAGGGCCGTACACTTCTACGCCCTAGACATCCAAAAGATAGCCCCTCCAGCATAAGTGAACACATAGCCAAAAGTGGACTTCCTACTATCTGCATGTCCTGCATAATCAGAGTCAGTGTGTCCCACGACTCTTGTATCCTAGCTACCATAACGAAGACACATATCTGTTGTGCCTTTCACGTATCTCATGATACCCTTCACGGCATCCCAATGTTTCTTGCCAGGTGTAGCCATATAACGTGAGACAACCCCAACTGCAAAAGTAATATCTGGACGGGTGGCTATCATGGCATACATAAGATTGCCCATGGCTGATGCATAGGGAATCTTGGCCATCTCGCCCTCTGCTCATCTGTCTGCGGACAATCAACCTATGAAACCTTCACATGAGAAGGTAATGGACAGCCAATAGGCTTAACATCCTGCATGTGAAAGCACTCAAGGACTTTATGTACGTACTCCCTCTATGATAGATAGAGGAATCCCTGATATCTATCGCGCGTGATGCACATACCAAGTATATGAGAGGCATGTCCCATATCTTTCATCTCAAAGCTCCTCTTGAGCTGAGCCTTAAGAGCATCGAGCTCTTCATGAGCTATCCCCACTAAAAGCATGTCATCCACATAGAGTACCAAAATCAATAAAGAACCATCATGGGCTTTCTTCATGTACAAGCACAAATCCATAGCACTGCGGCTGTAGCCCTATGACTGCATGAATGCATCAAACTTATGGTGCTATTCCCTAGGTGCTTATTTCAAGCCATATAGACTCTTCTTTAGTTTGCACACTAGGTGTTCCCTGCTAGGGTCTGCAAAGCCCTTAGACTACTCCATGTAAGTCTCATCATGCAAGTCCCCATGTAAAAAAGCCATCTTGACATCCATCTGGTACAAGTCCAGGTCAAGTTGTGTAACCAAGGCCAAGACTAAGTGTAGGGTGGTCATCTTGACCACAAGAGAAAAGACTTCATCAAAGTCAACACCATGCTCCTGCTTAAAACCCTTAGCAACCAATCGAGCCTTGTATGCCGGCGTGGGGTGTCCAGGGGTACTTTTTAGCTTGTACACCCACTTGCATGGCAAATCCTTCTTACCCTAAGGCAAGGAAACCAAATCCCAAGTCTTATTCTTATGCAATGAGTCAAGCTCAAACTGCTACATAGCCCTCTCCCAAGAGTGACAATCACCCCTGCACATAGCCTTATCATAAGTAAGAGGATCTCCTACATTTGTAACCAGTACATAATCCATAGAGAGTGCAAAACAGTCACGAGGTCATCTATCTCTAGTAGAATGCCTCAACCCAGGCTCTGTTGTCTGACCAACATCTTGTCTAACATCAACATGTCTAACATCTGGGCCATGAGCATCAGGTGATGCTGCACATTGTCTAGCTTGTCAAGATTGTGGGAGAGAAGGAAGGAGTCTCGCTTGAAGCTTTCTTGCTTGCACAATGGGGGAAGACACACAAGGGTGGAGGCTGAAAACAGTTTTCCTCTTCTTAGTTGTGTAAGCCAAAAGAACTCAAGTACAAAGAAATAGAAGAACCCTCTATATGGGTCTCAAACCAAACTCAACTAACTACGGTGGCATACTAACTGAGCCACGAACTAGAGTAGATAAGGATAGCTATCATGTAGGTATTATTCATGGGCGGTGTACCAACCGCGTCTACAACTGACAAGTCGGTGACATAAATACACAACGGTCACCCTGGCGTATCACGAGTGGAGCTCAATATCTCAACACTCCCCCTCGAGCTCAATCCCAATTCCTGCACACCAAGCAGGTCTCTGAACTTGCGCAGCTTCTCTGCGCCCAATGCCTTCGTGAATATGTCAGCTACCTGATCCTCTGTGCTGACATAAACTAGATCAATAAGTCCTAGTAAAACCCTCTCTCGCACATAGTGATAATGCACCTCAATGTGCTTTGTTCTAGCATGATAGACTGGGTTATTTGCCAAGTGTATACTACTCATGTTGTCACAATAAATGACAACTGGCCCATCTGTAGACTGATGCATATCATAAAGTAGCTTATGCAACCAAGCTACCTCACATGCAGCCATTGCTGCACCCCTGTACTCAGTCTCTGTGCTCGACAAGGCAACTGTAGGCTGTTTCTTGCTGCTCCAAGTGACTGCAGCACTCCCAAAAGAGAACACATATCCACTGGTAGATCGTCTATCAGAAATACTACCAGCCCAATCAGCATCAGTGTATCCATGCAACTGTATTTGAACCCCAGTCTCATAAAATAGTCCATACTGCAATGTGGACTTCACATACCTGAGTATACGTCTAGCCGCATCCAAATGTGGTTTCCTTGGAGCCTGCATAAACTGACTTACCAATCCAACAACATAGCTCAAATCTGGCCTGGTAATAGTCATATAAATCAAACTTCCTACTATGCGTCTGTACATAGTAGGGTCTTCTAGAAGCTCACCTGCATCTGTGCTCAGCTTCACATTCTGCTCCAAAGGAACTGAAATAGGCTTACAGCCTGTCATCCCATATTTGGACAGCATGTCCAATCCATACTGCCTCTGCAAGAGCTGTATCCCACTTGGTGATCTAATCACCTCAATGCCCAAGAAATAACGCAGCTCTCCCAAATCCTTCATCTCAAACTTCTGCTTCAATAGCATTTTCACATGAAGGATATCTTCATCACTGTCACCTGTCATAATCAAATCATCAACATAAATGACAAGTAGCATAATACCTTTCTCTGTTTTTCTCACATAAAGTGAGAAACCTGCCTTGGAAATCTGAAAGCCAATAGTGACAAGATACTGTCCTATCTTGTCAGACCATGCTCTAGGTGCTTGCTTCAAACCATACAAGGCTTTCTTCAACCTGCAAACAAACTCAGGATGAACAGCATGCACATAACCTGGTGGCTGCTCCATATAAACCTCTTCTTGCAAATCACCATGCAAGAAGGCATTCTTTACATCCATCTGATGTAAAGACCATCCCTTTGATGCAGCCATAGCAATGACTGCTCTTACAGTTGCCATCCTTGTAACTGGACTGAATGTTTCTTCATAGTCAATGCCATATGTTTGTGCATACCCCTTGACTACTAATCTTGCCTTGTATCTGTTCACAGAACCATCTGCATTGTGCTTCACCTTATAAACCCACTTACAGCCAATTGCATTCTTACCTTTAGGCAAAGGTACTAACTCCCATGTAGCATTTTCTTCCAAGGCATCCATTTATTCATCCATGGCTTTCTTCCATTTTTCTTTTCCCATGGCTTACTCAAAAGATGTGGGTTCTGGTTCCTGTATCACTTTCACCATATATGCATAGTGAATGGCTGTAAATCCATCATATTTCAGTCTATCCACAAGATACCTAGCTCTCGTAGACCTGCGCAAAGTAGGTTCACTCCCAGGTGCTCTCAAAACATCCCTGGTCTTCCTTACTCCAGGTGTAACAATAGAAGGAATACCCAACTCATCATCAATGCTCTGTTCTGAGCCACTGGATTCACCATCCACATAAGAGTGACCTGCATTCACATCAAACATGGGCTGATCAACCTTCTCTTTTCCTTTTCGTGATACCTGCATACCACTATTTCCATTACTTTGAGAAGATTCTCCTGATCTCAATCTGCATGTCCATGGCGAAGAATGTGAACCACTGCTAGAGGATGCTCCAGGTCCACTAATATTTTGTGACTACTGCAGTGAATTCTGTGCAGCATTACCATTTTGTGCATCTACATCATCAATCACATTTACTGGTTTATACCAGCTACTCATCTCATAAAAAACAACATCTCTGCTCACTGTAAACTTACGAGTAGAAGGGTTATAGCATCTATACCCTTTTTGCTGCAGAGAGTAACCAATAAAGATGCACTTCTCAGCTTTTGGATCCAACTTGGATCTCAACTCATCTGGCACATGTACATAGGCAATGCAACCAAAAATTTTCAAATGAGAAATATCTGGTTTCCTACCAGTATACCTCTCCTCTGGAGTCATTCCATGTATTGCTGCAATGGGAGTCCTGTTCATTATGTAGACTGCTGTAGCAACTGCTTCAGCCCAATAAAAATCTGGCAAGTCTTTTTCATTGAGGATGGCACAAGATACCTCTCCAATATGCATGTTTTTCCTTTCTGCAATTCCATTTTTTTGTGGGGTATGACTGCATGAATATTGCTGCTTTATGCCATGCTCCTGCAGGAACCTTGCAAACTCATTTGAGAGGTACTCTCCCCCTCCATCTGACCTTAGCATTTTATCTGCAGGCCTGTTTCTTTTTCAACCATCGCTTTAAGAGTTTTGAAATGCCCAAAAAATTCACTTTTCTTTTTCATAAAATACACCCAAACTTTTCTGCTATAGTCATCAATAAAACTGACAAAATAATGACAGCCTCCAAGAGATGCAGCTTTAGTTGTCCACACATCAGAGTGGATTAATTCCAATGGCTTCTTACTCTCTTGAACATGTCTAGGAAATGGTTTCCTTGCCTGTTTTCCAAATTGACAGGCTTCACATACCTTATGCATTTCTGCAACCTTGAATTTCGGCAAACCTGCAACAATATTTTGGGCCTGCATTGATTTAAGTCGCTGTACATTAACATGACCAATGCGTTTATGCCAGATATCAATATCTGCAACTACACCGGTCCCATGTGCAAACATTGCTGCACTCAATTCAGACATGTCTGCATCCAATGTAAACATTCTGCCCTTCTTCTTTCCTTTTGCTATCAAGCGACCTTTATTTTTCATATCCTCAACAAAGCATCCATGAGGATTAAATCTGACCTGCAAGCCCTGTTCAACCATTTGACCAACAAAAACTAGATTCTTGGTGATATTCGGGACATGAAATACATCGGACAGGTATTTCTTTTTCCCATCTTGCATAGACAAGGGAATTTTTCCAATCTGCACAATAGGATGTGCAGTATCATCACCAGTCTCCACAAATCCTGGTTTTTCCATTTTCCTTGCATCCTCCATCCATTCTGCATGACCTGTCATGTGGTTTGATGCACCTGAGTCAACATACCATACATCATTGCTTTCTTCTGCACTTGTCACAGAATTGTTCATGTGCTGCACCATAAACAGATGCTCATTTCTGTCATCACCCTGTCTACTAGAGGATGCATAATTTCATTGTTGCAGTTTTCCATTCATGATGTCATTCTGCTTTTTATAGCAGTCTTTAGCCATATGACCCATTTTACCACAGTAGTAGCATTCAACATTACTGTTTGCATTTTGGCCTCTTTGCCATCCACCACGACCTCTTTGGCTCCCCCTGCCTCTAGAGTTACCACGTCCTCCTCCATAGGACTGGTTTTCTTGAGTTTGCTGCATATTCTGATTTCTGCCACGGCCTCCAAATCGGCCTCCTCTACCTCTGCCTCTACCTCTTCCAGCATTTGAGTAGAAGACAGCTTCTTTTGAAGTTCCTCCTAAAGAAGATGCACCACCATTTCTCTGCTCCTCAGAAATTAGAAGAGCAATCAACTCCTCAAAATCAGAAAATCTTTCACGGACGGAAATGGATGTTCGGAACTGTGCATAATCCTTTCCTAGACCATTCAAGGTCACGGAAACTAAATCATCATCTTCCACTGGCGACCCAATGGAAGCAAGTGCATCTGCAATCTTCTTCACCTTCATGTGGTAGTCGTTGATGCTCATACTTTCTCTTTGCACATTATGCAACTCTTGCTTGAGCTACATTTTCCTGGCTTGCGTATTTGTGCTATACATTTTTGACAAAGTATCCCATGCCTCCTTTGGCGTACTTGCATCCTGAATATGCACAATCATAGAGTCTGAAATGCTGATAGACAGCCAATACATAACTTTCCTGGCTCTCTCATGCCATGCTTTAAATGCCTGCATTTGCTGTTGATTGGGAACATCAGGAAGAACTGGTCCTTCTTCATTTCCTGCAAAAAATTCCCAATATCCTTTTCCCATAAGGAAATTCGTCATTCTAAACTTCCATGCTTGGAAGTTATTCTTGTCAAGCTTTTCAGTGACAATCTGTGAAAGAGAATCAGATGCCATTACAGAAGACTGCAAAAAATTCTGTCACTGCAAAAACCACACCTTCACCCTCACAAGGGAAAATCTGCAAAACTGGCGAAAGTGGTATTTGACCACACTGTCACTTCCTAGTGACGATTTTGCATCAACAGGCAACAGGGATGATTCTGTAACTCCCAATGTCTCTGCGCACAAGCATACAATGCAATTTTTACAGTAACTATTCACCGACCTGTAGAACAGTGGCTGCACAGCATAAAACTGGGCCTTTTCCTGAGTGCGTGCAGAAAACTTCCGCCTCCAAAACAGGCCCCAAAATGGCCTCAAATATACTGCCCTCTTGCTTCACCGCGAAGGGCGTCTCAACCTGAGACAATGCACTCCTGCACTTTCCGGCTGTGCTACCTGCAGAGATCTACTCCCAAAATAGAAAATGAAAGCAACACTGCTCCTCTTACCAGAACACCGCGAGCTTGGCTTGCTTTCTTGAGCTCCTTACCACGAACAAGGCTCTGATACCATGTCAAGATTGTGGGAGAGAAGGAAGGAGTCTCACTTGAAGCTTTCTTGCTTGCACAATGGGGGAAGACACACAAGGGTGGAGGCTGAAAACAGTTTTCCTCTTCTTAGTTGTGTAAGCCAAAAGAACTCAAGTACAAAGAAATAGAAGAACCCTCTATATGGGTTTCAAACCAAACTCAACTAACTACTAACTGAGCCACGAACTAGAGTAGATAAGGATAGCTATCATGTAGCTATTATTCATGGGCGGTATACCAACCGCGTCTGCAACTGACAAGTCAGTGACATAAATACACAACGGTCACCCTAGCGTATCACGAGTGGAGCTCGATATCTCAACATAGCTAGCCGTGGAGCAAGCTGAACAGGAGCAAGTGGCTCCTCTTGAAAGATAACTTTGCATACCTCAACCACTTTTTCAAGCTGCATATGCATTCTATCCTCATAAAAGATGACATCATGGCTGTAGATCACTTTCTGCGCCTACGTATCCCATAGACGATAACCAATCTCTCCTGCATCTCCATAGCCAATGAAAATGCATTTGATACTCTTAGGATCCATCTTATTGTGTTTGTCCTTGGGCACATGGTAAAATGCCTCACAGCCAAAGACACACAAATGATCATAAGAGGGAGGCTTGCCTGCCCATACCTCCTCTACAACCTGAAAGTCTATGCCACTGCTAGGCAACTTGTTAATGAGATGCACTGTAGTGGTAACTTTCTCAGCCAAAAGGGTTGCGGTAAGCCAGCCTGGCTAAGCATGCTACGGACCCTTTCCTGAATAGTCTCATTCATGCATTCAGCCATACCATTCTGGGGTGGGGTGTAAGGGGTGGTCAACTGACGCTTAATATCCCTCTCATCACAAAACTGCTCAAAAGCACGTGATACATACTCAACCCCATTA
Source organism: Lygodium microphyllum (assembly GCF_053477565.2). NCBI lineage: Eukaryota > Viridiplantae > Streptophyta > Polypodiopsida > Schizaeales > Lygodiaceae > Lygodium > Lygodium microphyllum. The sequence goes on from NC_141159.1 coordinate 74,771,232, forward strand.
TCTGACCTTAGGCATTTGAGCCTTTTCCCAAATTGGTTCTCTGTCAATGCAAGCCAATGCTGAAATGTATCTAAGACATCAGATTTTCTCTTTATGGGATAAACCCAAACTTTACATGAGCAATCATCTATGAAAGTAATAAAGTACTTTGCCCCACCAAGTGACTGACAGGGCATGGGATGACATACATCTGAGTGCACAAGAGCCAAGGGCTCACCCATGCATTTCTTACCAGACTTTTAATGCGTATTTCTAGTCTTCCTGCCATACAAACAATGATCACAAGAATCAAAATCCAAAGAGTCAAAAGGCGGAAGATACTGCAAAGCATGGAGCATTTTCATTCCTTTAAGAGACATATACCCCAAACGAGCATGCCAAAGGGATACATGGAGAATAGAACCCACAGAAAAAACATGATCCAATGTAGCTCCTAATACAAGTAAGGGATAGAGGCTACCAGACTTGGCACTCTTGCAAGTACAAGCCTACCATGAGTAATCTTCCATGCAGAGTCTCCAAAAGATACAAAATACCCTGCATCATCAAGATGCCCAACTGACATAAGGCTGCGTGTCAACGTAGGTACATGGCATACATTATGTAAAACAAAAGAGCTGCCATAAGGAAATTGCAGCCAAACATCTCCAATGCCCACAATGTCAAGAGACATGTCATCACCAAGACACACAGAACTAGATATGGCACGATAGGTATGAAACCAATCTCGACAGGGTGTCACATGAAAGGATGCACCCGAATCCAAGAGCCAGCATTGCACATATATAGAATGTATCTCATAAGTCTATAAGGCATTGCATGAAGAAGCTGCAAGTATGTAATCATCATCTGAATCAGTGGTCTGCATGAATTAACCTCTTCTATCTTCACACTGGACTTTACAGGTACAATACTGCACTCAGAAGACTTTTCCTACACTTTTTCTTTTCCCTTTTCCTTGCGCTTATCATTGCACATTTTATGGCACTGCGGCCTAATATGTCCTACTTTCCCACAATTAATATAGGTAAGATCAGACTTCCGTCCATGAGACTTACTGCGACTACGTGACTTGGACTTGGACTTCTGAGAGTCCTTGCCCTTATGATCATTATCATGCCTACCATGTCTACCACCTCTAACAGCCAATGCATGTGAAGAGCAGGAAGCATCAATATTTCTCCTGTTGATTTCCTCAGTCAATAAAGCGCTTTCAATATCTTTTATTTTTAGCCCATCAAGCTTGTTCGTGCATATGGCAATACGGAAGACATCCCGTGATTCAAGAAGGATGCCAAGTAGAAATAACGGGTGTAAGTTATCGTTGAACTCAATACCCTGTGACAATAGATTCTTCATGATAGCATGAAATTGACTAAAATGAGATGATAGGGATGACCCCTCCTTCATGTGAAGGTCCATTAAGTGCTTTAGCCAATACATCTATGATCAATGCAAAAAGGCAAAATTGCATGTTGTTGTAATTAGTAGAAAATGCACTAAAACCACTACTAAAATTGGCTAAAAGAGTGGATTCTACCAAGAGAAGCACCTGTCCATCAAATATGACCAAGATAACAGCAAATAGTAAGCACTACCCTTAGAGAAGTGCTCAAAATCTGCAGATTTCAACTTGTTGTAATAAATGATAGATTTCAGTAAAATGAGAGCTAATTGTGCTAGAAGCGGATCCCAAGTCAATCATATACTGCCAAGACCATAACCATCATCGTATGGGCATAAGATAGGCATATGACAGTCAATAAGCATGAATCCAACACCCAAACATGTCATGAAATATCTGCCAGTGGGCACTTCCCCCAGTCAACGGAGCAAAGTGTGCCTGCCACTACCAAGACTTGACACAAGTAGGTGTCAGCTCACAAGGAAAGGGACCCGAGTCAAAGAGTCAGCTCATAAGCATCAAAAGGAACCAAGATATATAAACCATGTATCATCCCAAAGGGTAAGAAATCCCAAATAGTCTCAAAAGTGCAATTAGCATAGACCGCCTGCTCAATGTCTATCAAGCATCCAAAGATGCTTCCACTGGCACAAAGGCTGTAAATATCAAGCAACAAAGCTTGAACAAAGCATGTACAAGCACCAGTGACAAGTGTCCAAGATCAAGCATCAATGAGACATCCCAGATATGGAGGCGGTGTGACATCCATGTGTAGCATCCATAGACATCAAGTATATCCCAAAATAAACTCTGGCAAGCCAATGAATCTCTAAAATATACTCCATATAATCAAATGTCAAGTCCAAGTAAAGCTCCAATAGCATCCAAGCTCAAACAATGTAACTGACATAGGTAGGTGACATGAGTATAAGTGCATGTTTAAAGCGGTCAAGCATAGACCGATAAGTGCCAAGATACATCCAAGATAAATATCCAAATGCTATGGAAAGCATAGTGCAAGTTCAACCAATGATTAAGAAGCAATGTCGAACTCATTTCCAATCCCCGATGGTCAATACATCAATGTACATCTCCAAGACATGACCTGAATAGCATAGGCATAAGTATATATGAGTAGAATAACTTGAGTCCAAATATTTAGAGCTGACATTCACTACTCTAGACTGAGTATTTCAAGCCTCAAAACAGTACCAAAATGATGGCAATCCATTAACATAGCATCTCCATACATGTAGATATGCATCAAGTGATCAATCTCAGTAAGCATAGACTTCAAGAGATAAGTGCTGCCCTGTTTTGGCAGATTTGAGACTGTTCAAAAACAATCAATGGCTGAGCTAAATCAGCTCCAAATGCGTCTCACATAAGAGGCATAACATACACAACTGATCCGGTGTCAATAGACATCAGTAGAAGCATCACATAAGCCATAGGCATACAAATACATGGTGTCTCAGACCTGAAATCTATTGCAGAATATTCTATCATTAGAATTTGGCAAATCCAACATCACCATCACGTTTGGAGCATGCCAAAATCCCAACTTAGACTCTTCCCGTGCCTGAATCGGGTTCCGAATGCCCGAGATATGACAAAAAGAATGATTTTTGAGTCATTTTTGCAAACATGTGCAAATCAAATGTGAGCATGCTGCTATACCTGAGGGGCCAAATCAGGGTGATAGGGGATAAGCAAGATCTCAATGAAGGCCTACAATAAGCCTACACAAGCCTAGGACAAGTCCAAGCAAGAGGTGAAGAGAACAAGCTTCAATGATGGAAGCTATGGTTGCCTCTTCATGAAACCCTGTTGTTCATGTCAATTAGTGTGGTTCTATGCAGGATTTCCCAATCAACCTTAACCATCATGCATATTGTCCATTTTGGTATAGTTGTACCTCCTAAATGACTTTTATCTTTCTTTATTTTTGACAACGAGTACTTATTTCCAATGCACCGGATCACATGTGACTTGGGTATGAAGTCTAGGGTTTTGTCTAACATTGCAAGTGCATCTCATGAACAAAAATTAGCATTTCATGTGTTTCTTTTAACCATGATTTCCAAAACGTAAATTCTAAATGACTATTCATGCACTGAACTGGTTAAAAAGCTATCATTTATGTGAAGTAAGGTGATAACCTTATCATTTTATGTGAGTAATAGCTATCAGTTCATGCTTAAAATCTTATGCGAATTCCAAACTCTACCATTTCGCACATGTATCTTAGTACTTAGAGTAAACAGAACCCTAAGACTCATTCTTGTTCCATGCACGTCATCAATCCTTTCATCCCTTCCATGAGAAATAATTCCTAATTAATTTTAAAGCTTAGAACCTGGGCTTGATTTGTGTGTGCTGGGTTGGTCGTTTCGCTCGTCCCTCTAGCATTATCGGTGGCGTGGGCGCCTACGCTTCCCGTGACTTTCTTCTTGAGAGCCATTCGCCTCTCGCAAAGATTGGGCAGTTTGGACCTTGACGGCTTTCGGGTTGACAGGTTCAAAAGAAAAGACCGTTGGATGGGGTCCTTTGTTGAGAGAGTGGTTTGGGTGTGGCTTGTTGTGGTTACCAACTCCCGCTCCCTCTCCTTCTTTCTTTCTCCCTCTTTCTCTTCTTCTTCTTTCCACTTATTCTCCTTCTCTCTCTCTCTCTCCCTCTCTTCTTCTCCACTTATTCTCCTACTCTCTCTCTCTCTCCCCCCTCTCTTCTTCTCCTTCTCCCACTTCTTTTTCTCCTTCTACTCTTCATCTTCATCTTCTTCTACTACTACTTCTCTCCTCTTTCCTTCTACCTCTTCCTCTTCTCCCTCTCCCTCTCTCCTTCTCTCTCCCTCTTCCTCCTCTTCTCTCTCTCCTCCTTCTTTCTCTTCTCACCTTCTCCTTCTCTCCCCCACTCCTTCTCTCCCACTACTTCCCTTTTCTCTCCCACTCCTTCTTCTTCTCTCCTTCTCCTTCTCTCTCCCTCTTCCTCCTCTTCTCTCTCTCCCTCTCTCCCTCTTCTTCCCTTCTCTCTCCCACTCCTTCTTCTTCTCTCCTTCTCCTTCTCTACCTCTTCTTCCCTTCTCTCTCCCACTCCTTCTTCTCTCCTTCTCCTTCTCTCTCCCTCTCCCTCTTCCTCCTCTTTTCTCTCTCTCCGTCCTTCTTTCTCTTCTCTCCTTCTCCTTCTCTCCCTAATTTTCCCTTCTCTCTCCCACTCCTTCTTCTTCTATCCTTCTCCTTCTCTCTCCCGCTCCCTCCTCTTCTCTCTCTCCCTCCTTCTTTCTCTTCCCTCCTCCTCCTTCTCTCCCTCTTCTTCTCATCCTCTCTTTCTCCTTCTCCCCTCACGGCCTGAACTGGATGGCAACCAGGGGGGAGGCGGCTTGTTTGGAGGGCCTAGGGAGGGACCCGCAATGTCAGTAAATGGGGGAGGGGGGTTGACTATAGTCGAAGGACAAGGTGGCCCTGCGCAACGCAGATAGGGGGATGACGTGAGAAAGGCTAGGTGGTGGAGCAGCACGTCGGCCAGAGGCTTCCGTTTGTAGCAGATCGCAGGGGGGGAAACTTTGATAGGACGGACAGGGGGTGGTATGGCAAGTGATGGGGGGGGGGAAAGGTGGTGATGTAGCCTTCTCTCCCTTCATGCGATGGGGACAAGCCTCCCCTTATATAGGGGATGGGAGGAGGTAGGTGGCTTGGCCACCCCTCCCACCTGGGGGGTTGCATGCTCCCCAACACCTTCACTTCCTCTCTCTCTCTCCTCCACGTGGCGGGGAGAGATGGGGGAGTAAAAAATTTTGAACTTATGAAAAAAAATCATTTTCTTTTAAAATTCCAGGGGGAGGGTTCCTATGGCCCGTTACATTCTCTCCCCCTTAGAGGAATCGAGATATCCTCATCTTGAGAGGACCTAGGGGTATTGTTGGTTGAGAGTATCTCCGTGCATCTAGGTAGCATCCTCTTCTCGAGAGGACCTAGGGGTATTGTTGGTTGAGAGTATCTTCGTGCATCCAGGTAGCATCCTCTTCAGGATAATTTTTCCACTAGGCGAAGTATTCTCTCAAGGCCCTTGACCTCAAATGCCTCTCTCTGACATCTAGAACTCTATCAGGCCGTAGCTCAAGGACTCCTTGGCTAGGCATTACAATTTTCTGATCATCAAATACATGATTCGGATTAGGTATATACTTTTTTGATAGGCTAACATGGAATACATTATGAACCTTTAGGGTTGCGGGCAGTTGTAGTCTGTTAGGATTAGGTCCTAGGCACTTAGTGATCTTATAAGGTCCACAATACCTTGGACTTAGCTTTTTGTATTCTCCCAAGGACAGTGAACTCTTTTTAGGGCGTACGTGGATGAAGACCATATCACCTTTAACGAAGGACCTGTCTTGCCGTTTCAAGTCTGCGTAAGCCTTCTGTCTATCCTTGGCACCTTGAATGTTCTATCTTATTGACTTGGTTTGATCATCCATGTCTTCCAGCATCTGCCTTGAAGCTTCTACCCTCAAGGTTAGATCCGAGAAGCTCAAAGGAGTATGACAATCGTGCCCATACAATGCTTGAAAAGGGGTCATGTGAATACTTTCTTGGTAAGAAGCATTGTAGGCAAACTCAACCAATGGAAAATATTGAATCCACTTTTTGGGTTCATGACAACAGTATGCCCTAAGCATATTTTCAATGACTTGGTTGACTAGTTCTGTTTGACCATCAGTTTGGGGATGGTAAGCTGTACTGAAACAAAGTTGAGTCCCAATGGCCTCGAAGATAGCCCTCCAGAGGTGTGATGTAAAGAGAGAGTCATGATCACTAATGATTCTTCTCGGTAACCCATGCAATTTGAATATTTCCTTGGTGAATAATCTTGCAATGTCTAAGGCTTTATAGTTTGTCTTGACAGGGATGAGATGTGCAACCTTGGTGAGCATATCTACTACAACCATAATAGAGTTATATCCTCCATGAACTTGGGGTAGGCCAACAACAAAGTTCATATTAATGAATTCCCATTTAATTTGGGGAATGTCAAGTGGTTGCAATTTCCTCGGAATTTTGACATGTTCTGCCTTAATGCATTGACAAGACAAACATTCCGTGACATATTTGAGAATGTCACCCTTGAGCCTATCCCAATAATAGCTCTTCATGACTGCATTAAGGGTCTTGGCATAGCCAAGATGTCTTGAGAAAGGGGAGTCATGGGCTTCCCAAAGTATCTTTTGCTTGAGAGATTGGCTTGCAGGGATACATAATATTGTCGTAAAGTAGACAAGTCCACTATTGAGATAGAGAATTCTTGATACTTCATCTTAAGCTTCGGGTCTTGATCCTTGATGGGGATCTCCCATAGCAATTTTTGGTAGACTGGGTCATGACATGCCTCTTCTCTAGCTAGCTCAAGAATTGGGTTGTTTGGCATTGATACCTTTGTGGCTAGTGACGTTGCTGTTGATGGATCTTGCAAAATAAGAGAGTTTAGAAATGCCTTGCGGACTGAGCGCATCGACAACTACATTCTGTTTTCCAAGCCTATATTTGATTTCAAATTCATATTATTCCAACACTTTGATCCATTGACGTTGCCTCATGTTGAGCTCATTCTAGGTGAAGATCCATTTAAGACTCTTGTGGTCCGTCATTAAGGAAAATTTATTACCTAGCAAGTAATGTCTCCAAAGTTTGAGAGCATGGATGACAGCCAATAGCTCCAGATCGTGGGTAGCATAATTCATTTCATGGCTCTTCAATTTCCTTGAAGAATATGCTACGGAATGACCTTCTTGCATAAGCACACATCCTAAGGCTAGTGTGCTAGCATCGGTTACCACTTCAAACTCCTTACTAAGATCAAGAAGTTTCAGGATGGGTGCTAATACTAAGCTTTGCTTTAGCTTGTCAAAGCTGGTCTGTTCGGTAGGTGACCATACAATTACTACTTCCTTCTTTAGTAGATCAATCAGAGGCACTGCAATCAAAGCATAATCTTTGATGAAGATCCTGTACCATCCTGTCAATCCAAGAAAGCTATGTGTTTCTTTGACAGAAGTTGATGTTGGCCATTCCAGAATGTCTCTGACCTTGGCTAGATCTAGTGAAATTCCTTTTGCTGAGACAATGAATTCCAGATATTCAATCTGTCGCTTGAAAAATGCACACTTTTTCTTCTTGTCATAAAGCTTGTGTTCTCTCATTGTTTCAAGAACAATGCAAAGCTAGGGTTCATGATATTTTTCCTATTTAGAGTAGACTAGGGTATCGTCAAAGAAGACGAGTACAAAGTCATCAAGATAGGGCCTAAAGATATCCTGCATTAACCTGTTGAAGGTAGCGGGAGCATTTGTCACCTCGAATGACCTCACTAGGAATTCAAAGTGTCCATACCTTGTGCTGAATGCAGTCTTCGGGATATCTTCTTCCTTGATCCTTATCTGATAATATCTAGATCTGAGATCTATCTTATAGAAGATCTTTGCACCTTGAAGACGGTCAAGTAGTTCATCTATTCTTGGAATGGGGTATTTAGTTTTAATGGTTGATTGATTCAACCCTCTGTAGTCAGTGCATAGCCGAATTGTTCCATCTTTCTTCCTTTGGAACAGTACTAGAGCTCCACATGGTGAACTACTAGGATGGATGTAGCCTTGGTTTAGCAGTTGCTTATGTTGCTCTTTCAGTTTAATAGCTTCCGGATGGACATCCTATACAGTCTCTTTGCGACTCGTGCAGCTTCTGGTGCCAGCTTGATTTCGTGGTCGACTTCCCTTTGAGAAGGAAGTTTTGTCAGCTCCTCAGGAAATACATCTGCGTATTTCTTTAACCATGAAGGTTCTTCCCCAGATTCCTGATTCTAATCTAGCTTATTCAGTTTAATTAGATAGACAGGTAGGCCCTTTCTAACTCCTTTTATTATTTGTGCTACTTTTGCCAGCTATATTTTTGGCTTACCAACCTCTCCTTGAGTTGTAACTAGTTCCCCTTCAGAATTTTGGAAGGAGACTTGGCCCTTTTCATAGTGGATGTGGGCATCATTGGGTATTAGCCAATCCATTCCAAGTAAACATTCGTGGACACCTAGGTTCATTACCCTGAATCTCACCAAAGTCGGCTTCCCACCTAGTAGGAATTTCACCTTAGTAGTTTGCATAGTTCAAGAGACCTCACGACCATTTGCCAATTCCACAAGTAAAGTAGGTGCATCTATTGTGGCTATCCCTAGCCTTTTTGCACAGATCGGTGAAATGAAGGAATGTGTACTGCCACAATCGATTAGGGTTTTGAAGCTTTTACCTTCATAATCCGATGGAGTTTGGATCACCGAGAATTGGCGATTCGGACCCTTCTTGTGAAGAGCAACGTGAAATGTTGCCCTCTCAATGTTAGCGTCCATGGATGGATCTTCTTCCTCGCCTAGCTCCTTGTTGGCCACACTAGAGGTTCTCCGTCTGGCCATGACGGTGGCTCCTTGGCCATGGGTGGCTCCTTGGAATGACCCTTGGCGATGTCCCCTGCTAAGCTTGGGACATTGCCTCTTGAAGTGTCCGGGCTTGTTGCAATGGAAGCAACGTAGATTGTGGTCATTACCTCGTGTAGGAACAAAGTTGTTGACAGCATTGGTCCTAGCTTTCTTCCTTTGTCCCTGATTCTAACCCTGCGCTCTGTTAGTCTGAGCCCTATATATTCCCTTGTTCTGATCCCTGTAAGGCCAAGAACTTTTGTTCTTGGGCTTGGTCTACACCTCTTGTATTATTGGTGCAGCTCGAATGAGTGCGTCTCATAGGTTTGTTGGGTGCATTGATTCTAAGCGGGTGTTTATGGGTGGATTTAACCCAGCACAAAACTTCGACACCTATTGTGTCATATCCATTGGTGGTGCGTACTTTAAGAGAGAGACGAACTTTGAATAATATGTATCAAGGGATAGTCCAAGCTACTTCAATTCATAAAATTCGTTCATCTTCTGTGTGCAGTAGGCATGTGGCAGATACCTCCCTCGCACAGCTTCCTTAAGCTTCTCCTAAGTTACTGTCCCTTCCGAGATTGCTTGGTCTACGCACCATTCTTTCCACCAAAGTCTTGTTTTGCATGTAAGCTTAAGTTTGGCGAGTATAGCTTGGTTAGAAGGTGTAGTTCTTGCTGCCTCAAAATAGTCCTCCATGGACTCGATCTAGATCTTGACATCGGCTTGAACAGTCCTCCCCCTGCCATCAAACTCAAGTGGTGGCTTGATTTGTTTGAGAAGGAACTTCTTCTCTTAAATCACAGTTGTACTGAGTGCAGGAGTCGGACTTGGAACCTGCACTTGGGGTTGCATCTAGACAATAAGATTATTTATGTGAACAACTTAACACTCATTCCTCATATCACATTATTATGACTTGCATAGCTTTTAGCCAAGTGTCTTAATCACTTAACGCCTTTGCCAACATTTACAATCAAGATAGACAATAGTAAAAGTTTTGTTCATTCATGAGGGCATATCCCTTTGAGTATATTTATTTTGGGAAAGTAGAACAAGCTGATTAGTACATCAGTTTAGGAAAAATAGGATTGTGTTACAATCGGCTACAGGGACTGAGTAATAATATGGAGTGGGGCCATGGATTTTCAGGAATCGATAAGTCATAGGAAGCTTGGGGTATCCCTTCCTTTGATACCGGTTCTTCTCATAATACCCTAGCACTTTGATTCTGTCGGTAGTGATCACCCGAGTCACTTCTTCATACACATACTTATTCTACTTGACTTGCAGGGTTGCGTTTGCGTGAGTTTCGATAAAGATGAACAGCTTCACGATCTTTAAATCCTCCATCCACTTGATTCTCTTCAAGTTGGTCTGAATATACATGAGTCGGTGGGCTGCTATGTAGTATATTCCTGATTCTCCCATCCATCTCCGTTTCGCATACAGGGGTGAAGGATTATAGATGCAGTCCAGAATATTCATAATGCCTAGCCTCTGTTGATAATCCGAAGCATGCATTACAGTCATAAACATAACCTGGAACACCAAGAATTTGTTCCCTGCTTCGTGACTCTGCAACCCAGCATCCATAAGTGAGTAAGGAAATGTTTTCAACAGAAAACACTGCTCTATTCCACTCACCTTCCCCTGGCCATGAATGTGGGTAGGACCTTTGAGATAGGAATTATTAAATCGGCAACCCAAGTGCGATACTAGGCAGAATTTTATTATAGCTTAGCCCTACCTAGCACATTGAGGTGATCGTCATATGCTAACTAATCATACCTTTATGATTCTCATGTCAGCTATTCAGTTATACGCGAATTACTTAGTTGATCTAATCAACCCATGATTTAAGATGATCTTTCCTTTTTAAAGATGGAAATACTTCCTTCTAAATTTGCAAGTACTTTCCCCTAAAAGATGTAAGTAACTGTAAGATGTATGCGATGTATCATTCCATGCAAATATGTGATTTCAAGACCATAGACCCTTTTCCTTATAAGATCTACAATGATCTTTCTTTGCCTTGCCCTAAACGGTATTAGTTGACATTCAGTACTACTTGTAGTCCCACGTATATGCATCAAATTCAAGGCTTTAGTCTTTTAGTGAAAATGCATCTTTTTCCAATTTCAAACTTTGATAAAAGAGCTTCTATGCATGGATGCATCATTCTTTTGTGACGAGATGCTAATGAATACATGGTTGATTTAATCCTTCTTCTACTGCTTATTGCAACCTAAATTGTAACTAACATTGCATGCGAATTGCATAATATCAAGTTCATAAATCTTTTCCTTTGGGAGATGCACAATTCTTCTTTTAACTTATGCATCATACGTTTAGACTTGCAGCAACTCTTGACCATGGAAGTGCAAGCAATTGCAATTACACGACATGCAAATAACTTGTAGATCGAATGAGTAAATAAAATTCCCAATGTATTTAAACTTGCCTACGAGAATTAAAGACATGCTTAATGCATCCTTTCATGCGGGAATATTATCAAAACCTGGGCATTAAAAATCGGGGCGTTGTCTACTCGCATACTTGGGGTGGAAGCTCCCACGTGTGCTCCTCTCACCTTTTGCTTAGGAGCCATTGGAACAGTGGACTTGGACTCTGCGAACACTCCTTGCCCTTTTTTTGATTTCCAAAACTGCCTATTAGGCCAAGATTTCTCCCTTGCGGCCTTACAAGAAACGGTTTTTTTAAAAACTCGAGGAAGGCACGGGTGAACAAGGCTTATGAAAGCCTTAATGGAAGCTTCCAAGCTTTTGAAGTACAGGGAAATGACGTGGAGGTGGGGAGATGATTGGGAGGATGACAACGATGCTGAAGAAGAAGAAGATGATGATGGTAATGATGATGAAGATGATGGTGATGATGACGGCATGGGTGGTACAGCAGCGTGGCGACGACGATAGCTCTCAGGCGGTGGCAGCAGCTTCACGGCATGATCCTTCTCTCCTCCTTCTCAAGCTTGAGGGGGGGTTCATATAGCACTAAGGGGGGAGGGTAGCCACACACGTGGCAGGGTGCATGCCCTCCTCCCCATGCGCTCCTACTCTACACATACTCATACTCCCTCTCCGCACCATGCAACGGCTAAAGGGGAGGGGGTTTAATTAAAAAATTTACACTAAATTCATTATCTTTTTGTCCCATGAAGGGGTGTTCCCGCGTGGGCTACGATTTTTAGCCATGGCTTCCTATATGCGACGCGGCTGGAGTTTGTTAGTGCATGCAGAGGGAGCACTTAGCCCAAAGTTTTTTGTTTGCAGGAGATCACTCAAAATTGCTCTTGTGTGGGATGTGCAAGGTCCAGGGTCATTAATATTTCGTGTGGAAATATTACAAGTGGGTAGCTACACTACAGAATTATGATTTTGACATCACTCATAGGAGGGGCAAAGGCAATATAGTGCCTGATTCTCTTTCTTGTATGTGGGCTTGCAAAGTTTTAGCTCTGACTGAGTTGCATAATGATTGGATTGAAGAACTACAGGAGGCTTATCTTTTGGATGAAGAATTTAGCCATATTTTTCAAAAATTACGTAAGGTCTTATTGAAGAAAACTCACATTATTAGTTCAAAAATGGCCTTATTTGGTTGAAAGGCAAGATTGTTATTCCTTCTACCTCTTCTTTTACACGGAAAATTATGGAGGAACTACATTCTTTGCCTTTAGCTGGACATTTAGGAGTTTTGAAGACCTATGATAGGATCAACAAAAGTTTCTATTGGAAAGGACTGTGAAAAGATGTCAAGGACTTTGTCATGAAGTGTATGCCTTGTCAGTAGAATAAGGACAGCACCCATAAGCCAGGAGGTTTGTTACAACCATTACCTATTCCTACAGGTAAATGGACTCATATTACTATGGATTTCATTACTCGCTTGCCTACTACCAAGAAGGGATGGAATAGTATATATATGGTGGTAGATAGACTCACCAAGGCAGCTCATTTTATTCCAATCAAGATTCAGTTTACTACCTCTCAAGTGGCCAGTCAATTTATGGGGTAGATTTTTAGTCTACATGGATTACCACAGGTGATTCTTCATGATAGAGACTCAAAGTTTACGAGTAACTTTTGGCAGGCAGTATTTACATCTACAGGCACTAAATTGGCTCCATATACGGCCTATCATCCATAAACTGATGGACAGACAGAAAGAGTCAATAAATGGTTGGAGACTTATCTTCACTATTTCTGCTATGATGTCCAAACTTCATGGGATTCTTGATTACACTTGACTGAGTTTGCTTATAAAAATTCTACCCATGCTAGTATTGGAGTTTCACCCTTTGAGGCTTTGTATGGTTACAAGGTTCCCTTACCCACAGTCATCTTTAATGAAAGGATCAATCCTCATGGGATGGAAGAGTTAGAAAGAGTGCAAACCCTTCTTCAACAATGCAAGATGAATCTTAGGAAAGCTCAAGACCAAATGAAGATGTATGCTGATGAGAAGAGGCAGCCTTTAGAGTTCCAAGAAGGAGATTTGGTCTTTCTGAAGGTGCCCAAGTCTAGGTATTCTACATTAAAAGATGGATCTAGTAATAAGTTTGCTCACAGGTTTTATGGCCCCTACCAGATCCTTAAGTGCATTGGAGACTTGGCATATAGATTAGAGCTTCCCTCTTCCACAAAGATTCACAATGCCTTCCATGTTAGTCAGCTCAATCCTTTTTATGGTGATCTAGTGGATATAGTTGATGAGCTGCCACATATTGATGAAGAAGGTCTTATTCAGTACATCCCAAAGGCTGTTATAGGTCAGCATGAGAAGAAGCTTTGATCTCATTCTATCGTGGAATATTTAATCAAATGGAGAGGTTTACCACCTGAAGAAGCTTCTTGGAGGCCTGATTCTATATTGGATGAGTTTCCTTGCTTAAAGGACACATTAATGGCTGAAGTTTATTGATTTGTAAGAGAGGGGGACTTAATAACGGGGAAATACTAGCTACACTGGCTGGTATATAAGGTGAGAGAGACTTAATTTTTCATTATCAAATAATTAACACAAGTCATCTTTCTCCTTCACCTTGCTCTCCAAGCTTCCATGTCTTCTCTCTCTCTCTTCCTATCTTTCTCTCTCCATTTCTATTATTTCTCTCTCCTCGTATACCTGTCTTTCTCTCTCTTCTGCTCTTCTTCTTCTTCTTCTTTGTAATCTTCTCTCTCTTCTTTCTCTCTCCTAGTCCCTCTCCTTGACAATTGGTATCAGATCATAGGTTCTTGGTCCCAGTTAGTTCTTCATTTTACCCAGTTACAACTTTCTAGTCACATGGAATTTTGAGTCACAGGTACATAGGTACAGGGAGCAGTAGGGGAGTTCCCAAAGATTTCTTGACCGCAAGGACTGCAGGAAGGAGCATTAATGGCGGCTTGGACCAAGTTTGGAGGAAGGAAGACCGACTTTGGCAGCTCGTTGGTCATTTTTGGCCCATTTTGAAGGTAAACTCTTGTAACCGTGGTCACAGGAGTTAGAAGAAAGTCTAGTTCGGGTTACTTTTTAGGGAGACTCTTCTCTCTCCCCCTTTCTCAAGCTTCTTGTAGGCTCCCATGGAGGTAATCAGCCCCAAGCTTTGCTCTTCCTCTTCCATGGAGTGTGCCTTCCTTCCTAGGGGCTCCTTAAGCCTTTGAGCTATAGGACAAGTGGTGGAAGTGTTGAGTGAGACCTCCTCTCCCCTCCAGGCAGTCCCCCTCATTTCACGGTGCAAAATGCAGGCTGATTCCAGGCTAGAATGACAGCACCACAAGCCTCCTCTCCTTCTTGGCTCTCATCCCCAGCTTCTTGCAAGTCATTTGGGCAAGATTGAAGCCTCCTTTCTCATCTTCTTGGACTTCTCTTCCATCTCAGAAACCCTAATCATATGTAGTCCATGGCAGCCATGAAAGCTTGGCATCAAGCTCAAGAATCTTGAAGATTTTGGTCTCTTTTTGGTCCCGAGGGTTCACTCTTCAAGCCTAGCTCAAGATTTGTCCATCAAGAAGCATGGGAAGAATATTAGAAGCAAGATTTGAAGACATGCACTTGTGGGCAGCCATGGCTGTGGAAGTAGAGCTTCAATTTCATCAAGAGCTCTTCATGGGAAGGTCCTGAGCCATTCTATCTCCAAGCTACAGCTACATTGGAGCTCATTCTCAAGATTTGAAGGCTTGTTGGAAGCAAGAAGGCATTATGGAGTGCTCATTTGGAAGGAATCCTTCTTGGAAGGCTTCTTGGAAGCAAGAAGGCATTATGGAGTGCTCATTTGGAAGGAATCCTTCTCTTGATCAATCTATGCAAGCAATGCCCTTCCCCCATTGAAAAATCCAAGCTTGAATTCATCTCTTCTTGATGGAGCACAATCGTTTTGGAGCTATGGAGCATGCGGGATCAAATTGGAGCTTTCATGAAGGACAGAAGTGGCATTAGTGGTTGCAATTTTCATCAAACAACACAAGGTAACCGATTCTTGGCTCTCATTCTCTCCCATTAAGCATCTTGTTGAATCCTATCCACTTGTTTGAGAGGATGCATGAGTCCAAGTAGGTGATAGGAGTCCCAAACATTATATGCATGCTGAATATTAATCTCAGTCATTCTCATTTGATCCTATGGCATTGGAATCGATTTTATTCATACCAAAGCTTCATTGAGATTATACTTTTGCTTACCCATAACCCGTTTGGCTTCTTGTGAATTGGCTGAGCCAAGAATTGATTAATAAATCCATTATATAAGGATGAGTTGGGAGTGAGTCATTGCCTGTAAGCTCTCTATCCCTATTCCCAATTCCAATTCCATGCACTTCATGAAAAGCCAAAATTTCCATTCCTAAAATGCATCTCATGCTGGGTGTTTAATTAATAAATGTTTGCCATGTATATTCCGGGTGAGGAAAAGCTCGATGCTAGGCGAGGTGGCAAGACAAAAGAGGGGTGACCCCCCTTGCCATCAAGGACCCTGAAGGAATGCACAAAATGGCCCGGGGGGAACTTTGCACACCTCCCAATGATCCGGAGCTAAGGGATGCTAAAGTGATGTATGATGCCAAGCAATCAGTGAATCCCAAAGTGCAATAGAAGGGGAACCCAATTTCAACCCTCTTGTGACTGTTTCAGGGTGATGTAGAGAAATTGCTTGCATTTTCAAAGGTGTTGCCACTCCCAAGAATTGAGGTGCTGACCTTGGAGATACCCTTAGGCCTTCCCAAGAACCCAGCTCAATTTTGGATACCCACTTGGAGCATACCAAATACCTACAGCCCAAAACAGGCCTTTCCTAGGTGTAGACAAGGTGCTGGACTGCACAGAACAATCCCACATTTTTTATTACATAATTTTTTATATAAAATCTAGGAACGTGTAGCTCATCTTGAAGAGGGAATCGTTGCCTCCGTTTTGAACTAAAAAGTAGGTCAATCAGAGTTGTTTAGCTCTAGTTATAGCCAAAACACTGACAGATGGTCTCACGGGATTGCACCTAGACATGGTGGGTAACAGGGGGAAAACAAAGCAAATGAAGATGTTCAGCAAAACAAATAAGAGATCTGTGCACCCTGAGGGATGACACCAACTTTTAGGTTGAAGATGAAGACCTCTCTCACTCCATGGGAACTCTTAGTGCACTCAATCATACCCTCAGTTCACACAAGACTAGATATGCGGAGAGGCATAGGGAAGTAATGGAAGGTCAAGCTCAAATGGTGATAGAGATGTGCCAAATGACCTCTACCATGGAAGCACTTGCAGACAAGTTCTCAATATGGATGGATTCCCAAATGAAAGGCAAGGAAAAAGAGGATAGACCAAGCATGCAAGCTGAAAGAGTGACCATCCCATCCGTGAATGCAGCCTATGCAAGTACCCAAGGTATTTTGGAAAGAATGGGCATTCCCAACATCAGCTTTGAGCAAGGAGAGCCCTCACAAAGGCATGAGGAGCCCACAAACAATGGGATGAGGAGTAACTCTCAGCCACCCCCCGTGCCCATGCCACCTATGCATGCTCAGCTGTCTTTTGGAAGGAATCACTCAAACAATGGGTCATTTCTTGGCAGCCCAATGGATTAGCCCCACTTTGGGTATATGGAACAGCCCCCCAACCATGAAAGGGAGTTGAGAGACAAAATCATTTTCTCAAAGTTCAAATGGCTAGTCGTCCTCCCTGGCTGAATTAGAAGAATGGCTCTCAAAGCTTGAAGACTACTTTGACATAATGCCAAGAAATGACGATCAAAATATACACTTTGCCACGATACACTTAAAGGGATTTGCCCACACGTGGTGGCGGTACATAAAGAGGGAAAATCAGCAGTTGGTTGACACTTGGGATGCATTCAAAGATCTTATGATTCAATTCTTTGTATCTTCGGTTGAGAAGGAGAAGTTTGCAAGGTAATGGTATGGCTTAGAACAACGTGGGATGATGGTGCATGATTACACAAATCAATTCCTCAATCTCACAATGTATGTTGAGTCCATTAGTAACGATGCAAAGCTTCACAAGTACATTTATGGTTTGGATCCCCAACTCTCCGCTGATTTTTCAGCCCAAAGTCCATTAGATTTGTTCAAAGCTATTGAGTTGGCTGAGAGGTACTCTCGTAAGTATCGCCGAGATGCTTCATTTCAGCATGGACAGCAAAGAGGACCTATGCAGTCACATTTTGGGCAACAAAGAAGTGTTGTAAGGCCCGGGTAGTTTGGGGTAGGTTATGGTGGTGGAAATATTCCATTGAGCACCCCAAAGATCCCCACATACCCCACCTTTAATGCCTCTAGGCAAAATAGTAATTTCAGGGCTGCAAATTAAGGAAGAGCTAAAAATAGACAAGGGGACAACACGGGTAAAAATGCTTCAGCTTTTGGTGGTCAGTGCTCTATCCTGATTGACCACTACAAAGAGAGGAAAGAAAAAAGGCTTTGCTTTAAATGCAGTGAAAAGTATACAGCTGAGCATGCATCTAAATGTGCTTATAGGAATGCAAAAGCAAGGGTATATAGCATGTTATTCTTTGATGAATCTGATGAGGTTGAAGAGGAATGTGGGCAAGAAGAATTCTTTCACCCGGTTGACACCTTTCCATTTGACCCCGGTGATCATGTAGATGTAAATACGGGTGATAAGAATGGTTCACATGCTACTGCCACTATTTGTATTATCTCCCTGGATGCTTGGACAGGATCTAAGAGCCCCAACACTCTTCGTCTTCAAGGCAAGATTCATGGGAAAGATGTATTTGTCTTGGTAGATAGTGGTAGCATACACAGTTTTATAAATAGAGCAGTCATGGACAGGCTAAAATGTTTTGTCTCAGATTTATAGCAACCAATGAGGGTGCAAGTGGCCAATGGGAGTGAGGAAATTAGTACTCATGTATGCCCAACTGTCATGGCTTCTCTTTCTTTCCTGTCTTTCTCTCACCGATTCTAGTCTTTCTCTCCTCTCATCACTCTCTTTCTCTTCTTTCAGCCTTTCTCTCTTTTCTGCAGTCTTCTCTCTCCTCTTTCTCTCTCTCTAGTTCTGTCTCTAACACTGGGGGTCTACCTTGGGTGGGAAATCCCCTCGGCCTAAAAGGTTGATTAGGTGGTCCAATCGAATAAGTCATATTATTATGATCTATATAGTTGTAATTTGTTTGCATCGAATGAGCTTGTTGTTGCTCTTGACTTGTCTTATGCCAACAATTTGTATCTAGTTGCCCTGTCTTAAGGCAAGGTCAGGCTGATGGGACCAAAAATGGGCAAGCACTGGCTATAGCACTAGCCCAGGCTGACTGAAGATAATACTCTATTTTAAAGAAGATTTTATTTTGTACTATGGACAACAATGTACACCATACATGGGCTGAAAGTACTTCTTGAGAGCTCCGTTTTGATGTATAGCATACCCCGTTGGGAGCCTCCCACAGAAAGTTATGACAGATTTACTACAACAAGGTCTTGTAGTAAACAACTTGCTGTCCATTGTCTCCAGCTGGCATTTACTTCAGATATTTGGATCAAAACTCATGTTTATAATTCCCCAATAAGGCCCATGTATCGTACATGCCCCATGACCTATCATACATAATAATACCTCTTCATTCATCAGTACCCTTGTAATAATGCAGCAGAGTAGTACTCTGATCAGCCCCTCCCAGTTACCACACGTGCCCAAATTGTTTTCGAGGGAAAAAACCTTCAGGTGGGGATGGAATGTAAGAGAGGGGGACTTAATAACGGGGAAATACTAGCTACACTAGCTGGTATATAAGGTGAGAGAGACTTAATTTTTCATTATCAGATAATTAATACAAGTCTTCTTTCTCCTTCACCTTGCTCTCCAAGCTTCGATGTCTTCTCTCTCTCTTCCTGTCTTTCTCTCTCCATTTCTAGTATTTCTCTCTCCTCGTACCTCTCTTTCTCTCTCTTCTGCTCTTCTTCTTCTTCTTCTTTGCAATCTTCTCTCTCTTCTTTCTCTCTCCCAGTCCCTCTCCTTGACATGATTATGGAGCTAGTTATGATGTAGACAGGATTAGGACATCACGCTGTTTTAGAATATTTTTTTTTCATGCCTAATTTTTTTTCATGCCTAATTTTCAAGAGCTCTGTTTTGATATATGGCACGCCTTATTTGGACACTTCTTCTAGAGTTTATAGCAGATTTGGTCTAGCATGGTTTGTTTACACAACAAGCTGTCTACTTCATTTTGAGATTATCTATTGAAGATTTTATGGCTCCATATACTTTTGAAGTATTCTAGATCATGTATATACTGAGGCCTACTCTTGTTCTTCAATTTTAGTCCATATGTTGGTCATTCTTCATTCATTTTCCCATTTGTAAAGCTGTACAAACAGAGTAGTACTCTGTTCTATCCATCCTTTTCTAGTCTTTCAAGTTTGTTTTTGAGGACAAAAAATTTTGGGAAGGGATGGATTGTAAGAAGATGGGAATAAGGACTTAGTGTAAAAATAATATTGATATTATGCCATGTCACACTGACATTGGTATGAAAGGAGAGGACATGTAAATTTTCACATCTTTTTGACACATTATTACAATTACTGTCCTTCTCTCCCATCTTGCTCACAACTTCCATTACTTCTCTCTCTTTCCTGTCTTTCTCTCTCCAAATCTAGTATTTCTCTCTCCTTGTCACTCTCTTTCTCTCTCTTTTGCAGTTTTCTCTCTCCTATTTCTCTCTCTAGTTCTCTCTCTGACAGCAAGTTTAGTAAGTCCTAGATATTAGATTAGTTGGACTACTATGAAGGAGTGTCGTAACTATTGAGAAAGGGTAGATAAATCATAAGATTTGATTACCAATATCTCCTATTAAGTGCACCAACTCGCAGGAGTTGGCTTGGCAAACCGGTTAAAAGTGGCTTGGTCTTTGGCCAGTCAAATAAGAAAGGAAATGGTACATATGACCTCATGAATAGAGCATTTTCCATCATTTCCAACAATCACAATGATGGATTCTTCTAGAGGCTTCATAGAACTCTATAGAGCTTTGAGGTACCACTATCTAATACCCATGAGTCAGTGTTAGATATTTCTTGCATCGAGGAACACACTTTCTCAATCCTCACCACCATGAATAACTTTAACTCTACTTGAGGCATATTTGCAGTCTCCTTCCCTTTATTCTTCATGATGCCATTCTTTTCATTTGCCTTTTTGACACAACAATTTGCAATTGCATGTCCTTTCTTCTTGCAGTAGAAGCACTCTCCTTGAAACTTTTTCTTACCGCCCTTCTTCTTCTTATCACTATTGGTAGATGAACCATCTTTTCCTTTCACATTGGCAAAGAATGCAACATCTCCACTATTTCTATCTTCTTGAGCTTTAAGGCTCAACTCCTCCTCCATTAGTAGTATACAAAATTCCTCAAACATCAAACCTTGGGGTCTCACCTGAGTTTTTAGGTGAGTTACCAATCCATCAAACTTTGGTGGAAAAATCTGAAGACACCTTCGTCACTAGTATTTTGTATCCTAGCACTAGCCATCTAGTTACATAGATTCTTGATTCAAGTGATGAATGCTTCAATTGTCTCTCCTTCAACAAACTTCTCTGTTGCTACTAGTTGGAGTTATATGTCAAAATACTATCACAACGACTTATAACCAAGGCACACAATGCATCTATGTTCCTTTATTTCCAACATTGTAGAAGATCTGTATTTGGAGGAATCATAACACTCGAATTTGACTGGTCGGGGGTGGGTTTTGGTTTCGGATTAGTCCCCAACACCTTCTCTAGAAGCTCATAAGAATCAAGGATAGTTATGATTTTAAACTTCCACAAAGTATAATTTGTACCATCTAACTTGCCTTTGTTGAAGGTTGGTGGATGAAACCTCTGTGTTTGAATTACCAATTCAAGAGCACCACCATCTGATGAAGCAACACCACTACTTGGTACAATAGATGGATTTATCTTATTCATTATTGCCAAATCCCTTCTCTCTCACATTCTTCAATCCTCAAAGACCCTTGGGCACTGATATCATGTAGAAATTACATGGCATAGTAGATTGAATCTGAGTAAGGAGTAGGGAATACACAACAAATATGAGAAGAATAGAGACTACTTTATTTTCAAACAAATTGATACAAAGATGGCTTTGTCCACCCATGCGCTTCCATTGTGAATCTTAGATGGCAATCCAAATAGATGATAGGCAAAGAGCAAAAGGGTAGCTCTGACTAGGTGAAATATAGATTGACAATGTCTTTAGAGGAGTCTTCCTTTCATAGCCCGCGAAGGTATTCTAGTAAGCATGTTCATGAACATTATGAATCTTTCCTTGTTGGCCAGGGAATATTCCAAGAAATATTCCCTTTACCATCATGGAGGATCGAGGGTGGCACCCTAAAACCCCCATCAGGGGGGACCATTGGCCCCCTTGAGACCCCCCTCATGGGCTACTTCTACGGCACCTCAGACCCCAAAATAGAGACCCCTGATAACTCCCACACTCCACAACTTGATCCATTGTGCCTCGAGTTTCTACCAACATAATTGTTCTATCTAACCCTAAGGCTAGATCCACAAAGGTCACATTTTTGCCATCCCCTCACATAGACCTCATCTCACATACAAGTCAGGACCCACCCAATGTCCATATTCACACATGGCTTCTCCTCATAATGGGGGCATTGCAACTTTGACCACCATGGATCATTGTGGCACCTTGTGAGGGTGGGGCATCAAGCATAATGTCTCTTGCATCTCATATATAATCAATGTGTAATGACCTTAATATAAAAAGCTCCTAAGAAAAAGAAACCAAGGCCATACAAACACTATAGATGTTATCCTTGTTAACATCGCCTATATTATCATCACTTTCATCACTACTCATTATCTTCTTGATCATCATGTAAGGTATATGATCAATTGATTGATCAGTCCAAAAAGAAGAGATGTCAAATTGAGTTTGATTTGATCAAATATGGCACACAAATCATGATTCAAGCTCCACAAAACTTGTGTGCAATCATTGAAAAAAGCATTTGGTGAAGGGGAGAAGGGGGGGATCATCAAAAGCACATTGTAGGACATAAAATCCTTAGCCATACACCATAGGGACTTCTTACTATTCACTATTATTTTTTGAGAAACATATTGGTAAGCCAAGAGAAGAGAGAGACAAAGGAAAGAGAGAGGCATAATAGAGTAAGTGTGTGTGTGTGTGTGTGTGTGAGAGAGAGAGAGAGAGAGAGAAAGTGCTAGAGTGAGAGATAGTGGGAGACATTGAGAGGTAGTAGAAGAAAAGGAGATACATGGAGAGATAGTAAAAGAGAAGGAGACAAAAAAAAATTGAGAGAGAGAGAGAGAGAGAGAGAGAGAGCTAGTAAGAAGATAGGGAGGTAGAGAAGGAGATATTGAGAGAGATACATATAAGGTGAGAGAGAGAGAGCGAGACAAAGAGAGAGATAGAGAGATAGAGATAAGACAAAGAGAGGTGAAGATAATAAGAAGAGAAGATAGAAGTAGAGATAGGGATAATAGGAGGTAGTGAGAAATAGTAAGAGAGAGTGAGAAGTATACATAGAGGGAGTGAGAGACTGAGGGTTCCATATTTGATTCATACTTGAGGATCATGTATTGATTCATGCTTTAGTTTTGTAGATTCCCATCATACCAATTTACCTTGCTACTCTCTTCTTCCCTATCCACCTACTCTAAAGTAGTCTTGATATACCTATACTATTTCCTCTCCATCCGTTATCATCATTAGTTTACCTTTTCATCTCCCTTATACTCTATCTGGGGAATACATAAAAAACCCCTTCCAAAAATGTGTCATTATCTTATCACGAAGCCTACCCTCTTTAGCCAAATTTCTCACCACTCAAATCTTGCCCACTCTTTTTTCAAACTTATTCTCCTACTTTGACTACATCAATTTAAGGCTACAAGTCTCAAGAAGATCACAAAAGAAGGAAACAAGGAGTACACCGTGAAGATGGCTCCTAAGAAAAGAAATACTCAAGTTGGACCCGAGGTAGCACATGCAAGGAGTGCCCCCATTATGCAACCCCAATTCACATTATTTCTTTGTATTTAAAGTTGATCTAATTTAAATAACAAGATAAAAATCTAGATAATAACATCAATTATCTAAAAAAACCACAACTAGTTGACAATTTGTGATCTTTGTGGATACTTGAGATACTGAGTAGAAGGAAAAAACACTAGAAGTTTAGCATAATATTCAATTAAAATTACCCTCCAATAATGGGACCTATTCCTCATATATAAATGATTAAACAAATCAATAATATCCATATTAGTGATGAAATATGGGTTTAGGGAATAAATTGAGAGATACCAAGCATCCCATGTATCTTGTTGTCGAGCATCCACGAATAGATTCCAACTCTTTTTCTTCCTCCTCTCATAAACTTCAATTGACCATGTTTCCTGAAGCTTCTTCACAATTTTCCACTTGATGATGTTTGGAAACTCTTCAATGAAGGCCAAATCTCCCATGGATGGTCAAGCCTCAAAGCAAGCCTCTTGGAGAGAAAAAGGAGCTAACACAATTGGGAACTCAATCTTACCCGAGTTGATCAACTTGATCAACACTCTAGTAGCCCAAGAGACCGACAAAATGTCAAGATCCAGTACCAATCCCGAAAATGGTGTGCTCAACTTGGGAGACTTTGCAATCAACATCCATAAAATGATAAATGGGTATGATTTATGGACCAAAATGGAGCACCATAGTAGACTAGTCGAGGACATCATAGCAAACCTCGAGAAAGAGTGGAGAATAGCAAAGAAAGCATTGCAAGGCGGGCATAGCCACCTATAATTAGGAGAAGCAAGCTCAAAAACTGAGACAATATATAAAAATACATGAGGTTCAACGTGTCTTAGCTCCCACCATAAATAGAACTAGGACAGGAAAAAATGTTGAGAGAGAAAGAGCCTTAGAAGCTGATCTTATGCTAAGCAAGCTTCTCACAAAGTGACTCTTAGACAACAGAGCAGAGCGGAGTAGCTCTAGCGACTATGTTGCTAGCAGGACTAGGAATCACCCCAAACTATAGGAGCCAAACCAAGATACCTGTAGTTGCCAAGAAATTCGACAAGTATCAGCCTAATAACAATCCATATACTTTCATTGAGTAGTTTGAGAAAGTATGCAAGTGTACATCCTAACGGACCCTGCTCAATGCACAAAGGCTTTTGGTCTTTGCCTTGGGGATAAAGTATAGATGTGGTATACTAATCTAGACAATGTCGAACAAAATAATTTCAACAAACTCAAGAGTCTCTTCATCAAGAGATTCTCTAAAGTAGGGTCTTGAATAACCTTATTATTTGACTGATGAACATCAGTCAAAAGGACAAAGAGGATATTGAGACTATGTCACTCACATGCGGAGTCTCTTCAAGAGAATCCAAGTCACTGCAGAGTGACCTAGCGAGTGAGCGGTCTCCACTTTGTTCATAAGTGAAATTAGAAGCAAATAGCTTTGCAAGGCCTTGATGAGCAGCTCAACCCTACAAAGGGATGTGCTAGCTAGGGTCTTTGAACAAGCCATATGAGTGGATACCTACTCAAAGAAAAGATCTGAAGATCCACAATGTGAGATAGCACTGCCTCTCTAGAACCTTAGAAAAAGCTACTGATGCTAGTGAAAGATCTAGCCAAAGCACCCAAGACAAGTGAAAGAATGTCAATTAGGGCCAGGAGCTAGAGTTGGCTAAGCTTCAAGAACTGATGATAAGGCCTACACGACCTCACGTGCAATGTGTGCATTGTGGAGGAAACCCACTAGTAGCCAAATGAATGGACCCTAGATCTAGACCTTGTGCCAATTGTGGTAGGTTTTGCCATGATGCAATGCATTTCCAATTTCCGAGCTAGTTTCCATATCCATAGTCATAAAATCAGCCTTACTACCTAGGGAATAGACTACCACATTATGGAAGGTGAGCTCCACCATCTCTCCCAGCACCCAATGATTCAAAGGTGGCTCCCTAGGATGGACATCAATCCTAGCAAATAAAAACCCACAACCCGCAAAGAACAATAATTTCATATTTTACAAAAGAAATTGATGCTTTATGCAATTTGCTTCATGAATATTTGTTCCCATGGGATGATTATGCATCATAATGTTGTTTGCTATGATTTTGATCAATTTATGCTTAGAAAATCAGAAAATCATAAGTGTTGTGATTGAAATTAATGGTGTAAAACCCATAAAACATGCGAAATAGGGGGAAATTGGGTGTTTTTGATATATAAATGGAAAATATAATAATACACACCAACTAAATTTATATTTTGCTGCAAATGAACTAAGGGCCACAGCCCATAACCTATTTTGAGTCTTCAGTAATTAAAAAATGCAGAAAAATTGGGAAAATACAAAGAAAATAGGAAAAAACCACTAAAAAATAGGAAAAAAATGGATTTTGAGTGCTAAAAATTAAGGAAAAATAAAAACCATGTTTTTGAATGTTTGTGGGGTCTGAAGCATGAGGATTTGCCTCAGTTCAACCCCACATTTTTGTTCTAGTGTGGCTTTCTTTGCATTTATACACAAAAAATGTGGAAAATGAACCCTATACCGATCAATAATGCACAACCTAAACGGGTGAGGAGTAGAGTGTATAAAAGGTGTTTAAATGCTGAATGAAATGATGAAAATCTTGTTGGTTTTTATGCATACCATTTAGGTTGGTCGATAATTAAAAATTAAGAACATAGTAGCACGAGGGTTTCTCGGTGCTAGGTTCATGCAACGTCGCATACGAGCGATAGTCAAAATCATTGAAAGAAATGTTTTCCACATGTGCACAAATGCTGATTTTCTTACTTTTTTGAGCACGTGGGCATTCACTACTTGCATAAATCATAAAGAAACTTAAAGGTATCAGGAATTCCTAGATGCATGGCAATTGCTTTCTAGAGGAATATGACCCGCGATGAGTGAGAGACAGGATATCCCAAGCTGTAGGCTAGGCATTGGGTCTAAGGGGAAAGTAAAGTGAGGTATGGTACATCCTAGAATGAAATAATTGGTACCTTGGGAGGACTATGTGCGAAGTGTTATATATATTTAGCAACGCATCAAGGGGCCAATCCCCAAGATGTAGGAGAGTCGCAGTGAGGTAGCGGCAGTCAGCCATGGGAGGACCTCCTATGTTTATATTTCATGCAATTTGGCGATGTGTTGGGACTCCCTCTGAGGAGTGTTAATTGGGTTAGAGTTGGATTACGAGACGTGATACAAACGCAAAATGTTTAGGAAGGCAGTGTATGATGTATGTGTCATCAACGCTCCTGGCCGCGAGGCCGTGGGGTTGTTGAGCGCATGATAGAGGTCCAGCTAGTGCATGAGCCAGTGCCAGCCCATTTTAGGTCCCATCAGCGAGTCTAGGCAAAGCAGGCCGGTATTTCATTACCAAGACCTAGCAACCTTGATGCAACTTCAATAGAAAAAAGAGAAGCCGTAGAAGAAGGAAAAAGCAGGATAAGACCAACATTACACTTTAAGATAGATAGTCCTACCACATTACCAAACAGGAAGCAAGTCACCGATGTAGAAGTAGAGACATTTTCTCCTAAGACAATAGAAAAGGGAAGTGCCAAGATTGGAGAATATCCTGATCCGAGGCACCAATTAGAAGTGGTTGATAAGATCAAAACATGGGTGAGAGAAGCCCAAGTGCACCTAAAAGATGCAAAACCCATCATGGAAGATGAGATTGATGAGCTCTCTAGTGTGAGCACACCAATCTCACCTACTCAGTTTAGATCAAGAGATGCATTTGCACCACACGTAACACCGCATAGACAAAGCCTAGATGTGATAGGTGGGAAGACTACCCAAGATCATTGGTAAAAGAGTGTAGAGCCTAATGAAAAGTAGGAAATTAGCACTTTCTCATGATGTTGATATTGGCCCTTGTGACCTTACCTTTGGGAAAACTGCTTAGGCAAAAGCTGATACTATGGAAAGGGTTGAAATAGTGGGTAGAATGACATGATGAGCTTGGAGTAACCTCGGGGGGTTCACTATATATATATTCTCTATATAACGTGCATTCATGGCCTATTTATAAATATCCTAATCTGTGAATTTTTCTTGAATAAAACATAATCCTTTTCTATTCAACCTGTAAGTAACCCCTTTATATGACACCCTTCTGTATGTAAAAAATGTATAAAAATGGTGTTTTAAAAACCCCTTATTTTGAACTCACGTTATATATACATATATTCATGAGTGACCCCCCCCCCCCCCCTCCGAGTGAGTAACTAACTTGCTTGACCATGACATAGTAACACACATATCAATTTCAACCTTGAACTTAGTACCTAAGTATTTCCATGTGAATTCTTTTTTTGAAGGCACAAAGATGCATGCAGTCTTGCCTATCAACATATTAGGAGATGCTACAAGGGATATGTAGACACATGAGTGAGAGTCAGTGTGCTCAGCCATGTAGTCCTACAGGCTTGGGGTGACCCACCTGTGGAGACCACATGGGTTAATGTCACTTTGGCTAATGGAATGAAGGTCAAACCATTTGGAGTGCTAAAGGACTAGCCTTTGAAGATAGTTGGAGTCTATTTCTTACTGAACTTCATAGTCATGAAGGGAGTGGACTATGACATCCTGCTGGGTGGACCTTGGATGAAAAATGCACAAGTGATAAAATATTGGGGAAAGGATCTCATATTCTTAAGAAATAGATGAAAGGATATAAGAGTCAAGATTGGATACTTGGAAGACCACTCCAGTCAACCTAGATTCCATCTCTGTTATGTTGAAAGGAGACTCACAAGTCAACAAACCCTATGGGCCACTAACATAGTATATCCCTTGCCCCTAGAACAAGTGGGATTGGATGCATGTGCTAGCCACTATCAATCTTCCATTCTCAGATGAAGAGGAGGATTATAACTAGGCAGCTAGTGAGTCCGATAAAGTCACAACACCTCAGCTACCAAAGGGTAAGACCCCCCCATTAGTACCACTTTGCATGATGACCAGGAGCTCTAGTAGACAACCAATACTTGTCCCTTTTTCCACATTCCATCTAACAAACTTGAACTCTAGGGGACCCTTGCGTACTTGAAAAAAGGGCTGGCAGGTAACCCAGTTGGAAACCCCTTAAGATCTCATGGACAATCCAAAGTGGTAGTATCCAAGTGCACAACTTGAACTTGATGTACAATTGGGCACTGATCATGGAGGAGAAGAATGTTGAGGATAGAAATCTAGGAGACAATGAGCAGTCAGAAAATGACAATTCTTTAGACGATGAGTATGAAAACTGCTATTCTATGTGCCTAAGCATTTTTGGTCTGAGGCTATTCATATTGCCTTTTATATTATGAACAGAACTCCCATAGCTGCAGTTCATGGGATGACTCCTGAAGAATGCTTTATTGGCAAGAAGCCTGATGTATCGCACTTGAAGGTATTTGGCTATGTTGCATATGTTCATGTGCAAAATGAGCTACGGAAGAAGCTTGATCCAAAGGTAGAAAAATGTGTCTTTATTGGATACTCTTTAGAGAAGAAAGGGTATCGCTGTTATAACCCTGTCACATGTAAGTTTGGAGTGAGCAGGGATGTCATCTTTGATGAAATGAGCAGTTGGTATGCATCTAGTGGTGATGCATTGGATGATGATAATGATCATGACACTCATGTGCAGGCTGAAAAGCAAGAATCATGGACTCTTAGTGGACTAGAGACATCATCTAGTAGTCCTTGGTCTGGGAGACTAAGGAGTAGCTCTACATCTTCAGGTGCATCTAGTAGCACTACATGTAAAGACAAAGGAAAGAAAAAAGTGTCGGATGGCATTGATGCAGTTCTTGATGGAGACTCCAGTGGCTCAGAGAGCTTGGATGATGAGCTTGGCATTCCTTTTGTCAGGACACCAAGTGTACAGAGAGCTCATAGTAATGTAAAGGCTCCATTGAGTGATCCGGTAGTATGCAGATTAAGCAGGGTCAGATACCCTATTAAAAGATTTGGTTTTGAAGGTTATGTAGCTCACCATTATGCTTATATGGTGAAACTAGTTGAGGATGTTGAGCCCACTTGTTTTGAGGATGCTGTTGGTCATACTCATTGGGATGCAACAATGGATGAGGAGATGGTTGCATTAGAGGCCAATAAGACTTGGGATCTAGTATCATTGCCGAAGGGCAAGAAAGCTATTGGATGTAAGTGGGTTTATAAGATTAAGCACAATGCAGATGGTTCTATTAGTAGGTACAAAGCTAGGCTGGTTGCAAAAGGCTATGCCCAGACATATGGCATAGATTATGATGAAACCTTCAGTCCAATTGCTAGGATGGCAACTATCAGATGTGTGATTGCTTTGGCAGCAGCCAAAGGTTGGAGGTTGCAGCAAATGGATGTGAAGAATGCCTTCTTGCATGGTGATTTGCAAGAAGAAGTGTATATGGATCAGCCAGCAGGTTATGAAGATTTAGAGCATCCCACGTATGTGTGCAGGTTGAAGAAGGCGCTTTATGGACTCAAGCAAGCACCTAGAGCATGGTCTGACAAGATCAGAGAGTATCTTGTCAATATTGGCTTTTATGTTTTTGATGCTGATCACTCACTTTATGTGAGAAAGGGAGATGCAGGTTTCATCATCATAGTCATCTATGTGGATGACTTGATTATTATAGGTGATAGTGATAGTGGGATTGCTGAAGTCAAGGACTTTTTGAAGAAGAAGTTTGAGATGAAGGATTTAGGTGAGCTAAGGTACTTCCTTGGCATTGAGGTGATCAGATGTGATGATGGTATATAGCTATCCCAAAGACAATATGGCTTGGATATGTTGTCCAAGTATGGTATGACAACATGCAAACCACTTTCAGTCCCGTTGGAGCAAAATGTAAAGTTGAGTGCTGATGTTGGGGATGAGATAGAAGACCCTACTATGTTCAGGAGGACAGTGGGGAGTTTGATCTACATGACCATTACAAGGCCAGACTTGAGCTACGCTATTGGTCTTGTGAGTCAGTTTATGCAAGTACCTAGAAAGCCACATTTGGATGCAATCAGATGCATATTGAGATATGTGAAGTCCACATTACATTATGGACTTTTCTATGAGGCAGGTACAGATGCATAGGTGTTTGGATACATAGATGCAGATTGGGCTGGTAGTATGTCTGATAGAAGATCTACCAGCGGATACATGTCCTCTCATGGTAGTGCATCAGTTACTTGTAGCAGCAAAAGCAATCTAGAGTTGCTTTGTCGAGTACAGAGGCTGAGTATAGAGGTGCTGCTGTTGCAGCATGTGAGGTAGTATGGCTGCAAAAGTTATTGGCTTATTTAGATGTGCAGGTGGAAGGTACAGTTGTCGTTTATTGTGATGACATGAGCAGTATACAGTTGGCTAGGAACCCTGTGTTCTATGCCAGGATAAAACATATTGAGGTACACTACCACTTTGTGAGAGAGAAGGTACTAGCAGGTGAGATTGACTTGGTGTATGTCAGCACACAAGATCAGATAGCTGACATCTTCACGAAGGCATCGGGTACAGAGAAGCTTCAAAAGTTTCAAAGCTTACTTGGAGTTGCAGAGATGCAGTTGAGCTTGAGGGGGAGTGTTGAGATGACAAGCTCAACACATGCGGACATTAATGATGGACCACCTGGTTAGATGGGTCCACACATCTACAGTTAGGACGTCGGTGGTCATTATGACTCTCACATAGCCACTGACTCATTACTTATTATATTCAGGTTATTACACCTATTTAGAGCTGGCATAGTTATAGCGCCAGTCAACTAGTGTAGTCAGTTATGCATTGTTTGACTTAGTAGGTCACTTTCCTTTATGTTGTATCTTATCTATACTTTGTGTACATTGTAAAGAGCGTGGAAGAAGAAGAAGAAGCCAGCAAGAAAACGTTTTGGCATCCATCTCTCTTCTTGTCTCTTGAGTGAGCTTCTCCTTGTGCATTCTGTGTGTGTTCGGCACAACATCTTGAGCAAGTCCCCCCACCACACGATTCTTGACAGAGATTGTGAGAGAAAGTTATGGAACCTTTGAGGAAGAATCCTATGTGATGATTTCCATTCAAAGTTGTGTATTCTCTTGTGTATTTATGGTTTCTTGATTAATTCTATGAAGAATATGAAGAGCATAATCAATTTTGTTTAAGTTAAAGCCATGGGGGAATTGTTTCTATGAAGTTGCGTGAAGATTTCTTGCTCTTGGTGTTCTTTTCCTTCTTGTGGTTACATACAATATGAAAAAAAATATTTATTGAGAGCTGGATTTTAGGAGTTGATTTTGAGCCGTGCTTGAAGCATTTGAGGTCGTTTTTGGAGTAGAAAGTGCATGAGAAGCACCAAAGACTAAATGTTCATGCAAAATCAAACGATGATAGATGGCCAAGCTAGAGTTTTCCTAGATACATTTCGATGTCAAGAATCCAACGCAAGTATCGGTTCGTCGATTGGACATCATTTGACCCCCCATTTAATCCCCGCAAGGTTTGTCATTATAAAGCATCTATTCGATCCACGAGCTAAAAAGTGCACGACAGAGTCCAAGTTAATAGATTTCGATCATGCTGCGAAGTCACCTGTCCAGACGGATCTTCAATCTGAGTCTTTTTGCCCCCTCAAAATCGAAATATCCACTTGTGGGATAGTGTAAACACAAAAGGCCAAACCCATTATTTTAAATATTAATAGCCTTAGGCTTATTAAACAAATCCTAATAACAAAAAAAAACTGTTAACAGGGGAGGGGAGTGCAAATTTTTTTGCGCCCTCTCCAAATCTACCTAATGATGCTTCAATTTTGGGAACGAGAGAGAGAGAGAGAGAGAGAGAGAGAGAGGAGATGGTTGTGATCTTTTTTCTTTTTGTGGAGGATTAAGAAATTTGATTTTCTAGTCTTTCTCTCTCCTTTCTTACTCTTTGCGGTTGTTCATATGCATCAATTTAAGAGAGAAGTGGGAGGGATCTGATGAAGGATCCGAAGTAAATGATGATGCTGGAGGATGTAGATCGGGTTGAGAGAGTGCATCCTGCAAAGAAGAAGCATCACTGGCCTCCCACCTATGAGATACAAGCCTCGAAATCACAGTTTCTATGCATAAGTGAGCAGTCCTTTTGCTTTATGGAAAATGATTGAAGAAAGTGCTTGATTTTATTTGTTCGTTATTTTCCATGTTGCATTATCTCTTAAATATGAAATAAAATCAAAAAAATATGATGATATAATAATTTCCTGCAAAACACGATAAACTTGTAACTTACGATTTTGATAAAAATAATGAAATTTAGGGTTTTGTTGAGTATTTTGGAGTCATATGGGATATAAATTGATATGAAAATGATAGTGGGTGTCCTTGATCAGTAAGAACTCACAATTCTAAAATATCACATTTTTATGAATAAATAGATATGAAAAAGTAGGAAAAATAAGAGAAAATTTAGTTTTTGCACCTAAAAATTTAGGAAAAATGCATTTTATGTTAGTGAGCATATAACAAGGTTAGAGTATGAAGATTAAGCATTACTCAAGCCTTGTTTCTATGTTATAGTATGTTTTTATCGATTTATATATGAAAATTTGCATTAAAATGAATCCTATACCTACCCAACAAATGCAAAACCTAAACAATGGGAGGAAAGAGGATTTTTGAAAGTGGTTAGTTGCTGAAAATGATGTTCAAATTTTGATCTATTTGTCTTTTCACAACACATATGATGGATTATCATTTGAATTAAGGAGACTAGTAGCATGAAGAAATTCGGTGCGAGTCTCTATCAATGCCGCACGTATGCTTAGTTGGAAAATCATTGAAGGGTTATTTTTGCACTTCACCTAGCTGGTTTCTAATGATAAAGTGCTTGAGCACCATGGTCATCCACACTTGGATTGAGCATAACATGGTATCAAACCTGGACGCATTGCAATTGTTTGCCAAACAATGACCTACGTGGAGTGTGCAAGGAAACTTGAGATGTAGGGTAGATGAATGGTTTCTTGGGGCAAGCTTAGTAAGGAAATATCAAATATCATGCATCGTTCAAAATATATAAGAGTGGAGACTATTTGTATATGTTTTATGTTAGAGCAGCGCATCGAGGGCCCAATCCTCTTAGTGTAGGAGAGCTACAATAATGGGGCCACGGCATTCAGCTGGAGGGGTGTCTCCTTTACGTTTGTATTATGGGAAATATTATACCAAGATGTTTGGGATCTCCCTTTGAGGAGTAAGGAAGGGCAATTGCTAGACTACATTCTATCACAAACGCAATATCTAGACTGAAGAGTAACAGAAGCTTGATATTCTAACACTTCCTCTCAAGCTCAAACCGTCTGATAAAATCCAAGTAGCTGTCTAAAATATATGAACTTTTCTTTACCAAGAGACTTGGTGAATATATCTGCTACCTCAGTATTCACATGAATCAAGTCAATTTTCCCTGTATGACCAGCCAGGGGTAGGGGCCCCTTTTAACTCCCTTACCACGCAACTCAATGCAATGTGCCTCGAGTTGCTACCAGCTTAACCACTCTGTCTAACCCAAAGATTAGACCCACAACAGTCACCTTTTTTGCCATCCGGTCACATAGACCTCATCTGATATACAAGTCACGACTCAACCAATGTCCGGGCTCACATTTGGCTTCTCCTCATAATGGGGGCCTTACAACTTTGAGCACCATGGATCATTGGTAGCACCTAATGAGGGTGGGGCATTGATCATATCTAACAGTACTCAGGTTCTATACTAGACAATGCAATAGTAGGCTATTTCTTACTTTGCCAACTAATCATACTACTGCCCAATCCAAATGCATAACCACTGATTCACCTCCTGTCATAGGCACAACCAGCCCAATCAGCATCAATAAACCCTGTCAAGTCAAGAGATTTTCCATATGCATAAAATAGCCCATAATCTGTAGTATCCTTTCTATATCTCATGATCCTCATGGCTGCATCTAAATGTGGTTTGCGAGGCTTCTACATGAACTGATTAATCAACCCACTGCATAACATAAGTCAGGACGATGGTATATCAAGCTACCCACCATCTATCGATACATGGTCACATTCTCTATGGCATTCCCAACATCAATATGAAACTTGACATTCTGATCAAGAGGTGTCTCCATAGGCTTGCATTTAGCCATATCATACTTCTGTAACATGTCATGAGAGTACTGATTATGTAGCAGTCATATACGTTGAGGTGTAGAGACTACTTCAATCCCAAGAAAATACTTTAGTTCACCAAGGTCTTTGACTCTGAATTCATCCTGTAAACATGATTTAATTTCAGCAATGCCCTCTTCATCATCTCTAGTGATGATAAGATCATCTATATAAACCACTAGAAACACATATCCATGATCTGTCTTCTTCGTGAACAGAATGTGATCTGCATCACCCAATCTAAATCCATGTTGTTGTAAATAACTACTGATTTGAGCATTCCATGCTCTAGGTGCCTTTTTCAGTCCATATAAAGCCTTTTTCAGCTTACATACATGTGTAGGAAATTCCAGGTGAGCATAGCCTTCAGGCTGCTCCATATATACTTCCCCAACCAAATCATCATTCAAGAAAGCTTTCTTGATATCCATTTGCCATAATTTCCAGCTTGTGCATGTTGCCAAAGTAATGAGAGTTCTAGCTGTTGCCATTTTAGCCACTGGACTGAAAGTCTCCTCATAGTCAAGGCCATATTGATATGCGTACCCTTTTGCAACCAGCCTAGCCTTATAGAGTTCTAACGAACCATCTGACTTGCACTTAACCTTGTACACCCATTTGCAGCCAATGGGGACTTTGCCTTCATGCAACTCAACCAATTCCCATGTCTCATTTTCAGCCCTAGGGCTGCATACTCCTCATCCATGGCAGCACACCAGTTATCATATGTAACTGCATCATCAAACTTTGTAGGTTCTTTGCAACCTATCACAATAGCCATATATGCATAATGGTGGGGTGAATAACTAGTGACCTATCAATTGGTTTTGTGACTCTCTCATATCTCTGTAATTGTGGCTCACTTTGAGCTTGCCTCTCATGAGGCAGTACATAACGACTCTGCCTTGCTCCAGGTGTCATAATAGATGGAATGCCCAACTCACTACTGCAAGTGGATCTGTCACATCCTCAAGCATCTTTTATTTTCCGTTATCCAATCTCCCCCTCACTTACATATTCGTGTCAGTGGACGTAGGAGTACAACTCCGCAAGCATCCTAACCAAGGACTTACTAGAGGTGACCCATCACCCGTAGGACCATTCATAGATATACTCATTGTAGGTGTATTTTCAGCATTACTAGTGTTTTCTAATCCATTAGTAGCCATTGCAATAGACTTACCATACCATGATGCCAGCTCATCAAAAACATCTCTGCTAATCAATGTCTCATGTGTAGATGGTACATAACACTTGTAAGCTTTCCGATCTTGTGCATAACCAAGGAACCAAATTCTTCAACAAAGCATCCATCTCTATTAAATCTCACCTGCAGATTCTATTTTGCCATCTGTCCAACTGACCAAAGATTCTTGGTTATTGTAGGTACATGTAGTACATCATGCAGGCTCTTTTTCTTGCCATCAAGCATCAACAATGGAACAATTCCTATGTGCTGAATGCCATGTTGGGTGTCATCCCTAGTACACACATAACCATGTGAACCTATAACCATCTCATCAAACCATTCTCCATGGGGCGTCATATGATTTGAAGCCCCTGAATCAATGTACCATCTCTCATCTCTGTTTTGTCTAGATGCATTCTTAGACACATGCTACATTGCAAACAATCTGTTAACCTACTCATCATGAGCACTGCTAGAATATAAATAGTGCCCATGATGTTTTCCCTTTGCCTTCATATCTCCCTACTTCTTGTAACAATCCTTTGCAATGTGTCCATATCTACCATAGTAATGCAGTCCTTATCTCCGTTTGACAGATCATTTGACTGCCATGAATCAGATTCACCACCTCTACCATGGGGTGATCTCCCCCTGCCTCTAAAGTCATGAGATCCACGTTGGCCATGTGTATTTGTGCCATGCTAGGCATTCTACCGATGTTTTCCATAAGTGTTTTGAATGTCTCCTCGACCTCAAAAAGAGCCATGGCCTCTGGCACCTCTACCACGCTGGCTAGAGTAAAGAATAGTGTCTCTACTTTGAGACATACTAGAACCTCTATTCAGCCCAAGCTTAACTTCATCATGCAGTAGCAAAGCAATTAGCTCATCCCAATTAGGGGATTCAGCTCTCACAGAAATAGACATATCAAATGCTTTATACTCTTTGCAAAGTCCATTCAATGTCAATGCAATCATATCATCCTCAAACACTGAAGATCCAATGGTGGCAAGCTGATCCGCTATGTTCTTGATCTCTATAGTGTAGGCCTGAATGCTTTTGTTATTCCTAGGCATGTTACTGAGCTATTACCTATTGCTTTGGTTGAATCTTTCTTGCATGTGTTACATTTCCATAATTCTTCATGAGTATGTCCCATGCATCCTTTGGGGAACTGCATTCAGTAATTTTTATAGCCATAACATCTTATATACATAAGGAAAACCAATGTAACACCTTGTATGCTCTCTCACTCCATAGCTTATGAGCCCTTTTGCTGATCATTTGTCGGATTCCTTTCATGTATTTCAGGTTTAGCTTGATCACCTGTACATAAGTCCCAGTAACCTCTACCAACCACAAAATTCTTTATACGCAACTTCCATAAAGTAAAATTTTTGTTGTCCAGCTTTTCTTCCACAATTTCAGTGATATTGTTAGTGCCTTGAGTATTTGCCATAGTTGCAGCTTAGGTATTCAGTGATGTATACAACCTGTAAGTATCAGACTCCTTTTCCTACAGTTCAGGAACAATTTTCTTCTATTTAGGACAATTTCATGCATTCAGGATAATTTTCCTGACATCCTGCTTGCTATAAAGTGTACTCCAACAATGAGAAAACACAGTCAATTGAGCATAAACCAAGCTCAAATCAATTCAAAACATTTTGTGGTAGTGGCAAAACATTCCAGCAACAAACTATGTCCATACAAGTATCAATGTTTGTAGTGTATCAAGTAGCAGTACCAAATACAGCCAGCCCACTGCTATAACCAATAGTATTTTCTCTCTTAAAACAAGAGTATTTAAACCTCAAAATAGCCCAAAAACATCTCATTCAGTTGCCACTCTATGCAGGAGTTGATACATGTCCAACCGGTCAGAATATATTGCATGTATGTTGTTGAAGATGATAGGTATCCTTCCTGCGCAGATAATAGCTAGTCAATACCCTGGTATAACCAGCAACAAATTAGTCCAAACTTTTGACTTTTAGCACTCACAATATCCCAAAAAGCATCTACCACTCAAGTGGTATGATCCAAGCATTTGTCAGTAGCAAATAAGCATCGCAAATACTTCAACCCTGTAGGTATATTGCTTCCAAATTCAGGATAACAACCAGTTCACTACTTCCAACTTGCAAATAAGCTCCAAAACTGAGCATTTAACAATCCAATATCATGCTCAAATGCATGATGATAGGGGCATATACATTGTTAGGATGAAAGCCACCAATGCCCTGGAATCACCGAGTGTTTACTACAGTAAACAACCAGTCTACATAGGTCTATGATGAATTTCTCAAAATCTGTGAGGAATTTGAAAAACTTTCTTCTACAAAGTCCATTCAATGTCATTGCAATGAAATGCTTTATACTCTTTGCCAAGTCCATTCAATGTCACTGCAATAGACATATCAAATGCTTTATACTCTTTACCAAGTCCATTCAATCTCACTGCAATCATATCATCCTTAGACACTGAAGATCCAATGGTGGCAAGTTGATCCGCTATATTCTTGATCTCTATAGTGTAGGCTTGAATGCTTTTGTCATTCCTAGACATGTTACTGAGCTATTTCCTATTGCTTTGGTTGAATATTTCTTGCATGTGTTACATTTTCATAATTCTTCATGAGTATGTCCCATGCATCCTTTGGGGAACTGCATCCAGTAATTTTTATAACCATAACATCTGATATACATAAGGAAAACCAATGTAACACCTTGCATGCTCTCTTAGTCCATAGCTTATGGGCCCTTTTTTGATAATTTGTTAGATTCCTTTCATGTATTTCAGGTTTAGCTTGATCACTTGTACATAAGTCCCAGTAACCTCTACCAACCAAAAAATTCTTTATATGCAACTTCCATAAAGTAAAATTTTTGTTTTCCAGTTTTTCTTCCACAATTTGAGTGATATTGTTAGTGCCTTGAGTATTTGCCATAGTTGCAGCTTAGGTATTCAGTGATGTATTCAACCGATAAGTATCAGACTCCTTTTCCTATAGTTCACGAACAGTTTTCTGCTATTGAGGACAATTTCATGCAATTCAGGACAATTTTCTTGACATCCTCCTTGCTATAAAGTGTACTTCAACAATGAGAAAACACAATCAAATGAGCATAAACCAAGCTCAAATCAATTGAAAGCATTCTATGGTAGTGGAAAAACATCCCAGCAACAAACTATGTCCATACAAGTATCAATGTTTGTAGTGTATCAAGTAGCAGTACCAATACTGCCAGCCCACTACTATAACCAACAATATTTTCTCTGTTTAAACAAGAGTATTTAGACCTCAAAACAGCCCCAAAATATCTCCTTCAGTTGCCACTCTATGTAGGAGTTGATACATGTCCAATCGGTCAGAATATATTGCATGTATGTCAAGTGAAATATGATAGGTATCCTTCTTGTGCAGATAATAGCTAGTCAATACCCTGGTATAACCAGCAAAAAA
Organism: Lygodium microphyllum; assembly: GCF_053477565.2. Taxonomy (NCBI): domain Eukaryota; kingdom Viridiplantae; phylum Streptophyta; class Polypodiopsida; order Schizaeales; family Lygodiaceae; genus Lygodium; species Lygodium microphyllum. The sequence goes on from NC_141159.1 coordinate 74,810,456, forward strand.
TTAGTCCAAACTTTTGACTTTTAGCACTCACAATATCCCAAAAAGCATCTACCACTCAAGTGGTATGATCCAAGCATTTGTCAGTAGCAAACAAGCATCACAAATACTTCAACCCTGTAGGTATATTGCTTCCAAATTCACGATAACAACCAGTTCAATCTTTCCACCTTGCAAATAAGCTCCAAAATTGAGCATTAACAATCCAATATCATGCTCAAATGCATGATGATAAGGGCATATACATTGTTAGGATGAAAGCCACCAATGCCTTGGAATCACCTACTGTTTACTATAGTAAACAACCGGTCTACACAGGTCTATGATGAATATCTCAAAATCTGTGAGGAATTTGAAAAACTTTCTTCTACAAAGTCCATTCAATGCCACTGCAATCAAATGCTTTATACTCTTTGCCAAGTCCATTCAATGGCATTGCAATAGACATATCAAATGCTTTATACTCTTTGCCAAGTCCATTCAATCTCACTGCAATCATATCATCCTTAGACACTGAAGATCCAATGGTGGCAAGTTGATCCGCTATGTTCTTGATCTCTATAGTGTAGGCATAAAAGCTTTTGTCATTCCTAGACATGTTACTGAGCTATTGCCTATTGCTTTGGTTGAATCTTTCTTGCATGTGTTACATTTCCATAATTCTTCATGAGTATGTCCCATGCATCCTGCATCCAGTAATTTTTTCTTACAGTTCAGGAACAATTTTCTACTATTCAGGACAATTTCATGCAATTCATGACAATTTTCCCGACATCCTGCTTGCTATAAAGTGTACTCCAACAATGAGAAAACACAGTCAATTGAGCATAAACCAAGCTCAAATCAATTGAAAACATTCTATGGTAGTGATAAAACATCCCAGCAACAAACTATGTCCATACAAGTATCAATGTTTGTAGTGTATCAAGTAGTAGTACCAAATACAGCCAGCCCACTGCTATAACCAACAGTATTTTCTCTCTTAAAACAAGAGTATTTAGACCTCAAAACATCCCCAAAACATCTCATTCAGTTGCCACTCTATGTAGGAGTTGATACATGTCCAACTAGTCAGAATATATTGCATGTATGTCAAGTGAAAGATGGTAGGTATCCTTCCTGCACATATAATAGCTAGTCAATACCCTGGTATAACCAGCAACAAATTAGTCCAAACGTTTGACTTTTAGCACTCACAATATCCCAAAAAGCATATACCACTCAAGTGGTATGATCCAAGCATTTGTCAGTAGCAAATAAGCATCACAAATACTTCAACCCTGTAGGTATATTTCTTCCAAATTCAGGATAACAACCAGTTCACTACTTCCAGCTTGCAAGTAAGCTCCAAAACTGAGCATTTAACAATCCAATATCATGCTCAAATGCATGATGATAGGGGCATATACATTGTTAGGATGAAAGCCACCAATGCCTTGGAATCACCTAGTGTTTACTACAGTAAACAACCAGTCTACATAGGTCTATGATGAATTTCTCAAAATCTGTGAGGAATTTGAAAAACTTTCTTCTACAAAGTCCATTCAATGTCATTGCAATGAAATGCTTTATACTCTTTACCAAGTCCATTCAATGTCACTGCAATAGACATATCAAATGCTTTATACTCTTTACCAAGTCCATTCAATCTCACTGCAATCATATCATCCTTAGACACTGAAGATCCAATGGTGGCAAGTTGATCCGCTATATTCTTGATCTCTATAGTGTAGGCTTGAATGCTTTTGTCATTCCTAGACATGTTACTGAGCTATTTCCTATTGCTTTGGTTGAATATTTCTTGCATGTGTTACATTTTCATAATTCTTCATGAGTATGTCCCATGCATCCTTTGGGGAACTGCATCCAGTAATTTTTATAACCATAACATCTGATATACATAAGGAAAACCAATGTAACACCTTGCATGCTCTCTTAGTCCATAGCTTATGGGCCCTTTTTTGATAATTTGTTAGATTCCTTTCATGTATTTCAGGTTTAGCTTGATCACTTGTACATAAGTCCCAGTAACCTCTACCAACCAAAAAATTCTTTATATGCAACTTCCATAAAGTAAAATTTTTGTTTTCCAGTTTTTCTTCCACAATTTGAGTGATATTGTTAGTGCCTTGAGTATTTGCCATAGTTGCAGCTTAGGTATTCAGTGATGTATTCAACCGATAAGTATCAGACTCCTTTTCCTATAGTTCACGAACAGTTTTCTGCTATTGAGGACAATTTCATGCAATTCAGGACAATTTTCTTGACATCCTCCTTGCTATAAAGTGTACTTCAACAATGAGAAAACACAATCAAATGAGCATAAACCAAGCTCAAATCAATTGAAAGCATTCTATGGTAGTGGAAAAACATCCCAGCAACAAACTATGTCCATACAAGTATCAATGTTTGTAGTGTATCAAGTAGCAGTACCAATACTGCCAGCCCACTACTATAACCAACAATATTTTCTCTGTTTAAACAAGAGTATTTAGACCTCAAAACAGCCCCAAAATATCTCCTTCAGTTGCCACTCTATGTAGGAGTTGATACATGTCCAATCGGTCAGAATATATTGCATGTATGTCAAGTGAAATATGATAGGTATCCTTCTTGTGCAGATAATAGCTAGTCAATACCCTGGTATAACCAGCAAAAAATTAGTCCAAACTTTTGACTTTTAGCACTCACAATATCCCAAAAAGCATCTACCACTCAAGTGGTATGATCCAAGCATTTGTCAGTAGCAAACAAGCATCACAAATACTTCAACCCTGTAGGTATATTGCTTCCAAATTCACGATAACAACCAGTTCAATCTTTCCACCTTGCAAATAAGCTCCAAAATTGAGCATTAACAATCCAATATCATGCTCAAATGCATGATGATAAGGGCATATACATTGTTAGGATGAAAGCCACCAATGCCTTGGAATCACCTACTGTTTACTATAGTAAACAACCGGTCTACACAGGTCTATGATGAATATCTCAAAATCTGTGAGGAATTTGAAAAACTTTCTTCTACAAAGTCCATTCAATGCCACTGCAATCAAATGCTTTATACTCTTTGCCAAGTCCATTCAATGGCATTGCAATAGACATATCAAATGCTTTATACTCTTTGCCAAGTCCATTCAATCTCACTGCAATCATATCATCCTTAGACACTGAAGATCCAATGGTGGCAAGTTGATCCGCTATGTTCTTGATCTCTATAGTGTAGGCATAAAAGCTTTTGTCATTCCTAGACATGTTACTGAGCTATTGCCTATTGCTTTGGTTGAATCTTTCTTGCATGTGTTACATTTCCATAATTCTTCATGAGTATGTCCCATGCATCCTGCATCCAGTAATTTTTTCTTACAGTTCAGGAACAATTTTCTGCTATTCAGGACAATTTCATGCAATTCATGACAATTTTCCCGACATCCTGCTTGCTATAAAGTGTACTCCAACAATGAGAAAACACAGTCAATTGAGCATAAACCAAGCTCAAATCAATTGAAAACATTCTATGGTAGTGATAAAACATCCCAGCAACAAACTATGTCCATACAAGTATCAATGTTTGTAGTGTATCAAGTAGTAGTACCAAATACAGCCAGCCCACTGCTATAACCAACAGTATTTTCTCTCTTAAAAAAAGAGTATTTAGACCTCAAAACATCCCCAAAACATCTCATTCAGTTGCCACTCTATGTAGGAGTTGATACATGTCCAACTAGTCAGAATATATTGCATGTATGTCAAGTGAAAGATGGTAGGTATCCTTCCTGCACATATAATAGCTAGTCAATACCCTGGTATAACCAGCAACAAATTAGTCCAAACGTTTGACTTTTAGCACTCACAATATCCCAAAAAGCATATACCACTCAAGTGGTATGATCCAAGCATTTGTCAGTAGCAAATAAGCATCACAAATACTTCAACCCTGTAGGTATATTTCTTCCAAATTCAGGATAACAACCAGTTCACTACTTCCAGCTTGCAAGTAAGCTCCAAAACTGAGCATTTAACAATCCAATATCATGCTCAAATGCATGATGATAGGGGCATATACATTGTTAGGATGAAAGCCACCAATGCCTTGGAATCACCTAGTGTTTACTACAGTAAACAACCAGTCTACATAGGTCTATGATGAATTTCTCAAAATCTGTGAGGAATTTGAAAAACTTTCTTCTACAAAGTCCATTCAATGTCATTGCAATGAAATGCTTTATACTCTTTACCAAGTCCATTCAATGTCACTGCAATAGACATATCAAATGCTTTATACTCTTTACCAAGTCCATTCAATCTCACTGCAATCATATCATCCTTAGACACTGAAGATCCAATGGTGGCAAGTTGATCCGCTATATTCTTGATCTCTATAGTGTAGGCTTGAATGCTTTTGTCATTCCTAGACATGTTACTGAGCTATTTCCTATTGCTTTGGTTGAATATTTCTTGCATGTGTTACATTTTCATAATTCTTCATGAGTATGTCCCATGCATCCTTTGGGGAACTGCATCCAGTAATTTTTATAACCATAACATCTGATATACATAAGGAAAACCAATGTAACACCTTGCATGCTCTCTTAGTCCATAGCTTATGGGCCCTTTTTTGATAATTTGTTAGATTCCTTTCATGTATTTCAGGTTTAGCTTGATCACTTGTACATAAGTCCCAGTAACCTCTACCAACCAAAAAATTCTTTATATGCAACTTCCATAAAGTAAAATTTTTGTTTTCCAGTTTTTCTTCCACAATTTGAGTGATATTGTTAGTGCCTTGAGTATTTGCCATAGTTGCAGCTTAGGTATTCAGTGATGTATTCAACCGATAAGTATCAGACTCCTTTTCCTATAGTTCACGAACAGTTTTCTGCTATTGAGGACAATTTCATGCAATTCAGGACAATTTTCTTGACATCCTCCTTGCTATAAAGTGTACTTCAACAATGAGAAAACACAATCAAATGAGCATAAACCAAGCTCAAATCAATTGAAAGCATTCTATGGTAGTGGAAAAACATCCCAGCAACAAACTATGTCCATACAAGTATCAATGTTTGTAGTGTATCAAGTAGCAGTACCAATACTGCCAGCCCACTACTATAACCAACAATATTTTCTCTGTTTAAACAAGAGTATTTAGACCTCAAAACAGCCCCAAAATATCTCCTTCAGTTGCCACTCTATGTAGGAGTTGATACATGTCCAATCGGTCAGAATATATTGCATGTATGTCAAGTGAAATATGATAGGTATCCTTCTTGTGCAGATAATAGCTAGTCAATACCCTGGTATAACCAGCAAAAAATTAGTCCAAACTTTTGACTTTTAGCACTCACAATATCCCAAAAAGCATCTACCACTCAAGTGGTATGATCCAAGCATTTGTCAGTAGCAAACAAGCATCACAAATACTTCAACCCTGTAGGTATATTGCTTCCAAATTCACGATAACAACCAGTTCAATCTTTCCACCTTGCAAATAAGCTCCAAAATTGAGCATTAACAATCCAATATCATGCTCAAATGCATGATGATAAGGGCATATACATTGTTAGGATGAAAGCCACCAATGCCTTGGAATCACCTACTGTTTACTATAGTAAACAACCGGTCTACACAGGTCTATGATGAATATCTCAAAATCTGTGAGGAATTTGAAAAACTTTCTTCTACAAAGTCCATTCAATGCCACTGCAATCAAATGCTTTATACTCTTTGCCAAGTCCATTCAATGGCATTGCAATAGACATATCAAATGCTTTATACTCTTTGCCAAGTCCATTCAATCTCACTGCAATCATATCATCCTTAGACACTGAAGATCCAATGGTGGCAAGTTGATCCGCTATGTTCTTGATCTCTATAGTGTAGGCATAAAAGCTTTTGTCATTCCTAGACATGTTACTGAGCTATTGCCTATTGCTTTGGTTGAATCTTTCTTGCATGTGTTACATTTCCATAATTCTTCATGAGTATGTCCCATGCATCCTGCATCCAGTAATTTTTTCTTACAGTTCAGGAACAATTTTCTGCTATTCAGGACAATTTCATGCAATTCATGACAATTTTCCCGACATCCTGCTTGCTATAAAGTGTACTCCAACAATGAGAAAACACAGTCAATTGAGCATAAACCAAGCTCAAATCAATTGAAAACATTCTATGGTAGTGATAAAACATCCCAGCAACAAACTATGTCCATACAAGTATCAATGTTTGTAGTGTATCAAGTAGTAGTACCAAATACAGCCAGCCCACTGCTATAACCAACAGTATTTTCTCTCTTAAAAAAAGAGTATTTAGACCTCAAAACATCCCCAAAACATCTCATTCAGTTGCCACTCTATGTAGGAGTTGATACATGTCCAACTAGTCAGAATATATTGCATGTATGTCAAGTGAAAGATGGTAGGTATCCTTCCTGCACATATAATAGCTAGTCAATACCCTGGTATAACCAGCAACAAATTAGTCCAAACGTTTGACTTTTAGCACTCACAATATCCCAAAAAGCATATACCACTCAAGTGGTATGATCCAAGCATTTGTCAGTAGCAAATAAGCATCACAAATACTTCAACCCTGTAGGTATATTTCTTCCAAATTCAGGATAACAACCAGTTCACTACTTCCAGCTTGCAAGTAAGCTCCAAAACTGAGCATTTAACAATCCAATATCATGCTCAAATGCATGATGATAGGGGCATATACATTGTTAGGATGAAAGCCACCAATGCCTTGGAATCACCTAGTGTTTACTACAGTAAACAACCAGTCTACATAGGTCTATGATGAATTTCTCAAAATCTGTGAGGAATTTGAAAAACTTTCTTCTACAAAGTCCATTCAATGTCATTGCAATGAAATGCTTTATACTCTTTGCCAAGTCCATTCAATGTCACTGCAATAGACATATCAAATGCTTTATACTCTTTACCAAGTCCATTCAATCTCACTGCAATCATATCATCCTCAGACACTGAAGATCCAATGGTGGCAAGTTGATCCGCTATATTCTTGATCTCTATAGTGTAGGCTTGAATGCTTTTGTCATTCCTAGACATGTTACTGAGCTATTGCCTATTGCTTTGGTTGAATATTTCTTGCATGTGTTACATTTTCATAATTCTTCATGAGTATGTCCCATGCATCCTTTGGGGAACTGCATCCAGTAATTTTTATAACCATAACATCTGATATACATAAGGAAAACCAATGTAACACCTTGCATGCTCTCTTAGTCCATAGCTTATGGGCCCTTTTTTGATAATTTGTTAGATTCCTTTCATGTATTTCAGGTTTAGCTTGATCACCTGTACATAAGTCTCAGTAACCTCTACCAACCAAAAAATTCTTTATATGCAACTTCCATAAAGTAAAATTTTTGTTTTCCAGTTTTTCTTCCACAATTTGAGTGATATTGTTAGTGCCTTGAGTATTTTCCACAGTTGCAGCTTAGGTATTCAAAAGTGTTATGTACCTCCTTGCTATAAAGTGTACTTCAACAATGAGAAAACACAATCAAATGAGTATAAAGTATCAGACTCCTTTTCCTACAGTTCAGGAACAGTTTTCTGCTATTTAGGACAATTTCATGCAATTCATGACAATTTTCCTAACATCCTGCTTGCTATAAAGTGTACTCCAACAATGAGAAAACACAGTCAATTGAGCATAAACCAAGCTCAAATCAATTCAAAACATTCTATGGTAGTGGCAAAACATCCCAGCAACAAACTATGTCCATACAAGTATCAATGTTTGTAGTGTATCAAGTAGCAGTACCAAATACAGCCAGCCCACTGCTATAAGCAACAGTATTTTCTCTGTTAAAACAAGAGTATTTAGACCTCAAAACAGCCTCAAAACATCTCATCCAGTTTCCACTCTATGCAGGAGTTGATACATGTCCAACTGGTCAGAATATATTGCATGTATGTCAAGTGAAAGATGATAGGTATCCTTCCTGCACAGTTAATAACTAGTCAATACCCTGGTATAACTAGCAACAAATTAGTCCAAACTTTTGACTTTTAGTACTCACAATATCCCAAAAAGCATCTACCACTCAAGTGGTATGATCCAAGCATTTGTCAGTAGCAAATAAGCATCACAGATACTTCAACCTTGTAGGTATATTGCTTCCAAATTCAGGATAACAACCAGTTCACTATTTCCAGCTTGCAAATAAGCTCCAAAACTGAGCATTTAACAATCCAATATCATGCTCAAATGCATGATGATAAGGGCATATACATTTTTAGGATGAAAGCCACCAATGCCCTGGAATCACCTACTGTTTACTACAGTAAACAACTAGTCTACACAGGTTTGTGATGAATATCTCAAAATCTGTGAGGAATTTGAAAAACTTTATTCTATATAGTTGTAGACCACGTCAAAACGGTCAAGAAGTGAGGGCTGCTTCTCCAAAAACCATTTCTTTAGCAAGATATAGCTTTTGCAAAAAAAAAAGAGATGCAGGGAGAGTCTCCTTTGATGACATTTTCTTCAAATCTGATGTCTTGATGTCAAATGGCCACTGCCAAGCCTTTAGGCTTCTGGCATTCAAGCTCTGATACCATGTTGGAAGAGAGGGAGAGAGACAAAGTGGAGTAGAAGATGAGCCTCATCTCATTGTTGTTCTTCTTCCATTATTCTTCCATCATACTACTTGAAAGAGACTTACACACATAGGTATGACTAACCAAGACTAACTTTGGTTAAGTCACTGACTACACCAACTTATTGAATGTCACACACGTGTACAGCTGTATCCCGGTCACACACATAAAGATAGACTGACTAAAGAGTAACACAAGCTTGATATTCTAACATTTGGGTCCTTTAAGACGTTTCAAAAGGGCGGTCAGAGAGATTGTGTTCAGAGTCACTTTCTAGGCTGTAAATCATGATTTCTAGAGTCTAGAGGCTCTATGAGTCTTTTGATGTGTCTGGAGGCCTAGGGGGGTGTTGTTGAGCTCCAGGGTTAGTAAGCTTTGGTCCTGGTCTAGGGTATGCTGGTTTTGTTAGCTCTCAAGTTTTGTTTTAAGTATCTGAGTATCAATCCTTCGATTCCCAGAATTAGACTCTCGGATTCTAGCTTTGTCTGATTGGTTGACTTGGATGGTCTAAGTTGGAGGGGTTGAGTCAGACTATTTGAGTCGAAGTGCCCAATTTTGGGCATTCGATTATTTTGGGTTTGAGTCGAATAACTGTCTGATTCTAATGGTTTGATTGGCAAGGTTCAAATAGGGTGGTCCGAGTCTAGAGACTCAAACAAAAGAGGTGTGCCTAAGTGATCCAAGTGACCAAGTCTGGTGACTCAGATGAGAGAAAGGTGTCCGAATGGACAAAAAGAGGATGGTCCAATTAGGGCGATCGGACCATGTGGTGCACATCTGATTATGTTGATAGGTTACAGGATGACAAAAAATCTCAAAAATCCTACACACGCCTTACTAATGATTACAACCCGGGTGCTGATACTGATCAATGAGCATCAAACAACATCCAAAATAAACCTCGAGGGCCAAAATGACAAAGATCACCAAGCAAAATCTTCCCTCTTTGCTTATAGCTCTCTCTCTCTCTCTCTCAACCTCTCTCTCTCTCATTCTCAAATGAGCTCTCCCACCTGTTCCTTCTTGGCCTATCAAATCCCTTCTCTACTTAGTTTCGATCTTCCCCCTTTCTTCCTTTTGATACATTACACATTAAAGCTATTTTTCTTTCCCTTTCTCCCTGTTTGGCCTGTTTACAACAACATAAATTCTACTGTGTGTAACCTTGTTTTTCTTCTTTTTTCTTTATCATAGTGCATTCAAATCATAAAAACAAACGCCTACACTAATCCAACCTATTCTTCTAGATCCAAAAAAACAAAAAACTCACTTGCTAAGGAGATCAAATACCTCTTCAAACTCCCTCGCTTCCTACCTATCTACCTAAAGCACCAGTTCAGGTAAAACCCTACTTCAATGCTTGATTCGGAGTGTGTGCAAGCACTCAAAGCTTGAAACGGTTTGTCCAATCAATGGAATAAAAATGTGGGAGCTCATGCTCAATGGCCAAAGACCCATGGATTGCTTATTGTTTCAACATTTCAAGTCAAATGCAAATGGCTACCTCTCACCTAGTTGTGGGCGCTCTCAAGCCTACGGTTGTAGTGAGCTTATCTCCATGCCTGATCGAGTTGCCTCCTCCCTCAAGCACTCCGGTAGCTCCACAATCCAAGTGGAAGCTTCAAGCAAGCTCAATCCTCAAGCTTCAAGCTCCATGCTCCATTGTCCCGTGCATGAGACAAGAGAAGAGAAGAGAAGAGAAGAAGAGAGGAGAAGATGCAAAGCATCTCCACCATGGTCCCTCACCCTCACATACTCATTCCCTCACACTCTCACACTCCCTCTCTCAAGCACAAGCACAAGCAAGCAAGAGTAATAATAATAATAATAATAATAATAAGAGGAGAGCTAGTCTTGGCCACACACAAGAATGAGCTTCTTCATTCACTTTTTGTATTTTATATAAAACCCTAACCCTAATCCCCTTTGGGCACCCATATCTTTTTTACATAACCGTCCATTTTAGCCTAGGTCCTCTTTTCATCTTTCCTTCCTATTTTCATTGTGCCTTCACCCATGCCCGTCTACATTTACAAATTACACAAGAGGGAGCTTGACACTCTCTTACAAAGATTTAGAGTGCGCTTTAATATTTAAAATGTGCCTTTCCTATTTTGCACTGGCTATGAACTTTTAAGGTTGTCCTTGCACTTTTGGCATTTTTTCCTCCTATTTCTTTAGTCAGCGGGCCACCTTTTCATCTTTTCCCTATGTCTTTTTAATTTTCTTCTTGCTTTCTTTGCATGAGGTTAATATTCTTCTTATTCTTCATGGTATTCTTCTTCTTTGATAGTTGCAAGAAGGTAGGCCTTCTTAGATCTTTTCTTGGCATGATAAAAAATTTCAATATGCCCAATTATTTTTCAAAAGTCACAAAAAATGTCTTTCTTTCCTTTGTGCTTGTTGCTAACATAGATCATTAGTTCTTCTTTTGAAGTGCTTGCTTCATCTTTACCTTTGAGGATCTTCTCGTCCGCAAAGAGTGATTCTTTGATGTCTATCAACTTTGGGTTTAGCATATTATGTGGTGGAGTCATTATCGAATTCTAGAGGAAGACTCTTGAGCAAGAATCTAATGCATATGTATTCTTCCATTTTTAAGTTACTCCTTGAAAATTGAGTTAGCATGCTTTCCATATAATTAAAGTGAGTTGCAAGGGATGTAAGAACCTTCATATCCAACCAGAAAAACTCAATCAACAATCCATATTTGTAAGATTTAGATTGAGCACCAAACAATGTGTCCAACTATTCCCAAGTGGCATGAGACGTATCATATGTGTCTACATGGTGGACATAACTATCATCAAGATCAAGCTTGATGATTGCTTGGGCTTTGTCATTGTTCTTTTGACATATTGTTATTACAAGAGGAACATCTCTAGGTCTCTTCTTGTGTTGACTAGTTATTGACCATAGACCTTTCTTCATGAGGATTAGTTTTATCCTTGTCTTCCATGTGTGGAAGCCCATTCCTTTGAAGTAGTATGATGAGTAGCAAAAAATATTTGGAAATAGATTAACACAAAAGTTGAACCCAACTATGTGAGGAGACACAAGTGGAAGTAGTGTTGAAAGACACTATGCTTTGATGATTAATAAATCCCTATGACCATACTATTTCTTGATTAGTAAATTCCTTTCTTCTTTATTCAACTTCTCTTCCTTCAAACCTTCTTACTTGAATGTTTCTTGTATTCATTACTCTCTTTAAACAAACTTGTGTTACTATCAACAACCATTGGAAAGAAGATTGTGCCATGACAAGATAGTCAATTCAACATGATTACAATGAAAATAAGACTACATGCTATTGGCCTTTTGGTGCTTTCTTTTGGGCTTGAAGTCTTGCACTTTGTATCTATTCCTAAAGGTTTCTTTGTATCACTTGGGGTTCTAATTATCAAAAATATTTTTACTTGGAGTTGTTTGTGTGCTTTCTTCCATCTTTCTTCCTTTTTTGTCATCTGTGGATTCGCAGTATGACTTGATTGCCCTTCGACAACATTATCTTCACCCCCCCAAAATAAAGAACAAAACAACCAAAAATAATAATAATATTATTATTAATAAAACAAGAAAATTTTGCATGTGTCAGTGGCATGGCTAAAATTCATCAATTGTTGTGACAGAAAATTGGCCAAGGAGTTGATAGCTAGAGTGATAGCAAAATTGTGATGATTACATGTTACAAGTGATGAAGTCAAATTGTTGCTTGTGATGTGAGCGTGAAGGCTTTTGATATTGTGAGTGTATTGGGTGGTTAGTGGGATTGAATAGCTAACAAAATATTGTATAAGAATACCACCTCATGTGTCAATTGGATATCAAGAACAAGTGCCACTAATGTAGCCCATGCCCACACATACTACTTTAGCCCACCACAAAGGAGCTGATTAGATGTCATAGAACATTTCTTGCCTTACACTCAAGATCTTGTACTCTATTCCTTCGCACTCTTGGTGATAGAGATTTGTGAGGACTTGTACTTTTCAATTTGTGATAGCTTTTTGATGTTGCGACACTCTTGGGTTGAATACTGATTTCCTCCATTGCATTACTTTGATTTGGATTAACTAAGGTGTCATATTCAATGTGCTAGATGGTTCGATGTCACTTGATCAATGGAGGTTGGAAGATATTGTGAAATTTGAGTAGTTATCCTATTTCAAAGCTTAAAATTATTGGATATCTACCTCATGGATTGAATTGTGGCATGTAATTCATGATTTGTGTTGTTGGTTAGAATGTATAATGTGTGCAAATGCTACAAGGAATGGAGCTAGTTATCTCAATGGCATTGGCAATCATGACACTAGGGATGACTTTAACATACTTTGATGCTTTGAAATTCTATATTTTGTAGTAAACCCTTACAAATTTGAGACATAAGCTATCTTGTAATTAATGAAGTTGAGAGGAGAAATGTAAATGAGCTAAAGACAAAGAGAGAAAGGAAGAAGAAGAAGAAGAAGAAGAAAGACTAGAAGAGGAGAGAGAAAGATAGGAAAGAGAGGGGAAAGAAGAAGGAAGCCATGGAAGCTTGAGATGAAGCTGAGGAGTTAGTTCTTGATATGCCCTAAACTAGGTCTCTTACAACTTATACAACCCAATCAGTGTGACTATGTGTCTAATATCTAGTTCCTATGTATCTCACTCATTACAAAAGATTTACTAGAGAAGGATCTTCTTCACTTGCGTGCTACTCATTTTCTATAGGTCCTACAATTTTCTCTCCCTCTAACTCCCCCTTTTTCTCTACATCCATGCCAAGGGTTGGGTTGATACACATTTTGCACCATCATTGACCACTAACATGGGATGATTCATGTTGCAGCTATATGTGGTAAATTTTAGATTGAAGAACACTTGAAATAGCACCTTCATTGAGGATGCATAGTTTCTTGCATGCATGTGAGTTGGGATTTTCATCATCAAAATAGGAACCTCTAGTTAAAGGGGAAAGGTGGTTGGGAGAGTTTGAGGGTCATGAAGGATGCCTTCAGTTTTGTAAGATGGGTTATTTTCTTGGTCAACATCATGAGGACCATATTTTTTTTGAGTGATTGTGAGGTTTTGGGAGGATGGAGTAGAGTACAATATCTATCATAGCTCCTTAGTTTGTATATTTGAGCTTGGTCACATAGCTCATTAGTATGCTTCTTGACAAGGGAGAAAGGTCCATCCATGACATTTAAGATGAGTCCCTGCCTACATAAGAGAGGCATACGAAAAACCAGCATTCATGGAGTTTTTATTCTCTCCAGACCTGCATCTTGAAGTATTACTTGGGTACCTCTGAATCGCCATTAACCCGTGCAGATGTATTCTCAATAGGCCTTATACAGTAGTTGCATTGGACCAATGTCATAGAGCTTCTTGGAGGACAATGGTTCTAATACCATATAAGAAGATAGGGAGACAGAGACAAGGCAACAGGGAGGAGTAGTCAACTCCCACATTCCACTTATTTCATATATCTCACACACATACATAAAATGACTAGAAGGATCTAGGCCTACTCAACTGACTAACTCTACCAGAGTTAAGTGTACCCAACTCATTTACTATGGCTCACATGCTAGAGACAATTGAACACAAGCTATCATGTTGATGTACGTAAGTTGAGCTTGAAGTCTCAATAGCTTATACAATTGGCAGACCAAAGCAGAATCAAGCCTTTGGGCATTCTCCAATAGATGAAGACAACCCTTTTATGAAGGGATTATTGGTAGACATATTTGGTGGTTAAACCAAATTTCTACATGACCTCATACCCTATGTTGTTGGGAAGACCATGGCTTTTTGAAGCAAGGGCACAAACGGATTGGTTCAAAAAGGAACTCTAACCCTAGGCAGAGGACCCAATAAAGTGGTGTTAAAGTTGTATGGATCACAAAAAGGAAATGGATCCACTTCCATCGAAGTCATAATAGACTCTTCCAACGAAGTAATAGATGGTACATCAAGAGATGAAGAAGCCGTCAAATAGATCTTTCCCAAGAAAATAGAGGCACAATCCCTAATAGTGGGCATTGTAAGCCAACTGCCGAAAGAAAAGTAAAGTCTTTGTCAATGGGTGGATATCTCTTTCGTGAACCAATATTGACTTTTGACATCACCTTTGATTGTGAGATAGAAGCATGGATGTATTTTTCTCCCTATTACATGGCCGTAGAAAAGACAGAAGCAGATACAAACATAAAGTCATAGGCACAAGAGGACATAATAGAGAGTTTGTTTTTCTCTTATAGAGCCCCCACAGAGGTAGAAATAGAGTCTGAAGAGTATGAAAATTACAATGCAAAAGAAGACTATAAAAGTAGGCTAGAAGAATCTATCTTACTCGAAGAAGGCATAGATGAGGAAGAAGTTGCAGAAGCCATACAAGAAAAAGATCCCTTGTTGATAGACAAAATGACTCTGCTACCTTTTGGACTAGCTAACGAGTCACATCATGTGCAACATATCCATAAGGAATGGATTACGAAGAATAAGCCTCCCTTCAGCGGTGGTTCTTGCCGCCCTAATCCACCCTCTCACGAGAAGATGATGACGATGCACCTGACCAACACCACCAGTGCAACAACCCAAAAATAACTCAGAAGGTTCCTATTATGTGACATTCTTGGATGCATCCTTGGAAGACAAGTCTTCGAGCCAAGAAGTGACTCGTCCTCAAACCAAACCTAAAACAAAAATGATACCCTTTCAGCTTCCCAAGGGGTGCGCTAAGCATCCACTAAAAGAGGAAGTTGGTTTGAGTGAATCATCAAAAGAGGAGATATGCCAGCCCTCTCCACCACTTTTCCTTGATATATTTTGTTTTTGTGGTGCTCCATTCCAATGCATGGATTTTCTCATACTAATTTCAGGCTCCATTTTTGTGTGTGTTTTTGTTGTTTTTCCCATGTGAATGTGCTCTACCACCCCTAGAACTGCATTCCACCTTCCTCATCCTATCAGACTCCTCACTACATACATTTTTTGTTTTCACCTCACCGAATTTTGCATGACGGATCTCTTTATATTAATTTTTATTTCCCATTTTAGGTGCATTTTTTTTGTTCTTCACATGTGAACGAGGTCTATCCCTATTAGAACTACGTTCTCATCTCACAAGCCTATTTGACATGTCATTCTGCACACTTTTTCTTCTTTCTATGTTTCATTTTGGCAGCCAAAATTTTCAAGATTTATTTTTTCTATGAATTTAGGTTCTGATATTGCATGTGTTTGAGTGTGAACGTCCTTGTTTACATATTTTGATGCGTGTTGATGCATCCATCATGCCATCCTCCACCTGCGCATGTGCTCACATGCCCTCTTAGTCCCAAGAACACAAATTTTTTTACCCTCGCCCTGAGTTCACATGCGGGATGAGGGAGATAACGGTGGTTACCAAAAAGAAAACACAAAAAACAAACATAAACAAACACCAAGCCCCCACCCATAACCCTCCCTCCCACACAAAACACTTCCCTCTCCTTATGGGGCTCCCTCCCTAATGCCCCATCATAAACCCCTTCTTACCCCTCCACCCCATTTTTGCCCCCCTTCCTATGCCCTTCCCCCTCCCGTGCCCCTTTCCACCTCCCCCGTTCCCACCCTCCCCCCAACCATCCCCTTCCCTCTCTCGTCACTTGCTTCCCCTCTCCTCTCCCCCTCCTCCTTTTTTCTCCTTCATCCACAACCCTCTCACCTGCCTCGACAACGCTTCCCCTTGCCTCTATCCCACACCCCCTCCCTGCCTCACCATCGGCAGTCCTGCAAGTCATCGCCCTTGCCCCATTGATGCCACCCTCCTACATCACATGTCGACCGTTGCCTTTGTTGCCACCCCGTAGGCCATGCGGTGACGACCGCCTAGCCCCTCTGCCATTGAAGAAGCACTCAAGTGTCCGACCCTTTGTCACCATCTACCCTCCTGGCCACCCGTGCCACCCTCTTAGAGCCACACCCTCCTGGCCATTTATGCCGCCAGTAGCGTGGCCCCCATCACTGCCATTCAAGTGCTGCGAATGCTGTTGTTGTTGGCTATCTTTCCTGTCACCTACGCCTCCTTTGTGTTGGCCCGCCCCACTGCGACCGCCTGCCCATTGCCCTTTTACTCCTTCCCGCCGCCTACTTCTCCCCTCTCTCTGGCCATTCCTTCTCGCCTACCTGACCCCTGCTCGTGGCTTGGATACCAACCCACCACCCTAACTTAACCACCCACCATAAAAGCCCCCCCTCCCCACCCTAAGAGTTGAGCTTCATGAGAGATCAAGTCATCTACAAATCTGTCAAATACTGCTTTCAATAAATCTGTTGTCCACATATTTTTCCACCCATCCTCTGGAGGTTCTAAATCCACATTACTCAAAGAGATATACAACACAATTTTTTGCTGCTAATACTGAATCCAAGAAGATGATGGAGGTGACACCAACTCAACATAATGGACAAAATCCTCCTGGACACAATTCACGCACTGCTAAAGGCATTCTACCTTTGCTAAAAATCCATCACACACTTTAGCTTTTTGGTGCAAATGATCTAGTTCTTATTTACACAACAAAGAAGACATCATGGGAGCTATAGGAGGAACAAAAAGAGTGGCAACTTTCTGATTAAGTTCATCAATAGATTTCTTCTGTGACTCTATAGTCTCTTGAGAATGCTGCAATTTACCTTCACAAACACTAAGCTTGTGAGCTTATTCAATCATTTCCTCAAGGGTGGCATCTTTCTCTTTGCTTAAGGACACATTTGCTTCCTCTAAAGTGGAAACCTTAGCTTCTAACTCTTTAATCATGGCTTGTTGTGAATCCATCAAAGTTCTAGTTGTAGTCATTTGGGTATGGATGTCACTTAAAGTAGTCTTTTCCCAAGGCTAAATGTGCAAGATCTTTACTAAGTTGACTAGTCAAAGAATCCACCTTATCTTACAAGTATATACTCCCATATAATGATCTGAAGACATGAGGTAATGGAAGTCTCCAAATCATTTTGAACACCCGAAACTAGCTCTGTGATAACATATATCTAGAAAGGACTATTTGTAATGAAAAAGGAATCTGTGGATCCAATTGTCCTTCCCTTTGTGCATCAAAAAGATTGGTACATGACAAGAATGAAGGAAGGGAGCTCGGAGACACCTTAGGAATTGGAACATGTATCATAGGGGTTGGAATAGGTGGAGGATTAGAAGAACCCTATGTATTGCACTTCTTCTGAATGAATCTGGTAGGGGGTTCTGCTAGATCAAAATTAACTTCCACAAGAGGAGAAGGAACAAGTGGAGGAGACTGTTGAGAAGGAAGAGGAACATGATCAGCCACACTAGAATGCCACCTAGGGGAGGTGCCAAACAATTGATTTTCCAGCAAGAAAACTCCATAGGACACATTACTAAGTTGACCTTTCATGGCTCGCTGAAAATGTTGATCCATCTTGGCCAACAGAAAGGTTATCTAGTTGAGCTTAACCCCTTTCAAGATCGTGACAAAGACTGTGAAGAGTTCTCTGGACAAACAATTTGAAGTAGGCTTGCTTGACATGAATATATCCTAGGGAAATTGGCATAATTGTTCCATAAATCCCACATAGCCTCGTGGCTAGGAGCGTCTAAGGGACACACTGTCCTAATCACTACTAATGTAGATATTGTGTTTGTAGTGGAACATAGTCCAATGATTGCCCTTCCCTACTCCTCAAAGGGAGATCCCACATATCTTGGTGTAGTACACCAACATAATACAAACATAGGAGGAAACCCCTCGGCTGAATGCCGTGGCCCCCTCTTACACCTTGGGGATTTGCCCAAAGATGTGTTGCTCTAACATAAAGGACATACAAACAATCTCCACTCTTATATATTTTGAACGATCCAGGATATTTGGCATTTCCTTACCAAGCTTGCCCCAAGAAATCGTTCATCTACCCTATAGCTCGAGTCTCCTTACATACTCCACGTAGGTCAATGTTTGGCAAACAATTGCAATGCATCTAGGTTTGATACCATATTATGCTCAATGCAAATGTGGATGAACATTGTGATCAAGCATTTTATCATCAGAAACCAGCTAGGTAAAGTGCAAAGACAACCCTTCAATGATTTTCCAACTAATCGTGCGTGCAACATTGATAGAGACTAGCACTGAATTTCTTCATGCTACGAGTCTCCTTAATTCAAATGATAATGTGTCCTATATGTTGTGCATAGACAAATAGATCAAAATTTTAATCATTTCCAACAACTATCCACTTTCACAAACCCTCTTCCCTCCTACCATTTATGTTTTGCATTCGTTGGGTAGGTGTAGGGTTCATTTTTATGTAATTTTTCATATAAAAATCGATAAAAACATACTATGACATAGAAACAAAACTTGATTGAGGCTTGATCCTCATACTCCAACCTTGCTATATGTTCAAGAATATAAAATGTATTTTTTTCTAATTTTTAAAGTGCAAAAACTAAAAATTCCCTTATTTTTACTATTTTTTTCCATTTATTTCTTCATAAAAAGCGGTATTTTTTATTTATGTGTTTTTGCTGAGCAAGGACACTCAGCATCATTTCCATATCAATCTCTATCCCATATGACCCCAAGACACTCAACAAAAACCTCAAATTCCATTATTTTTATCAAAATCGCAACTTGCGGGTTTTTTGTGTTTTGCAGAAAAGTATTATAACACTATACATGCAACTGCTTCATCTAATGCTTGGCCACTTCTTGGTGCAATAGTCTCTGCAAATTGAGCTCATCCAAGTGGGCCAGAGTCGTAAATTGCTTGAAGAGGGCATCCTCCTCACCCAAAGAATGATTGATTGTGAATCTTATAGTTGGCAGCTCAATATCTAGGGGCAAAACACACTCCTCCCCATAGACTAGCTTGAATGGGGTGTGGCCAATGGATCGTTTAAACATCGTGTTATATGCCACACCGCCACATATTGTTTCTTATCCTTGTCTTGCTTCTTTTCTGACACTATTTTCGATAAAATACCAAGCTGCTTGTTAGTACTTTCAACATGCCCATTTGCCTACAACTTATAAGGAGTTGTCTTATTGTGCTTAATTTTCCACGCTTTAGTCATACTTTTAATCACCTTGCTTAGGAAACGGATTACACAGTTCGATATTAATTCTTTTAGCAAGCTGAATAATCTGCTCTAGTAGGAAGCTAGCAGTCCCCTTTGCGTCATCCTTCCTCGTCACTCGTGCTTCTGACCACTTTGTAAAATAGCCAATCACCACTATGATATATCTCTTCTGTGTAGAAGACAATGGGGTAATAGGACCCACAAAGTCGATGCTCCACTTCTCAAATGGAAGTCTAGCCATAATCAAAGTAAGTGATTGCTTCCTATTCTCCCTACTGTCATGCCGTTGACAAGTATCGCATCTCTTGACATAATCGAATGCATCTTGGAAAATGGATGGCCACCAATATCTAGATCTTAAAGCTTTTTGTGTAATTAGCCACCCAACAAAGTGTCCTTTACAAGGGGATTCCTGGCACTCTTCCAAAATGAATGGAACCTCGTCAGGCATCACACATCGGTGATAGATATCATCAACCCCTAACGATATAGTGTTCTTGTGATCAAGGAAAATTTCAAAGCCTCCTGTCTATTTTTTCTCTTTTCTAATTTTGATAAACCGGCTCCAATCTCTCCTCTTGATAGGTAATGCATGATAGCAGCATACGAAGATGGAATGGAGGCCATATCAATTTTAAACATTTCCTCAATATATTACTTCCTTCGGCCAAAGTCTCTTTTGGCTCCTTGAAACCTACAAGGCATTCCACAATACCCTACAGCTTTGATGGCTTACTTCTAATCTTATAATAAAATTCCTGCAAAGTGATTAACCATATTGCTAAACAATCAGGTGCCTTCCTTCTCAGCTCCTCCTCTTCCTCAGCAGCCCTTCTCTCCCTCCTTCTTCTTTCCTAGATTCTTCCTCCAATTTATATGCTGCTTTTTTTCTTTTTTCTTTCTCTCTTCTACCTCGTTGAGGGATTCCCTTTTTGCTCTCTCTAAGTCCTCCTTCTCCCTTTTGCGGCCTTCGTCCTACTTCTTCTTTTGTGTTGTCCCCTTCTTAGTTTTCTTTGCTTGCTTTTTGCTTGACCATTCCTTTTGTTCTCCCCTTTCTTTGTCACTTTTGGTCCTGTTGCTAGACAACTCTTGGTCCTAGTGAGCGGGCGATCTATTGGGTGTTTCTTCTTCTCCTTCCTCTACATTATGTGTCTCTTTTACTGCCTCCTGGATGAGGACGATCAAAACACTTCCATAGCTGATGAAAGAGGCTTTGGATGAGGCTTTCTTCCTCTCAGTGCTTTTGGAGGCTTAGGAGTCCCCGACTACTGGCTTGCTCCCCAAGGCTAGTGCTTTTGTTGCTTGGTCTATGGTCTTGGATACATAGCCATTCCAGTCAACCTCAACTAGGGTGTGAGCTACCACATTCTCTAGCACAGGCACACTGATCCAGTGCATAAGGGAATTGTAGCATTGGCTACAGAACAGTGCGTGCACCAGTTTTGCCTACATGTGGGCTTCAGCATCAGGGATATCCTAGATGTTGATGCTATCATTGGTCAGCACCTCTTCCTTATTCATCTTAAGCATGGCATAGACGTCTCTTTTCTGCTTCTTCTCCACCTTAGGCTCTAATCCCAATGCCTTCTCCACCAAGGCTAGGTTCAAGGGTACTTGTACATGTTTGGCCTTCTCCCCCCTTCCCACTGTTACAGTTCCACATCATTGGTTTGGGTTGTAAGTTCTGAGGAATTCCACACACTTTGTGTGGTCAGGCTTTTGTGTGAACTTCTCAAGGTTGCACTGCTCTACGACCCTCTTGGCTGCTTCCTCCTTGGCCACTACTTCTTCGATGTTATGGATGGTTCAAAATTTTAGTTGGTTGTAGGCACGGCTTTCCAAGGAGATGTTGGGTCGTGTCCTCTTTCGTGAGGGGGAGTTGGTGGGCACTGTCTTGTTGCGACATCTTTTGTTCCTATCATAAGCCATGATTCCCATTAGTGCCTTTAAACGTAATAATTTGCTGAAAAGAAATACTTTATATTTGTTGAATGAAAGCATTAAGATCCAACATAGATTCTTCCCTTCAAAATTTTTGCCTTTTATTTCAAATCTTTTGTGGCATTCCTCCTACATCACTAGTTTCTTATGTGTTTATGCATTTTCTTGATCTTGAAATTTGATTCACCTTACCCCCTCCCCTTCCAGATTGAGAAGAATCCTTCCTAGGATTGAAGGTTAGGAGGTCAAGGGCATTCAGCATTCAGATATAAGGGTTACTTGCACATGAGCCAAGTATAGAATTTTGGGTTATACTTCAACTAAGTCTTGCAGCCTAGATCAAAGGGTCGAGTACTTACGTGTGTGATGTAAGTGAGGACATCCGTTAGGAAATCGCCAGAGTCAATACGGCTAACGATGTGTAGCTCTTCTTTGGTCAGGATACAATCAAGATATGGGTGTCCTTTGACATGCTCTTCCATGGGTTGGCCACAAAGAGTGGTTAACACTCTATATGAGGTGGGTGCAACATAGGTTGGGTCATACTTCAATGTCTTAATTGCATAGCGCTGCTCAGAGTTGGTCATGATTTGACATCCTTCGAGTTCCCACTACAATCACAGAGTGTACCAGTTTAGTAAAAATGGGGAGTCGGTGTCAGCTAACGCTTTCAATTCCTCGATTTCTTTGTCAGTGATGATAGAAGAAGTCATGTGCTTATTGTAGGATGTAATGAGGCACTATTTGGTGGCTTGTTCCCTTGATATCTCAGTGCTGCATAGCAACTTGGCACGACTAAGTGGGGTGTTTTGACAAATGCAAATTCAAATGTTTCCATGAACAAGGCATCCTGCGAACTTCGGTTGCTAAAGGCTCCTGCAACAGGCCTAAGTCCAAGTGGTCATAACTTAGAGCCAACGACATGAATGTGGCATCTAAGCACCTAAGACAAGCAATAACCTCATCCCCTATGTCTTCGGCTAGGTTTGTGGCCAGAGTTAAGAATGATTTCCACTCGTACGAGGATTTAAGGCCCGCAGGTGGCTGGAGTTTGATGGGGCTAGAAGGATCGGTGGCAGTTGCCCATGAAGCGGTGGTTGGGCCTCATGGATAAGCATCAGAGTAATAGCTGCTACAGATGGGCTGCTACACTCGGATTGGGTTTGGCAAGTCTTATCGGCACTAACAAGGGTTGAAGGGGGTAATGGCATTTATGGTTTGGGCTGATAGGCTTTCTCAACTCTTTTGGGCTTATGCATGGGTGAGATGGTAGGAGGCGGATCGAGAAGTGCTGCGGCTTCTAGTTCTGAGGTTCTATGGTGTCAAGAATTGCGTGCTGGGGGGATTTGCTTGAGCTGCTATGCTAAACACACACTGTATACACAAGAGAAAGCTCACTCAAAAACACAACAAGAGATATGGAGGCCAAAACGTTTTCTTGCTGATTTTTCTTCTTCTTCCACACACTATACAATGCAAACAGAGTATAGATAAGATACAACATAAAGAAAAGTGACCTTCTAAGTCAAATAGTGCATAATCGACTACACTAATCGACTGGAGCTATATCTTTGCCAGTTGTAGGTAGGCGTAAAAAACTAAATATAATAAGTGATAAGTGAGTGGTCATGTGAGTGTCATAATGAGCACCAACATGCTAAGTGTAGATGTGCGGACCCATCTAGCCAGGCAGTCCATCATCAATGTCCACATGTGTTGAGCTTGCCATCTCAACACTCCCCCTCAAGCTCAACTCTATCTCTGCAACTGCAAGTAAGCTTTGGAACTTTCAAAGCTTCTATGCACCCAATGCCTTTGTGAAAATGTCAGCTATTTGATCATGTGTGCTGACATATACCAAGTCAATCTCTCCTACAAGTACCTTCTCTCTCACAAAGTGGTAGTGCACCTCAATGTGTTTTGCCCTACATGGAACACTAGATTCCTAGCTAACTGTATGCTGCTCATGTTGTCACAATGAATGACAACTAGACCATCTTCCTGCATATCCAAATCACCTAATAACTTTTGCAGCCATGCCACCTCACATGCTACCATAGCAGTACCTCTATACTCAGCCTCTATTCTCAATAAAGCAACTATAGGTTGCTTTTTGCTACTCCATGTAACTGCTGCACTACCAAGGGAAAACATGAATCCACTAGTAGATCTTCTGTCTGACATGCTACCAGCCCAATATGCATCTGTGTATCCAAATACATGTACGTCCTTACTTGCCTCATTAGAAAGTCCATAATGTAAAGGGGACTTCACATATCTCAATATACGTCTAACTGCATCCAAATGAGGCTTTCTAGGCATCTGCATAAATTAACTGACAAGTCCAATAGCATAGCTCAAGTCTGGCCTTGTGATAGTCATGCAAATCAAACTCCCTACTATCCTCCTGAACATAGTAGGCTCTTCTATCTCATCCCCAAAGTGGGCACTCAACTTTACATTTTTCTCCAATGGTACTCAAAGAGGCTTACATGCTATCATACCATACTTGGATAACATATCCAATCCATACTGCCTTTGGGATAGCCATATACCGTCATCACATGTGATCACCTCAATATCAAGAAAGTATCTCAGCTCACCCAAATCTTTCATCTCAAACTTCTTCTTCAATAAGTCCTTAACTTCAAAAATCCTATTGTTACTATCACCTGTAATAATCAAGTCATCCACATAGATGGCTATGATGATCAAACCTGCATCTCCCTTTCTCACATAAAGTGAGTGATCAGCATCAGAAATACAAAATCCAATATTGACAAGATACTCTCCAATCTTGTCATACCATGCTCTAGGTGCTTGCTTCAACACATAGAGCGGCTTCTTTAACTTGCACACATATGTGGGATGCTCTAAATCCTCATAACCGACTGGCTGCTCCATATACACTTCTTCTTGCAATTCACCATGCAAGAAGGCATTCTTAACATCCATTTGTTGTAAACTCCAACCTTTGGCTGTTGCCAAGGCAATCACACATCTAATAGTTGCCATCCTAGCAACTGGACTGAATGTCTCTTCATAATCTATGCCATATGTTTGAGCATAGCCTTTTGCAACTAGCCTAGCTTTATACTTGCTAAAACTGAACCATCTTCATTATGCTTGACTTTGTAAACCCACTTACAGCCAAAAGCTTTCTTACCCTTAGGTAGGGGTACCAAATCCCAAGTCTTATTGGCTTCTAATGCAACCATCTCCTCATCCATTGCTGCATCCCAATGATCATGACCAACAACATCCTCAAAATAAGTGGGCTCAACATCCTCAACTAGTTTCACCATATAAGCATAATGGTGAGCTTCATAACCTTCAAAACCAAATCTTTTAATAGGGTATATGACCTTGCTAGATCTGCGTACCACCGGATCACTCAATGGAGCCTTTACATTACTATGAGCTCTCTGTACACCTGGTGTCCTGACTGAAGGAATACCAAGCTCATCATCCAAACTCTCTAAATCACTAGAATCTGCGTCAAATCCCGAATGATTGGTAGATGCATCATTACCATCCATCACTTTCTTCTTTCCTTTTTCCTTCCGTGCAACACTTATAGATCCACTTAAAGATGTGGGTCTACTCCTTAGTCTCCCAAATAAAGGGCTCATTGTAGGTATAGTACCAGATGATGTTTCTGGTCCACTAAGACTCCGTGATTCTTGTTTTTCTTTCTGCACATAGCTATCTTGATCATTATCATCATCTAATACATCACCATCAGGTGCTTACCAGCTGCCCATCTCATCAAAGATAACATCCCTGCTCACTCTAAACTCACCTGTGACACAGGGTTATAACAACAATACCCTTTTTTCTCTAAAGAGTATCCAATAAAAACACATTTTTATCCCTTTGGATCAAGCTTTTTTCTATAGCGCATCCGGCATATGAACATATGCAACACATCCAAATACCTTCAAGTGCGATACATCGGGCTTCTTGCCAGTAAAGCATTCTTCAGGAGTCATCCCATGAGCTGCAGCTGTGGGAGTTCTATTCATAATGTAGAGAGCACTATGGACAGCCTCAGACCAAAAAGGTTTGGGCATATTCTTTTCATCCATTAATGCCCGTATGACTTTTGCAATATGCCTATTTTTTCTTTCTGCATCCCCATTTTGTTGTGGGGTATACCTACAAGTAAATTTCCTCTTTATCCCATGAGTCCTCAAGAAGCCACTAAACTCGTTAGAGAGGTACTCTCCCCCTTCATCTGATCTCAAGCACTTCACTTTTAAGCCTGTTT